>NW_027187378.1:36142366-36237057 GCF_028583685.1 Petaurus breviceps papuanus
GGGGGAGAGAGGCAGAGAGAGGGAGAGAGAGAGAGAGACAGAGGCAGAGAGAGAGAGAGGGAGAGAGAGAGAGGAGAGAGAGAAAGACAGAGGCAGAGAGACAGAGGCAGAGAGAGGGAGAGGGAGAGAGAGAGAGAGACAGAGGCAAAGAGACAGAGACAAAAACAGAGGGAGAGAGAAATGTTGGGGTATAAAGGGGGCTGTTTAAATGTTCAATTTATGTGGGCTTCTGCTAAAAGAATGGATTGAAAAGGTAACTCTCCCGGGATTGCTGCTAATCTCCTCCACTCAAAAGTTTTGTGAGGACTCAGTTGTGCCACCATTTCCGTTTTCTTGTTTCAGTTCTTTTGTACCCCAGGGAGTCTGTGTTGTCTCTGTCTCTCTTCTCTCTGTCTCTCTTTCTCTCTGTCTCTTTCTCTCTCTCTCACACACATCCAGAAAGTTTGATTTAGATGGACACTGTGTCCTTAAGTGAATGTAATGAACTTCTTCCTGATCTCAAGATAGGTGGGAGCTCTATTAAAGATAATATTGATAAGCTCTGCTTTGAGTTTCAGTGCCATGGCTGGCTTTCTAGGTCTTTTTAGAGTGAATCACTCCACTTTGCAGTGGCTCAGTTTCCCCATCCATTAGCTTCACAGAATGCTGTGTCATCTGTCCAGCTAAATAGGTTAGCAAAATGCTTTGAGTTTCTTAGAAGAAAGGCAACTACCAAGCATTATTATATAACATAAAGGGGTAGGCTTGACATGAGTCAGCAGAGTAGGTCAAACAAGTATGGGTGCTGGGTATTAATAAATAGTAATAATACATGAAGGGTCTATGACTCAACCTTTCCATTGTACTCAGCATGGGACAGACTTAGTCAAAGTGCTGTATGCAACTTGTAGCTCTTTATGGCAGAGATTTGGAGAGGTTGGCAAAGATTCATGGAGAACTCCCTGGTCCCCCTGACTCCCACTCCTCCCCCCACCCCAAAGATTTAAAAGTTGAACAATGATGCCTATATAAAAGGTTCAAGAAACTGAAATTTTCCAACCTGGATGAAAAATTCCTTCAGTAACAATTGAAGTATATGAAGTAATTCTTGGGCAAGTTTTGTGTTGTTTTTTTTTAACTTCACTGGGCATCAGTTTCCTCATGTAAAATAAGGACTAGAATGATCTCTAAATCACCTCCAGTTCAGACACACAAAAAGATGAATGACTGGTTTTTATTCCGCTGTGGATAGCATAAAAAGAACAGGGAATAGCAGCAAAGTGTAAGGAAGGGTTAGTTCAGGGGAGGGGAACCTGCAGCCTTGAGGCCGCCTGTGAATCCAAGTTTGGATTTAGTCAAACGGTTGCACTTGAGGACCTAGGACCTAGAGGGCCACATGTGGCCTTGAGGTCACAGGTTCCCCATCCCTGGGTTAGCTTAACTCTAAGGACAGTGGGTACCCAGCATTGCAGTGGGATGCTGAGAGAGGTTACATTGTCTCCCTTGTTGAAACTCTTTAAAAACTGGAATAGACACTTCATAAAATCATTGGCCAAAGAGCTCAAAGGTTCACCACTTACTTACCAAATTACGTTCTAAGGAGTTCTAGTGTTCTGCGTGATGTGAACACCAGCTCCCAGGATTTAGATTATCATCTCTACACATCTCTACAGATGACTCTCATTACTATATACCCAGGCCTAGTCTCACTCCTGAGCTCCATCTCCACAGAACCTCCTTCCATTTCAGGCCAGGTATCCTACAACATCTCAAAGCTCAACATGTCTACACCAGAACTCATTATTTTTCCTCCCAAACCCACCTCACTTCCAGACTTCCCTACCTCTCTCAAGAACCCCAGCATCCTCTCACTCAGCCAGATTCACAACATTGGTGTCATCTTTGTCTCCTCCCTCCCCACCCCCCATCTAGTTGCTTGCCCAGTCTAGTTGATTCTTTCTCTACAGAATTTCTTTTTTTTTTTTTTGCTTTTTGGAGAGCAGTTGGAGTTAAGTGACTTGCCCAGGGTCACATGGCTAGTTTTTGTGTTAAGTATCTGAGGCCGGATTTGAACTCAGGTCCTCCTGACTCCAGGGTCGGTGCTCTATTCACTGCGCCACCTAGCCACCCCAACTTTTATTTTTTTTAAAGCAATTGGGGTTAAGTAACTTGCTCAAGGTTACATGGCCAGTTATTTTTTGTGTGGGTGCCAAGTATCTCAGGCCGGAACTGATCCCGGGTCTCCCGACACTGGGGCCGGCCCTCTTACTCACTGTGCCACCTGGCCACCCCTCTACAGAATTTCTTACACCTGACCCCTTTTCTCTTCTGGGTCAGGCCCTCATCACCTTTCCCCTAGACTATTACAGTAGCCTTCTATATTTGTTTATTTGTCATATGGCTCCTCTCTTCAGTCTGCCCTCCACACAGCTGCCAAAGTGATATTCTTAAAGCATAGATTTGACCACGGTACTCCCATGCTCAGTAAACACCAGTGGCTACCTTTTGCCTGTAGGAACAAATACAAATATTTCTGCCATTTTTTTAAATCCTTCACAGCCCAGCTCCAACCTCCCTTTCCATTTTTGTCGTCCATAATTCTCCTGAACACTCTTGAGTCCAGCCAAACTGTCCTCTTGTCATTCTTCACATGACACATTCCATGTAATATCTCTGTGCTGTTGCATGCAATACCCTCTCCCTTCCCCTCGTGGGTCTTAGAATCACTGGTTTTCTTCAAACCTCAGATCAAGTACCATCTCCTATTCTCCCAGCTGCTAGCATCTGTCCCCTCCCCCAAATTACCATATATTTACTTTTTCTGTCTTTTGTATATTCTCATATGCCTTGGTGCATTCCTTCTCTATAACTGGAGACCTTAGCCAGTCTGTGTCAGTCTGGTGGGGGCTATGGATCCCGTCTCAAAATAGTGTTTCTAAATGCATAAAATGAAATACTTAGGATTGCAAAGGAAACATTCTGCTGAAATATAGTTATCAAAATGTTACACAAAATAAGTTAATGGACCCCAGATTAAAAACCTCTGTCCTATTGAATGTCAGCTTCTTGAGAGCAGGCCCAGGAATATGTAATAAAAAGGTCACACAGCTAGTTAATAATAGTACTAGTACTAGAATCCAGAACTCTTGACTCTCCAGACCACTGATGCATTCATCCAGGAGGATTTCAATGTGTTATTGTCTGAAGGCAAGGGATGACCTTTTAAAGCCTCTTCTGGCTATAAGACAATATTATTTTGATCCAACAGTGTCTTTTATCACTTGGGAAAAACCACCAGCTAAGCCTCATAATAATTAGGATTTCTTTTCCGAACCCCTGTTTCTTAGATGCCTTACATGAGAGGCAGATGAGATTATTGTTTCAAATAGGCAGAGTGGCAAAGTAGACCAGACTTCAAGTCAGAATAATTCTGGGGTTCAACTTCTGCCTCAAACACTTGCTAGTTGTGGGACTACAGTCAAATCATTAAACTTCTCTGGGCCTCAGTTTCCTCAACTCGAAAATGAAGGAGTTGGACTCAGTGACCTCTCTCTCTGGTCTCTTCCTGTGACCTCCCTTTGATACTATGTCAATAATCCTTTAACATGATGTATATGAAAGCAAGATCCCTGTACGAAAGTCACATAATGGTTCTGGTATCATTATTGAAGTGAACTCTTATCTTACTTTTCTCCTGCCTTCAAAATGACCTACCACAAGAAGGGAGGTCTTGTTAGGAGTCAAATCAAGGAGCACCTTTAATCTTGACCATTAGTCATTGCATTTGTGTCTAGGATCCCTGCGAGGTAGGCCTTCTCTTTGAACCCATTTCAGAGAAGGCAACTACATATTATCTCTGAGTAACACATTCCAATGTTGGGTACCCACTGTCCTTTAAGAGAGAACCTGCTCCACCCTTCCTTCCTCAAGTCAATCATTTCCTTTGGTTGGGAAGGAGAAAGGGTGCTACAAAAATCCCCAGATCTAGTGATGTCAGCAATGATACCTGTCTTCCACAGAAGGAACCCCAGGAACCTTACCAGCAGTACAGGGGCTGAAGTAGGGAATTTCTTGTCACTTTAAGTAATTCCAAGGACCAGGGCCTGTGTATGGAATTAGCTCAAGTGTAAGTATTTTGGCGGTTCTATTCTAGGTGGTACAATGGATAGAGTGCTAGACCTAGAGTCAGGAAGACTCATCTTCTTAAGTTCCAATCTGGCCTCAGACACTCACCAGCTGTGTGACCCTGGGCAAGTCACTTCACCCTGTTTGCCTCAGTTTCCTCATCTGCAAAATGAGCTGGAGAAGGAAATGGCAAACCACTCTAGTATCTTTGCTACGAAAACCCAAAGGGGGTCACCAAGAGTTGGACTTGACTGAACAACAACAAAATTATTACTCATTAGGTTGTGACTCCCCAAGATTTCTTTCCTCTTTATTTAGCAACCCACTAAGTGTTGTGACCTTTTCAGACGCTCATAACATAAATTTGTTATGTTTAATATGTTTTTGTGCACTTGTTGAGGTGTTTTTAATGCACTGTTCTTTGACAATGTAGTCTTGCCTTAGGTTGTAAACAAAACACGGAGGCTGCCTCTTTGAGATATTTAAGCCAGCACCTAGCACTGTCATACATGCTTCTGAAGCTAATGAAGAAAAAAGGGTTCTTTGAGGACACTTGTCAGCAGTGCTGTTTAAGCAGAGATGTATACCACTGCTCTCTCCAAAGATGAAGCTCTCTGCCTTTTGGGGAAGAGGGGAGGGGCGACAGTCACTTGTTTTCATTGGTGTCTCACTAGTCTTACTCCTAGTGAGAAAACTCTCTGCCAATGCAGATTATTAACTATTCTGGCATTTATAGGCCTAGAGAATTGTCTTAGCATTGGATTCATTACAGCATTAGACACATTAGGTATTTAGTACTTCCGTAAAATCCAGGTTTAAATTTGTAATAATGGAAATAACCTCCCCTGCCTGTAATTGGTGGTATATTTACAGAATATTTTAATGGTCTTTCAAGTTAGAAAAGGCAGCTCCAATAGGCAAGATAGCTTATCTTGGTTTATCCAGGCTCCATAAAATTCTTATGGCTCGGAAACAGGTTCCTCTACACTCCCTGCCTTGATCCACAAGCCTAGTGACCCCCTGTCAGGTTTGGAAAATGTAAAACTTGGGCCCAAATAGATTTTTAAATTGGAAGAAACCTTTGGATTAGTTCTGTCTTCATACCAGCTCTCAGGTACATTCCCGCTTTGATTCCGACTACAACCACTCTTCTAGGACAGGCTGTCATTACAAATCTCCCTTGGAGATGTGTAGCCTCTAATCCGTGCTACATAACACTAACAAAATCTTCTTTCTTACCTAGAGGTCTGATGTCACCCCTCTGTTCCAGAATCCTTTATGCCTTCTTATTACCTCTAATCAAGTTCAGGGTGCTACACCTGGCATTCAAGGTCTCCCACAATTTTCTATCACTTTGCCTTCCCAGTCCTTTAATTATTGTGCTCCACTTACTCTATTATGGATTCCTGGCTCCTTCTGTACACATAATGTACTCTCATACTTCCATATCTTTTCTTATATTGTACCCAGTACCTGAAATCTCCTTTCTTCCCCCATTTGCCTGTCAAATTTTCACTTAGCCTTTTAAATCCCACTTCCTCCAAGAAACCTGCCCTGCTTTCTGCACACCTTCCCTGGCTGGTAATATTTCTCCTTTAAATAGCATTTTGTTTTTGTGACGTTTAAATGTATTTTTCATGTATTTATAGTTCTCTGTCTTGGTGTCTTATCACCTACTAGACTGTAAGCTCCATAATGGGGACTATGTTCTATCTAAACTTTGTGTGGGTTTCAGCTCCTAGTACAATATTCTGCACATAATAGGGACTTAATTGGGCAACTAAGAAGTATAATGGATAAAGTGCCCAGTTTGGAGTCAGGAAGACTCATCTTCCTGAGTTCAAATCTGGCCTCACACACTTACTAGCTATGTGACTCTAGGCAAGTCACTTAACCCTACTTGCCTCAGTTTCCTCATCTGTAAAATTAGTTGGAGAAGGAAATGGTAAACCATATCTTTGCCAAGAAAACCCCAGATGGGGTCACCAAGAGTTGTATATGACTAAAACAACTGGAAAACAGGAACATAATAAATGTTGGCAGTAGTTATAATTATTTAAACTCAGGTTGAGTGTATTACTGGGAGAAAAGTAGCACATGTGGAGATACTACTGTCATTATATTGTTGTATCATATAATTATATTATATTATATATCATATTGTCAGTTCTTAGTTCACAGGATGCATGGAAAAACTTCTGAGGCAGCTAGGTAGCATGATGGTGTAACGCTGAACTTGGAGTCCAGAGATCCTGAGTTCAAATTTGATTTCAGATGCTTACTAGCTGTGGGATCCTGGGCAAGTCACTTAACCTCCCCATGCATGCCTCAGTTTCTTCATCTGTAAAATGGAGATAATAACAACACCTTCCTCCTAGGGTTGTTGTGAAGATAAAATTGAGATAATATTTATAAAACACTTTACCTTAAAGTGATGTTTAAATGCTAGATGTCAGGTTGTTATTGTGCAGTTTAATTTTTCTTTATAACTATATAGAGGCATGTGTATATAGATTCTGTGTATATATGATGTGTATATGTATGTATATATTATATATACACATCTCTACAATGTATATCATACTAAATGACTTCTAAACTGTAGATTAAAAGATAAGATAATGTGTCAAGTTTTCTCTAGAGAAGTGACCTTCAGTCTTTTTTATCACTTCCCTTATTAGAGAAAAATAAAATTAAAAAAAATTGGGGGGGGGGTCAGCTAGATGGCACAGTGAATAGAG
Organism: Petaurus breviceps papuanus; assembly: GCF_028583685.1. Classification (NCBI taxonomy): domain Eukaryota; kingdom Metazoa; phylum Chordata; class Mammalia; order Diprotodontia; family Petauridae; genus Petaurus; species Petaurus breviceps. The sequence goes on from NW_027187378.1 coordinate 36,149,212, forward strand.
CACTGGCCTATTCACTAGTCAGGAGGACCTGAGTTCAAATCCAGCCTCAGACACTTGATACTAGTTGTGTGACCTTGGACAAATCACTTAACCACAATTGCCTTGCCTTCCCCCTCCAAAAATATAAAATTTGGACACGAGCACATATTCCCTGTGTGTGTGTCTATGTATCTGTGTGTGTATGTATGTATATATACTTATTTATAAACATATGTATTCTGTTATACTAACAGTTGTGAGCATTATAAAACTTACATGAACATAGAAATAGTAAATGGATGGAACAGTACTGAATTCTAGGACCGATGGGGAGTGACTGGAGTTTGAGCAGGGTAGCTCTATGCTCAGAAGTGACTTTCCTGAGGATCACTTTGGCCCATGGGGAGGCTGGCTCGTGGAGAGGAGAGGCCTGAGGCAGGGAGCCGTGGCAGTTGTAACATAGGTGAGAGGTGACGAGGATCTCCACTAAAGTAGAGTTAGTGCGGCCAGAGAGAAGGGGCCACGATTCAGAGGTGTGGAGGTAGAACCAACAAGATCTGGCCAGAGAGTGAGGAGCCTAAGATGACAGCATGGTAGTGAGAGAGTGGAAGGATGCCAGTGAAATATGGAAGAGCCAGGTTTGGGGGAAAGGATTATGTTGGGCAGTGAGAGCTATGCCACAGGTCCAGATCCATCCATGTCTTCTCGTCAGGCACAGAGAGGGGAAGCCATCAGTGTCAGAGCAATGATTTTAACCCCCCTCTCTTGACTTCAACGACAACAGTCATGGTAGTAATTTCTGTTGTGCTTTAAAGTTTGCACATAGCACTTTTCCTGTTGTCTCTTCTTAGATGACGCAGCATCAAGTCTGATAGAAACATGGACACTTGGTCTGTCACTTTGGGATCTGGCTTATCAGAGGTGGCCCAGCTCCCTTGTTGGAAGCAGTTGTGGCAACATCTCCAGGGCACAAGAAAGCAGTGTTTGTTGTTGTTCATTCATTTTGCAGTCATGTCTCACTATTGGTGACCCCATTTGGGGTTTTCTTAGAAGAGATACTGGAGTGGTTTGCTATTTCCTTCTCAAGCTCATTTTATAGATGAGGAAACTGAGGCAAACAGTGTTAAGTGACTTGCCTGGGGTCACACGGCAAGTCAATGACTGAGACTAGATTTGAACTCAGGTTTTCCTGACTCCAGGTCCAGTGCTCTATCCATTGGACCTCCTAGCTGCCCCAAGAAAGAGGACATTGGACCAATTAGGTACAATGCTAGCAATTAGGGATGAAGCTGTACTTTAGGATTCGAGAGGCACCTTGTAAGAGTCCATCTTGTCTTTGGACCATGTATGCCAAAACTCCCCTGATCAGGTCCTAAATTAGGCTGCATGTCAGACCCAATAGTTTTTGGATGGTAAAAGGAGAAGAGGCTGGGAAATGTGCCCGTGATTGGCAAAGGAAGAGGGGGAATCCAGCATATTTTTTAAAAAACTGATTAAAATGTTCACTTCAGCAGCGCATATACCAAAAGTAGGATGATACGGAAAATAGCACGGCCCCTTGTATGAGGATAACATGTAAATTCATGAAGCATTCTTCATTTTTTTTGTTAATATGGAAATGCCAGTTTCATTTGGTGTTGAAGCTTAGAATTAAATTTTTTTTTTTTTTACTGATTAAAGCCCTGATTTTGACATTATGTCTAATCATTTTAAATCCCACAAAGGATCGTGCTCCCAGATCAAGAACTGATTCCAAGTACTGTTTGTATTCTAATCTCATGAGATTGAGATACGAAGAGACTATTTAAGGAGTATCAGTGATGAGGGATGAAAACTATCAGGCCCTCTAGCTAGTATTTCTAAGGCACCAATCTCTGTAGTATCAAAGTATACAACACCACTGTTTACTAGAAATGATATGACTTGCAAGCGTGAGAGTTTACTTGTCCCATAAATTCTTTCAGCCATTACTGTCAGGATGACCTCCCAGCCATCAATCAGGAAGGTTATTTTGGGTGAATGTTGTTTGTGCTGATGGCAGTTGACTTAAGAGAAACCTGTGCAAAAAGTCCTGTCTGTTAGCCTGCTTTGTTACCGTGAAACATGTACCCAGTTGGATGAGTATTTGAAAGGTCTCTGTAGGCAATCTGTTTCTAAGCTTGACCTTGGTTTGAGTTACCCAGGCTCACTCAGGGAACATATGAAGTTGACTTTTTATATTGACTCAAAAACAAGCACCGATACCTTACATTTGATTATTAACTACCGTGGTAGCTTTCAGGAACGAGAGGCACATCCCATATTGATTGGGCTGGCACACTTTGAGCTACCTTGCTGTGTCTCAGTGGTTTCCTTGCTTAGATCCAAGAAAAGAAGAATTACCCTGGGTTGGAAGCTGGGGTTCTCACAAAGGAGGATCCCAGGAGTTTCATCACCTCTAGTAGGAGGCCAGTTTTCCCACTGTCCTTTTCATCTTGCTACCTTTCAGTCTCCCATGCTCTTACCTCATCTGTTTTTCCTCCCTTTCCTCGACTTGTCTCCCCTCTTTATCACATAAAATATAGGGTGGGGAATTCCAGAGGGTTTTGCTTTCCTCTCTTTTATCTTTTGCAAGGTGAGTGACATCTAGATACAGTGTTTCTTTTCTTTTTTTTTAAAGCAGTTGGGGTTAAGTAACTTGCTCAAGGTTACACGGCCAGTTATTTCTGGGAGTGGTGCTAAGTATCTTAGCCCAGATTCGATCCCAGGTTATCCCAACTCTGGGGCTGGTGCTCTTACTCACTGTGCTGCCTGGCTGTCCCTAAGCTGAAATTAAATTCTTTTTTTTTTAGGGGTTTTTGGGTAATTGGGGTTAAGTGACTTGCCCAAGGTCACATGGCTAGTTTTTGTGTTAGGTGTCCAAGGTCAGATTTGAACTCATGTCCTCCCGACTCCAGGGCCAGTGCTCTATTCACTGCGCCACCTAGCTGCCCCAAGATATAGTGTTTCTTGACCCATGTGGAAGTTCAGAGATACTCTCAACAGGTTAATTTCCCTTTTCCCTGGTGGGGAAAAATGCATCTCAATCCTTTGACATAAAAGACCCCGACCTGGTAGTGCTCCTAGTGACACTATGGTGGCTACCTCAGCCTGTCCCCTCAGCCAAGCACTTTCAACTTAGTTTAATCAAAAAACTTCCATGGTCTCAGCGTGAACACAGACATATTGAATGCCACTTCTAGAGGGAATAATTAGAGTGATTAAAACTGAGTGAATTAAAATTCTTTGCCAGTTGAATTTTTTTTAATTCCCTTCCCTCCTAAATTGAAAAAGAAACATGACTATTCACTTTTTCTCTTAAAGGTATAAGAGCAGGGAAAAAAACCATTTTCAGATATTATAGAATTAAGGTGGAAGAAAGAGGAGATAAATATCATGAGAAGAAGATGGCCCTGAGATTAGGATTTTGGATTAAGTGAGTCTGTTTTGTTTTACCATCTTTCACCACGGATTAGAAAAGTTAGAGAGTGTGTCGTGAGTGGTGTTAGCACAGTGGGGTAAGGGCTTATGAGATGATATCATCTTTTATAATAATTTTGAAAACAAGGTCTCATGCTGTAGGCTTTGATTTGAAATTGAAATGGCAGCTGGCGTAGCAGAGAGAGAATTGCTGGGATGTGCTGTCACCGTCCGAACCAGCCTGCTGCCTCTGAGTGGTCTGTGCTTTTGTACCTAGGCAGGGAGGGGGTATTGCCCCTAACTGGAATCTGATACACTTCTGGGCAGTGGAGAGGTGTAGACTGTGTCCTCCAACTCAGCCACTCTTGTTCTCGTCTTCAATTCTTGCCACCTTTACTTCTATTGACTTCTCTTCTGTGTTCTGCCTCTGACTACTAGGTTATGGAATCTCCAGGCTCAGGGACACTTGCCTATGAGGATTAGAAAGATACAAAGGTTCTACCTGAAGAGGAATGATTCAAGAGTGATTCCTTGTGCCAGAAGAAGCTCATAATTAAAGAGGTCCAAAGTTTGGATTTTTTACAGCCTCTTAAGACAGACACTTGCAAGTAAGTAATTTAAATGATGTTGTATTCAGAAGGGGGTGGGTAAGCAGGGAGTGGTTTTGATTAAACTGTTTTAGTTGTGTTGATTTTTGAGTATGTGTCAAAAACTTCAACCTCTCCAATAATCAAAATTCTCTACTTTATCTTTTATTATAATTTCTGTTCTGTAGTCAGTTGTAACAGTTGAGAAAGATATAGCCCACCATTCTCCTATAACTATTTTATAGTTTGGTTTCAAGTTTGAAAGACTGTTGAGTAGAAGAAAGGTTCACTTTGTTTTGCTTGGCCCCAGAGGGCAAAACAATGGGTGGGAATTGCAAAGAGGCCTATTTGGACTTGATATAGGGACGAACATCTTAACCAGTTTTGGGAAGTTACGCATTCCCCCCCAATTGGAAGTCTTTAAGGAAAAGCTGGGTGACCCTTTCTTCCATATGTTCTACAAGGGATTCTTATACTGGTATGAGTGGAGCTAGAGACAGCCTGAAGGGTTCCTTCCAATGTTCTGTGATTTATTCTTATATTTGCTCCCCAAACCTCTACCCACAAGGAGGATTAGGGTTGCTGACAGCCTGCATTTAATAACTGGTTCCATTGTATGAGAAAGCACCATTCCTTGCCATGGCAGAATAATACTACAGTTTTGAGACAAATACACACCGACACACACACAAACAGAGTTACTTTTTGCCTACTCGGGCTCTTGCAGTTTTAAAAAACAAAATAAAATAATATATTTATAAAGTACAACAAAAAAAATCAAAGCAAATTAAGTAAACTATTGCACCCTTTTAAAATCTCTAGGAAATAAATATGGAGAAGCTTTTGTTTGGTTGGTTTTTAGATTCTTATTTGCAAATGGTCAAATAATTTATCCGAGATCATTTATCATAGCCAATAAATTTTCCTACACCCCAGAAAAATTCAGAGTGGATTAAAAAGCCCAATATTATATATATATGTGTGTGTGTACATATATATACATATATAAATATATATATGTATATATATGGTTAGACTCTCATGAAACTCTGAGATAAGACCATAAACAGAAGTCTATAATCTCTCATTGCACTGAAAGAGAAATAGTGGTAAGGAGGGAAATGGTGAGGGTGGAAGCATTAACAATGGGAGTGGAGGAAACTGTTATGTTGAAATTTTTACAATCATGTAAAAATGTTAGTGTGTCCGCAGGTAAAAAATTAATTCTATAGTGTTGATTTGGCAGATGAATGATAAAGGTAAGTCTAGTTTTTTGACTTCTGATTCAGTTCTTAATAGACTAGAACAGATATTCTCATATAGCAAGAAGAAAGAGGCTGGCCAAGTCAATTTAATAATTATTTCTTCCATGTCTTGTTTGGGCCACTGCCTAAAAACAGCTGCTTAAGAATTCATGGAATGAGGACAAGAAAATAGAGTACTTTATAGCAAAGCATGAAAAATGATTAAGATAAAAACTTTCATCTGGCAAGTTTCCCACTTATATTAGTATTGTTATTATGTAAAATATCAGGGTTTTATATAAGTAGTGTTCAGTGTTTTTTTTGGGGGGGGGTTCATTATAGTTAGGAAATAAAGAGACAGGTGAGGACAAAGATATCTATTTATGTACAGAACCGTTCCTTTTTAAAATAGTGGCTGAGACCAAAGTATTTCCCCAATATAGCTCTTGGAACTAAGCCGAACAGCCCAACATCCAGAGCACGGGATTAGAAAAAGTTATCTGAGGAGACAGTGTACCTACTATCAGAGTTTTGTCACAGTGTTGGGCAGTAGAAATGTATTCTATGTGTAAAGTGACTGGCTCAAGGAAAATCTTCATCCATTTAAAAAAAAGATATAACCAGTAATTTGAGGAGATGTCACTCTGGACAGTGAAAACAGAAGAATATGTTATATTAGAAAGAGAAAAATGTTTGCAGCAGAAATGCAAACCAGAAATACAAAAATGCAAAAAACTTCTTGAGAGATATTCAAACCTGCTACCCAGAGGCAATTGTATAAGATGGTCATCTCTCTGCGGTTCCATGGCTGTCCTTTAGGAGTTCACTCCTAGGTACATCGACACGTGGTGGGGGAGGGGAGAAAATACTTAGCTACTTTAGCTGAGACGTCAATTTTTTTTTTTCCTTGCAAAAGATTCTTAGGAGAGATGATGAACCTCTTTATGACTATTTCATATAAACACCTAGAAGTGGAAAGGAGGGTCCTGCTTCACACAGGATGCAGATGATGCTTTTATAATCCTCATAAGAGATGCTCCTCTAGCCTTGGGCTCCAATACCTCCAGTCGGGAAGAAGTCACTACCTCCCAAGGCAGACCAGTCTCCAAGACTGAGCTAAATTAGCTTTTCACTTGTCACCTCTCTTTCCTCTCTTCTTTGTTATTCTAACTCCTTTCATTTTACCTAATTTAATCATAGCATCATGGCCTTTAGAAGGCATCTTAGAGTTTATCTATTCGAACTCCAGATAGGCTCAGGGGTGAGATGACTCCAAAGGTGAGGAGAGGGAGCAAATCCAAAATTCAAAACCTCGGATCGCGTTCATTCCATTGAACTGACTCTCTTCCTTTTCTCTCTAAGCATCAATGTAGTCATTTTCTGAGGACCACCATCAGATAGGAATCTCTGATAGTGGTGGGTTTCTCACTCCCCACTGTAGTGGAGGACAAGACTACAGGGTTGGGGAAATTGGTTTTTTCAACAACTCCCTTTCCTCTCCTCCTCAAGTCCTTAGATACTATGAGGGTGTCAGGGACTTTTGGACTACCCTCTTTTCACCTTCCTCCACCACACAAAATGGAAATTATACTCTTATGAAAGCTACCATCAATGTTAACTTAGTGGTTTCTACATGTTTTTTTTTTCATGCTTGCTAGTATCATGTTAGGTTTTTTTTCTTCTATGGGTAATACATTTAGGGAAAAAATAATCTAAATTATACTCATTATATGATGAGCTACCTTACAGATTTATGAAGCTATTCGTAATGGTTTTAATCTCTCTGGGCTTCAGTTTCCTAGTCTCTAGAATGGGAGTTGGATTAAGATGACTTCTAAACTTCCTTTCATCTTTAAAATTCTACTACTCTGATTTTATTGTGTGTTGTTTCTTATAAAATACTTCTAAAATACTTGGAGTTATCCAAGTAATATTCATACTTGGAATATGCCGAGTATAAAAGACTTAGAAGGGCATTACAAACAAAATATTTTTCATCCTGTTACACAACTGTGGTCCATCTGAACATCGAATATTGATGTTACACCTCGGGATAAACATAATGGAAATGAAGAAGGTCCAGAGCAGCTGGATGGCATAATAGAGCTCTAGACCTGGAATCGGGAAGGTCCTTGTTCAAAATCCCCTCAAATTCTTACTATCCCTGTGATCCTGGGCAAGCCATGAATTTCTGTGCCTTAATCTCTGCCTTTGTTTTTTATTGTGGTGGTGGTGTATTTATATATATATAAATACCAGATGTATTTATTTGCCTTTGTAAGAGGCAAGGAACTGTTAATATTTTTCATTTTTCCTCTTCTTGGGCAAAAAAATACTTATTCTGCTATTGTCTGTAAATAAGCACCTTCTTATCCAGTACTAGATCAGTAGAGGATGTGATTTCTAACTCTAAAATGTTTCCATTTACATAATATGGCATTGGGAGCTGTACTTTTTAAATTTCCTTGTTAGATTCCATTCAGGGTTCACTTCTGCAGATAACTTGCTTTGAATTGGAGCCTAAAAATCTATCTTGTAAGTCATCTCCATAAAAATATGAGTATTGGGGGTCCTTTTTAGTCTTTAAAATTACAGTCTGATTTTTTGGTTCGAATATGACTGACCTTTTTTAGAGTAACACAAAAGCCTTAAGGAATATAGATAAAAACAATCATTGTGCAGGGAAGAATTTCTCTGTCAATTCAAAGAGAAGCACAAGATATTTTTGTCCTGTGTAAGGCAGATGAGCTCAGAATAACACACATTTAGAATCAAGGCTTCATATTTAATATCCCTATATGAACAATCTTTCCATTTGTAAAATGAGGGTAATGACACCTGTCTCCCAGGGTTATTGGAGGATATGAGATAATATTTGTGAAATGCTTCGCAAACCTCCAAGCATTATATAAATGCTAGCTATTTAAAAAAAAATAAGAACAGCTTAATGTTAAAAATTGTCTTTATGTGTAATTGGGGGGAAACAAAATATTATTTAAAAAAAATAAGAATAACCAAAATGAACAAAGGGATAGGATCTTTATACCAGTAGACTAACAAATGGTGATTACAGGAAAGAAAAGTTGAGAGTACATATCTATGAAATTAAATAGGTGATTATTAGATACCATTCTTGTTTGCCAGATTTTGGAATATTAGACCTACAGGGTCTCTTTGAAGCTTGAAAATGATAATCTGGCACAAATAAAAAGGAGTATGGTACTTCTTTACACACCAGGTAAAATAACTACCATGAGAGTTGCGGTCCTAGCAATAGACCGAGTCTGCTTTCTGGAGTTAGAATTATTGAATATGAAGATGACCATTTTATTGTGTACTCTAAGTGTTTGTTGTCTTCAAGCTTTCTTTACCTGAATCCCCATGAGACTTTTGTTTTAACATGTGAAGAATTGAGTATCTGGTTGCCTCCCCAGCTTGGTAGGGCCTTTGGAACTTTGTGCCACACACCCCATTACCAGGATTTTATAATGACACTTCAGAATAGGATCTTTGCGAAAGTCAATTTCTGTTTCTCCTGCCAAAATGCAAAACATCTTCTCTGAAGTGATTTCAGCCTGCTGATCTGTGGAGGAAATAGCATTGTCTCTTTCGCCACTGGCCAGGGAGCAGCAGTGCCTGCTTTCCTCTCCTCTGGGACTCTGCAGAAAACTCTTAATAACCAGAAGTGTTTTTCCTTCCCTCTTGACTCCTTGCATGAGCTATCAGCAGTCTGAAGATGGTGCATCTGGGCCCTCCCTGATCTGCAGCAATTTTAGATGACTGAGTAATCTCATTTCCCACAGTGGCTGCTCCAAATGTTTTCATCTTTTCAAATCCTTAAGTGCACTAACTGACTTAGCCTCCCACGTCACTGAAAAGTTTGATGCCATGCAGTGACTCTCCTCTTTATCACCTGCTTTCCACTTTTACTCTTAAGGCCCAGAAGAGCAGGCCATCATCCTCCCTTCTTAGTTAGCATCTCTTGCTGCCTGTAACAGTTCCTATTATGTCACCTTCTGTAGTACCACCATTCTCCCAGTCTTCCCATTCAGTAGACCTTTATTAAGGACCCTGGGTGCTAGGGATATGAACAGAAGAACATATTTTGTCTCTGTTTTCAAGAATCCTGCCATCTTGTTGGTGCTATCTTTGAGTCTTCTTTATCCCTTCTCATAGCCAATTACTTATCAAATTCTGTTGACTCCACCTCTGTGACAGACCTTCTATCTGTCCCCTCTTCTTTTCTTCCATTACCAATACCCTCCATTACCAGAACCCTCATTGATTCCCATTTGAGCTATCGAAATAACCTGCTACTTCTTCCCAATTCTATTCTCTTTCCCTTTCAGTCCTTACTTTGTATAGATGATAGTTTAATCTTTATGAATAAACTTAATTCATGTTCCTTCCTTGCTCAAAAATCTTCATAGGATCCCTGTTGCCTACCAAGTAAAATTGAGACTTCTTAGATTGGCATTCCAGTCTTTCATGATCTGGTGCTACCCTACCTTTCCAGCCTTATCTGTATTAATCTATTTAATATACTTTATGTTTCAGCAGTCTGGACTACTCCTTGTCATCCAAACATTCTCTATACTATCCTCTTGCCATACCTTCATACTTAGGCTTGTGATGTCCTCCTGCCTTTGCCTACTGAATTTCTTCACATCTCCTAGGCTGGAATAAAATTTTCTATGCCTGGGCTGAATCAAAAAAAGTAGTAATTGCAGTCACACTGTCAGACAAGCAAAAAACAAAATTGACAATATAGGTATTATTAGCAAGGAAATTACATTATGCTAAAAGAAGCTAGAGAAAACAAATCAATATCATTAATACGTTTATATGAATGAATGAAAAGCATTTATAAAACACTGTGTACAAAGCAGTGTGCTAAGTGCTGGTGATGGAATCCTAATAAAGCTGCCCCTAGCCCTAATAATTCTAACTTCATCATAGGCCCCACTGTACCTACCTAACCCCTCACCATTGTCCTAACTTCCTCATATATGCCTCAACTCACTGGAACAACAGGTGTGTCCTTGAAGTCTTAGTTCTCTCAGAAACAGCAGGTGGGTCCATGTAATGCGAACCCAGCTACTGCCTCTACCTAGTCACTGCCCCTAGACCCATTCCCACAGAAACAGGTGTGTTCTTGTATTCAATCACAATCACATCGTCCATCTAACCCAAGACAGGACCACAATACCTAACTATCTGTCTCGACCAGACAGGACCACAATAGCTAGCCAGTTGGAGGGCAGCATGACCAGAATGTTTACCCAGCAAACCACAGAAGGGATCCCTCCTCCATTACCTAATCCTTTAACAAATTCCTCCTGCCTTTTTAATATTAATCATATTCCTATAGTCTATGTAAATTTTGATTGTGTAATGAGCATCTTTACCTTATAAAAATCCATCTTGCTTTCTCTGAAGTTGCTGGTTTCTCTGGGAACTTAGGCTGCTTCATGAGAGGCATCAATCTCAATAAATGCCTATACTTGGATTAGAGGTGGTCTGACTCTGAATTCTTTGAGATGGTTCCACTACAACACATTATGAAACCCCAACAGTTTTTGGGTGGGCAGAGCCCCCACCACAACACTGGGAATATAAATGTAAAAGTAGGGTAGTCCTTGCTCTCAAGGAGTTCATAGTCTACTGGGGTAGAGAATCCATATGTGGGGTTTCAGCTGCAAGTCAGAGAGGAAGGGTACCATGGTTCTCAGAGTCATAGCCTCAGGACGTGGTAATTCCCCTAATTTAATGTCATATTCATCGTTGAAATCTTATCAGTTTCTGAGGTTGAACCATTTGATGGTGCTAATGACTGGGGACAAGCACTTTCTTTGCTGGATCTTCAGTAGCTGTGGCTTTGGTGCTTGCAGGAGCAGGGGTGGCTTCCCAGGATGACAGCTGAGGGCACTGGACTGTTTTCATTGGGGTCTGAGATGAGATAGTAGTCAAAGTCACAGGGGTGGTAGTGGTTTGACTTGCCTGGCATAGCCTCCTATCTTTCCCTGGGGGGCTTGTTGCATCAGTTAGACTAGCTTTCCTGCCCTTTGGGTGGCACTTGGTTTGTAGTTGGTGGGGAAGGCCGGCCCCTTCTCCATAGGAGTTGTTTCCCCAGATGATAGCTTTGAGGACTAGACTTAAAAGAGGTTTAATGGTCTCAGGGGTGCTTCCATTCCCAGACCTCTTGGACTTCTCTACCTGTTAACTGAAGTTGGTCAGCAGCTGTCGCTAGTGGTCATGAGGAAGGTGGGCTCCCTCTCTGCAATGATTTCTTCCCTCGATGATGGCTGCAGGAGATAAACAGGAAACAGAGCTGGTAGTTCTGGGGTCCCGTGCCTCGTAGGTTCAGGGTCCTAGGCTGGCTCCATCAGGGTCTGAGGGGAGATGGTAGTCAAGGTGGTGGTGGTGGTGGTTTGACTTGCCTGGCACTTTCTGCCTCCTATTTCTCTTTCTAGATGCCTCGCGTCTTCAGCTAGACTGGCTTGCCTGCCCTGTGGGTGGCTGTTCATTGGCAGTTGGTTTGCATTTGGTAGGCATGGCTCCAATTGCCATAGCTTCTAAATTAATAGAGAGAAAAATTATTAGAATTACAAAGAAGATATAGTAACAGTAATTGTAGGAGACGTTAATGTCTCTCTCTCAGATTTGGTTATATTTAACCAAAAGATAAACAAAGGGATAAATCTAGAATTGGACAGATTGCTAAAGACCATACTTCAAGGTCTGCTGGAGGCAGCTAGGTGGTACAAGGGATAGAGCAGTGGGCCTGAAGTCAGGAGGACCTGAGTTCAAATGTGATGTTACTAGCTATCTGACCCTGAGCAAGTCACGTTGCCTCAGTTTCTTCAGCTGTAAAATGGGGATGATAATAATACCACTCATCTCCCAGGGTTGTTCTGAGGTCCAAATGAGATTCTATTCTTAAAGTGCTTAGCACAGTTCCCGGCACATAGTAGGTGATTAATAAATGCCTTTTTTCTTCCTTTCTTCCTTCTTTCCTTTCCTTCCAAGCCCAATTCAGATGCCACCTTCACAAAACCTTCCATAATATTTTTCCCCACCGATAACACTATCTTTCTTACAAGAACTCACTTAACACTTTGCTTTGTGTTTCTCTAATTCGCTCACCATTTAACATTTCATATTATACTTAACCTGTGTTTATGCCCTATCCCTCGTCTAGATTCTTCTAGATAACTTGATGAAGGAAAGGATCATGTCTTGGGTAAATTTTGTTTTTCCTTCAGCACCTAGTCAGCCCCTGCACACAGTAGGGACATAATAAGTGTTTATTGTTTCTTGAAGAACTCTCTGCTAGAATGTTGCTTGGAGAGTTAAATTTGGTTGTATTACAGTGTAGTTTGAGTGGCAGTACTTTGTTTTTGTGTAGTTGTATTTAATAATTATATCATTCCTTCCCATACCTTTCTTGGGGGCTAAGCTGGTATTTTAGGAAAGGAAAATATCTTTTAAATTATACCAATTCAGTTTGTTATAGGGGGGAAAGTGCTACTTGGAGTCACAAAGTCAAATTCTGCCCCAGTACTTAATATGTATGACCATGAGCAAATCTTTTAGCCTGTCTAAGCTTCATTTTCTCTTCTGTAATAACTCTAGTACCTATGTCCTAAGACTGGCATAAGGTCTTCAAATAAGACAATGTATGCAAAGTTATTTGCAGCCCTTAAAGTATTATATAAATGTTAGCTATTATTCTAGTGCAAAAATAGTAATCTCATCATCATGAGTACTTCCTCCAATGATACAGGTCACTACTCCTATATGCCTTCGTAAACATCTTCATGGGTTGGCCAAAAATAAAAAATAAAAACAAAACCAAAAAAACCACCCCCAGGTGACCAAGTTTCTGTTAATGAACCTCTCTTCCTTTAGCTAGCTTGGTCCTTGAATGTCAAGTGATCTAATCTTGGGGCGTCCCTGCTCACATTCTTTCCTGCTTGGTGAAGTTTGCCAGTGCTGTGTCTTCATTGATGTAACTTTGAGAGCCTTGGGTCACTTCCATAGCACAATGAGGCTTTGGAGGAGGTCTTTAGAGGAGGGGAACAAATACATACAGGTTTGCCATCCATAACATTGCCTGTTAGAGAAGAGCACAAAAAAGCTATTGTCCACTTAAGATAGTTCTTTCTCTCTCTCTCTGTCTCTCTTTCTCCACCACCTCACCTGGCTGTAGGATGACAATTAATAAATAATTATTAATTAAATAGTTATTTATTATAATAGTATATTGTAATATATTATTAATCAAATAGTTCCTGCTTCCTTTTTTAAAAAATGTTTTAATTTTAATTTAATAGATTTTAAAATAGATTTAATTACTTTAAAATAGATTTTAATTGATTTAATCTATTTTAAAATAGATTTTAATTTAAGTAGATTTTTATTTAATTTAAATAGATTTTAATTGATATTTTGCTTTTATATCACCCAGATTTTCCCCCATATTTCTCCCCCTAACTCCTCCCACACAGCCATATAAGAATAGGAAAAGAAAAACTTAAAAAGAAGAAAAAAATTAGTAAAACTGAAAATTGAAAAAATCCGACATATGGAATGCTCCATACCCTGGACTCCCACCTTTACAAAGAAGTGGGACTGCCCCCTAATTTCTATATCAGTACTTAACTAAAAATAAACCTCACATTTCATTTTACAGGCTAAATATGACCTACTGTTTTGGGAAGAACATGTGATGTAGAAGAGGGGAAGCAACTAAAGGTTGAGGGATGTGAGACAGATCCCCTAATCAGAGAAGCATCACTTTGAAACATCAAGTAACTCTTCTGATGTAGAGGTAGCTGGAATCTTAGAAAGTGCACCATATATGGTACAGTGTAGCTGTTGCCCTGTACTTGGAAAACTGTGCTTGGCACTTCTTTTCCAACTTATAGGGGACTGAATGGAAATTCCTTTGCATTTCATCCTTTGGGTATCCTTTGTGGCTATCTTTCATCTCTCCTCTTTACGGCTTCAGCCTCACTTTTGATTCTCTTCTCCAGTAGTAATTATAACTGATATTTATATAAAGCTTTCATGTTTGGAAAGGACTCCTTACACATCTCACCTCCTCTGAGTCCCACCCTTTGAGATAGGTACTGAGGAAACCGAGTATCAGAGGTAGCCTTCTCCTGTCACCCTGTAACTTCTTTAACCATATTTCACTCTTGGCTCTTTTGCTTTTCCCTCTGATCTGCTTTTCAATTTTCTACTCTTCCCCTCTCTAAGATTGTGACCTTCTCTGTAGACCTGCCATCCCTGGCATTGCTTATGATGTAAAACAAAACTGTGTATATACTACATATGTATATGTGCTGTTTAAAGGTGTTTAAGGCAGGTGTCAGAATTATCTGTATTTTCAAGTACCTGAAATTGACATTTTTAGTGAAATAATGAAGAGTGTGGTTAATCCAAACTTGATCTATTCAAATCAGTATCCTGAATCTTAAAGTACGTTAAACAATACCTTCTGTATTAGTTAGCTACTGTTGCCAAGAAGAAATCTTCTATGTTTTTTTTTTTTTATAAGATCAGGCAAGAAAAGCAAGGAAGAAGTCTTCTTGTCTGGAAGAAAGATATTCCAGCTCACCCATCCATAGCCAGAGGGGGAAATAGACTGTAACCTACACTACAGAGAAGATGAAATGAAGCGTCATTATCCTTTTAATCCTACCTAAAAATGAGAGCAGTAGAAATTCAGCTCTAGATCCTTGAAAAAAAAAAAACTTGGATGCTTTTTCCAACCAGTCCTAGGGGATGAGTAGCATTTGGCCTGGGAGGGCTAAGGTGAAAAACCTGCCAAGTAGCAGAAGCTGACAATCAAATGAGATCATGTATATCTAGTGTTTCATTGGGCACCTAGGTGGCACAGCAAATAGAGCCCCGGCACTGGAGTCAGGAGGACCTGAGTTAAAATGTGGCCTCAGACACTTGACACACTTACTAGCTGTATGATCTTGGGCAGGTCACTTAACACCAATTGCCTTGCCTCCCCCTTCAAAAAAAAGTGTCTCTTCAGACTTGAATAAATGAACTGTATCTGAATGTCAGTTATTACGGAATCTTTCTTTCTGCTATGGGTGTATGTGCGTGTGCATACATTTGTGAATGTTGGGAGTGGTAGGTAGCAAGTCCTTTGCACTAGCATCACCAGCGGGCCAAGGTGTACAGTGAGTCAGGGCCCTGGCCTGCTGCAGGTGGTCTGGGGAAAGGGGAAAGACAGTGAAGAAAACTTTCTGACCCAGCCATTTTTACCTATAAATATTTCCCAAAGGTGTAATACTGTAAGCCATGATTAGATAATACCACGATTCTTCAAGGATTAAGATTATAACTCATCCACACCTTTCTACCATGTATGAATTTCATCCATATTATCCTATAAATTCTCCCCTTAGGGTCTACCCACCTCCATCATGAGAGGTGCATAATGTTTGTTGAATAGATATTTATTATATTCAAAGCCTGACTGGGCCCTGGATGATATAATAAGTGTAAATAAGACATAGTACTTAATGTCATTGTATTTAGCACTTGACCAGTGACTTGAATAAAGGTACAGGTGTCACAGTTATCAGATCTGCAGGTAACACAGAGCTGGGAAGGTTAAATCCAATATGTTGGATTACTAAGTTATATCCAAAAACATCTCTGCAGGCTAGCACATTGAGCAAACTCTAATAAAATGAAATTTAATAGGGATGAATACAAAGTTTGGTTTCAAAAAGTCAATCTAATATGGAGAAGGCATAAATAGATAGCATTTTACCTGAGAAAACCCTGTAGGGGTTTTAGTTGATGAGAAATTCCACAGGTTGCTATGGCAGCTAAAAAAGCAAATGTTATATCTGATTTCAGTAAGAGTGTCTAGGACCAGGAAAAGTGATCATATTCTGCTCTTAGATTACATTTGGAATATGTTCGGGTTTAAAAGATAATTTCAGGAATGACATGGATAAGATTGAGAACATTTAGAGGAAGCCAACAGGTTGGTGCCATGTGAGTTTCACTTGAAAGTAACAGGAATATTTAGCCTAGAAAAGACTTGTGTCTGACTCTTTGTGACCCCGTGGACCTTACTGTCCATGAGGTTTTCTTGGCAAAAATGCCAGAGTGGTTTGCCATTTCTTTCTCCAGTAGATCAAGGCAAACAGAGGTTAAGCAACTTGTCCAGGGTAACACAACTAGGAAATGTATGAGGCCAGATTTGTATTCAGGTCTTCTTGACTACAGGCCCAGTGCTCTATCCACTGAGCCATCTAGCTGCCCCCTAAGGAAGACTTACTGGGCACATAATAACCAATTATTAATATATTCTAACATTTGAAGCCCATTTTGTGGGAGATGGGGATTAGCCTTTTTTTCCTTCTTCACGTGGGTCAGAACTAAGAGAAATGGTTGCAAGTAAGTAGTCTTTTGGTTTAATAATAAGAAAACCCTTTCTAGCAATGAGCATTCTCCCAAAGTGAAGTAGAGACTTCAGGAAGTAAGTAAGCACCAGATGTTCTAGTAAAGGCTGCCTGCCCAGACTTGTTCACATGTTCTAGAAGGGGTATGGGTTGGCCTCTGAGGTGCCAAATATTGGAAACATTTTAGGACCAGCAGAATTGGGATGAAAGTATTTATCAGCAATGACATTCTGTCCATCTTGTCCTTCTTCACATCCCCACAGTCCCAGCACAGCGCCTTGCGTGGAGTAGTCACTCCACAAATGTTTGCCCAATGAGCGAAAGAACATTTTTGTCAGTACTTGTCAGTCAAATTCTCTCTACCTCACTTTCCTCATCACCTGCCTCCTAGGTGTGTTGTGAAGATAAAAAATTAAATAATAGTTTTAAAGCTCTTTGCAAACCTTAAATCACTATGTAAATGCTAGCTGTCATCATCATCATTATCATCATTATTATATGATACTCTATATTTTTATGGCTCTTTGCTAAGTGCAATACAGAGAATACACAGATTTTTTTTAAAACTTGGATTCGTATAGAATTTTAGCATTTACAAAGATTTTCATACACATTATTTCATGTGAACTTCACAGAAATGATGTGAGATAGGTAAAGTATATATTATTGTCCTCGTTGTGCAGATGAGGAAACTTTCATTTAGAAAGCCATAATGATTTGCCCATGGTTGCACGGTTAGCACCCAGCAAGCTGGAACTCAAATCTGAGTCTTCTCCCTGCAATTACAGTGCTCTAGACTACAACACTCTTATTTTTTTAAGAATGTTTTTATTTTATTTTTTCTCAATTACATGTAAAAATTTTTAACATTCATTTAAAATTTTTTTTTGAGTTCTATCTTCTCTCCCTTCTTTCCTTCCCCCCTTCTTGAGAAGGTAGGCACTTTAATATAGATTATACACATACAGTCATGTGAAACATATTTCCATATTAACCATGTTGCAGAAGAGAACACAGACCAAAAAACAAAAAAAACAAAACAAAACAAGAAAAAGAAAGAAAATATGCTTCAATCTGCATTGAGACTTCCATCAGTTTTCTTTGGAGATGGAAAGCATTTCTCATCATAAGTCCTTCAGAATTGTCTTGTATCATTGTATTGCTGAGAATAACTAAGTCATTCATAGTTGATCATCGTACAGTATTACTATTGCTATGTATAATGTTTTCCTGCTCACTTCACATTGCATCAGTTCATGTAAATCTTCCCAAGTTTTCCAGAAAGGATCCTGCTCACTAGCTCTTGATGGTCAACTTGATGGCCATCCCCTCAATTTCTAATTCTTTGCCACCACAAAAAGGGCTGCTATAAATATTTTTGTACACATAGGACTTTTTCTTTTTTCTTTGATCTCTTTGGGATACAGACATAGTAATGGTATTTCTGGGTCAAAGGCTATACACAGTTTTATAACCCTTTGTGCATAGTTCCAAATTACTCTCCAGAATGGTTGGATCATTCCACAACTCCATCAACAATCCATTAGTGTCCCAGTTTTTATATATTCCCTTCAACATTTTCTGTTTTTCTTTTCAGTCATATTAGCCAATCTGACAGGTATGAAATGGTACCTCAGACTTGTTTTAATTTGCATTTCTCTTTTCAATAGTGATTTAGAGCATTTTTCATATGGCAATAGATAGCTTTGATTTCTTCTTCTGAAAACTATCTGTTCATGTCCTTTGACCATTTATCAAAATATTCTTCTGTATAACCCACTACAACATACTGCCCAACAATAAATCTGTTCCTTGTTCATCCAGTAATGAATAGATAAATAGATGAGTAAGTAAATAAATTCCTGTTTTAAGTGTTTATGATTATATTGTCATTTACTTAATTTTAAGATATACTCCTTTCTTCATTTTTCTACTGCATAGCAAAATATATATATATAATATACATATATACACACACACACACACACACACACACACACACACACACACATTGTCACTGCCTGCTGTCTGTTTTTATAAGGTCCATGAGCTAAGAATGGTTTTTACATTTTAAAATAAAGTTTTATTGCTTGTGGGTAGAAGTCCATATTTGTCCCTCCCCACAATAGATTATCAACTTCTGCTCTAGAACAATGGTTGAGAATTCTCATTCTAGAAAATTATTACTTATGTTGAAGTCCTAATTTATCTATCTTTTTGTCTTTCACTTCTCAGAACCATAAGTCATATTTATTTTTATAATTGTAAAATTAAAACTTCAATACATTAAAACTTCCCATTCCAAAATATGGTAATAATGTATGATCTAGACATCGATGATCCCATTAGAAGCTAGTGTTTCTTTTTGCATTGACCTAATTATAATCTTACTTGAATTGCACTATGGTTCAAAGTGTCACATGCCAAGTTAGATCCCATTAGTAGGCTTAAAACATTTATTTATGAAAGAACGGATTGTTACAGGTTGCTTAGGGTAATTGATTTCTTTGCTTCTCTTTTTGTTACAGGAGGGGATATCACAGCGTTTCTAGTCTCAGAGAAAAATATGGAATGTGTTTTACTGCTGACTGAACACAACCAAACAAACTGTACAGACAATAGTTTGAGAACCAGCAGTTAGCAGTTTGCTCAGGCTCTAACACTATCCAGCACTTTCCAGAGCAAAATCTCTGTTTACAAGAACTCTACCTTACAAGGTTTTTACAAAACCTCAAGCTTGGTTTATTTAAGTATTTCTACAAAAGAAAAACCCCTGCAGTCCACTTGCAAAAATGGCTATGGATGATTACTTATGGATGGTCATTTTGGGCTTTATCATAGCCTTTATCTTGGCATTTTCCGTTGGTGCAAATGATGTGGCCAATTCCTTTGGCACAGCTGTGGGCTCTGGCGTGGTGACCTTGAAGCAGGCTTGCATTTTGGCATCAATATTTGAAACGACGGGCTCAGTATTGTTAGGAGCAAAAGTGGGAGAGACTATTCGAAAAGGTATCATTGACGTGAACCTATACAATGAAACAGTGGAAACGCTGATGGCCGGCGAAGTTAGCGCCATGGTTGGTAAGTGGATGTATTCTTGCCTAGTTCCTTGTAGATCTTTTTTGTTATGAATCTATAAAAGTGATTTCGCTTTGGTTTAAAAAGGGGGGGGAGGGCCTTGACTCTTAAAACCTATTTTTCTTCCTAGGCTTATACTTTCTAGTGGAGTTTTGTTTTGTTTAGGGGTTTGGGGCTTTTTTTGGTAGTCCTTTTATTTCAAGCAGAAATTCATTTCATCAAGTTGTCAACAAGGTTAAGAAACACCTCTGAAAATAAGTTTTCACTGTTTTTCATAATCAAGAAAAGCCTACAGTAATAGAATGACCTTATGGATTATTTATAATTATAATGCATTATTAGATCACTAAGAAGTAAAATTTATCTGTAATCACCCATTTTGATGGCTTACTTATGAAGTTCCCTTAGCATACATTAACATATTTAAAATTTTTTTTCAATAATCAACTGTTTAAAAATCAATAACAGTTTTGAACAATTGAATTTTTATATTCCAAATTAATTCTGGAGTAGTAAGACTAATGTCTTAATTAGTTGCATATGTTTTAACTAAATTCCACCTTTCCACAGTCATCTTAATCCTCTGTTGGCTCTTGTTTTGACTGCCAACTCTCTACCCAGGGGAGGTCTCTAGGATTTGGTTTCTGGCTAGGAGGTGTTTTTGTCACCTATTTACAGTAATAAGCTTTTCTTAGACTTGTCTCAAGTAAAGGGAAATGTGTTCAGAGTTAAATGGGATATGCTCATGACCTGAAATGCTAGTATTAGAGTGCATTTTTCCAACCCCTAAGATGTATCCATAGCCCTTAGGCAGAAACCTGGATTTGGGGATGCTGCTGGGCTCTGAGATTCATAGACTGTTAGAACCAGAAGAGACTTTCAAGATCATTTAGTCCAGGGTTTCTTAATCATTTTTGTGTCATGTATCCCTTTGGCAGCCTGGTCAAGCCCTTCTCAGACTAATGTTTTTAAATGTATAAAATAAAATACATAGGATTACAAAGGAAACCTATGATAGTGAAATAGTTATCCATTTAACAGCTAAATCAATTAAGATTGAAATAAAGAGGTATTTCCCCCCATCCAAGTTTGAGAACCCCTTAAGAGCCCCTGATCCAGTTATTTGCTAAAGCCCCACATAAAATTCTAAGACAGAAATGTGTTTGAGTGTAGCTGACTGTGTTCTTTCTCCTTTCCCAGGTAGAGGTGGCAGCAGACAGATGATTCATGCAGGCAGGGTAGGTGGGAGGAGAGGACCAGAAAGAAACCCTAGCAGCTCTGGCTTGATCCATGTAGTGGGGAGGGTACGGGAGCACTTCTGGGGCAGTAAGAGAGTCACTAATGCACCATGGTGGGCTACAGTGAAGTTTTGCCAGCCCTGCAAGTTGTTTCTTTTACCACTAATTTTGCTTAAATAAAGATAGCATAAGGATTGTCGTGTCTGATTCAGGGTAGCTTATTTCAGCAAGGATATTTTGAAAGGACTTGTTTGAGGTATCTAATGAACAGTGTAGGCTACTAGTCTCTACCGTAGAAAGTATCTGTTTTTCAACCAAAGCATACAGCATTTTAATTCTAACACTTGTCATGGAATTTTGACCTCCTCTTCATTGAAATCGCTGATCACAATTTGTTTAACATTATCAAAGTTTCATTTAGGGAGATGAGAGAAATTTGGAGAATTCACTTTTGTTGTAATAGCAGTGATAACATATTAATACTTATTCAAACCTAGCTATAATTAAAATTTCCCATCAGGTTGATGTGGATAAGATGGAAGGAGGGGTGTTTGGGCATAGAGTAAGAAGGAGAGAAAAAAGGCGCAGCATCCACTGAATCTCTTTCTTCCCGAAAGGTGATATTGTAACAGAAAGGCTTTCCAGAAAGCACAGTACCAAAAGGAGTGTGGCTTAAATGTTTGTATTGCTGTTACCTGACCATATGCTAGGACTTGTCCAGAGTATCACCTCCCCGATCACTGGCTCTGTGCCAGGAAAGTGAGAGGCTCCTGGATGCCCATCACTTTAACCACCACTGGAGCTGGTCGCCTAACTCAGGACTTTCCCTTTTTTCTTCCTTGATGGTACCTGTTGGCCTTGTTTTCTTTGGCTTCATTCTTCTTGGTTTACACTTAGACAACATCAAGGTCCTCTCCCCACTTTACAGTAAAGGGGTAAGATTTAATGAGGTTTTTATCCACCAAAATAACGGGAGTCCTTTGGACCTGGGAACTCTGTAAACCTCAGGTGTTTTTGGTTTTGTGGTTATTCCTGCCCTTGCCAAAACCAAGGCTCATCTGTCCAGGTGCCTGGATTCTCCTAGTCCTCGTCTTCTAAATTCAACATCCATTTCTTCTTTTTCCCTTCTTCCCCTTGGTTCCCTCTTTTTTTTCCCCCCTTCTTGGCTCTTTTACTTTAGAAACTCTCCCTGCAAGCTCTGTGTCTCCATGTTTCCTCGTGATGCTGTGCTGAAGTCAGGTTGGTTCACTCGGGCAGGATGAGTTGTAACAACTGAATTTCCTGCAGTGGGCTTGGGGCCTTGTTTTGTTTTCCTTTCACTCCACAGCCCCCACCTGGCTTGCTCATTGCCTCTGCTCCTTTGCTTTGACTCCTTATGCTAGCTGCCTCGTTTGAGACTTACCAGTGTTTGCAGAAGCCTCCTGGGGACCCCAGCCTCTGGGGCATGCTGAGCATCTTCTCATGGCAGCCCCTGCAGCTGCATGAAGAAACCATTGCCCTGCACTGCCCCGACCACTTTCCTCCTCCCAGCAGCCCTTCCAGTGACCACTCCCATGCCCTTCAACTCTGAAAACACCTATCCCTTCTTTGTGGCACCTATTCTCTCTCACCTCTTCCATATCCACACTGGACCTTGCCTCCACCATTCTTTTTCTTCTTCCCAAAAACCTTTTTGTTCCAGGATTTCTGTCTTTTCCCACACCCTCCTATTCTTTTGTCTCATACCCCCAATCCTAACTATAATTTCATCCTTTCATTTGTGTGCTCCTTTTCATTTCCCACAATCCTTCTCCTCAATCCCAAACCTAATCCTTATCTCCCTCTCCCCTACACCCAAAATTCTTCCCCATTGTCCTTGATCAAATCCCCAATGTTAATCCAGGGTCTTTCATTTTTTTTCTCCCAAGTTTCCTCTCTGGCTCTTCCTGTCCTTTCAGATGCCCCATCATTCCATTCCATCCTCCCTCCCTTTCTTCCTCCTCCAGTCACTCCCTGTGTCCCCTGCCTTTCCCCATAAGCTTTCCTGCTCCAGGACATTATTATATGGTCAGCCAGAGAAAGCAGTAGCAACTTTCATGAAGGAAAACTGCAAGGTCTGAATTCAGTTGGGTGAGTTTTTAATGTTCTGTTACCTCATTAGAATATTTTTAAAAATTTTAATGTAAATTGAAAAATTCTTTCTTAAAAAGCTATGATTTCATATCATGGAGTGCTCTCTTAAATCTTAAATTTTTCCTAGTGAACCACTGCCAGATTTGGAAGTCTCGGGGCCCACGGTGTACAAGCCTGGGTGCTGCCATGGAGCTCGTTTCCAGTCCAGTGGCTGGCAAACACACTAGTGGTCACTGGCCTTCTCTCTCCTTCACACGTTTGGTGCATGCACATGTCATTCCCTAGCTTTCATTGACTCAAAGGTCAGCATGCATAACACTCATTGATTGAAGCAGCTGTCTCCGTTGCTTCACAAATAGGTGGTTAGAATTGCTGGAACCATACAGACATTTGTTTTCCTGTGACTTATAAGATTTTGTTTGAATAAAATGCCAGGAGTCTGCCTAAAAGTACTGCTGCTGCTGCCAAGCAACTAAACTTTTCTCCAGAATTAACATTTGGGATTAATAACCTACTCTGTTTATCAGCCAAAACCTTTGTTCCCTTACAGCTTAGTATGAGCATTTCAACAACTGTTTCTGAAAGTGATCTCTCCCAGCTGAGGTTTTTAATACTCATTGCAAAATTTGATCTGCTTATGAAAATGTATTCTGAAGAGAACTAGAGCCTAGAAAAATATCAAGCTTAGAAAAGACAGTGACATAAAGGCGAAATGACAGTGTGCTAAACTCAGATATAATTTTAACTGCTGAGCAATAAAAGGAATAAGGGATACCTACCATGACAGGCGCTATCCAAAAGTGAATAGCCATGAGATAGTGTGAAAATGTCAGGAGCACCCCAACAACCCTCTTTTGGTGGCTAAAGGCCAAAAGTAACGTTGGTATGTTTTGTTGTGGTCTGAACTGGCATACCAACATAGTGATGTGAGAACGGAAAAGGACCACAGACATCATCTAGTTCCACCCCTTTATTTTAGAGATCGAGAACCTGAGACCCCAAGAAGCCAGGTGATTTGTCCAAGGTGACACAGCTGATTGATCTGTGAGCCAGGTCTGCCTGAGCCCACTAATCTGTAAACAAGAAATGATTAAAGAATTGTGAAATCTTGAGGCGGGGAGGTGGTGCAGTGAATAGAACACCGGCCCTGGAGTCAGGAGGACCCGAGTTCAAATGCGGTCTCAGACACTTAACACTTACTAGCTGTGTGACCTTGGGCAAGTCACTCAACCCCAATTGCCCAGCTTTCCACCCTCCAAAAAAAAATCGTGAAATCATATAGTGCAGATATTATCATAATTGTTTACTTTTTAGAGTCTTTAATCCCTTGCTTGGTTTTGACCAAACTACATAACAGAACAGGTTCATCATTACCACCACCAATTAAATTTAGAGAAGTTAGGTTGATAAGCGAGATAAGCATCAAAAGTGAAGGATTTTATGTATATCTTCTGACTAAACATAGGAGAAATTTTTTTTAACTAGATGGAACACTGTATGAAAAAATATTCCATAGAAAGACTAATCTGAGGAGTTATTGTTAAGGCTTTTACTAGATGCTCTTCATCTGATTATTTTTCTTTTCATCTTTCATCTTCTAGGTTCTGCTGTTTGGCAGCTAATAGCATCTTTCTTGAGACTTCCAATCTCAGGAACCCATTGCATTGTGGGTTCTACCATAGGATTCTCACTTGTTGCAATTGGTACAAAAGGTGTACAGTGGATGGAGCTTGTCAAGATTGGTAATTGTCATTTCCTTTCATATATAGGGATAAGTTGAGAGAATCTTTGTCAGTGAGAAAAAGTTTTACAGAAGGATGTCTTCCCCCTTTTCTAAACTCTGCACATTTTTTTTATCATATTTTGATTGTTCAGAAGTCATATGTGTGATATTATTTCCTTGAATTGTTGTTTTGTGTTTGAAACAACTATAATGGTGAAATGTTACATGTTAAAAGTGTTTTTTAATAGTCATTCCTTTTAAATATCCATTAATCACTCAGTTTTAAAAAATTAGTGTCTGTTGTTCCCAGGAGGAACAGAAATAGAGTGTAATCAAAATGACCGAGATCAGCTAGTAAGCCCTTTTGTGAGTAAAAATGCAATAAATTAATAGGAAATAGAGTTTGTGGCCATGGGAAAACCTCACGTTGCACTAAATGATATTGAACTCATTAAATACCTAATATCATCTGATCAGTCTGATATCTGTCTGTCATGGATTCCACCCAAGGGAAGCACACTGGCTCTCCCCATGTTGGCACCTTCATAGCCACCATACAACTTATCTAATGTCATGGCCTTAAGGAAGAACAAGGCAGTACGGATGTGGATGGAAGTGCCAGGAATCCTGACATTCCACTAGATATTTTTTACTATCAGCAACCCAGTAAATAAATCCAACCCCATAAGTACTCCACCTCTCTCCCCCATCCCTTTTAAAGCACACACCAGCCCCAAATCATTCCCAGGAATTCTGCTAAGACACAGCATGATTCTGATCTCTTCACTCTTCCCTCTTTCTCTTATTCTCCCCATTAGTTGATCATTGTTGATCAAGCCCAGTGTAACCTGAGAAGGTCTTAAACAAGCTTAATACCTGGCCTCACAAGCAGTGACCCAAACCTCTAAAGGTGTCCCTGGCATTTCCTTGAAGTTAAGAATTTTCTCAGAGAGTACTGAAAACATTAGCATAGCCTCATGAATGTCAAAAGGCTAAAGAACCATTTGGGAGCATTTAGTCAACCGAGACCAATTTGGGGGTTGTTCAACCTAGGAATTGGTATAGCTATACTCTGGTATAGCAGCTGTACTCTGTCTCTGTGATATAGGGGGAGGAGAAAAGGAGTCCACTGAGCATTCTAAAATCAGCTTCCTGAGAGGAAGATCAGAGAAGGAAATGACATGACTGTGTACACATATGATGTCTGTATTCTTGTGTTACTTTGTGTGTATTTGTATAAATGTTAACTGTATATGTGTGAGAAACTGATGCTGAGACTTTATATATAAGATATACCTTAAGCTGGCCCCTGTTATCAGCGTGACCTTTGTAAATCTTTAGGATCAAAGTTTTTGTGGGCCTGATAAGTTTTTAACTATTCGCAAAACTAAAATAATTTATATAGGAAAAATATTTGGTTTTCAAAAAAGAAATTAGGAAGGACAAAAGAAATATTTTTGTCATTAATTAGGGAAAAGTTATAAATGTCTTTGTCTTTTGCTAACTAAAACACATCCTTTAAAAATATGTTTTGATGGAATTGTAAAATAATTGAAGGAATCTTTTTATGTGTAATGTGTCAGTTATCATTATATTATACAAACTCATCCATAATTTTGTAGAATATTAACATTTATTAGATGTTGTGTTTGTTTTTTTTTTAATTATTCAGTTGCTTCTTGGTTTATATCTCCACTGTTGTCTGGTTTCATGTCTGGCGTGCTGTTTGTGCTGATCAGACTTTTCATCCTAAAAAAGGTAAGCAGGGTTGATATCCTCATTATATAGTCTGACTACTTTGACAGTCTTTCATTGCGAGTAACATTGGGAGGGACATAGCCCTCTGGGAGGGAGAAGCCTACTTTGTTTTAAGGAACAAGAAAGGAAATTTCTAGGAAATTAATTGTTCAAGGATGGGATGTCTCTCCCCGCCTCTTGCCCCCCAGTTCCCACGCACACACATCTCCCTAAAGTCAACAGGAATACTTTCTTTATCTTGTAATTTAGATATTAATCAGTATCCTTGATATAGTACAAAAACATCCCAAGAAGAAAAAAGTTCTTTCCTGAAGTTAACATTTGTAATGTACAAGACTTTTCCAGGATCTGGAAATTGTGTAGCTTTGCACTGAAACACTCCTGGAGTTTACTGTAAACCTGAGTTATTTCCACATTGCCTATGATTCAGCAGCCTTGACAGACTGATGATTTGAGGAGAAAAATAATGATGGAGTGAAGGGAGAGAACAGAAAGACATAGTAGAAAGATTACCAGATTTGAAGGTAGTTGGCCTGGGTTCAGATTCTGGCCCTATGTGATCAAGGCAAGTCCTTTAACCTCTCTTTGGCCTCCATATCCTCATTTATAAAAACGAAGGGGTGGGATTAAATGGCTTTCAAAGTCCTTTCCAACTCAGTCTCTGATCCTGAGATGAAGGGAGTATCTATTCATAAGAACATCTTGAAATGTAAATGAAAACATGCTCAGACTATTAATATAGACTGTGGTACATCCTTTAATTTTTCTGGTAAAGGATCTTCATGATGCCTTTGAAATTAGGCTGAAAAATGCTCTGGAGAGATTATTTTTGGTGAAGACCATAAACTGTGTTCTTCCTGGAGAATGGCATTGTTTTCCTTAGTGGCTTATCTAGTGATCCATTCTAGAGTTTCTGTTTTATGGGTGACTTTAATGTAGTATCAGCCACTTAAGATTTGACTGTTAAATGTTTTAGAAGAATTGCAGGTAAGGGGATAAACAAGTAACTGAGGTTTGGTTTCTCTTATTCTAAGAGTTTTATTAGGTTTCTCAGTGAGTTATTCGTTGAATAAACTGCACTTCAATAATTTGAAACTGCCATTTTATAACACAAATGACTGGGTGAGTTTTCATACTGAATGTAACTAATGAATAGGAATGCTTTATAAAGAATTTAACTCTTAATCTAAGCCAAGCCAAAAAGAATTTATTAATCACCTTCTGTGTTCAAGTTATTGTGCTAAGTGCAGAGACTACAAATACAAGATAAAAAATAGTCCCTGCCTCCAGGAAGCTTATAGTCTTTTGGAGTTAAATTCTTGTTCGGTTGTGTTGGAATCTTCATGACCCCATTTGGGGTTTTCTTGGTAAAGAAACTGCAGTGGTTTGCCATTTCCTTCTCCAGCTCATTTGACAGATGAGGAAACTGAGGCAAACAGAGTTAAGTGACTTGGCCAGTGTCACACAGCTAGTAAATGTCTGAGGTCAAATTTGAACTCGGGTCTTCCTGCCTCCAGGCCTGGCACTCTATCCACTGCACCACCTAATTAGTCCATTTAACTACTAAGAGGAGTTAAATGGAACTCATATCTCAAGAATCATCAGAGTCATCAACAGAAACAAAATTGTTCCTGTACATGTTTTAGAGAAGTATTCTTTACCTTTTTTTAGGGGATCATAGCTTTAAATTCATTTTTAGAAGTAGTCATTAAACATAATAAAATGAAATTAGCCAAAGGAGTGTGTGCTATAAACTAGAAACTCTCCTCTCTGGCCTAGATGGACCTGTACTTATTAATTCTTTCCTGCTTGTAATTCTGATGCAAGACTTTGACCCATCTGCTGGCACCAAATACCTGGGCCTTTGAATAACCATTTGTTTAGGGAAAACTGCCTTATACTGGTATCGTGGGGTCAGTGTGCCACACACCCTCACAGTGGGGAAATGGCCAGCCCTTCCCATCACAACTAGAATTGGGGAGAATGTCTTACAGCCTTTTCTTTTGTTTCAGTTTGACTATGTTGTTTATAGAAGCTGATGAATTTTGACATTCCAACGTGTCTCATTGTTACACAGGAGGACCCAGTCCCCAATGGTCTCCGTGCACTTCCACTATTCTATGCTGCTACCATTGCAATTAATGTATTTTCCATCATGTACACAGGGGCACCAGGTAAGAATTACTTGGACATTCAAGTCCAGTGGGAAAGGATTATATTATTTTTTTTAAACAACTCTGATTTTCTTTTTATTCTTTGTCTATGAGAGATGACTTTAGAGAGTGGTGTGGTGTAATAAAAACAAAGAGCATGGAGCTAGATGGCCTCAGGGATCCCTTCCATTTCCAAATCTGTGATCTTATAACTTGGAGTCAGAAAATGTGTGTCTGAATCCTGACTCTGTGCCCTTTGGGCAAGGCCCTTCACATCTCTGGAGATTGACCTCTTCACATATAAAATAAGGGGGGGGGGGAGACTAGGTGGTCCTTAAGGTCCCTTCAAACTCTAACCTTCTAGAATTTGGACAGTAAAAACATTATATGTTATTACCTTGAAACTGAGTAATAAAGCATTTGCCTGCTTTTGCACCCATAAGTTTTTATGACACTGCAATTACAAAGGCAAAAAAATATCATTCAGAGCTACCAGTCAGGATTGTAAATGACTAACTCAGCCCTTCTGTGATGGTTTTTGGTTTTGGATGTATATATGTATATGTACATGAGAACTTTAAGTATCATTTCATCATTTTTTCCTTTTTCTCTTTGCAGATAAAAGATTGATGAATATAGTACTCGCTAATTACACATATTAGTGTTGATTAATAGTTCACATACTAAGTAAATATTATTCTTTTACATTCAGTTTTTGTAAAATTCTCCTTCTGTTTTTCATCTTGAACTTAACCAGAGCCTGCAAAAGTTTCAGGAAACTCTAATTATATCAAACTACCTCATGGAAAGACTGTTATTAATTGTATTACTTAATATACTGTAATAGATGCAATTTCCTTCATTTCTTCAGGGATCTGTGACTTCATTGGTGTGAGGACACTGTGTACCTTATGGTACACAGAAAGTGTCACAAAATAGCAGAATGGCATTTAACATTGTGTAGATACAGATCACAGAAACTCTATGACTTAGTCAAAAGAAAAGAAATTTTCACGCAGCAGTCACCCTTTGGGGCCTGAACCATTTTTTCTGTTTTCTTTACAAAGGAGGGTGCTCTTTGGACAGGAAAGGACAGAACAAAAAAATTTAATAAGGAAGATGAAATGTAAGAGAAATTAAGAGATGGAAAGAAAGCATCCGTCTTGATCTCTCATTCCTTCAAGTCCCATCTAAACTCTCTCCTCCTTCAGGAAGCCTTTCCTGATCTCCCTGTAATTGTCGTGTCTTCCCTCTGCTGATTATCTCCAGTTGATCCTGTAGCACATCCTCATTTGCATGTTGTCTTCCCTGTTAGACTGTGAGCTCCCTGAGAACAAGGACTGTCTTTTACCCTTCTTTGTGTCCCCAGCACTTAGCACAGTCTGGCCCATGTAGAGGCTGAACAAGTGTTTACTGGCTGACGCCTCCTAACCACATCTTGCAGCAAACACTGTCTTGTCATATTCATATACCGCAATTCGTTCATCACAATGTGTAAACGTAAGGCTTACAAGGCTTCTGAGTGGTCAGCAGACCACTTCAGCATCTAAATCGAACATCACAGCATCTACCGATAGAACCTAAGTCAAAGTCATTGTCAGGTGAGAAGAATACATAAAGATGGGGACATTGATCTTGAATATAGTCGTTCCAACCCAACCTGTTTGTTAAGCTGTGTATTCCAAAAACTGGGAAGTGGTCATTAAAATAATATCACTATACTTAGAGACAGCGAGGGAAAATAGTTGCCAAAACAAGGAGACCAAAAGAGCCCAGAAACTGCCTCACACAGCAAAAACCTGATCTCCTCGCCAGATAGAGATATTTAGCAACTAAAGGTAATACCTTTATAGAGTACAGGCATAATTGCACATTATTACAGAGGAGAATGGAAGATCATAAACATATATTACCTCGAAAAACAGTAATAAAGGTTTAAAATTAAACAGACCTTAAGAAAGCTAGCAAATACAGATCCTCTTGAAACTGTTTGCAGGTGAATCTGTAAAGAAGATAATAAGTAGGAATGAAATGAAAAAGATCAGCAGTCTTTTTCATTAGCAGCAGTGCTGGAACTGCCACATGTGGATTCTGCCACCTCTGTACCTGATAGACAATGTAAAAAATGTAATAGTAGTATTTAAGAAGTTGAAATTGGAATAGAATAGCTGGACCTAAACCAAATATGTACCAAAAGCATGGGGACTAAAAGCAACATAATTTTAAGCTACTCAGGGATTATTTTTCAAAATAGTTCCAGAAGAATGGACATAATATACTTTCATTTCAACTATTTATAACACCAACTCCAAACCAGATATATGTAGTTGCCATTTTTTCCTTTCAACTTCTAATACTTGTTTGTAGTATCTTTTAACAATTTTCAAAGTCCTCTTTTAAAAATCTTTTTCTGTGCCCTTCAGTCATCTCCCATCTTTATGTACTGATTCCTCCCCTATTTGCTCACATTTTCCTCATCCTTTTTTTAAAATAATATTTTATTTTCTCTCCCAGTTACATATTAAAAATTTTTTTTAACATTTTGGGGTTTTTTTCTAAAGTGTCAAGTTCTAAATTCTATCCCTTTCTCCCCTCCCCCTTCCCTAAGACAATAAGTCATACAAGTTATACATGTGCAGTCATGTAAAACATTTATCTATTAGTCATTTTGCACAAAAATACTCAAAGTAAGAGAAATAGTACGCTTCTGTCTGTATTCAGACAATATCAGTTCTTTTTCTGGAAGTGGATAGCATGTTTCATCATGAGTGTTTTAGGATCATTTTGGATTATTTTATTGTTGAGAATAACTAAATCATTCAGAGTTATTCATCAGACAATATTGCTGTTACTTTGTACAACATTCTGCTGGTTCTGCTCATTTCACTTTGTATCAATTCATGTAAGTCCAGGTTTTTCTGAAATCTTCCTGCTTATTTCTTATAGCACAGTAATACTCCATCACAATCATGTACCACAACTTGTTCAAGCATTCCCCAATTGATGGGCATCCCCTTGATTTCCAATTCTTATCTACCACAAAAAGAACTGCTATAAATATTTTTGTACAAATAAGTCCTTTTCCCTTTTTTAAAAAATATCTTTTGGATACAGACCTAACAGTAGTGTTACTGGATCAAAGAGTATGCAGAGTTTTATGGCCCTTTGGGATAGTTCCAAATTGCTTTCCACAATGGTTGGACCAGTTTATAACCCCAGCAACAGTGCGTTAGTGTCCCTGCTTTTCCATGTCCCCTCCAGAATTGACCATTTTCCTCTTTTTGTCATATTAGCCAATCTGATAGGTGTGAGGTGATACCTCAGAGTTGTTTTAATTGTATTTCTCTAATCAATAATAATTTAGAGCATTTTTTTCATATGACTAGATAGCTTTGATTTCTTTCTCTGGAAACTGCCTGTTCATATCCTTTGACCATTTTTGTTTTGATGTTTGAGATCTGGTACAGCTAGATCACACTTTTTTTTTAATGGATTCCTTTCATATTCTTGACATTTTGTTCTTCCAGATGAATTTTGTCATTATTTTTTTGAGCTCTATAAAATTTTTTGGTAGTTTGGTTGGTATGGCACTGAATAAGTAAATTCAGGTAGAATTGTCATTTTGATTATATTGGCTCAGCCTACTTATGAGCAAATAATATTTTTCACTTGTTTAGATCTGACTATTTATGTGAAGTGTTTTGTAATTGTATTCATATAGTTCCTGACTTTGCCTTGACAGGCAAGACTCCCAAATATTTTATGTTGTCTACAGTTATTTTAAGTGTAATTTCTCTTTCTGTCTCTTGCTGCTGGACTTTGTTGGTACATCTCCCCTATCATTAAAAAAAAAAAAAAAACACCTTTTCTTGAACCTGCCATCCCCTCAAGCTATCTTCCTAAACTTCTTATTCCTTTTTTACTGTCAAACTTCTAGAAAAAGCTATCTACATTCAATACCATCCCTTTCTCACTTTCCATTCACTTGAATTCTGATTCCTGATCCCCCCTTTTACTGGAGCCACTTCTCCCCCAGGGTTAACCACAGTCTTCAAATTGCCAGATCCAGTGTTTTTTCCTTAGTCATTATCCTTCTTGATGTCTCTGCTGCTTTTGATGTTGTTTGCTACTCTATCCTCCTAGGGGATACCCTCTTCTCCATGAATTATCATGACACTGAACTTTTCCTGTTCTTTTTCTACCTGTATGACCCTTTCTTCTCAGCTCCTTTCATGGATCATCATATCCGTTCTGTCCCCACTCACACAGCTGTACTTCAAGTCTCTCTCATCTGGACCCTCTTTTTTCAGTCACAACTAAGCTTCAGTCTAGCTTTCTAAACTAATAATCTCACATTCCTGACCCTAGCTCTGCTTACATTGGCCTACTTGCTACTCCCTGTACACTTGAGTTGTTCAACGTCCTGCCTACACGTCTTAATCAGTCCTGCTTGTAATGAATTGTTTCTGGTAACATTCATTTCCACACTTTTTTGCTAGGAGTATTAATTCTGACCACACCTCTTTTGAACTAGCTTTGGGAGTGTTTTAAAAGAGCAAGGTATTACAAAAAACTTAGAGGTGAATATTTTGGCAACAGTTTTTATTTTAATCCATAATAGTTCACGCTTCACAATATTTTCTACTTTTTTGTCACCTTGACACCATTGCTTTAATTCTGTTAAAATTTATAGATATGTTGGCCCTTAGGGTTAACGTCTTTGAGTTTTCTTATTGGTTTCAGGAAGACAATTTGTGATATAAAGAAATTTCTGTACACACACATGTATAAACGTGTACACACACAGTAACATTAAGAAAAATAATGACAATAATTTACTTACACCATTGGAATAAAAGGCAGGGTTATGTACAATTGGAAAAGAAATTTGGCTAGCCACATACCACAAGTGAGAGACAGCGGACAGAAGATATGAAGAGTATACTAGGACCCTCAAAACTTAAAAATAAAATGGCAAATGAACAACCTTGCAGAACCCTCTATCCAGTGTTCTGGATAGCTGAATATCAGAGCCTCTGTGGAAGATCTGTGGAAGTATCCTGAGATCAAGATTAAAGGCAATAAGTTCATTACATATTTTTTGTGCTAGGAATGGGCCATGGTCACTGATTTTATCTAGTCTTGTTGTAATTTTCACTCTGGATCCTGGGTGGCCTTAGAGAATGTTTTCATAAAGATTTTATAGAGATGAGAATGTAAGCATATGACTCACCTTCTTTGTTGCCTTTTTGATTGCTTTTTGAATGCTCTTGTGATCTTGCAGTTATTTCCTCTTTAAGGTTCCTTGAAAATCAGTCCTTTAATGCCTTCAGAACATGTATGACCTCCAACAAAGATTTTTCTATATCTATTTGGACAGATCCAGCCACTCTTTATGACTTAAAGTGTCATTTCCCCTTCCTCACATAATACTTAGTATACTGATGTATTAGAATCCAAATGTTATAATTCCACTGCCATCAATGATGAGAATATATCACTATAGAATCACTGATAGAATTATTGTTGTTTTTTTTTAATCTTTATTTATGGTCCTCTTTCCTCTTTCATCTATTAATGCTCTTGAGATCATCTAGCCTTCTGGTCTTGTACCAAACCTTCTGAAAAAAAATTATAATTAATAATTTTGCTAGAAATCTTCTGACATCCTCCTCTATAATGTTTTGCAAATGAGTTTGTATTCTAAAATGGTATTATCCTTGGCTGCCATGTTTCTGCTTGGCAAAGAGATTAAGTCTCTTGTTTGTGAGGCAGTTTCAGGGCTTTTGGTTCTATTCTTTGGGGCAGCTGTTAAGTTGGTTAAACTTTTCTTTAAATAATTATTTTTTGTTATTCTGAACTCTATAAACTCCAAGAAACATGAAATTTCCATATACAAAGAATAGAAAAAAAAAGTTTCTGTATGAAACCATGAATCTCTATTACATATATCCTGCCTGTCTGTCTCCATTTGAATTTCTCTCCTCTTCTGTGCATTAAAAAAAAGTGCTTCAGTGACCCTCTTTTCTTTCTTTTCTTCTCTTTTGGGGAGACATCGCTATGACTAGTTGCCATCTTCTACAAATTTTTAAATAAATAAATTGTAATACTTGTAACAAATAAGTAAAGTCAAACAAAATAAATCCACATATTGGCCATGTCCAAAACGTATGTGTCATTCTGCTCCTCTGCTCAGTCATCTTTCTTTCAGGAACTAAGTAGAATGTTTCATGGTTGATACTCTGGAGTCATGACTGGTCATTGCATTGATCAGAGTTTAAGAGGTGTTTTTCCTTGAAAGTTGTTTTTCTTTAAGCTTTTGAAGAAATTATTCTCCTGGTTCTGCACACTATACTCTGCATCAGTTCATATAAGTCTTTACAGGTTTTCCTGAAACTATCTTTTTCATCATTTCTTATATTGCAGTAATATTCCATTACACGGATATTCCATAATTTGTTTAACTTCCCCCAATTGATGGGCACCCCCTTAGTTTCTGGGGTTTTTTGCTACAATAAAAAGTGCTGCTAGAAATGTTTTTGCACATAAAAGTCATTTCTCATTTTCTTTGATCTCTTTGTGTTATAGTAGTGGAATTTCTGGGTCAAAGGGCATGCATAGTTTAGTGACTTTTTAGGTATAGTTCCAACTTAACAGAATGGTAGATCAATTTTTAGGTCCCCCAACAGAGTATTAGTGTCCCTGTATTCCCACAGACCTCCAGAAATTGTCATTTTCCATTTTAGTCATCTTTGCTAATCTGAAGGCTATGAGATAGAATTTCAGAATTATTTTAATTTTTTAAATTATTTTAAATAATTTGGAGCTTTTTTTCACATGGTTATTTATTTTGAGAACTCTGCCTGATCCTACCCTTTTAACATTCATCTATTGAGGGATCATTCATATATATATTTAAATCACTTCCCTATCTTGAGTATCAGACCTTTATCAGAGTGACTTGCTACAAAGAGTTTTTCCCGGTTAACATTTTCCCTTCTAACTTAAAAACACTGATTCTATTTCTGCAAAAGCTTTTTGATTTTATGTAATCAAAATTGTACGTTTTCTCTACTGTGATCCTCTCTTATCTTGTATTTGATCAGAAACTCTTCTGTATTCCATAATTGTGAAAGGTATCTCTCTCTGCTTCTCTTAATTTAAATTTAATTCAAATTATGTGACCTTTTATATAGATCATGTATCATTTTGGAGTTTGTTATGGTATATTGCATGATAGGTTTTATCTAAAACTAATTTCTGCTAGACTACTTTCCAGTTTTCCCTGCAGTTTTTGTCAGATTGACCTAACTCCTATAGTTAGGGTCTTGGAGTTTATTGAACACTTTGCAGTTATGTTCATTTGCTTCTATTTTATATAACTAATTTGTTCCACTAAACTCATTTTCTGTTTTTTAATCAATACCAAATAATTTTGATGATTACTGCTTTGTGGTATATGTTGAGATTTTGTATTGCTATGCTGCCTTCTCACTTTTTTCATTTTGTTCTCTTAAAATTCTTGACCTTTTCATCCTCAGATGAATATTGGTTTGTTGTTTTATTTTGTTTTTCACTTGATAATGAAACCTTATGGTAATTTGATTGGCATGACACGGCATAAGTAATTCAACTTGGGCAATTTGTCTCTCTAATTATTGGTCTTTCTTTAGTCATGTAAAGAGTATTATTCTGTAATTGTAGTCATATATTTCTAGATGTGTTTTGGTAGGTAGACTTTAAAATATTTTATCCATTATGTAGTTATTTTTAATGGAATATCTTTTTTCTAGCTCTTCCTGTTGGTTTGTTGGACAATACACAGAAAAATATATTTTATAAGAGTTTTTTTTAATATATAGCCACTTTGTTGGAGTTATTATTTTAATTAATTTTAGTTTTCCAAGTAGACTATCATCTGCAAAAAGTGATAATTTCGGTTTTTATTTACCTACATACAAACTGAGAATACTTTTGATGAAAATATCAAAAGAATGGCCAGGCATTCACAGTTCATTAACAGAGCCATCCGAATATGTAATAGACTGCCAGGGGAAGTAGTGGGTTCCCCTCAATAGTCATCTTCCAACAAAGGCAGGTAACCACTTGTTTGGGATGTTTATGGGGGATTATGCAGATGTGGGTTAGCCCTGAAGTCCCTTGCAATGCTGAAATTTCTTTGCTTCTGCAAAGAACATCTCCTCAGCTCAGTGGATACCTTCCTCTTGTTCTTTTTGTATTTTTAGGGTACCAGCTCAGCACTTAGACCTACCTTTTCTAGAGAAGAATATCCTCGCTATCTTTTATTCTACTTTTTGACTAGCATAAATAAATAGCCTTTATATGTGTGCCCATTACTATTGTAACATTTGCAGTTTAACCCTAACATACTTCTGTTTCATCTTACAAGTGCTGGAGTATTCAGACCCATATTTCCATATGTTTGTATAGACTATACAGTATTTTTGTACTGTAACAATGGAGGAGCAATTTGTTCTCCATTTCTTACCAACTCTGAGTGAGAGAGGTTCCCCAGCTCCTTCTGCACTCACTGACCCTCCACAGCTTCTCCTCCTATAGAGACCCTAAATGCAGGAAAAGCAGAGCCCATATCAAGAGATGTTGACCTTGTTTGACTGGGGCCTTTTTGAATGGACCCCATTTCTGGTTCCATGCCCAATCACCTCCTCCCCTTCACTAAATGTTTAGCAGCCTGGAACCAGTAACAATTCAGTAACCAGTAATACACTTTCCAAATCTCTTCAAGGCAATGTAACACCATTGACAATGTAAGGACCATAACAAGTTTGGTTCAGTTTCTTTATTCACAGGGTACTTGAAAAGTCCCCTTAACTTTGAATGATTTGGAATACAGATTTTAAAGATGCTTCAGGTTAAAGCTGAGCCACTATTCATCATATCTTTGCTAGTCAGAAAAGTAAAGCTGAAGATTAAAGGTAATTCAGTGGCTGAATCTAAACTAGAATCTTGAATTCTCAGAGTTTATTCTGGGCAGTCAATTATTTTTGGCTAGTTTATCTCAAGAAACTAAGGTTATGCCCTACTTTATTTATTCATAAATTGTAGTAATGCCTCTATAGCTTTTATAGGACTTGTAGTATTTATAGCCTACCTATATATAGCTCTACCAGAGTGCTATGATACAATCACTTGGAAACAACTAGAGATCTTCATGAGAAAGTCATTCCCTTGCAAAGTATTTTTATTAGAGATTTTGTTGCATATAAAACAACCCTAAAATTTGAGAAACAATTTTTGTTCTGGATTTATAATAGGTTTTTTGTTTATATTTTTTATCTTAATAATTTTGTATCTCCAAAACTTTTATTTCGATGAATTTGGTATAATTTAAAGCTGCAAGCAAGCAAATTGGCAGTTTATTTTTTTTAATGATAGCTTTTAAAAGCACTTATGTTCTTAGGGTATGATGACTAATAACTAAATTACCTGATCTTTATAGGCCCTTTCTCTTTCTACTTATTACTATTCTATCTACCTATTTTAGGCACCACTTGATTACTTGTTCCTGCTTTTCCTAGGGTTTATTCATTATCTTTTGTCTTTTTTCTCTTAATTTCTCTACATGTACTGTCCAGGCTCCTGCCCTAATTATTTAGTCACCTGGTTCTCCTTCTCGAGTCCTATAAACAAGATAGGAAAAGGATACTTCCCTCCAGTTTCAGACATCTGCACACTTAGTCTGTTTCCTTTTTGGAACCTGCTTCATTGGGTTAAGGGCAAAATTTTAAAGTGAGGGTAGTAAGGAGCTTGCTGAATTTTGCTTACTGAGACTATGACCTTCAAATTCTTATTGCTTTACCTGATCAACTTCCCTTACCCTCTTTAGCTGACTTGGCTATTCAGATCCTTTCTTTCCCCCATACACTCCAAACTAGACTTTAAACCAGGCTTACTAACTTCCAGTGTTGGTGACCACAAGTGGTAAAACTCTTCTTCCCCTTTTTAAAAGAAGTTTTACTGAGGTCTTTTATTCTTCACATTGACATAGTTTTCTCCAGGCCCCCTCTTTTTCTCTTCTGCCTTCCAGAGAGCCATCTTATATCATAAATACTGTTTTTTAAAGGAAAAAAAGGGGGGAGAGGGTCAGCATAACTGAGAAAATACATCAAAAATGTCTGAAGGCATGTGCTCTGTGCAGTACTTGTGAATCTTCGAACCTGGCAAAGAGGGTACGGTTGGAGTGCCTGTCTCTTTTGAGTCAGGCTTGTTCTTTACCATTTTGGAACATTCACTTTTGATTTGGGGTGGGGGTTGTTCTTTCCATTTACATTGGCATCATCATTATATATATAGTTGTCTTGGCTCTGCTTACCCACTCTGTATCAGTGCTTATATAGCTGTCTGTATTTTTCTGTATTCATCACATCCTTCATTTCTTACAGCCCAGTAAGAAATTTATATTTATGTGCCATTACATTCAGGTACCACAGTTTTGTTTGTACATTTCCCAATCAATGAGCATCTACTACTTTGTTTCCAGTTCTTTTTTCTTTTCTTTTTTTTTTTTAAAGCAATTGGGGTTAAGTAACTTGCTCAAGGTTACACGGCCAGTTATTTCTGGGTGTGGTGCTAAGTATCTGAGCCCAGGATTTGATCCCCAGGTCATCCCGACACTGGAGCCAGTGCTGTAACTCCCTGAGCCACCTGGCCACCCCTAAGCAATTGGGGTTAAGTAACTTGCTCAAGGTTACACAGCCAGGTGTTTCTGGGTGGGTGCTAAGTTTCTAAGCCCGGATTCAATCCCCAGGTCATCCCGACACTGGGGCCGGTGCTCTTACTCGCTGTGCTACCTGGCTGCCCCTTCCAGTTCTTTTCTATCACAAAAAGTATTGCTATACATATTTTGGTGTGCTAGGGAACTTTGTTCTAATCAGTGACCCTTGGGGTATAAGCTCAGCAGTGATATTCCTGGGTTGGAAGAGTATGGACATTTTAGTCACTTGATGTGCATAATTCCAAGTTGCTTTCCAAAATACTTGTACTGATTGACAGTTCTACCAACAGTGCCCCAGTGTGCCTCTGTCTTCCCCCAACTCCTTCAGCATTAGCCATTCTCACCTTGTATCATGTAGTAAAGCTCTATTATCCCCCTTGGCATCCAGCACACTCCTGTTGGAAAGTCAGAGCAGGGTTGAGGAGTAATCACCTGTAATCAGCAATAGCATCCCTGCAGAATTTGCATTTAGCTGCTAATATATGTTTGTATTCAGAGGCTTCTGTAGATGTATTCTTTTATATTCTCATTTATTTTGGGCCTGTCTCCCCATTAGACTACCAGCTTCTCAGTGTTTGTAAAGCATTTTGCAGACTTTAACATGCTATACAAATATTGGTTATTAACCTCCTACCATATTCTGTACAGCATAGGTGCTTAATAAATGCTGTGAGATGAAACAAGAAAAAGGATAGTTTGTACGGACAAATTTGTTTCACGATATGACAAAACCTACTTAGTTGTACTGTCTACTAAATGAATCAAGTCATTTCAACTGAGATTAAACACTATTAAAGATGAGTAGGGTTCATTCTGTGAATGACCTTTAAAGATGCTGTATATTTGAATGCTTAAAACATGCATAATGACATATAATATAGAATAATGAACCCTGATAAACACATACATGGCTAGGAAATTGTGCAGTTCACAAACAGTATCCATTCCCATTCTCTTGATTGGTTAACATGATTCTGCCTTAATATCCATTATTGGATGTTGTTAAAAAGAGTTTCTCCATATTCTTATTCCATAAACAGCTAATGTTTCAAAGGCAAGAATTATGAAATCCATTGTCCTTAAAAAACCTCTTCATTTCTGCTCTTTTTTAAAAAAAAGGAGAGAGAGAGATTTGTGTATGTGGTCAGAATGTCTGCCATGTACATTTTACCAGTACTACTGAATGCTGAGAAGCCAGAGGAGGCCACAGTAGTTTGGATGCATACGGTGTTCCAGACCTCAGCTTTATTGACCTTGTGGGGAGATTGCCTGACTCATCTTGTAATTACATTTGTCTAATCATAAATTCAGAGATTTACCAGATTCACTTAGACCCTTTTTCCTCTGCCTACAAATATGCTCAATCCTAAAAAATTCACAACCCTTTCTTGACCTTGCTCTGTTAAATTGAGCTAGCATCTCCTTTCTCTTCTCCTTTTCTCTGCCAAACTTCTTGAAAGGGCAATCTGCATTCATTCACTTTTCACACTTCTTACAACTCACTCCTCAACCCCTGGCAGTCTGGCTCCTTTCCCCACACTCTATTGAAACAATTTTTTCTAAGGTTGCCAGTGGCCTCTGAACAAAGGGTCAACTCCAATGACCTTTTCTTTTTTTAAAAAATATTTTATTTTTTCCCTAGTTATATGTAAAGACAATTTTAACATTCATTTTTTAAAAATTCTGAGTTCCAAATTTTCTCTCTCCCTTACTTCCCCCCTTCCCTAAGACAGTGAGCAATTTGATATAGGTTATATGTATTCAATCATGCAAAACATATTACCATATTAGTCATGTTGTGAAAGAAGACACAGACCCAAAGGGGAAAAAAACATGAAAAAAATACAGAAAGTGAAAAATAGTATGCTTCGATTTGCATTGAGACTCTATCAGTTCTTTCTCTGGAGGTAGACAGCATTTTTCATCTTGAGCCCTTTGGAATTGTCTTGGATCATTGTATTTCTGAGATTGGCTAAGTCATTCATGATTCTTTATCATACAATATTGCTATTACTGTGTACAATGTTCTCCTGGTTCTGCTCATTTCATGTTGCAATCGGTTCATATAAGTCTTCCCATGTTTTTTCTGAAAGTATCTTGCTCATCATTTCTTATGGCACAGTAATATTCCATCACAATCATATACCACAACTTGTTCAACCATTGCCCAATTGGTGGTCATCTCCAATTCCCAATTATTTGCTACCACTAAAATAGTTGCTGTAAGTATTTTTTGTACAAATAGGTCGTTTCTCCTTTTGAAAAAATCTTTTTGGTATACTAACCCAGTATCGCTGGATGAAAGGGTATGCCCAGTTTTGTAGCACTTTGGGCATAGTTCAAAATTATTCTCAAGAATGGTTGGATTGGAACAGTTGACAGTACAGTAGACAGAGCACCAGCCCTGGAGTCAGGAGGATCTTAGTTCAAATCCGGACTCAGAGAGTTGGCACTTACTAGCTGTGTAACCCTGGGTAAGTCACTTAAACCCAGTTGCCTCACCAAAAAAAAAAAATGTTTGGATCTGTTCACAACTCCACCAACAGTGAATTAATGTCCCAATTTTCCCACATTCCCCTCTGAAATTTATTCTTTTTCTTTTCTGTCATATTAGCCAATCTTATAGGTGTGAAGTGGTACTTCAGAATTGTTTTGATTTGCATTTCTCTAATCAGTCATGAGTTAGAGCATTTTTTTCATATAACTATAGATAGCTTTGATTTCTTCATCAGAAAAATGCCTGTTCATATGCTTTGACAATTTGTCAATTGGTAAATAACTTGTATTCTTATAAATTTGACTCAGTTCTCTATACATTTGAGAAATGAGGCCTTTATCATAGGCCTATTTATCTTCTTCCTGTAAAGATTGTTTTCTGGCTTTCTGCTTTCCTTCTAATCTTGGTTGTATTGTTTTTGTTTGTACAAAACTTTTAAAATTTAATATCACAATTGCCCATTTTGCACCTAGTAATTCTCTCTATCTCTTGTTTGGTCATAAATTCTTCCCTTTTCCATAGATCTGACAGCTAAACCATTCCTTGCTCTACTAATTTGTCTTTTATAGTTACATCATGTACTTATGTTGATTTATCTTGGTATATGGTATAAGATGTTGTTCTATACCTAGTTTCTACCATACTGTTTTCCTATTTTCCCAGCAGTTTTTGTCATATAGTAAGTTCTTGTCACAAAAGCTGAGGACTTTGGGTTTATCAAACATGCAGTTACTATGGTCATTAACTACTGGGTCTTGTGTACCTAATCTATTCCACTGATCCACAACTCTGTTTCTTAGCCAGAACCAGATAGTTTTGATGATTACCTCTTTATAATACAGTTTGAGATCTATACAACTAGGCCACCTTCCTTCACATTTGTTTTCATTAATTACTTTGTTAACCTTGACTTTTTGTTCTTCCAGATGAATTTTGTTATGATTTTTTCTAGCTCTGTAAAATTTTTTGGTAGTTTGATTGGTATGGCACTGAATAAGTAAATTAAGTTAGTTATAACTGTCATTATTATTATATTGTCTCAGCCTACCCATGAGCAATTAATATTTTTCCAGTTGTTTAGATCTAATTTTGTTTGTGTGAAAAGTTTATTGTAATTATGTTCATATAAGTTCCTTGGTTTGTCTTAGCAGATAGATTCCCAAGTATTTTATATTGTGTGCAGTTGTTTTATTTTATTTATTTTTATTTTTTGTTTTGTTTTTTAAAACTTTATTTTAGACTCAAGGGCCAGAATATAAATACAGAATAGAGAAAAGAAATAAAAACATATCATAAACTTAAATATTGGAACTTAAATACAAAGAAAGGGAAAAAAAAGCATGTTGTGTATATAGTAGAACATAAGAGAGGATTCAAAATATGTAAATAATTAAAATTTTCATTTCAAGAAAGCCTGTATGTATAAATAATAACAAGTATAAATAATACTTGTGCTGAGAATTGTCCATCTTCTCCTTGCTTTCTTGTAAGTTTTCCTTTGTTCTCGGCTGTGCATTTTTTTTACTTTCTTCTTTTTTTTTTCCTTCCCTCACCCTTCCCAGAAGGCTACGATAAAGTTTAGATGTTTCTCTATAGCTGTAGGTATATACATACATACATACATACACATACACATATACACATATACACATACTTTCCCAAACATATTCTATTCCTGATCTTTGTTATTTTAAATGTAACTTCTCTTTGCTGCTGTGCTTTGTTGGTAATCCAGTGGCCTTTTCTGCTTATCCTCCTTGACTCACCTCTAAGATTTAACAGCATTAGTCTCTCCCTCCCTCCTCAAAGCCACCCCCTTGTGGTTCTCCTCTTACGTCTTTTTCCTTCTCCTTTGTTAGCTCTCCATCTGCTTTCTCTCTTCTAGAATGCATAGACGTTCCTCAGGCCCACCCCCCCCTTCTTTTCTTTCTCTCTGTTCTCCTCCTGGGCTGCAGCACATATGTCTGCATTTGCAGCTGTACTTCCTTATAGGTGAAAACAAGATTTGTCCCTCTACCTCTGACCTGCTGGTTTTTTCTGTATTTTCATTTACCTGATGGACATCTCCACCTGTATGCCAGGTTCAACCACTCTTCATGGTTCCCAAAACTGTTACCTTGTCCAGAAAAAAAAAATTGTTCTCTACCCAACTTCTCTGTTAAGGGAACTTATTCATTTAAATAATATAAGTAAGTAAAATAATAAAATAATAGTTATCATTTATTACCATGTGCCAGGCTCTGGGCTTTACAAATATTATTTCAATTAAGCCTCATAACCACCTTGTGAGATAGGTGCTAATATTATCCCCATTTTACAGATGGGAAAACTGAGGCACATGCAGTTAAGTGACTTGACCCAGGTCACATAGCTAAGAAGCATCTCAGTCTAGATT
Source organism: Petaurus breviceps papuanus (assembly GCF_028583685.1). Classification (NCBI taxonomy): domain Eukaryota; kingdom Metazoa; phylum Chordata; class Mammalia; order Diprotodontia; family Petauridae; genus Petaurus; species Petaurus breviceps. The sequence goes on from NW_027187378.1 coordinate 36,193,614, forward strand.
TGAATTCATATTTTCCTGACTCCAAGTTTAGGGCTCTGTCCATGGTGCCAACTATGTGTCCATTTGCTGTTAGGTGCCCTATTACTGTTAGTAATACTGTTATTATTGTTAATAATACTAATAGCTGCCTTAATACTCTCTCCTAATCATATTCTAAACTTTTGTGTCATTTTTTACTCTTTCTCTCTTGCCTTTACATGTGTTTGTCAAGTTCTCTTGATTAACTCTACAAACACTGCCTCTGTCCTCTCACTGCCCATATGACCATATGGCAAGTATCTCACTCCCTCACCATCATAGCTTCCCAGCTGGTCTCCCTCTCTGTAGTTCTCCCTGTTCTCCAGTCCATCCTACGCAGCACTGCCAGAACCATCTTCCTGATGGGCAGGTTTGATCGTGTCATGCTGCACAGCCCACATTACCCGCTCTACTCTGACTAAAGCCTACCTTCACAGCCTAGTCTCACACTATTCTCTATCATAAGATTAATGCTTTAGCCAAACTGTATCACCCGCTGTTTCCCAAACATGGCTTCTGTCTCCCTTTCTATATGCCAGTATTGAGGCCATCTCTTCCTGGCTACTCCTCTCCATCATTTTCACCTACTGAAATCCCACATTCTTTAAAGCCCTGCTGAAGCACCTGTGAAGCCTTCCCTGGTGCCCCAACTGGACATGCCTTTTCTTCCTTCTTGGAGTTCCCATTCCTCATTGTGCCATTTTTCTGCATTTGCTTTATTATACTTATTTGTGTACATATCTTTTCTACTTTTCTAGCTTGTTGGCAAGTGTGCTATTTATCCCTGGCTCTATCCCAGGACTTAAGAGTTGGAAGGGACTGTGGAGATCATCAAATCAAGCCTCATTTAACAAAACAGTAAACCAAGGCTTAGAAAATTGCACTACTTTGTCTGAGGTCTCACAGACCTCATTTCAGAACCAGAGTAGATCCCAGGTTATCTGTTAACTTCTAGCCTTGTGCCTTCATATTATACCACACTCTCCCTCAGTGCCTAGCATGGTGTTTTGCACATAGAAGTTTAATAAATATTTGAATTAAATAAAAAGTATAAATATTAATATGATTCTTATTTGTGCTCAATTAAGGAAAATACATTAAATATTGTGTTGTGTTTTTTTTTTTTTTTTCACAGTATTAGGTTTGGTTCTTCCGATATGGGCAATAGCTCTCATTTCATTTGGCATTGCTATTGTATTTGCTATTTTTGTGTGGTTGGTCGTTTGTCCATGGATGAAGAGGAAGATAGAAGGTAAGGTCCTATGTATTTTGATCGCCAAAAAGCTTCCAGTTCCTTAATCTTTAGTTACACTTAACTCTCAGTTATATAATGAAGAGACTATAATATAAGGCATGGGTAAGAACCGTCAGCAGGTTATCATAAAATTGTTTACATTTGACATTATGATACATTTTAAGTGGTAAGAAAGATACATGTATAAACATATCACATACTTGCCCCGTCCTTGCCCTGACTCTGTAGTCCATGTCATTCTCACTTTCCTAACTCTGATTGTACTTATTGGCTCTGCTACACACGTTGGTACTTTGTTGTGCCTTTATTATATTCTTCTTTAATTGTTTTATTGTATAAGTAAGTTTTGTCTTCCCAACTAGATTATAAATATATTGGGGGGCGGCCAGGTAGCACAGCGAGTAAGAGCACCGGCTCCAGTGTTGAGAAGACCTGGAGATCGAATCCCGGGCTCAAGACACTTGGCACCCACCCAGAAACACCTGGCCGTGTAACCTTGAGCAAGTTACTTAACCCCAATTGCTTAGGGGCAGCCAGGTGGCTCAGCGAGTAAGAGTACCGGCTCCAGTGTCGGGATGACCTGGATCAAATCCGGGCTCAGATACTCAGCACCACACCCAGAAATAATAACTGGCTGTGTAACCTTGAGCAAGTTACTTAACCCTGATTGCTTTAAAAATAAATAAATAAATAAATATATTGGGGACAGGTTATTTTGAAATCCACTATTACTTTTTAAATTATGAAAATTTTTATAAAAATCAAAAAGAATTTCCTTGTTTGTCTGACAGAAAAGGATTGACATGTTTTCAGTGAATTGAGAGTGCACACATACACACAAATTAGACTAATGGTTTATTGAGCTCCATCTGAAGAGCTATGGAAGAGCTATATATGAGAGCTCTTCTATATGAAGAGCTTCAGACAAGCATCAGTGTGTGGCAGTAAAGAGTAATGATTTCAGTGATAGTTATCAGATTGTCAGTTCAGTGTAATTAGAGCACCAATTTGAATAATTGAGTTCTTAAACTCTCTTTCTTCCCCTCAGTTGCAGAGTTTTCAGACTTAAATTTTGTGTGTGTGTGTAACATTGTCTTCAACTCCACACTTCACTTCCCTATCTAGATGTAGCTAATGTTTTCTTGGTTTCCAAAGGAAATACTAAATACACTCCAGTTTAAAACATATTGTGGTGTGGACACTACTGAGGTTTTTAAAAAAATTACATTTAAATGTTTTACATGATTATACATGTATAACCTATACCAAATTACTGTCTCAGAAAGGGAAGGAGCTAAGGAATGGAGGAAAAAAAATTAGAACTCATAAATTTTTTTTAAAAATGAATGTTAAGGGGGCAGCTAGGTGGCTTAATGAATAGAGTGCCGGCCCTGGAATTAGGAGGACCTGAGTTCGGATCCGGCCTCAGACACTTAACACAAAAACTAGCCCTGTGACCTTGAGCAAGTCACTTAATCCCAATTGCCCTCCAAAAAAACAAAAAAAAATGAATATTAAAAATGTCTTTATATGTAATTGGGAAAAAATAAAATATCATTTAAAAATAAAATTATGTTTAAGCACTAGTCAGAATCATTTTCTGGTTAAGGATGACTTGGCATAGTGAATGTCCAGCTCACTGGACTTGAAGTTAAGAAGAGCTGAATTTTACTCAGAGTGACACTTGACTAACTCTGACCTTGGGCAGGTCACTTAATTTCTCTCAGTCTTGGGTTCTTTATCTGTAAAATGGGGATAACAACTGCACCTACCTTATAGAGTTGTTGTGAGATTCAAATGAAATAATGTATGTAAAGAACTTATCAAATTCTAAAGTCGTATTTGTGAATGTTAACTATTATTTTTATTTATAAATATCCTTTTGCTTTATGAAGGAATAAGTTATAGTCTTAACTGTGGTTTGTTTGTTTTAGGAAAATTAAAGAAAGAGGGTGCCTTGTCGAGAATATCTAATGAAAGTCTCCATAAAATCCAAGACACAGAGTCCCCGGTATTTAAGGAACTCCCCGGTGCCAAGACAAACGATGACAGCACTGTCCCCCTCACGGGCTCGGCCCCTGAGGCTCCTGGAGTGTCAGAAGGCACAGTAAACGGAAGCCATTCACGAGTGCCATATGGTAAGGAGTGAAGCAGGGATTTCTGTACAAGTTATATTTCATTGGTGTCCTCGATGATTTCCCTAAAGTTCATCATCCTACCAAAATCTAGAGCCTGAAGAATACTCAGGAGACCAGGCCAGGATGCAGAGGTGTGTTTGGGCTGGAGCTGGGGGTGTTTCCCTAACATAGAAAGAATCTGCTTCTGAAAGATCTGTGTCATTTGGGTTATCAAAGACTGCCACGATGTCATACAGTGTATGCTTACACTGATACCCACTTTAGCCATGTGTATTTTCTTCGCTTGCAGCAGTGACTCCCTGGGGGCTGTTTTTGAGGAATAAATAAGTGTAGGAGAGTGTGGCTAGAAGCACAGCAAGGTAGCATGTGGACAGAGGAGGCAGCCACTTACCAGGGACCTCTTTTATTTTCTCCATAGGCATAAATTAGGTCCAGGTAGCCCCTGCCTCGCAGGGGGAGAGTTTAGCAAAAGAGCAGAAAGCACAGTCTGCCCCTTTTGATTGGGCGCCTGCCACTTCTAGAAGTGCTGCTGACTGCTTCAGAATGTGAGGTCGTTGCAATCTGTATCTGTGAAAGGAGTACCCACATCAGTCATCTGAATATTGACGCATAAACCACTGATTTAAGGTGCTACATTCAGTAATCTTCTTTTTTCCACAATGAAGGGAAATTTCCTGCCAGGTTGTGTCTCTGTTCTCCTCCTCCATACAGCTGCTGGCTTCACTCCAGTACTTAGAGGTGTAGGGTAGACAAATAACATTGCACCTAGTGAAAGGCCAGAACCAACCACTCTCTTCCCAAATACCTCTGGGGATAATGGGCAAAGACACAGCCCCCAAGGTCCTTATGGGCCTTGCTGAAGGATGTCCTTAGAGCAGCTTTCCAATGTTACTATCTTAGGACCAAGGGAATCAAGAACTAATTTGATCCAAAGAATGTAAAATGTCTGTATCACATAGACCTGACAAAAGTATCTCCTTTTGCTGTGGCAGTCAGACTTTTCAATAACACATAACTGCTGGGCCATAGCTTAAAATAAAAGAATGAAGGACCCATGGCTAAATATAGAGTACATCTAAGAGGAGCTGGTGAAAAATGCATTTGCCTGGACAAGTCTAATCAAAAGGCTTTTAACTGAAAAGGAAAGGGAAGGGAGAAAATTGCCTACATATTCCCAGCTAGCTAGATACCTGTGAGAGTAGCTACAGTATAGAAAAGAGAGGAGGGGTACAGGGCCCAGGAATTCACGGGACACAAGATCCAGCAATAGGACCTGGGTCCTCAGATGTCTGCGAAAATGCTGAAAATGTGAGAAAGGAAGTGAGGAGAACTCGGGATCCGAATAAAAGCTGGCAAATTTAGCCTTCCAGGGATCCCTGAGACTCATCAGTGGGGTGAGACCAAGGACTGGAATAGCTTTGCAATGGTTCCCCTCATCTGAGTAAAACTGCACAGGTAAAATGGGCTGGGAACTAGGGAGCGAGGGAGCAGCGGAGCAGCCTGGTCAGAAGGGAGGAAATCCAGGCACCAGAATGGGGAAGTGGGATAAGGGTCATGATCCGGGGGTCAAGACCAGTGGACATAGAAGCAGAGCCAGCATTTTCATTGGATCCTGTAAACCAGTGGGGACATAGAGTTCCACCAAACCTGCCAGCTTATCCCTGTCCCCTTTAGTCTGTGGACACACAGCAGTGATTCCTGGAGGCTCCTTTTTTTTTCATTAAAGGGAATTTGACATACTTGTAAAAACATCATTACTTCGTGCTTTTGTAATTATACTTGGCACAGTGAGAACTCTTGTCTGCCCTCCGCAGGAAGGGCGCTTTCCATGACGCACGGCTCCGTCAAGTCCCCCGTGTCCAACGGCACCTTTGGTTTTGACAGCCAGATGAGGAGCGACGGGCACGTCTATCACACCGTGCACAAGGACTCGGGGCTCTACAAGGACTTGCTGCACAAAATCCACCTGGACAGGGGGCCTGACGAGAAGCCCTTGCAGGAAAGCAACTACAAGCTGCTCCGCCGCAACAACAGCTATACTTGCTACACGGCGGCCATCTGCGGGATGCCCGTGCACTCGGCCTTCAAGGCCGCCGCCGACTCGTCCTCGGCGCCCGAAGACAGCGAGAAGCTGGTGAGCGACGCCGTGACCTACTCCAAGAAGAGGCTCCGCTACGACAGCTACTCCAGCTACTGCAACGCCGTGGCCGAGGCTGAGATCGAGGCCGAGGAAGGCGGCGTGGAGATGAGGCTGGCCTCGGAGCTGGCCGACGCCGGCCAGCCCCTGGAGGACCCCGGCGAGGAGGAGAAGGAGGAGAAGGACTCGTCTGAGGTGCACCTCCTCTTCCATTTCCTGCAGGTCCTCACCGCCTGCTTCGGCTCCTTTGCCCACGGCGGCAACGACGTGAGGTGAGGGTGACAGAGGGCTGGCCCCAGCCCCGCTGCCCGCCGCCGGCCCTGGGGTCTGTGCGCTTCTCAGCGAGCTTCTGGGCGTAAGCAGAAAGACAGTCAGGACTAGGAGCAGAGCGGGGAGGTGTGGGTGCAGGCTCTCTAGTCCAGCCCAGCGCAGTGGCGGCTCTTGGGTCCGGGCCCTGAACTTGACCCTCACACATTCCCCCCCTCCAGGGGCTCCCCGAGCAGTGCCATGCACACATAGAAGAACAAAAGCAGGGTAAATGAAGGAGGAGAGGCAGTAGGGGTGGGGAGAGGGTCAGAAATCACCTCCTACGGGAGGCCCCAAAAGGAACTTGGAAAGAGGCTGGGGCTACAGGTGAGGGCCGGGAGGCCGGGCAGCAGAGGCCTGGAGGTGCCAGGGGAGGGGTGCATAGGAGAGAGGAGTGGGAAAGAAAGCTAGTAAGAGACGCTGGGTGGGAGGGCTGAGGTCCTAGCCTTTGTCCTGTGGGGCGTGGGGAGCAATTGATGGCAAAGGACCGTTAACCTTACCGTGGTGGGCAGCTTTAGTGGGACGACAAAGAGACTGAGAAGCAGAGTCTAGTTAAGAAGGAAGGGCCATAGTGCTAAGAACTAAATTTGAGTGCTGGCAGTGGGGAGAGGAAGGAAGGGAAAGCTGTGAGAGATATTGTGAAGGAGGACTATCTTGGACTTGGTTGGCTTGTGCCTGGGCTTAGTTTCTATGCCTATAGTTTCCTTAAAACGAAATGACCTCTTTTATAACTAGTTTGTCTTCTTTAAAAAATTACATTTCACTGCAAGAGTATTATTATGTAGACAAACCTGAAACCCTGGAGAGTGAACCATAGGACTAGGAAATGAGCTTGGAGAATTAGGTGCCGTATAACTTGTATGTATGATTGTTTTTTCCCCTCCTAGTAATGCAATTGGCCCTCTGGTAGCTCTCTGGCTTATTTACCAGCAAGGTGGGGTGCTACAAGAAGCAGTGACTCCAGTCTGGTTGCTGTTCTATGGAGGAGTTGGAATTTGTGCAGGTCTCTGGGTTTGGGGGAGAAGAGTTATCCAGACAATGGGGAAAGACCTCACTCCAATCACCCCATCTAGGTGAGTGCAAAGTTATCAGTGTGAGTGACTCAGCACCTAGTATGATGCCTATTTACAAACCAATGGATGAAGGATGGATGGACGGATGGAAGGATGGGTAGATAGATGTTGAACTGTGGTTGATTTCCTTTTATTTCTAATTGTAAATTTCTTTTCCCTTGATAATTTTAATAAAGGTCCTGATAGAGATCTGGTTTACAGAAATCCCTGTGAGCTGAGGAGTCTGCTGATTCCCTAATAAGCACAGATCTATAAAGCGAGCACCAAGACTCCTCCAAAAATTGAGAATGTCTCCCTTATTTATGTTTGTCACACTTCCATGGCCTCTAACAGTTTGCTCCGATGAATGTGTGGTTTTAAGAGTAGAAAGGCTAGATCGGAAGCTCTGCACACGCTAATGCAGATTTATGAGTGTGCATTGTCTCCATCCATCAGTCTCTTGTTCTGTTAATGTGATTCTGGGACAGTCAGCAGTAAACAATTGAACCAAAGAGTATTCTGGTAAGACTCTGGCACCCTGCCCGGTGTCACTTAGGACTGATACAAAGAATGACTGTGCAGTGTTTTCTTATGCCCCCTGCAGTGGATTCACTATTGAATTGGCTTCGGCGTTCACAGTTGTGATAGCTTCCAATGTTGGACTTCCTGTCAGTACTACACACTGCAAGGTATGCCTCTGCCAAGCGACTGCAGTCCAGGCGGGGGGTCCCCCTGGACTTCAGTCCTCGGGCTGCCAGGGTCAGTTTCGAGTGGCAAAGGGAAGGTGGGAAAGCTGATGCCTGTACGTAGCTTTGTGCACCGCGAGTGGCTCTTTTCGAAACAGGCGCCTGCCCAGCTTTGCTGACAATGGCACCTTGCGATCAAGAGTATTCTGTGTTTTCTACAACACTCGGAAGTGGATGGTGCAGCCTTTCCCAGGCTGTGCCACTCGAGCTTGGCCCCGAGCTCTCACTTCCTGTCCAGCAGCTGGGACATCGCTTCCTTGATGCATGCACGCATGGCAAGGGCTTCCCCTCATCAAATCTATGCTGCGGGTTCTCCATTTGTCCTTTTTCTTCTCTTTCTTTCATTGTTTCCACAGTGGATTTTGCATTGAAGTAATGTGTGCGTTAACCGTGCTATTAGCCTCAAATGGGGGCATTCCAATCAGCTCCACTCACTGCAAGGTATTGGGAGTTGATAGAGGAAATCAAGCTAAAATCAATCATCCAAATGAAATCGAAATAAACAGTTGTTTCAGTTTGCTTTCCTTGGGTAGCCCTCAAAGGGACCGCCATGTATCATGGTCATTTCCAGTTTACAAGTCAGTCATGAAGTTGACCTCCAATAGCAGGGGGAGGGGGGAGTGGGAACAGCGTTAGTCTTGGAGTCAGCATTCCTGGTTTCAAAACCTGGCACCAAAACTAACCTTATGACTGGGCAAGCAACGCTTCCTGAACCTCAGTCTCCTCTTCTTTAGGAAATGAGGGCGATGATAATTGCACTCCACGATCTCTATTTGCCTAGAAGTGATTGAGCATCTTACTCAAAAGAATGCAAAGGATAATTCCTGTCATAGTAGATAAATGGAGAGGTTGCAGAAAAATTGCCAAACACATTGGAATACATCCAGGAATGCCCATTATTATTCATACTCTACAAATTAAAACACGCTTCCCAATTTTCCTAGATGCTTCTGAATTCACCCACAGATGCTATGGGCTGCATCAAAAAAGAATGGACTAGAAGTGATTTTCTAATAAAGTTACACACAGCATTGCTGAGGGAAGGTTCTAAATTGGTCATAATTACTATTTAAGACTAACCAAGGACCCTTACTTTGTGTATAAAAAATTCATCAGTAGTAGGGAGAGGATTTTTTTTTTCACCACAAAGTATGGAAATTCCTCCCTAGCTCCAAGGGGAGAAAAGTGATTTTTTAAAAATACCCTTTAGGGTGAGTTGTTCTGTTCCTGTCATTAGAAGTGAATATTTTTTTTTTTCAGCTCTTACCACTCTAGAACCACAGGCCTTAGAAAGAACCTGTGAGGCCTTCTGGTCGAACCCTTCATTTTACAGTTGAGGGAAGTGAGACCCAAAGCAGTGACATGGCCAGGCTCACATGGATAGTTCAGGAAAGGGTGGCCTTTCCAAAGCACTTGTGGGTCACAAATAACTGTTGGGCTTTTTAAGATTGTATCTTAATGTGTGTTAGGAGTGCATGTCACCAACTACATTCCTTTTCTAAAAAATATATTTTTTTTAACTTGGGTTGGAGAGGAGGGAAGTATTGTTTGTTTGTGAATGAACATGGACACTACATGAGGTGCAATCCTAATGGAATCAAACTGTTTCAAAGCAACTAAAGAATTCAAAATATTGCAGATTATTTCTTTAGTTTCTCTAGTTTTGCTAACTGCTTTTCTAACTTTTCATTCATCAAAATGTTTATTAACAAACTAACTTGTCATGTTGTTTTTAATATAATAATTAAATCCTACAACAGGATTTAATAATAAGTAATGCCAATCTTGCTGATACCACCAGTATCCCGAATGTAAACTACTTGGAAACTAAGAAGTACAACCTCCATATGAATAACAAACTCCAATACTTTATCTTAAAATATAGTTTTCTACAAGTCAATCGGTGAACTTAGATGGTAATGAAAAAGGAATCATAAGCAATGTATTTATGCTAGAATAATATAGTTAGGTTTAATTTCAATAAAGAATTTGTCCTGTGATTTGCAAACCTCAGCTAAATTTGGGACAACCAACAAAAAGTGTATAAGCTATTTTATTTTAAAGTATCTTTCAAACACTGTCAGTCTGTTAAATGTCAGTTCCTCTTACCTAGATAAACATCTCAGCATTTCCTCAACTTTAATCATATCAGAGACAAAGGATGTTTTGGGAAATAATAGTTGTCTTGGAACCATCTGGAGCCTATTACTTTTTAAAAAAATGTGTTTTTGATAAATGCATTTCAGTATAATTGGTTTCCTTTGCAACTATATGTGTTTCTTTTTGTACATTTAAAAATTTTGTTTTGAGAAGAGGTCCATAGCCTTCCTGAGACTGACTGCCAAAAGAGTGTCTGTGACACAAGATAAGAACTCCAGAAATAGAAGAATATGAGTATTAGAGCAATATTAGCACATAAATCATGGGAGAGGGGTGCCTAGAAAACCTCGTTCAGTGTTCAGGCTTCAATAAAGAAGCAATTCTCTTTGCTTGTGAAACTTTGCATTATAAATAACTCTTTCTATAGACCCCTCCCCTGAACTCCTGTTCTGCTGGAGGTGAGCCTAACCACTTCTGCCAAGGTGTCAAAAGCTCTGCCAAGTCTACCAGGCTAGAAAGGCTTTCAGGGTGGCCCCAGTGAAGAACTATGTGCCTGCCAACCAGTGACCAGTGTAAGGAGAAAGGTCAGCAGGAGATTGGCCAATAGGTCATGAATTTTTTTGACCAGAGAAATTTGTGGGGGGAAGATAAGTCATGGAGTACTCTGATGGAATCACAGGTTTTTCTTTCTTTTTTTTTTTTTTTAAGTACTAAAACATCATTAGACCCACCCCTACACATCAGAGAACTGCTCCTGGAGACCAGATATTTACATTTCATATTAGCCTTCCACTGCTCCTGAAATGCCTACTATTAGTAGTGTAGGTTAAGACCTTCTGTCACCTAGGAGGAATAATCTGATTAGTGAATGTGAGTCCTGAGGAAATGGAATCTGAAAAGGAAATTCTTAATGTAAATTTTATCAGTCAAACATTTACTAAGCACCTATTAAACACTCTTCCCTGGGAACAGAGAAACACAAAAGAAGCATTCCCTTGGCCTCGTGGCGTTTGCATTCTAATGGAGAGACAACATGCCTAGAGAGACATTATGTGTTTCTGTGTGTTCAGATGGTCAAAGGAACCCCTGCATGCCCAGCTCTGTGGGAAATGTCCCCATCCAGCAGATTGGGGTGGGAGTGGGGAGATCCATCCCCTATGATCCCCCCACATGGATCTATACAAAACACACACAAAGATAATGTTAGGGGTGTAACATTAACTTAAGAGAGAGCGAGGTCCTGCAAAAAGCCTACCCTGGGGAACTTGGGCGTCCCTACAGGGAATGGCAGGAGCGAGGGTGGGGGTGAGGAGGGACAAATGAACAGAGGCAGGAGTGCAAGACAGCCCCAAGGGGAACGATGAAATGAAGCAGCCTTCAAACACAGGCTCGTGTTTTACTAACCCCATCTATAATGTCAAAATTTAGAAAGAGAGGCATTGTTTGCTTTGTGATGTTTAATTATTACCAGTGATGTGAGTACTCCCAAGTACCTCCCAAGAATTTCTTAATCCAGCTCAAAGGAGGCCTAAGAGTCATCACGTGGTTCAGAAGGCTACTGCTAATGAAAAAGCACTCATGTTCCTGGGTGTGACCCAAGAGCTTTCATTCTGGGCACTGCCAAGGATGGGGTTGGAAGGAAAGGAGAAGGAGGCAGCTTCTCTTGGCATCATCTGTGGGCAAGGAAATATGGGAAGCAGATCTACCATCCCTCTTCCAAAAAAATAAAAAGGTCAAAAGGCATTCCTGGATGGTGAGTTGGTAACATCCTTACCTTTGAATGAGAAAGAACTCTGTCTTTGAGTCAGAGCTTCAGGCTCAGATTCACACTCTCCAGTTACTCACTAGGTCAGATTGTCATCCACCAAATATTTCTTCTGCATGCCTAGATCCCCGAGTGGAATACGTGGGCTGAAATATGTGAGAGTGTGGGATGGGATGAAGAATCTGGCACTGTGGAAGGAGGGTCATGAATCCCAAAGCAGTCCGCTACTCCTGATGGCACACTGTAAAATCATACATCATGAGGAAACCCCCTTGGACGTTTTTCTACTTCGTCCTAGATGGTTCTATGCACATTGTCTGAGAAGACAACAGGCATGGTGGAGGGGAAGGAACCTAGCAGTTGAAAGTCCCAGAACCTGGCATAGACACTGGCTAGCTGTGTGACTTGGGTTAAATCTGCCCCTCTCTAAAGGTTCAGCACCACCATTGGTAAAGTAGAAACATGCACCCGGGGTGGGCATCTGCTACCTGCCACACATGGTGAGGCACCAGGCAGACCCTAGAGCAGGGGAGGGAGGGGGAGGTTTGTTATCCACATCCCTAGCGAGCTGTCTCCAGTTCCCCATCACTTTTGTCATTGTGCTTACCTTTATTATTAGCTGACACCCTAGAGCCCTGACCATCCCTTATATCATTGGAGCAGCACTTTAGAATGTGGTTGGTGCAAGTGGGACAAGGAGGTGAAACCCAGGGCACCCGTTGTTGTTACCTTTGCTCTTTGCAGCTCCTTGCAAAGATTTGCAGAGAAAATGACAGTGAAGAAGGAAAATGAGCTTTTAGAATGATCAGTATTTCATTTAGGCGTGCCCTTCTCCCTTACCACAGAAAACCAAGCACTGGAGAGCTAAAAACAAACAAATAAGCAAACAAAAGCAGACACCCAGTGCCAACTCTTCTGAACAGCAGGGCAGCTTCTCCCTCTTTCACAGATGACAAAATGTGCACTAAAGGAAAGTACTCTTAGGGAAAAAAATGACAGTAAAAATAGTGGTCATTTGAGCTGACTTTTCCATGGTGATTTAAGGTTCGCAGGCACTCCTAACACGCGCTGTCTCAGTTGTACCTCACAACAAGCCTGGACCCCAGGTCCAGCCCAGCAGCCAGGTGCTAAGCCTCTTCCATGTAGCTGTGTTTGTGAGAGCGTCCTAGTGGCCGCTAGTAAATGACCAAGTGCAGCCTTTCAGTTTTTACTGGTCAGGAAACTGAGACATAGAGTAGGGGTGAAGTGATTTCCCTATGTGTACTTCTAGTTGGTAGCAAAGGCAGGGATTCAGTCAATAAGCACTTATTAAGCTCCTGATGTGTACCAGGAAATGCACTAAGTTCTAGGGTAACAAAAAGTGGCAAAAGACATTTCCTGCCCTCAAGGAGTTTACAATCTAACAGGCAGGACTTGAACCTCATCTGACTTCCTTTCAGCACCTCTCACAAGTATGTTTACTTTTTTTTTTTTTGGCTTTTTCTTTTTGGAGGGGCAGTTGGGACTAAGTGACTTGCCCAAGGTCACACAGCTAGTTTTTTTGTGTTAAGTGTCTGAAGCTGGATTTGTCTTGAGACTGGATTTGAACTCAAGTCCTCCTGACTCCAGGGTCGGTGCTCTATTCACTGTGCCACCTAGTGGCCCCCATATGTTTACATTTTTTAAATTATACGTTTCATTACCAAGGAGCTAAGCCCATCAGACACTTCAGCTTAATAATACCTTTGGATCAAAGCAAAAAAACAAAACAAAACAAACAAACCATTGAATAGGCAGTTAGCCTCAAAAATAGAAGTGTTCACAAAAGTAAAATTCACTGATTTGCTAACGATCCTTTCCTGCAGTGAACTTGAGATAGCTGCCTTATGATATGGTCATTACTACTACCTGTAGGCAGTATTGGTGAGCTCTTTGATACAAATTAAGACCCAACTCCATAGTCTTTTTACTTCCAAAAGGTGCAGACTTTGGATCATCCACTGTTTGTATTTCTCTTCTGACAGTTGTGTAAAACCCGAGAGTGCTATGGGAGTTCTTACCATCCACACTCTTGTGGTCTCCATTAGTGTAGGTCGTTCAGACCAGAGGGTAAAAGGCAGAACAAGGAACCCCTCAGCTGGAGTAGTCTTGACTCCAGACAGCCAGTAGGGGGGAACGGAATGGAGGGTGTTTGGCAGCTGTTTGGTTTGGTTTTACATTTTGAATGACCTGTACTGTGACTGATTGGATAAATCCTCTCACTTACCTGAGGCTCACAGAGGTTAAATCACTTCCCCAGTTACAAAGGTTCTTATCATGAAAATAACAGTAGTGAGCTTTCTATAGAGTACTTGTATTCATGAGTCCATTTCATCTCAGTAACTCCAAGAGGCAGGGGCTATTAATGATTCATTTTACAACTGAAGGGGAAGAGATTTGGTGACCTGCCCAAGGTCCCACAGCCGAGGTGTGACTGAGGCAGGAATTAGACTCTGGTCTTCCCAATGCTATCTATGTCCAGCACTCTATACAGAAACCCCTCTCTCTCTCTTTCTCTCTCTCTCTTCCCCTTCCCCTCCACCCCCGCTTTTTTGGCCCAGACTAGGACTGGGGAATCTTTGGTCTCGAGGCCACATGAAGTTGGGATTCAGTCAAAGGGCCACCGCTGAAGACTCGGAGGGCCATATGTGGCCTAGAAGCCACAGGTTCCCCACCCCGGCCCAGACCTGTGTTTCCTATGTAGGGAATTCCTCTTCCAGTGAAGGCATGGACCTCCCTTGGCCAGGTATACACAGCGGGTGTGTCAGAAGCAGCCCTGGATCCTGGCTCTTCTGTCCCTGAGGCTCCCCTTCTCTCTCTGCTCCCCAATGCTGCCTCTTCAAGATTCACCAGGTAGTTAAGAGAATCCTGCTTCTCATGTACACCAGAGCTAGCTGAAGAATTAGTGTTAATGGAAGAGAGTTCTTTGAGGACCGCTAGGTGGTACAGTGAATAGAGCACCAGCCCTAGAGTCAGGAGGACTTGAGTTCAAATTTGAACGCAGACACTTAACACTTACTAGCCATGTGACCTTGGGTAAGTTACTTAACCCCAGTTGCCCTGCCTTCCCCCCTTCAAAAAGAAAAAAAAAGAAGAGTTCTTTGCTGGGCATAGGGAATTTTGAAAGCTATGGTTAGAATTTTCTCAGTTCATTAATTAGCTAAGGTTCTTTTCCCCTCCCAGTGGGTTTGCTGAGGAAGCACATTCAAATTAACCCAGAAACTGGGCAAGCTAGACAGACAAATGGGACATATTTAATCCTACTAAAGTGTGAGTTTTGATGAAGGGAAGAATTACTGTTGTGATTTTTCCTCCCAGGTAGAGACCTTGTTCTCTTTGCTTATCCCTTAAAAACTTCCCAATTGGGGGTAAAGTGTCATTTCTCATTTACTGGAGAGAAGAGTCACTATGAAGCATATGCAGGCAAGCCTTCTGATTGGAGGGTTCCGAATTCAGACTGCCTCCTGCCCCAGGGCCCCTCCCTTTCCCATTCCTGGCTAGTTGAGGCTTTCTTTACTGTTTGCATCTGAAAAACTGAAAGCATTATACTGGCATTATACCTTTCATAAATGGGAAATATATTCTACAGGAAAAAAGTTATCATAACCTCTGCTGAAGTCCAAAAATAGGCAGTGGATAGATTGCCAGGCCTGGAGTCAAGGAGAATCACTGCTGAGTTCAAATCTGGCCCCAGATACTTACTAGCCATGTGACCCTGGGCAAGTCACTTAACCCTGTAACAACCGACAGTCCAAGAATAGGTTATTCTTCATCAGAATCTCAGTCATCAGTTATCATGCATGTGACATTCATGGGGTACAATCGGGTACCATGGGGTATAAAAGGCCACTGGAACCAGAGTCAAAGGACTTGGTTTGAATCCCGACTCTGGCCCATATCTGAATGACCATGGGCAGGTCACTTAACACCTCTGCCTCTCAGTTTCCTCATCTGCCAAATGGGGTGGCTGGGCTAGATGACCTCCACTGACCTTCCCTCTCTAAGTCTGTAATGCTAACGCCAACACAACACTCACCATGAGGGAACATTTAATGGAGGCAGCCCTTGAGATTCTGCAGTGTCGGAGTCATCATTAAGAAAGTCAGTTATTGATGATAGAGGATAGAAGTGTTCGTTTCTAAATCCTAAGCATAGCTTCTTATTCCATCCTCACAACAGCCCTAGGAGGTAGGCAAATCCTGCTGTCCCCGTCTTACAGATAAGGAAACTGAAGGTAAAGGAGATGATTGAGTCATCAGAAACCTTTGCCTTGGTCTTCCAAAGTCATTGGCCTTTGTGCGACAGCACCCCACAGAAGCAGAGAGGACAGAACACAGGCGTCACTTTCTTGCAGTGGACCATGCTGCATGGTCCACTTGCATCCAGATAAAAGTCTAAGTGTTGTCCTTCATTAGGTGCATGCGGTCTTTAGATGCTGGCAACTTCACAGTAGCCCTTCTGATTCTGAGTCTTACCATCTGGACGATTGGTTAGTATGTCTTTACTGGCACTCAGATCTGGGCAATCAGCAGAGCCCAGGCATTGTTAGGGAGGCATCCCGAGTGTGCCATGGTGCCATTCAGTTAGCCTGTCATTTGGGGCTGCCTTTGAAGGTCTAGACCCACTCTGAGTCATGACTCAGTTGTGTTCTTCAATGACATTCCTTTCTAATAATTTCATTTTTTTCCCCACTGTATGAATGTGGCTAGAGACCCTGAAGCAAAGTCTGCTTTTTAAAATTCAACCCCTAAACCACTAGAAAACCAGGAGCAGGTGTTTAGAAGATCGCTAAGGCATTTGGGGATTTATGATGTCTGTGTGTCTCTAGTAGGAAATGCAGAAATTGGCAGTCATGCCTCACATAATGGTAATGTTTGTGTTAATGAGTATCTGTTTTGCTTCAGAATTGTTTCCAAATGTATTAAAGGGACTTGAGAAGTAAACATTATGCTTGCCTCTCCATGAAGATGGTACAATGGGCAGTCCTGGGGTGGGGGTGGGGGACACCTGATCAGACCTTAAAACAAAGATGTTTTCTTCACTTTTCACATTGAATTTACATTATAATAGGAAACAATTATTTAAGCTTCCTGGCCGTGGCAAGAAGGCAGACAGGATTGTCCACTAATGCCCAGCTCAGAGACATGTGGGCAATAGAAAGCTGAAGGCATAATTTCACTAGTTGTCCTGGGACTTGTTCATCTCTTAGATCAGCCATGGTATCAGCAAGCTGGCATTAGTTGATTTTAACACCCTTTTTTTTTACTCTGCCAGACCATGTTTTTACTTGTAAACGCTCAAATCCCTCCAGGTCGGCTCCGTGGTAGCAGTGGGCTGGATCCGTTCACGAAAGGCTGTCGACTGGCATCTCTTCCGGAACATCTTTGTGGCCTGGTTTGTGACTGTCCCGGTGGCTGGTTTATTCAGCGCCGCCGTGATGGCCATTTTAATGTATGGCATCCTGCCGTACGTGTGAAGGGGCTTCAGGAGGTAACTACCTACATCAGTAAAGGGATAGTCCGATGTGTGTTTGAGTGTGACATGGTGTGACTGGCTCTTCCCGGCACACACATGGCTCACACATCTACAGCACGCACATCTATGCTCGCTCTAAGCCACCAGCTTCGCTGTATCCCAGAGTACAGACAGTGACCCCACTCAGTACACTATCCACCCGAGCGGCAGGATCCCAGCTTCCATCATCTAACTTAACTACTGTCTATAAAAACGTGTGCTCAATTGGTGATATAACATGTGATGCCGTTACTTATCTATTAAATATATACTATTTACATAGAGTAGGAAGCACTACTACTACAGATATATTCAGAGATGGGGTGGAGAGAATTGCCTAGAATTATCCAATAAATCTGTATATAATTATTTCAGTGGTGGTTTGTAAAAGCCTTTTAAAGGCAATTGTAGATTGGGAAATGCTTCTCTTTTTTCCCCATTTGTAAGATAAATGAGGTACAGGCTATATAACACAAATTTGAAAACACTGTATGTAGGTCTGTAATGGTTTCTGTGCTATGAAAATGATACTGGAGCAAAGTTCACAAGTGCTTTCATGAATAATTTGTCCATATACTGTATTGATCCTTGTGTAATATATTGTAATTGCTTTTGTAAATACTTAAAACTGTAACTTTTTAATGGTGCATTTCCCTTATACATTTCGGATCAGAAAGTTTTAGAAAGTACCAAAGAAGTAGGGGAGTATTTTGCCAGTATTACATTTTCACACGATATTTATCTCCTTCTTCCTTGTTTCCACTAATTAAACCAGGATGTGGCAAGACCAGTCATGTTTGAACCGGCCCCAGAGTAGTTTCTTATGACTGATGTACCCATCATTCCCATGTAACATCGACGATCTCCATACCTTCCCTTCTCTCCACCCCCCTCTTTGCCCAAATACCACATATCAGGAAGACCTCGAGTGTTCTAGAGTTCTGTGGTTTATTAGAGAGAATATTCAATTTTAAGGAAATGTGATAAAATAGTGCAATATCAGGTCTGCACTGCAAATGGTATCCCTCCCCTTCCTCTCTCTCCCCCTATAAACTCATCAAAGAAACTCCGGTCACAGACTTTGAAATAAGTGTTACATATTCTGTGATAGGACACTGTGGGACTATTGAGTTATAATTCAAGAAGGAAATTCTGGTTTTGATTTTAGCCGAAACGGTCACTGATCAGAAAGTCCATTGGCTTAGTGTGTGTGTTGGAGGATGGGAGATGACAATGCCAGGATCCTACCCCAGTCCTTCAACTGCTGTTTTTTGTAAGTGTGAGGGAGGAGAAAGCTTGACTAATGTATAGGAACTATTGAAATGCTGCTAAATTTTTGATATTGACAGACATTTTATTGGTACTTCATTGTGATTTTTTTCATTAATCAGCCATATTAAATTTATAATAAAAATGACCCCTGAAATACTGCTAGTTGGAATTCTTTCTTTTTCTTTACTTAAAATTGTATCATCCTTGTGTGTTTGAGATTGTTTGAGAAGTGGGGGTCTGCATGTGGCATGGATGAATTTTAATGGGGATTTTTTTTATGTCTGTGTAACGCCACTTGAATCCAGGCATTTTTGCCCATTGTGCCCCATGCCTGGAATGTTCTCCCTTCTTATCTCCCCCTCCAGCCTCCCCAGCTTCCTTCAAGTTCTAGCTAAAACCCCACCTTTCTGCAGGAAATCTCTCCTGAAGCCCCTTGAGGCTAGTGCCTTCCCTATCAGTGAATATGTTGTTGTTGTTCAGTCATTTTCAGTTACATCCAACTCTTCATGGCCCCATTTGGGGTTTTCTTGGCCAAGAGGCTGGAGTAGTTTGCCATTTCCTTCTCCAGTTCATTTTACAAATGAGAAAACTGAGGCAGACAGGGTTAAATGACTTGCCCAGGGTCACACAGCTAGTTAAGTGTCTGAGGCTGAATTTGAACTCAAGTTTTCCAGACTCCGGGCCCAGTATTCTACCCATTACACCACCTAACAGCCCCAATTTATCATAGATGTGTGTGTGTACACACACATATATATTTATGTATTATATACGTACATAAAATATACAAAAAATGTTTATGTATTATATACACGTATAAACCATGTATACACATATACTTATATATGTAAACAAAATGTTTGTGTGTGTGTAGTTTGTACACAGTTGTTCTCATGCTGTCTTCCTCCTTGGACTGTGAGGTCCTCAAGAGTTGTTTTTGCCTTTGTTGGCAGCCCAAGCACTTCGTACAGTGCCTTGCACACAATAGGCACTTAATAAATGCTGATTCAAGAACACCTCCCCTTGAAAGGAGAAACGTTCTTTTCCTTCAAAGTCTGAGTACAGGTATTTGAACATCATTTGTTCAGAACGTTATATGTGAAGTGTCTTCTTCCACAGATGTGAGAGAGGTGACAGAAAAGGAATGGGGAAGGGGGGAAGGGTTGGCAAGTAGGATGGTGTGGCAGAAAGAGGCCCTGGACCAGAAATCAAGAGGGTCAGGGCCAGCTTCCATCTTGGCCATCTTGTGTGACCTTGGGGACTAAGTCACTGAGTCCCTCTGTGTCTCACTTTCCTTATCTGTCAAATAAGGAGGTTAGGCCAACTGGTGTTCAAGCCTTTTTCTAGCACTGACATTATGTGATCCCATAATAGGGGCAGCCATAGATCTAAAGCTGGCAGGGACCCCCAGGAGAAACTGAGGCCCCGAGGTCTAAGCTCCCATTACCAATATCATTGTTCATTTTAAGGCACTGTATGCATGCTGGCTGCCAAAGTGATTTTCCTGAAGCACTGGTCTAACAGTCACTTCCTCTACTCAGTAAACTCTAGCAGCAACCAATTACCTCTAGGATCAAATAGAAAGTCCTCCAGCACTTACAATGCCACTCAAGCCACAGTCTGCCTTTCTAACCTTATTACACATTATTCTCCTTTGCACCCAGTATAGCTAGCTGAACTGGCCTTGCCATTTCTCATGCACAGAATTCCATCTCCCATCTCTATCCCTTTGCAATGGCTATTCTCCATATCTGGAATACACTCATTTTCTCACCTTTACTGCTTAGAAATAAGGCCAGGGGTTCTGGGTATAGAATACCCAAAGCCCTGCCCCCCCCCCCACTTCTAGCCCAGCCCCTGCAGCTGTTATGCAGGGGAACAACCCCTGCATAGAGAAAAACCCATAGAGAAAGAGCGATTTCCACCAAGTTCTGACCAACTGCTGCATATGGGACGAGCAAGACACCCAGAGGGAGGGAGAGATGAAAGGTGGCACATTCCAGATGAGTCAAACCTCAGCTGCCGCCTATCCTCGGATCACAATGGATACAGCCAAGAACCCTGATCTCAAGAGCCGAGGGTAGAGCAGTGCCCACCCCTACCTGGCCCCATTCAAGTAGTCCTGCCTCTAGCCTTGCCTCCAAAGCCACCGTCCTGGGAGGAAAATCCTGCGCAGAGAAGAGATCTGGCAACTGTTATGCAGGGGCAGTAGCCCCTGCCTCCTCAGTAACCACGACTACTAAAGACCCCACAGATTTCCCCATTAAAGCCCTCGGCACTGTTCATCAGTTCAACATCAGAAATAGCGAGGGGTTTTAGCAGTGGAAGTAACGTGAGAGAAGATGCAAGAAGATGTGTTACCATTCTGATGCTATACAGGGGAAGGAACCTTCAGCCTCGAGGCCACATGGGGCCCTCTAGGGCCTCAAAGTCGGCTCTTTGGCTCTTTGACTGAATCCAAACTTCACAAATCCCCTTAATAAAAGGATTTGTTCTACAAAACTTGGACTCAGTCAGAGGGCCGCACCCAAGGTCCTAGAAGGTCACATGTGGCCTTGAAGCCGCAGGTTCCCCATCCCTGGTTTTTCTAGTGGAAATACATGAGAAAGGGCTTTGATGCTGTAACCTATGGAATCTTTCCATCTGCCTTGCAGCTGAAAACTTTTATGTGTAGTGTCTCTCTTAATGAGTGAGCTCCCTGAGATACCAGTACATCAATAAAAAGTAAGTGCCTACTCTGTGCCTGGCACTGGGGATACAGACATGAGAAAGACAGTCCCTGCCCTCAAGGAGCTTACAGTCTGTTGGGAGAAGACAGTACCCCAAAGGTTACTGAAAGGGAGTGGGAGTGGGGAGAAACTGGGGAAGAGCATCCCCAGCATGGCGGATGATGGAGTACAGTCCAGAAGGTACAAAAGCTGGGGGAAAAGGAAGAGACAAACGGTCTGGAAGGCCTGCAGTCAGAGGGTACTGTGGAGGAATGGGCACCAAAGCTGATGCAATCTCAAAGGAGGATGAGTTTCTGAGATCAGGGACTGTCTCCACTTTTCTATTTATTTCCCCAGCATCAGCACAATTCTTTTGCACATAGTAGGCACTTAAGAAATGTTGTTTTTCACTCATTCATTAGAATCCCCAGTTTCCTTCAAAGCACCACCTTCTTTCTACATGCTAGTGCCATCTCCTACCCCCAGATTATCCCATGCCAATGTTGTGTATGCTTACGGATGTGCATGCTGTTTCCTTGTGGCTTTCTGTAAGCTGGGGAGCTTCTGCTATGTGCCAGGCATTGTGCTAAGAGCTTTACAAATATTTACTCACTTGATAAGGCCTTGAGAGGTGAAAGGACTTGTAGTTACACAGGTAGTAATACCAGATCTGGGGTTCAGATCAGTCTCATTGCCCCAAATTCAATGTTCTTTCTACTATGTCACATTGCCCAGCTTCATACTTCCTTATAAAAAAGGACATTTAATATTTTGGCCAAAAATAACAATCAAGGCACTTGGGGCCTGCTTTACCCGAGGTGGTGGGGGTGGTGATGGTGGTGGTGGTGGTGGTGGTGCTGGTTTGGTCACTCAGGCTCTTCTTGACCCCGTGGACCATAGCAAATCAGTGCTCTCCCCAGCGTTTTCCTGGCAAAGATGTTGAAGTGGTTTGTTATTTCCTTCTCCAATTCTTTTTACAGATGAAGAAATTGAGGCAAACATGGTTAAATGACTTGCCCAAGGTCACACAACTAGTAAGTGTCTGAGGTCAGATTTGTGCTCAAGTCCTCTTGACCCTAGGCTCCACTCTATCCACTGAGCCACCTAACTCCCCATTATTAAGAGTTAGTGTCTCCTTTAGGCAACACTTCACTTCTCATTTCTCACACCTTGACTCTATCACACAATCAGTGCAGGTTTCTGTTTTTCAGGGCATTGGTGATGGCACACTGGAGGCACCCAAAGAGTCAGCATTCACTTATACCTAATTCACATTTTGCATAATATATAGGGACATGGTACTATTTAGCAAAAATAATTTGGTGGAAATAAAACCACTAGATTTTAAAACTTGTAGCTCAGCAGAAAAGCACCTGGGAGAGTCCCAGCTATTCCAACTTAATTCCTCTCCCAGTCCCCACCACTGAACAATTCAGTTCCAAAATAGGCACTTGCTTGGTGTTCAGTACAGAATATTTTGATGATCAAATCCAGAAAAAAAGAAGGTGGCACACTGAAGAGGTAAGATATGTGTCTGACCAGGATGGAAAAGAGAAAGAAGGGAGAAAAGAGAAAGTGTCTGGAAATTGGATTCCTCCAAGAAACCTTCCAGCAGACAGACGCTTCATATACCTACTGGTGTATGAAGGTCATATCCACCTTGGTAAACAATGCTAGATCTCAAAGGGCAAAATAACACCAGTCCTCCAAACCCATTATGAAGAAAAAAGCCTTACTTCTGCACACAATGCACTCCCCCCCAAAAAACCAGAAGAATTCTTCAAGCTACAAACAGATGATACAATCTCTATGATACATTATTTAAAGAGGTGATTTATGGACTCTAATTTTTTTTCTTTATTTTTATTTAGTATTTTTTCTGTTATATGTAAAAACAATTTTGTTCATTTTTAAAACTAAGTTCCAAATTCTCTCCTTTCCTCCCTCCCCACCCGCACTCATTGAGAAGGCAAGCAATTCAATACAGGTTATACACATATAGTCATGCAAAACATATCCATAATAGTCATGTTGTGAAAGAAAACACAGACCAAAAAAAAAAAACCCTCAAGAAAAAGAAAGTAAAAAAGTATGCTTCAATCTGTATTCAGACACTACCAGTTATTTCTCTGGGGATGGATAGCATTATTCATCATAAGTCCTTCAGAGTTGTCTTGGATCATTGCATTGCTGAGAATAGCTAAGTCATTCACAGCTGATCATCTTACAACATTGCTGTTACTTTGTACACAGTACAGTTCACTTTGCATCAGTCCATGCAATTCTTTCCAGGTTTTTCTGAGAGCATCCAGCTCACCATTTCTTATAGTGCAATAGCATTCCATTATATTCACAGAACACAAATTGTTCAGCCATTCCCCAGTTGATGGGCATCCCCTCAATTTCCATTTCTTTGCTACTAGAAAAGAGCTGCTATAAATATTTTTGTACATATAAGATGGACGCTTCTTAGAAGGGAAGCGTTGATCATTACAAGATAACATGATTTTATCAAGAGCAAGAAATGCTAAACTAGCCTCATTTCCTTCTTTTGACAGGGTTGTAGAGGCATTTATTTGACAGCATCTCATGATATCCTCGTAGAGAAGATGAAGAGATGCGGGCTGAATAAATACAGTTAGATCAGTTTAGGGACTGATTGAATTGTTGGACTTAGAGAAAGGTGATTGAGAATAAATATTATGCTTCATATGTATAATTGGTGCTATATTTCTTGCTTTCTCGATGGGAAAGGGAGAGGGGGAGGGAGGGAAAGTTGGACAGTTGGGGAAAGAAATAGAGGTCATCCTGGAAGAAGGAGCTTTCTAGTAGAGTGTCCTTGGTGTCCTAGTCAACATTTTTACCAGTACATGGATGTAAATGTCAATGGCATGCTTAGCCAAATTTGCTAATATGCAGCTGAAGGGTATACCTACCGTGTTTCCCCGATAATAAGACACTGTCTTATTATTTTTTTGGACAGAAAAACACCAGAGGGCTTATTTTCGGGGAGGGCTTATTTTAATGAACATTGACAGCAATTTTAATAAACAGGTAAATGTGAACAAAAAAATGTACCTTTATTCAATAAGCAAATCACTGGGGAAGAACAGGATGATGCGCTCACTGCTGCAACTCTGATTGGATGCAGCTCGGAGCGCGGCGTGCATTTCACCCGGGGGGGGGGGGACGGTGCATACAGAGGGTACCATAATGTAGCGTGTAGCACAGGGGATCACCTTCACTACAGTAGCAATCTCAATAGGGCTTATTTTCGGGGGAGGGCTTATTTTAGAGGAATCTTACACAGTAAGGGGAGGGCTTATTTTGGGGATAGGTCTTATTATCGGGGAAACACGGTAATATAGGGGATGACTTCATCAGAATCCAAAAAATCACAGCAGTGAATGATACGCTAATTAAAACAATGTTATTTATTTATTTGTTTGTTTATTTGTGTTTTTTTGGAGGGTGAAAGTCAGGGCAGTGGGGGTTAAGTGACTTGCCCAAGATCACACAGCTAGTAAGTGTCTAAGGCCAAATAAGATCTAATTTAACAGGGATAAATGAATCACTTGAATTTTCAGGTCTTTTTATTGGTCTGCCCGCCTTAGGTCTTTCTCCACTTCACTCCATCTTTCATATAGCTACCCAAGTGATTTTCCTTACACATAAATCTGGTTGTCACTCACTTAACCAAACTCCATGGTCTCCCTAATTGCTTCTTATGTTGCTAAGGTTTTCAGTTGTGTCCTCTTCGTGACCCTATTTGGGGTTTTCTTGGCAGAGATGCTGGAGTGGTTTGCCATTTCTTTCTCCAACTCATTTTACAGGTGAGGAGATTAAGGCAAACAAAGTTAAGTGACTTGCCCAGGATCACTCAACTAGTGAGTGTCTGAGGCCAGATTTGAACTCAGGAAGACTCATCTTCCTGATCCCAGACCTGAAATTCTATCCACTGTGCCAAATATAAACTCCTCTGTTTGATTTTTAAAGCCCCTCACAACCTGGTCTCAACCAGTCCTTTCTAGACTCATCATGCATTGCTCCAGCTTGCTCTATGCCATGGTCCAGCTAAACTGGCTTTTTCTCTATTCCTCACAGACAACGCTGCATATCTTATCTCCATGCCTTTGCCTAGAAGGCACTAGGACCTCCCTTCTGCCTCACAGAACCCCTCACTTCCTTCAAGATACATCTCAAGTATCACCTTCTGCACAGTTTTTCCTGATACCCCCATGTTGGATTTATTTTGTATTTATTCTGTGCATGTTACCATATATGTGTATGTATTTGTGAATATGTATGTGTATGTGTGCATATACACACGTCTATATTACATACATATGTATCTACATATGTGAATATATAATTTGGATATAGATATAGATGAATGAGATCTCCCTGGATAGAACACAAATTCTCAAGGAGAGGGATTATTTCACTTTTTGTCTTTGCCTCTCTAGCACCAAGTAGAATGTAGGAGCTTAAAAAATGTTTATTGATTGATTTGCATCTTGAGAGGGAACCACCAAATCAATGAAATCACAGCTCCCTTGGAGTGTTTTGTGTAAATGTAAAGTCCTGTACTTGGGTTCAAAACCTCAGCTGCAGGATGTGAAAAAAATGGTTGGATGAGGGTAAGTTTTCAGAATATTAGCAGACTGGCAACTCAGTAGGACTCGATGCCTGGCAGCCAAAACAGCTAGTGGAACATTGGGACTACCAGGGGGTGCAGTAGATAGAGCACTAGTCATGCAGTCAGGAGGACCTGAGTTCAAATCTAGCCTCAGACACTTAATAACTGTATGACCGTGGGCAAGTTACTTAACCCTGACTTCCAAATACAAACAGAAGAACTAATGGAATTTTATTTGAGCTGCATTACCAGAAGCATGGCATACAGAACAAGGGAGGTTATAGTCATACTCTCTCCTGATTGTATCATATCTGGTGGTTGTGTTCACTGTAAGACTTGACGTTTTAGGAACCACTGAACCTTGGAGCTGGAGACTTTCTAGTCTAGCAGGCAACTCCCTCCCCAAATTCCTCCCATGCTGTACCCAACAAGTGGTCATCCAGCTTCTCTGCTCACGGCTGCTAGACAGCCTGTTCCACTTCCCATCCAAGCACAAATTATTGGGAAGTTTATTGTTGTTTTTCCCCCTGACATCAAGTCTGTATGTGCCTCTTTGTAACATCCACTCATTATTCCTGGTTCTTCCCTTTGGAATCAAGCAAAATAAGACTAATCCCTCTTCAGCATAATATCTTTTGAATACTTTTTTTTTAAGCAATTGGGGTTAAGTAACTTGCTCAAGGTTACACGACCAGTTATTTTTTGTGTGGGTGCCAAGTATCTGACTCACCCCTTTTGAATACTTGAATATAGTTATTCTTTCTTCCCAAAATCTTCCCTTCTCCAGGCTAAACATTCCAAATTCCTTCAGATGATCCTCACAGGGCATGAACTCAAAGACTTTAACCATCCTGGATGTTTTTCTCTTCACATTCTCCAGTTTTATCATCAGATCTCCAGCTTAATGTCTTTCCTAAATTGTGATACCATGAACTGAAACCAATATTCCACATGGTCTGACCAGGGTAGAGTATAATGAACTCCTTGTTCACCTCCTTATTCCTGGAAAAAGGCATCCTGAGATCATACTGGCTTTTTTTTTTCATTTGTATATCACATTGTTGACGCATTTGGGGGCTTGCATTCCACTAAGACCTCCAGATCTCTTTCAGGCAAACCGCTATCAAGCCTTGCCTCTGAGACACAAACAAGCTTGAGCATGTCCACTAAGGAAGACCAGAATGGTGAAAGAACTGGAAAGAATGGACAGTGTGGACGGATGGGAGGCATTGAAAGTGTTTTGCTTGAAGAAGAGAAAATTTAGAGGGAACTATTTCTGTCATAAAGTAATCAATTATTTGAAAGGCTGTCATGTGGAAGAGGAATTAGATTTGTTTTGCTTGGCCCAGAAGGCAGAGCTAAGAGTAAGTTGTTGAAGAGATTAAATGAGATTATATATATACACACACACACACACACACACACACACACAAACACTTTGCAAACCTTAAATTATTATTACTGTTGAGAGGCAGATTTCAGAATGACATAAGGAAAAACATCCTTACAACTAGAACTGTTCAAAAGGGTAATGGGCTGCGTTGAGAGGGAATGAACTCCTCACCACTTCGCGTCTTCATATACAGTCTGATTGAGTCCTCAAGAAATATCAAGAACATATCGATGCCTGTTCAGGTGTTGGATGTACTTCAGATCCCCTTCCTACTTTCAAATTTTGTATTTCTATGTAACTGAATGCTCAAAATTATTTGCATAAAATTCTCATTGGTAGAGATTGATTCAATGAACTCAATGCATCACGCCTGCATGAAAGGTAGAGTTGATGAGAGCAAAAGAGAGAAGAAAGATTCTGGTTTTCTGACTTTCAGCTTCAATAAAGGAGACACATAATTCCAGATTCCTTTCAGGTACCTTAAAGGAGAGAAAGATTCTGGGGAAAAGCCAATATGTACAACTTACAAATCATCTCCTTAGCCCTATTCCCTAGCTTACCACCCTAGACACTTTTGGGGGAATTTCCCCTTGGATGATTTCTCTCTCTCTCTCTCTCTCTCTCTCTCTCTCTCTCTCTCTCTCTCTCTCTCTCTCTCTCTCTCTCTCTCTCTCTCTCTCTCTCTCTCTCTCTCTCTCTTTCTCTCTCTCTCTCTCAGATAAAGAACTCACCCCCATTTGGGTTGTCTGGTATATTTAAATATAAAGCTTGGGCCCTCCTTCCCCTATAAGCAATAGAAATCAGAAGCTCAGTTTGAACCTGAAAGTTATTTCCCCTAAACTAACACTATTTAGTTGGGGGACAGAATGATATAATTCTAACCCAACATTCTTTCTTTGGGGAAAACAGAATGGCCATCCTTTGTCCAGTCTCCTGCCTCTCCTCTAACAGGTATCAAAGTTTCCCTTGGAGAAGGATGGAAAGAGAAGACTCCAGAGATACCTATCCATGCCTCCCTGAAAGCTGTATCCAGACAGACCCATGTAGACATGTATAACCTACATGGGCAACACACAAATCACCTCTTACATCATGAACAAAGCTTTATAAGAGGGTCAGAAAGCAAGCAGTATAACTTTGAGAGTTACATATTGAATGTATTATACACTTCTAAAAAAAAGCAAGCTGGTCGTAATAGAAATTCATAGTTTCCTATACAATGTTTTTTGTTCTATTTTGTATATGGAAATGCTCATTTTATTTGGTGTTGGTTAAGTTCAGAATAAAAAAAGAAAAAAAAATTTAGAAAGGTCAGCCAGCCTATGGGATATTTTATAGAATCTGACAGATTGATAGAGTAATTAATCTGGAAGAATAAATAAGCAAAAATGGCAAAGAATGTCATATATGTTTTGGTTTTTAAGTAAAAATGGGCAAAGGCCAAATGTCCCACACTAGAAGAATATCTGTCTAAGTAAAGAATGTTACAAGATGGACTTCACTACAACTTTTAACCTCTTTTGTGCATTGAAAGCCTGTGGACCCCTACATATTGTGCTGACATTCATAATTTAAGGAAATGCAGCCTTTCAATTAAGGGCAGTGAAAATAAAAGTACATTTTTTCCCAAGTAAGTTCCCAGACCCACTGAAATATATCCATGGACCCCAGGTTAAAAACTCCTGTTCTAGGACTATAAAAAGACAAGAATAGCTCACATTTATTTAATGCCTTAAAGTTTATGGAATGCTTTGTACAATGCACGCACACACACACACACACATCCATCCTACAAGTAGACATTGTGGTTATTAGCCTTACCATCTTTTAGATTAGGAAACAGAGAAAAGGTCAAAATATCAGAAAAGTTAAAAACTTACCCATGATCCCACAGCTAGAATCAGAGATGGGATTAGAATCTGGGTCAGAGGAGCACACATTTAGAGCTAAACCATACCTTAGAATTCATTTCATCTAACTTCCTTGGGTAATTAGGTAGTGTAGTGGATAGAAGCCAGGCTGGGAGTCAAGATGATTCCTTTTCCTGAGTTCAAATCTGGACTCAGATACTTAGTAGCAGTATGACCCTGGGCAAGTCACTAAGACCTGCTTACCTCAGTTTCCTCATTCATAAAATGAACTGGGGAAGGAAATGACCCACCACTCCAGTATCTTTGCCAAGAAAAAAAAAACAAAAATGGTGTTATGAAGAGTCAGCCACGACTAACCAATAACAAATCTAACCCCCTTATTTTCCAGATGAGGTCACTGAGATGTGGAAAGGTGAACTGACTTTGCCTAAAGTCACACACATAGTGAGGTGGCTCACTGGACCTGGGGTCAAGAAGACCTGAGTTCAAATCCAGTTTCTCATACTTACTAACCATGTGATCCTGGGAAAGTCATTTAACTACCATCTGCCTGTTTCCTCAACTATAAAGTGGGGATAATAATAGTGCATACCTCCCAGGGTTGTTGTGAGCATAAAATGAGATAATATTTGCAAAGCTCTTTGTAAACTTTATAGTGCTATAAAAATGCTCCTTCTTTTTGTTGTTAAGTAGCATCAAACCCAGATCTTGAGTCCAAATCCAGTGTTTTTCCCACTAAGACCATGCTTTCTTGTTAAATGGAGGGGAAGCAAATGTGTGTGTACATATATGTGTGTATATGTACACACATATATGTATGTCTATATGTGTAAAATAATGTTAACTAAGAGCACCAGATAGCATACCCATTGATGAAAATCATATAGTAACATATATATGTACACTAACAGAAATTGGAAGAGAAGTGGAATAAAGAGAAATGATTAGAGTTTAACATTCATTAACTTCTTTTTTTTACCATAATACTGCATTTTTTTTCAAAGTTGCCTAGGAGGAGTTCCAGAGGAGTTTGGGAGAAAGTTATCATGATGTTCGTATCACTGGGCTGTGGGTGGCAGCAGTCAAGGAAGAGATGGGCCCAGGCTTCCTGAAGCTGGGATAGGAAAGGCCTGTCTGTGCTCTCAGGGGTGTCACTGGTCACCTGAATGTAAGAGAAGTACCCCCTAGGCATCATCAATTTCTGAATTGCTGTCCAGAGAGAGGGGGGTGAGGGGAAGGGGAAGGGGAGGGGGGGAGAGAGAGAGAGAGAGAGAGAGAGAGAGAGAGAGAGATTGCGAGAGAGATTGCGAGAGAGATTGCCCAGGAAGCCCGGAGAAGAGGCCAAGGGAAACCAAAATGTGTCCCAGGTGATGCAGATGACATCCACACCTGAGACCATATTTCAGCATCATAGAACATCATGGTGGGACTCAGGTCATGTGTCAGTCTGCTGATCCCAAACTCATTGCTCTCTGTACCGGTGTCAATGGACCTTTCATTTCCTACCATCTCATCAAATATGTTCTTCAGGGTTCCCAAGAGCTCATTAACATATGCTCCCTCCCTCCATCAGTGAGTGATGTCCTCCATAGGCAGCCCAACCAAAGTTCAAGTCTCCTTCTCCTAGATTAGGGGTTCTGAATATTTTGTATCACTATAGTCTGGTGAAGCCAATACACCCTTCTTCAGAATGTTTTAAAAGAATCAAAGAAAATGTTAAATTTCAGTTAATGGTTAATGAAGTTGTAATTTTTTTTTCCTACCCAAGGTCACAAACCCCCTGAAATCTATACACAGACCCCAAGTTAAGAACCTCTCTTCTAGATCTTTAAACTTTCTGTGGGTACCGAAGGAACAATTAGGTAAGACATCCTTTGTTCTCATTACATCATATTTCCTATTGCTAAGAGGTGATAGGAGCAGTATTTTTCAGTAGCTGGATGGATTCTCTGCCAAGATCCACTCCAACCAAGGTAGGGAGACTTTGAGAACAAGGCCTTGGCAGGTATCCAGACATCTCCAAAGTCCCTCCTCAAGGAGACCTGTCACAGACTGAACGTTTTGACTGCACACTGTTGAATATTCATTGGTACTCATCAAGTTCTTTTTTTCCTGTAATATTGCATTTTTCTTCAAGGTTACCTAGGGTGCAGAGGAGTTTGGGAAGTTTGAGGCCAGAACAAAAGGCTCCATGGAGTCAACACGTGTCATTTCTAGCATGTGCACACAAGTCCACCAGGAAGGATGCTATAGGCTTTACTCCTTACTGACTCATGTTCGGTGAGAACCACACCTGCTTATTGTTGTATGTTGGTACCTTCAGGAAGACATGAAACTTCTCACTCAATACATCACTTGGTTGGAGAAAAGTCTACCAACTAGCTACAGCTTCAATCAAGTAATAAGTAGTTAATAAGCATTTATTAAGGGATCGTCTTTTGCTTCTTTTTATGTTCCCAGTGCCTAGCACAGTGCCTAGCACATAGTAGACACTTAATAAATGTTTATTGCCTATTACATGCCAGTCATTGTGCTAAGCACTGGGGATACCAGTATAAAAAAAAACAACGCAGCCCTTCCCCTCAAGGAGCTTACAGTCTAATATGGGAAGACAACATGCTAAAGGAATCTGAAAAGCAGAGCCAGGTAAAGGTACTTGATGGGGGGTGGGGAGGTATGATGGAAAATTCAGAGATGTCTCACAGTAGTGGAGCCAGGTGAGAAATGAGATGTTCTGACCTGGGTTTCCCCCTTACGTGGAGGTCTTGGAGTTCATGACTCCACCCTACAATCAAAGGACGGAGGGTAGTGCCAACGTGGATCAAAACAAAAGACAGAAACAAAAAAAAATATTATGATGCCAGAATATGGTGTGAAGAACTCCAGCAAAGAGACAGTGTTCTATTGAGAAAACTTGGCATTCCTCTAATTCACCACTGATTAGAGGAAATGCAAATTAAAACAACTCTGAGGTACTATGTGTGTGAATTTCTGCATGTTTGAGTATACTTGTATTTTATTTTGCTATTATGCTCATTTGACTACATTTTGTGTTATGCTCATGCTATAGTAATGTCTGTAAATTGTTTTGCATAGACATTACTACTTATAATTAAGATGTAGTTTATATAGTTCTATTGGTGGTGCTATTGTTGCAGCTAGTTAGTTTTGCTTTATTAACCATGCTTATTGCTTTTGATTGATTGCTATGCACTATGGATATGCATGTATCTTCAAAAATGTACATGTGTTGTGGCTAGTATATACTTAGGCATGTTTTCACTGAAGTATCCTTCCAAGTCATGCTCCATATAATTAATGCCAGGCATAGTCTTTATTGCATGTACTGTTAATGTACATTTCTTTTATTTCAGTTTCAACAATCCTGAAAATTGGTTACCTTAGATACAGGAAAATCACCCTTATTGTTTAAAAGCATTTATGTTTGTGTTTGTACTGGACTTGTCCCCAACTCATTTTTGCAGGGGACTGCAAAGAGTTTTGGTTCAGGGGAGGAATGTAACCCAAGTCCCAAAAGCATTCAACTCTCTCTTCATTGGTGATCAATGCCATGTGCCTGCATAAGGAGCAGAGTGAATGAGAAAGGAGAGCAGAGACATCTGGGCTCTTCACTCTTCTTTGAGTTCTTTGGTTTCTTCTGGCTTCCAACTTTGAGAGAGAAAATGGATGATGTCAACCTCCCTTCAGGTTGCTCAGGGGTGAGAAAGACTCTGGGAAGAAATCTACATGAGAGGAGCTGGCAGTCTCCATCATGCCCTTATTCTCAGTTTACTACACTAGAGATTTAGGGGAATTTCACCCTTTGGGTGAGATCTGGGACTCTCTTGGTGGAGATGAGTTACCCCACTCCCAATGGGAGGACTCCTTCATTCTGTATTGTCTGGTATGTTTTGTCATATCTCTGCTTTCTCTGATTTATGTTTTGCTATCGACTTGGATAAATGGATTTATTTGCTATTGTGGAACTGGCATTTGGAAAGAAGTCAAGTCTTGGATATAAAGCTTTGGTCTACCTTTCCCCATTAAGAAAAAGTAATCAGGAATTTAGCTTGGACCTAAAAACTGCATCCCCTAGACTAATAACATTTAAAGGAAGCAGATAGACATAATTCTAGCCCAGTACCCCAATCTGAGGAAAGCAGAGTGGTGGACCCCTACCCTCTTGCTTCCTCTCCTGACAGGAAGCCAGGAATCCTCCTTGGAGAAGGATTGTGGTAGGAAACACTTTGAGATATGTCTATTTTGGCGTCCCTTTGAGCCACACAGTGCCACCCTCCAGTATCCCTCATGTGTGAGACAGCTTTACTACAAATTGCTGATTTTTGAGGTGTAACTATTCACCCTGAAATTTTAACAATCAGCTTTCAAGACTTGGTTCCAGCACACCCCTGTTTTCCCTCATTTAATATCAGGGTTGCTGAGGACACAAAGGAATGTTTAGATGGCTGCTTGGTAAACCAGCTTTCCTTAGAGTAGGAAAAGAAAGCCCTGCTCACCAATTTTGATTCCTCCCACTCTTCTCCCTTTCCCAAAGGTAATTTCCCATTATTTGTTGCAAGGCTGAGCAGGAGCTCACCAATGTGTTTGGGATTCAAGGGTGAGAGTCTTTAGGTCCAATACTGGAGATGCAGCCCCAGACAACATTTCTGGTAGACGGTGACTGAAGGGTTAATGTTATACAGGCGGATGCCTCTGACAGTCTCAAATAAAATCACCTAGATGTTGTTTCCTGTTCAACAGGAAGGACTCCTCTACCCCAAAATATCTTTCCCACCCCCATGCACCACAGCACTTTAAATCCGATCGTTAGAGAATTACAATCCATTGCTTTGAATTGTACATTGTCTTTTCCCTTCAAAAATAATTTCCCATCCTACCAAGCATTATCATCCAGGCCCAAATCTCACCCACTACAAGAATAGTAGGAGATATTTTATCAAAAGCTTTGCTAAGATCTAGGTTAACAATAGCGATGGCATTGCCTTCACCTACTACTTTATTTTCGTGCCTCTAATAAATAAATGTGACAAGTTTGTAAAGATGAGAAGACATGTTGGCTTTGTCATCACTGCTTCTTTTTCTGGTTGGTTACCATCTATCTCTTGAATAATCTGTTCTAGGATTTTCCCAGGAATCAAAGTCATGAAGTTCCCTTCCCTTTTTGGAAAATTGGGATATTTGCCCTTCTTTAATTGGTGGCACTTCTCCCCATCTTCCACTGTCTTTCAGATATTCCTGACAGTAACTGCCATAGGGAAACTGAGGTGTGAATTGGGCAGGGCCACTGGTTCTCTGCCCCAGAATATTAACTATATTTAGAGGGGCCTGATAGTCCTCATGGGCCTTTGTGCTAAGGTGAGAGAGCTCTTCTCTTGCTCACCCCAGCCTTGAAGCAGTCACTCCAGATGTGGCCTCCCGCTGGTATCCTAAGGGACGTCTTCCCTCATAAAAATTCCCAGCTAGGTCCCTGCTCTGAGTTAGCCAATGCATCTAACAGCTATTGCTCCCCCACAGCACATCTTGCCCTGTGTCCCCCTCTGGTCAGTTCCCCCTGGATGGTCTCTGCCTGCACTCTAATCCCTATTTTTAAACTGCCCTGGGGAACTTCAGGTCAAGCTTTGGCCCCCCTGTGCCCATCCCCGTGGACACTTGTGTACGTGAACTTTAGTCTCTGCTTTCATTTCCCATGTATGACAATGCCGTCATGCATGCCTTATACCAGCATCACCATGCACCTCCCAGGCATTTTTTTTTAAAGAGCAGCTCAGAAACATGACTCAGACATCCCGCATGAGACATGGTCTGAGCTTACAACCCTTCCTCACAGCTCTTCCCACGTGTGTGGCAAAGGAGTTGGGTCAGGGGGCTGTGTGGAGGAGAATCCAAGGGCCACGGCTTCTCAGCTCCACAGTTACCCTGGTATTCACAACTGTCCCACATTTCAGCCAATTTAAAATTCGTCAAGTAAACTGACAATCTCTCCTTCTCCAATCTTAATGTGGCATCCAACTAGGTCCATTCCCTTTATTGCCACTCCCACCTTTCCCCTATAAACCCTTGTTCCCCAGCCACGTCCTGCCACCACTGCCCCTCCCCATCCAGGTCATCCTCTGCCCTTTCATTGGACCAGTGCCCGCCATGACTCTAGCCTGACTCTCTTAAATAAGCCCAGGGAATGGGAGACACCTGACACCTCCCACTCCCTGCAGCTCCGAGGCCCAGCTGCCGCTCTGTTTTTCAATGTTAGTCCAACATTTAAAGTGACCTGAGTACAAGAGCCTCACCTCAATCTGTTTGCTGCTGATTCAAACATCACCAACCTTCTGTTTTGTCCCTTTGGCAAAGAAAGTGAAGCCAGCCTGATCTCCCCACAGGTGATCTTTTTACCAGTCCAGACTCCCCCTCACTTGCCCCAAGCCTCAGCCATGTGTTTCCATACTTTAATGATCCATGATCATAAATTCAGTGCTAGAAAGGTCCATAAAAATCATCAGGTTTCTGCCCCCTATTTTATGCCTGTTCTAAGCAAGCATTTGCCTGATGGCCCATCTCCAGTGTAGGAAGCAGTGAACAGTGTAAGGTTCAGAATTATGTTTGTTATGCCTACCTCATGACTGAGATGGAAGGGTTCCTAACCTGGGATCCACAGACTTGGTGGTGTTTTATGTATGTGAAGGCAGATAACTGCATTTCACTTGATTTCATATATTTCACTTTATTTCCCTTGTAATTCTATGTGTTTTATTTTAGGCATTTAAAAACATTGTTCCAAGAAGGGGTCCATAGGTTTCACCACAAAAAGGGGCCCATGATGCACACAAAAAAAGATGAAGAAACACTGTTTTAAAGGCTGGAGGCTGGCATAGGAGAGCTAAGGGTTAAATCAGAAATCCAGGCCATGAACAAACTTTGGCACCTTTGTCCTTTATATGAGCTCATGACCTCCTAGGCAGGGGAGAATTTCTCAGAAGCCCAGCCAAGGCTGTGAAAGGCAGGGCACATTCCCTCAATGAGAACAGTTCTAAAGTCAGCCATGGGATGAGTCAGACCCTTACTTTACTTTCCTTTGTCCTTTCAATCAGTCCCAAAGTGTAGAGAGCCAGGAGAGGTAACAGATCAAGCCTGGATTCCCCAACGGTCACCACCCTGGGGCTCAGCTCACTGCTGACCTCTTACATCTCCTCACCATAAACCTTGCCCACCTAGAGATGCTTCAGCCTGGAGCTTTTTCTCCAGATGGATGAGTCCTACATGGTATCACTAGGATGGGCATAGCCACAGCACACTTTGCCCCCAACTCAACTCTCGCGACTGCTCTGATTCCTTACCAGCAGCACCCTATCTTCCCCTTCCTCTTTCCCAGCTCCTATGTTTTATATTCCCTATTAGAATATAAGTTCCTTGCAAGTAGGGATCATCTTGTTTTAATTTTTTTGCATCCCTAGCATTTAGCTTAGTGCCTGGCAGATAGTAAGCCTTTAATAAATGCTTTTTCTGTGTGTCTGGGGACCCCCCCGCCAAAGAAAAGAAGCATCCTTAACATGTGTCAGAGGTGATATATTTCCTGGGGGAAAGGAAAAGGAGGCTGGGAAGGGATCCTCCTGGAGCTGTTACCCAATCATCAAAGGGTAGACTCGGGCTGAAAGGATTGAAGCAGCCCTCCTGCTCTGATCAGCTGTAAGGAATGTTTTGTTTTGGTTTTCTTTTTCTTTTTTCAGTAGGGAATGAGTGAGTGGGAGAGCAAGAAAAAAACTTGTTAATTGGGAAAAATTAGTTTTAAAATAAAAAGAACATCCTTTAATAATCTCATTGGGATATTTAAATCTTGGGCATTCTTTTTTTTTTTCTTTTGACCTCCTTAGGGTGGACCCACTCATTTGGAGAGGTTTTTGCCACTAAATGTAGGCAAAGAAATGGATAGGAAAAATTGATCATTTCCTCATTTTAAAACTTTTTTTAAATTTTTAAAAAAATTTTCACACAAAATAACGCCCATTCAGACAACTTCAGTGAGTGGCCCTTAATTCAACCCCTTCCCCTCATTTTACAGGTGAGGAAACTGAGGCCTAGAGAAGCTAAGTAGCTTGCCAGAGATCATATAAGTTTTAGGCAGCAGAGTCAGGATCTGATCCCAAATCCCCTGATTTCAAATAAATCGTTCTTTCTTTTACACAGTGTTGATTTTATTAGTGTAAGTGTTCCCTCAACCTACTGTAGTTTGTAATCCCTCCAGGATTAAGGAGGTGGTCTTTAAGAGTTAATATGGCTAAAAACCATCAGAATCCTACAGCCAATCTGGCAATACACTGTTCAACACTTAGCTGGTCCTTGGGAATATATGCACAACCTATTATAGGAGTGTACCATTTATTATTGATGGTCCTGGGCTTAAACTCAAAGGGGCCTTTGAGATCATCTAGTCCAGCACCTTCCTTTTACATGTGATCTTTGGTCCCATCCTACAAGGCATTCAGCTCTTGACTTAAATAGTCCATATTCATCTTGGAAAGGGCTGGGGCTGACCCCAGTGGAGGAGGGAAACAGGTCAGACTTTTCTGATTTCTCTGTCTGACTAATTGTCTGCACTCCAGAGCAGCTCCAAGAGGAAAATTTTAGGTTTGGCTCAATTCTAGGTTCTCCCTGAAAGGGACATTGGAAGTCCTTCTAGAAAAGCTTCCTGGCGTGTAATATGGAGATACAGGACAAGTGCTTAAAACACAAAGGTTTCTTAAGCATTTATTGACAAATTGCTGTTGTTTAGTTGAGTCTCCACTTCATGATCCCTTTTGGAGTCTTCTTGGCAAAGATACTGGAGTGGTTTGCCATTTCCTTCGCCAGTTCATTTTCCAGATGAGGAAACTGAGACAAACAGGTCTAAGTGACTTGCTTTGGGCCACATAGCTAGTAAGTATCTGAGACCAGATTTGAACTCAAGTCTTCCTGACTAGGCCCAGGGCTCTATCCACTGTGCCACCTAACTTCCCCTTTATTGACAAACACAGAAACATAAAATAAATGGCCCGTTATGTTCATACTCTCCCGGGTAGTAAAGAAAACCTTGTGGGACCTCTTCAGCAGCTGGGACTGCTGTTTCATGTTCACCTTGGATCTCCACTGTCTAAGTAATTCACAAGGTCCCTGTCTCCTGCTCAGCCAGGCATGGTTTTCAGACCCTCAGGTCTCAGGATAATCCTGTTGGTGGTAGCCTTCTCTAAAAAATATACTGTTGCAGTCCAGTTCCCACTGGACAGCCAGCACCCAACTCAGACACTCAACTTTCCAAACTCATGAGATTATCACCAGGGCTGGAAATGCCAGCTTCTCAGAAGGCAGGCTTTGGACTCAGGCCTTCCAAGTCCAGCTCTCTATCTACTTCCCTTAATGTGGGTATCCCCACGCCTCTGTCCTGGGACCTTTTCTCTTCATACTGTCACTTGATGATCTCATCAGTCCTCGTGTATTCATGATCATTTCCAACCATATGACTGAGAGATCTTTAACTCCAGCCCTAGTCTCCTCAGCTCCCATCCCACATCACCAATTCCCTGTTGGACATTTTGAACTGGATATCCCATAGACATCTCAAACCTGACACATCCAAAGCAGAACCCATTGCCTTCCCCCCCCCCCAAAAAAAACCCTCTCTAATTCCAAACTTCACCATTTATGGTGCCATCATCCCATCTCTGACTCCTCATTCTCACCCTGACCAGCTCTGAGGAATCTTTTTGTTTCTATCTCTATAACCTCTCTCAGATATACCCTCTTCTCTCTTGCCTTCCCATCCATCAGTCCTCTTCAGACCTTCAACACCTTTCTCTGGACTATTACAATAGCATTCAGATTGGTCTCCTGGCCTCAAATCCCCAGTACCCAGCACAGTCCCTGCCTCAAAGTTCTCCCTACACCAATCCATCTTCCATACAGATAAACTGCAGTCAATAAAGTGATTTTCCTAAAGAATAGACCTGCCTGTGTCACCCCTGACCTCAGTAAACTATAATGGTTCCTTATTTCTTCTAAGATCCAGTAATAAGACCTCGGTTTGACATTTAAAGCTCTATATAACCTGTTCCACCCTGTCCTACTTTCCACCCTTCTTATAGATTATTCTCCTCTGTATACTTTATTGTCCAACCATGATAGCCTGCTTCCTGCTCATAGCACACACTCCCTCTCCTTTCTTGCCTCTACTTCTTGAAATCCCCGATTTCCTTTAAAATTCAGCTCAGATGCCTCCTAGTGCCTTCCAAAAATATGGGAGAGAAGAGGTGTTAGACTTCCTACCAGACTGAAGGTCTACAGAGCCATTGTGCTGACCTCATTGTTGTATGCCTATGAAAACTGGCACTCTACCAGTACGTACCATGCCAGGAAACTGAATCATTTCCATTTGAATTGTCTTAGGAAGGTTCTGAAGCTCACCTGGCAGGATAAGGTACCAGACACTGAGGTCCTTTCTTGAACTAAACTGCCAAGCATTCAAACTCTGCTTCAGAGAGCGCGATCCCAATGGGCTGGCCATGTTGTTCGGATGCAAAATGTACACTTGCCAAAAAGACAGTTTTATGAAGAACTCACACAGAGCAAGCGTTCACATGGCAGTCAGAAGAAGTGATACAAGGACCCTCCCAAAGTCTCTCTAAAGAACTTTGGATTGGTTAGTGACATGGGAGACACTGGCACAGGACCACTCAGCATGGTGTGCCCACATCAGAGAAGCTGCTGTGCTTTATGAACAAAGCAGAATTGAAACAGCCCAGAGGAAACATAGGATGCACAAATTTAGGGGATCCACCCCAAATGTTCACATGGACCATTTCTGCCCGACCTGTGGTAGAGCATTCCGAGCTCATATGGACACAGTCGGACACATTGAAACTTGACTCTAACATAGTAATGTCATTTTGGTCCCCTTCGAGAACGAAGGACAACAACCAGCCTTTCAGTTTTATATGTACTTGCCATATGCCTATAAAGCTACTTGGAGATACTTAACGTATGATTTATTGATGAATCCAGAAGGGATGGGGCTGTTTCTCCTCAGTTCATATAGCCCACAAGTTGGTGACTCTTCCCAGCTATCATCAATCACCTTCCAAACAATCCTACCCACCCCTAGAAGGCACCAATAAGTAACTTGCCCAAGGTCGCACAAGTAATAAGCAGCAGTTTTCAACTTAACCATATGCTGGGCACTTTGATAAGCCCTGGGGATACAAATACAAGCAGAAAAATAGCCCCTGCCCTCAAGGAGCTTGCATTCCTCTGAAGAAAAACAACATAAAAAGGTGGTAGAGAAAACCCTGAAAGGAGGGGAGCCTGAGGAAGAGGAATGAAGGAATGGTTAGCTTGGGCGTTATCCTCAAAATGGCGACTCTGGGAAGAACCAGCCAATCAGAGGAAAAGACCAAGGAGCAAGGGTGTGCTGGAGCCCCCAGAAACTCTCAGAAGTCCCCAGATTTTTAGTGTGAGCAAGTAGACCTCAGAAACCCACAAATGCTACAAATCTGGGCTTGGTTTATCATTTTATTAATTGTCTAGACTTGAGAAATGAGAGAGACTTGGGAGAAATGAGGGAGAAAATGTTTATAATGCAAATTCAATTTAAAAGTATATCTGGCATAAAATCCGCCCCCCCCCCCAAATCTGGTTGTTAAACATTTATCCAGACTCTGGAGAATGTACTTCTGGTGTAAGATGTCCAGGGGTAAATTGAGTATGAAGAAGTTTCTGAGGTGTAGCAGGAAAAGTCCAGCTTGGAGCCTGGAGAGGAATGAAGGCCTAAGTCCGATTTGATTCCAAATCCAGATCTCTTTCCACTAAACCACACCGCCCGCCATGATTTCAGGTTCAATTGGCCTGTGGGCCTAGATGCAGGTCCTACCACTGACTAAGACCCTTCTCCCCCAGCCCCAGCTGGGTTCCTGGGACTGGGCAGTGCAAATCTAATTGTTCCACAAACAACACACTCCACCCCTCCACTCTTGGCATTTTCTCTGGCGGTCCTCCATAGCTGGAAACTCTCCCTTTTCCACTCAAGCCATGACCTCCCTGGCTTCCTTTAAGTCCCACCTAAAATCCCATCTTTTACAAGAAACCTTCCCCAACCCTCTTAATTCTAGTGTCTTCACTTGTCAATTATTTCCTATTTATCATGAATATAGCTTGCTTTGTATGTGTTTGTATGTTGTCTTCCCCATTAGATTGTAAACTCCTTGAGGGCAGAGACTGTCTTTTGCCTCTTTTTGTGTCCTCTGCTCTTAGCACAGTGCCTGGTGTGTTGTAAGCACATAATAAATGCTTATTAGCTTATTGATTGATTGATTGAATTCAGCTCTCCTGCCTCTTCCTGAGAGGCTCAGAAGGAAATTCTCTTCTACTCAGGACAGCTCATCTCTGACACCCAGAACTCGGAACCTGAGTTCAGTTGCACTCGTGGATTTTCACCAAAAAAAACAGCTATAACCCTGCAAATCCTGGGAAGGGAAGATGACTAAAGAATCGGGATGGCCACATTTTCCAGGTGGAAAGAGCTCACCTCTTCCATTTACTCTCTGAGAGTTTGGGGTTGTTTTTCAGTTCCAAGAAGGACCTGTCTGTAAAAACAAGATGTAGCCCATTAGGAAAATGATTCCCTCCAGTCACAAGGACTCTGGGTTAAACAGGCACCCTCCTCTGACCCAGACTGTGGATTTGGAAAACTCCCTAATCACTTCAGAATGTCCCTGGGTTGAAAATGTGAGGCTGCATTAAATTACCAAAGGGCAAGACTCCTTTGGTCAACTGGGACCTGCTGCTCTTCCCCCAGTCAGGCCGGGGACTGGCTCCCTGCTCTCACCTCCCTGCTCTGGGCTAAGCGCCCACTGCCAGAGAACGAGGTTCCCCCTCCCGATCCTGAGACTTGGACACTGTACACAGCCTTCTTTTATCTCCTTTTTAAAAAATAATATTACTATCAAGCACAACAGGGGGTCAGAATGACAAAGGAAACATTTGTGCCTGCCAAAGCAGTACAAGTAATCCTGGTCAAATGCCTCAGGAACTGAGCCTTCATCTCATCTCCATTGTCTCTTTCCAGACTCCAAACCTTGGCATGGGGTCAGAAATGCCCTCCCTGCCTGTGCTCACAGGCTTCCCTGATGCCTGGGATGCCCTTTCCTGCCTCTTCTCTCCTTCCACCTGTTTAAAGACTCCCCTTCTTCAGAACAACATCTTTCAGATCACCTGTCATCCGCTCCACAAAATCTACCACCATCCCCTCAGAACTCAGATTCTCACCCAGCACTTTTTCTGATCCTCCCTTTAATAATAATAAAATAACTTGCATTTAATAAGAAGCCTTAGGGTTTGCAAAGTGCTTCACTTAACATTTTTTTTATCTTAACAAGCCTGGGGGGAGGGGGAGAACCTATTATTCCCATTATACAGACCAGGTAAACTGAGGCCAGGGGAGGTTATACGGTTTACCTGAGCTGCATAGCTAGTACCTGAGGCTGGCTCTACCCATTCTTCCCCAACCTGCCTTCCCACACACCTACATGGAGGATCTCCTGAGATACTATTTAAAGCACCTTCAAACACTATATAAATCCTCGAAGTTGTTCTAATTACTCTGAGGCATGGTTATTTGTGTGCCCCCTATGGGATTCGAGGGGGCAGCTAGGTGGTGCCATAGTGCACTGAGCCACGTAGACTCATCTTCCTGAGTTCAAATCTGGCCTCAGACAGTTACTAGCTACATGACCCTGGGCAAGTCACTTAACCTCATTTGCCTCAGTTTCTTCAGCTATAAAATGGCTGGAGAAGTCAGACAGACACGACTGAACGACTGGATTGTAAGCCCTTTGAGGGCAGGGACTAGGTCTTATTTATTTTTCTTTTTACTATTTTATCCAATGAGATATTAATAAAGTTCTTAGTACTGGCACGCAGTAGGTCCTCGATGAGTGCTTCTTCCCTTCCTTTCCTCTTCCATCTCCTGAGCACCTAGCCATTCCTTCTCTTGTGTCTGCATGTGAAATCAGTGTTGGCTGATTTGAAAAGCAGGTTCAAGATCCCCAGGCTTCTTGCCTCCCACATTCAGTCCCACAAGAAATCCCAGGCCCCAAGTGCGGAAAATCGGTGTTGATTAGCACTCTCCCAAGGCTAGTTCATTCATGCTCAGAGGGACTTCCAGACTTGCAGACTCCCATCTTGTGCCTCTCCCATCCGGGCTTGAGGCACCCAACTCTGCCTTAGGTCATGTCTTCACACCCTCTATGATAATAATGACTCATTTCTAACTCTTTGGGGTTTGCAAGACACTTTCTTCCCATCAACTGTGTGAGGTAGCTAGTGAAAGTATCAGATTCCATTTTTTCTTTTTTTTTTTTTTTACATATGGGGGACTTGAGGCAGAGAGAGAAAAAAAGAGAAAGGGAGGGGGGAAGAGAAAGGTGAGAGAGAGAGAAAGGGAAAGAAGGAGAGAGGGAGAGAGAAAAAGGAGGAA
>NW_027187378.1:36237067-36351814 GCF_028583685.1 Petaurus breviceps papuanus
ATAGAGGGAGAGAGAAAGGGAAAGAAGGAGAGAGGGAGAGAGAAAAAAGAGGAAGATGAGAGGGAGAGGGGGGGAGAGAGGGAGAGAGAAGATGGAGAGAGAAAGAGAGAGAGAGAGAGAGAGAGAGAGAGAGAGAGAGAGAGAGAGAGAGAGAGAGAGAGAGAAAGAGAGAGAGAAGGAGAGAGGGAAAGAGAGAGAAAGGAGAAAGGTGAGAGAAAGAGGATAGAGGGAGAGAGAAAAAGGAGAGGGAAGGATAGAGGAAGAGAGAGGGAGAATACATGAGCGAGCCCAAGTGTTCCTGGTTAAACCATTATAAGAGAGGCTGTAAGAGACTTTCAGTTATTATTTCTGTAGTAAATGTGCTTGCCCTCTTTAGAGTACAAACTCTTTGCAAGTAGGCAATGTATGTATTTGTAACTTCATTGCATCACCAAAGGAGGAAGGCCCCTTTGGATAAACAGGATCTCCTCCCCCTGCACCAGCCAGCTACGGGCTTGATCTTGGGGGCAGCCTCAACTCTATGCCTTTTGTTTTGTTTTTTTGCCCCCATCCAGGGTTTGATTTTTTTGTTTTTGGAAAAATCTCAGAAGCCAGCTTGGTAGAGGTTGAATTGACCTATGGAGCCATCTTAGGAAACTCTCCCAGAGAGCCCTTGTAAGCTTCCAGTGATCCCAGGGACAGGGTGACTCCACACTTGAGCCTTTTAGGAATGACAAACGTCATGACCGCTTCTGTCCTTATGATGGCCACACACTGGAAGGAAGGCCTCAGCAACTTGATGTCATGAAGATAGCCCCAAGTCTTCCTTTAGACCTCTCCTGCCTACCCCCAACCTAGGAATCGATAAAATAGAAAAGAGGACTCTTGGAGAGAGAATTGGAAAGAAAATAAATAATTTAGAAAAGAGTGAGGTAACTTACCAAAGTAAAGGACCCTCTAAAAACTAGAAAATAGAAGAAAATGCAATATATCTGATATGTGTATGTGTGTATATATGTGTGTGCATATATGCATATGCATGCACATGGATATGTGTCTATCTAGACATACACATGTATGTGTGTATATACATACCCACATATGCATATATTCACATATATGTATATAAAATCTGATTTGGAAAACAGGAAAAGGAGAGATGATTTAAGAACTCCCAGAA
The DNA here is from genome assembly GCF_028583685.1 of Petaurus breviceps papuanus. NCBI lineage: Eukaryota > Metazoa > Chordata > Mammalia > Diprotodontia > Petauridae > Petaurus > Petaurus breviceps. The sequence continues at coordinate 36,238,227 of NW_027187378.1, forward strand.
AACCCTGAGGTTTTTTTTTTATCTAAATACTAAGTTTTAAGAAATCAGCTGTCCAATTCTGCAACTTCTGTCTAGCTTTACCTCAGAGACCAGTACAGGTCTCTGGACTCATTGATCACCATGTGATTTAAGGAAAGGAAAGGAACTCGGTTTGAGAGAGCAGCAGCCCCCTTGCCTTTGGACCTAAATTAACCAAAGTACAGGAGGAAAAAGGCCTCCTACATCATAGTTCCTTATTGCTCTCCCAATTGCAGAACCATGTGATAAAATATCAGCCCACCAGCTCTTCATGATCCTCCAGAAGGCTGGCTTTCAGGAATTTTAACTCTTCCTGAAAGCTTGGCTTCACCATTTCTCATTCCTTGGCCACATGGAAATTCTCTCCTCTGCCGATGTCTCTCAGGAGAACAAGTGATCCCAATCTCTTTCCTTGGCTAGGACCAATACCTGGGAGTCAGCCAGTCAGCAAGCATTTAAGTACTTCCTATGTATCAGGCTCTGAGCTAACTAATGAGGATACATAGAAAGGCAAAAAGAAAAAAATCAAAAACAATCTCTGTTCTGAAGGGATTCACAGTCTAATGGGAGAGACGTCAACGTAGAAACAAGATGTAAACAGGATGAACCGGGGAAGGAGGTTTGATTGAATAAGTCATTTTGACTACTATAAACATACAAATTGACTCTGAAGGACATATGAAGGTAGACGTTGTCTACATCCAGAGAAAGAACTGATAGAAGTATATATAGATGTTTTACATACATATACATATTTATATCTAAGGGTAACTGGGGGGGAGGAATTACACAATAACTTTATTATGTTATTTTAAAAGAATAGCAAGTTGTAAATAGATTTGTAGTTTCATGTGCAATCATCTTTTTTTTTTTTTTTTGCTTTTTGGAGGGCAATTGGGGTTAAGTGACTTGCCCAAGGTCACACGGCTAGTTTTTGTGTTGTGTCTGAGCCCAAATTTGAACTCGGGTCCTCCTGACTCCAGGGCCCATGCTCTATTTACTGCAACACCTAGCCACCCTGCAATCATCTTTTTTTTTTTTAAGTTATAAGAGGCAGCTAGGGGGTGCAGTTAATAGAGCACCAGTCATGGAGTCAGGAGGACTTGAGTTCAAATCCAGCCTCAGACACTTTACACTTACTAGTCGTATGACCTTGCGCAAGTCACTTAACCCCAATTGCCCTGCCTTCCTCCCTCCAAAAAGGAAAAAAAAAAGAAAAGTTATGGAAATGCTTGTTTTATTCCATAAATTAAAAATAAAATAAATTTAAAATTCAAAAAACAAAAAGGTTAAGGAGGACTGGAAAAGGTTTCCTGTAGAAGACAGGACTTTGGTTGAGACTTGAAAGAAGTCAAGAAAGCCAGCAGACAGAGATGAGGAGGGGAGGACTCCAGGCACAGGGGCCAGTCAGTGAAAATGCTCAGTCAGGTGATGAAGTGTCCTTTTAGGGGACAGCAAGAAAGGCAGTGTCACAGAAAGGAGGAGAATGTGGAGGGGAGGAAAGTGTAAGAAAACTAGAAAGGTGGGAAGAGGTCGGTGGTAAAGAGCTTTAAAAGCCAAACAGGATTTAATTTGATGCTGGAACTGATAGGGAAGATTCAGCAAAGATGACTAAGAAGGAATGGTTTTATAAAGACCTAGAGAGCTAAGAGAGTATGGAGGAACAAAGGGTTATCTTATCAACATTATCCATGGGTGCCTCTAGACAGAGGAGATATAATAGTAATTTAGGTACAGATGATGGAGGCAGCTAGGTAGTACAGTGCATAGATCACTTGCCCTGGAATCAGGGGGACCTGGGTCCAAATTTAGCCACAGACATTTATTAGCTATGTGACCCTGGACAAGTCACCTGACCCTGTTTTACTCAGTTTCCTCATCTGTAAAGTGAGCTGGAGAAGGAAATGTCTAGTATCTTTGCAAAAAGAAAAAAAAAACCCAGATGGGATCAAAAAGAGTTGGACATAACTGACCAACCACAAAATAACCCACATAAAAGAAATCCTCAATAATTTTTTTTTAAAGCAATTAGGGTTAAGTAACTTGCTCAAGGTTATACGGCCAATTATTTCTGGGTGTGGTGCTAAGTATCTGAGCCTAGATTCGATCCCAGGTCATCCCGACTCTGGGGCCAGTGGTCTTACTTGCTGTGCTACCTGACCACCCCCCACAATAATTTTTTTAAGAGTGTAAAGGGGGCAGCTAGGTGCTGCAGTGAATAGAGCACTGGCCCTAGAATTGTGAGGACCTGAGTTCAAATCTGACCTCAGACATTTAACAGTTACTAGCCATGTGACCTTGGGCAAGTCACTTAACCCCAATTGCCCTGCCTTCCCCCCTGCAAAAAAGAAAAAAAAGAGAGTGTAAAGGAGCTCCAAGACCAAAAGTTTGTGAACTGCTGGTTTAGAGCATAGAATTCATGTAAGATCAAGAAAATAGGGAAACTTCAAAAGTTAACAAAAGTAAAAATTCCCAATTAACAATGAATAAATGGTCTGAGGAAATAGACTTTTCAAAAGAGAAAAAATAAATTGCTAATAATCACTTGAAAAAATATTCATTCTCACTAATAATCAGAGTTGTAAATTAAAACAACTTTGAGGTACCTATTATACTAAAAAAAAAACCCCACAAAAGCAGGGAAAACTCAGTGTCAGAGTGGTTATGAGAAAGAGGTCACTTATTTGTTACTGGTAGAATCGCAAATTTGTAGAATTTTCTGTTGGACAGCTAAGTGGCACAGTAGATGAAGTGCTGGGCCTGGAATCAGGAAGACTCTTCTTTCTGAATTTAAATCTACTGTGTCACCCTGGGCAAATCACTTAATCCTGTTTGCCTCATTTTCCTAGTCTGCAAAATAGCAAACTGTAATCTGTAAAGTAGCAAACCAGTCCAGAATCTTTGCCAAGAAAACCTCATATTGGGTCACAGAGTCAGACACGACTAATTGACTGAACAACAACAGAAGTGATGGGCAAATTAAATGGTTTTTTTTTTTTTTGAGGACGGGGGAGATGGACAGGATGCAGACATTAGACAGGGAGAGACTGAACAAAAGTGAGAGAATAGGGATGATAGAGGAGGCGATCTGCTGGAGAAGTGGGATGGAATGAGGTCACTTGTGCATGTAGAGGTGTTTGCTTTGGCCAGGAGAAGGATCACCTCTTCATATGAGACAAGGATGGAGTCTTGGGAAAGGACCATGGGGCAGAGGGATTGGAGGTAGAGGTGAGGATGAAGAACAGGGTTTGGAGTTTCAAGATGAGGGAGAGGTGGGATGATTATAGATAATGATCAGAGAAAGGAATTTCAGGACATGAACATGAAAATGGATAACTCGTGGGTGGGTGATGGCAAGACCAAGGAAATGGTCACCTCTGTATGTAGCTATGGAGAGGTAGAGGAGGCGGTGAGGAATTGGAAGGTTAGGGTATTTGAGGGAGTCTCTGTATGGTGAAGCCCTAGTATGAGTATGGCAGGAGCTGGGGAGGGCAGAGACTATGAGCCAAGCATTGAGGAAGGAAGGAAGGAAGGAAGGAAGGAAGGAAGGAAGGAAGGAAGGAAGGAAGGAAGGAAGGAAGGAAGGAAGGAAGGAAGGAAGGAAGGAAGATATCTTGAAGGTTGTAGATAATGGCCTCTGTAATCTTGAGTGATAAATATGGATTGAATGAATCTCGAAGGAGAATTTGCTGAGTGATGATGGAGAGACTGGAAGGGAGAAGGGAGAACAAGGAGTATTCCTACTCCCACCTTGACCAGTGAATGGGAATATGAATGAAAATACAACCAGTGCTAGAAAGTGTGGCCAAGGAAACCGAGTCATCAGGAGGAAACCAAATCTTAGCAAGTTCAGGAAGGTGGAAGGAAAAGGCTTACGATGTAAGCCAGTTTGTTGCCTATGGAGCAAGCATTTCAAAGAGCACAAAGGAAAGGGTGGGTAGATTTATAGTGGAATGTTGGTAGGACTGGGTCAAGGGGGATGGAAAAGAGACTTTGAATGGATGCCAAGGGTTCAGAATCATTGGTATAGGGAGGTTATAGTGGGGATTTAAGTATGTTAATAACTAAGGAATGAGTTCAAATAGGCTATTGTCCAAAGGGGTTCAGCTTCAGTGTGGAGTTATCCAGGGCCTTAGGCAGCTGTGGGTAGTTACAAAGGGGATGGGGGAAGGGAGAATCAAAGAAGAGGGAGCAAGGCAGCTGGAGTTGTAGGTATGAATCCTATAGTCTAAGACCTCCTACTATTATGCCACTGAGCTGCCTGCTGCCATCTCTTGGGCTGAGAGGCTGTGATCTTTAGAACTTGGGAGATGTCTATCAGTCCTAGAGATGCTATGCCAACATATAATCATCACCTTTCCCTTTCAACCTTGTTGACAATGATCAAAGTCTACTCTCAGATCACTGGACTTGGTTTTCTCTGGACCTCTTCAAAAAAAGGGACTGCCACAAATATTTTAAGGACCTTCTAAAGCAGGGGTTCTTAACCAAGGGTCCACAGATCCCTCACTGGGTCTGTGAACTTAGATGGGAAAAAATTAAGTATTTATTTCAATAGAATTGATTTTATTTGTAATTTCACATGTTTTATATTATGTATTTTTAAACATTCCACAAAAGAGCCCTTAGGCTTCTCAATACTCTATTAAAGATGTCTATAACATTAAAAATGATTAAGAATCACTGCTCTATAAACTTGTTGCACAAGGGTGGCTATAAGCCACAATAGTCTGAGCTAATCAAAGCATCCCACATCACTGAGACTCAATCACTCACCTTTGATGGGTCCGCTCATGGGTATGGCATACCTTCCAGAGAGAAAAGCAGTTCAAATCCCAACCAAAGACTCATCTCCCACTAGCTCTTCTGATCACATCCCTTTATATAGAGCAAATTAAATGAGAGCCAGAGACTAAGTGACTTGCTCATGGTCAGGAAGCTACCTGTAGGTCCTGGGTCTCCTGATCGCTAGACTAGTTGTATTTCCTCTCATCATTGACCCATTTCTAAATAATAAGACTACTATCCCCACAACTGTCCCAATGCAATATTGTCCCCACAACCAAAAAGAGTTAACACAAACCCTGAGCTTAGGATAGTTAGAAAAATTACTACTACATGATAAAAAAATCCTTTTAGAAAAGAAGGCCTGACCTTAAAACTGTGTATAACTTTTGATCTAGCAATACAACTACTAGGTCTATACCCCAAAGAGGTCATAAAAAAGGGAAAAGGACCCACATGTACAAAAATATTTATAGTAGCCCGTTTCGTGGTGGCAAAATATTGGAAATTAAGGGGATGCCTATCAACTAGGGAATGGTGAACAAGTTGTGGTATGTGAATGTAATAGAATACTATTGTTCTATAAAAAGTGATGAGCAGGCAGATTTCTGAAAAACCTGGAAAGACTTACATGAACTGATGCAAAGTGAAATGAGGGGAACCAGCAGAACATTGTATACAGTAAAAGCAACATTGTGTGATGGTCAACTATCATAGACTTAACTCTTCTCAGCAATACAATGATCTAAGACAATTCCAAAAGACTTAAGATGGAAAATTCTATCCACATCCAGAGAAAGTGCTATGGAGTCTGAATGCAGGGCAAAGCATACTATTTTCTCTCTTTTTTTTCTTTCTCGTGGTTTGTCACTTTGTTTTTATTCATCTTTCACAACATGCCTAATGCGGAAATATGCTTAATGTATTACACATATAGCCTATATCAGATTGAATGCTATCTTGGGGAGGGGGCAGAGGAGGTAGAGGGAAACATTTAGAACTTAGAATCTTATAAAAGTGAATGTTCAAAACTAAAAATAAATAAATAAATTTAAAAAAAAAAAGAAAAGAAGGCCTGAGAAGAAAGGCTAAGGGTACTGATTACCAACCCCCCCCCCCAAAAAAAAAGTTGGAGAGCAGAGAGGTGACCGAATAAGGCTTCAAGTACACGAAGGGCTCTCCTGCAAGGGATGAGGCTCGGTCATTCACCATCTTCACCAAGGACAGAACAAAAGGAAACTCACTCAAACTGAATCAAAAGGGATTTAGGCCAGATATGAGAAGGAATTTCCTGAGAGCTAGCTCTGTTAAACATTAGAATAGGTTACCAAGGGAGGCTGTGGAATCTCCTCCTCTCTCCGGAAGGCTTTAAACATTAGAGGTTCCCATCTGTGTAGGGTGGATAAGGGGTGGTCCTGCTGAAAAGTGGGTGTGTGTTTGGTGGGGGAGGTAGGAAAGACTAAAATCAACCCTACACTATGAAACCCAGGCGTTCCTGAATGGGACAGAACAACAGTGACATCTAGTGAGGCCCCAGGCTAATACCACAAATTGGCATTTTCATTTCCCTACACTTCAATTTGGGGGTTATGTCTATGGGCACCATGCTCATTTTTTAGATGTCTGGGGTGACAGAAGGCCCTTAAGTGATAGCATTTACAAGCCTATGGATTTTGATCTTGACCTCTGAGGCCGTGTGATATAACTCCCTCATTTTATAGATAAAGAAACTAGAACCCAAGGGGGAGAGTGACTAGCCCAAAGTTATATAAGTGGTGAGCATCAGCAGAAAGTGTTTGAACCCAGGTTCTCTGATTCTCTCTAGTGTTTTTTCTGCTTCTCCATAGCAGGAGATGTGAAAGGAGGACAGTGAGAAAACAAAAAAATTACCCACAAAAAAGAAACACTTCCTACTCTTAAGTAGCCTATATTCTAGTAGAAGGAACAAGTACATATATCAATGTGTAGAGAATAAATAGAAAGAGAATACACACAAATGGAATGGAATGGAGAGGTACTGGCCAATCAGTCTGCTGACATTCTTGTGGATACTTGGTAAGTCTGCTTCACATAAATATATAATGGAAGGAATGGGGCCCCCCTTTCCTTCCTTAATTCAGAGCATATTTCCTATTCTCTTCATCTTGATGAAAAGGCTTTTCATTGACTGTTGACTCAGGCATTGTTAAAAACTTTACAAATATTTCATTTGTCCAATAACCTTGTGAGATAGATAATATTTCCATTTTACAGGTGAGAAAACTGAGGCAGATAGAGGTTGAGATTCCCAGGGTCATACAACTAAGTATGTGAGTCTGAGGACAGATCTGAGGACAGGGCTATTGCTCTGTTCACTGTACCACCTAGTTGTGGTTAGGTGTGGCCAATCTGCTGAGTTTGAGGTGGTACCTCAGAGTTGTTTTAATGATCATTTCTCTAATTATTAGTGATTCTGAGGATGTTTTCTTTTGGTTTTTGAGAGCTTAGGTTTCTTCCTCTGAAAACTACCTATTCATATTCTTTTATAATTTTTCAATTAAAATGCCTTTCACAAATATGGGTAGGGGAAGAATTAGTGACCAAATAAAGAATAGAAAAGATCACAGAAAATAAAACGGGCAAATTTGATTGCATATAATTTAAAAGCTTGGGCATAAAATGAATGCAGTTAACATTAGAAAGGAAACCATTAGCTAGGAGAAGATCTTTAAAGGAAAATGTTCAGATAAATATCTGATATTCAAGCTATATAGAGAACTTATTAAAATATGGTATATAAGAACAAAAGCTATTTACCAATAAATAAACCATTAAAAGATATAAACATCCAGTTCTGTTTTTTTTAATAGAATTTTATTTTTCATTCTGAATTCTTTTCTTCTTACCTCCTCTTCCCCATGCATTTAGAAGGCAAGAAAAATAAAACTTGTTACAAATATGTATAGTCAAGGAAAACAGATTCCTGTATGAGCAACATCCAAAACTAAATATGCTTCAGTCTGTAGTTTGAGACTATCAACTCTCTCTCTGGCAGAAGATAGTTTGTTTCATCATGAGTCCTCTGGAACTGTGTTTGGTCATTAGAGTTCCTAAGTCTTTCAAAGCTGCTTATTTTTACAATATTATTATTATATAAATTGTTTTCCTCACTTCACTTTACATAAGTTCATATAAGTCTTCCTGGGTGTCTCTGAATCCATCCCCTGCATCATTTCTTACAACACAGTAATATTTCCTCACAATCATATACTATAACTTATTCACCCAACTGATGTGTACCCCCTCAGTTTCCAAATATTTGTCACCAAATCTGACTGTCTTCGATATCTTAGAAATTAGACCTATATTAAAGGTCTTACTGCTAAACTTGCTGCAAAAGGTTTTTTCCTTCAATTTCCTCCTTATTTAATTTTAGCTAAATTGGGATTTTTTGTGCAAAAGTTTTTTTAATTTTATGCAACTAAAATTACCTATTTTACCTCCTGTAAACCTGTCTCTCGTTTGATCATAAACTCTTCTCCTATACATACCGTAGATCTGACAAGTAATTTCTTCATGCTCCTCTAATTTAATTAAGATGTCATCCTTTACATCTAAATCAAGTACCCATTTGGAACTTGTCTTAGTATATGATGTAATTTATTGGTCTATATTTAGTTTCCTCTAGACTGTTTCTCAACAGTTTTTGTTAAATAGTGAGTTCTTGTGCCAGTAGCTGGAAACTTTGGATTTTCCTCTTTTTTTCATTAATTCCACTGATATTCTTTACTTTGTATCAGTTCATGTAAGTCTTCCCATATTTTTCTGAAACCATCCTGCCCATCATTTATTATAGCATAATAGTATTTCATCACAATTACATACCACAACTTGTTCAACCATTCCACAATTGATGGTCATTCCCTCAATTTCCAATTCTTTGCTACCACAAACACAACTGTTATCAATATTTTTGTACATAAAGGTGCCTTTCCTTTTCTCAATATTGTTGGAGCAAAGGATATGCACAGTTTTGTATCTCTTTGGGCATAGTTCCAAATTGTCCTCCAGGATGGTTAGACCAGTTCACAACTCTATTAACAATGCATTAGTGTGACTGCTTTTCCACATCCCTTCCAGTATTTTCATTTTCTGTCATATTAGCCAATATGATAGGTGTGAGGTGGTACATCAGAGTTTTAATTTTCATTTCTCTATTATTGATTTAGAACATTTTTATGACTTGATAATTTTGAGTTCTTCTTAAAACTATATATTCATATCCTTTGACCATTTATCAATTGTGGAATGGTTCTTATTTGTATAAATTGGTTCAGTTCCCTATATATTTTAGAAATGAGATTTTTGTCAGGAAAAACTTTCTGTACATTTTTCCTCTCAGTTTCCTGCTTTCTTTCTAATTATGGTTGCATTGGTTTTGTTTGTGCAAACCTTTTTAATTTCATGTAATCAAAGTTATCCATTTCATATTGTGTGAAACTCTAACTTGTTTAGTCACATATTCTTCCCTTATTCACAGATCTGACAGGTACATTTTTTCATGCTACTCTAATTTGCTTATGATATTAATCTTTCTGTCTAAATCATCTCCCCATTTTGACCTTATCTTGGTATACAATATGAGATATTGGTTTCTCCGTAGTTTCTTTCAAACTGCTTTCCAGTTTTCCCAGCAATTTGTCAAATAGTAGGTTCTTGCCCCCAAAGGTTCAATCTCTAGATTTGTCAAATACTAGATTACTATGATCATTTACTACTGTGTATTGTATACCTAATCTATTCCACTGATCCACCATTCTATTTCTTAGCCAGTACCAGACTGGGACAACTAGGTGGTATAGTGGAGAGGTCCAGGCCTGGAGTCAGGAATACTTATCTTTCTGCGTTCAAATCTGGCCTCAGATACTTACTAACTGTGTGACCCTGGGTAAGTCACTTAACCATGTTTGCCTCTCCTCATCTGTTAAATGAGCTGGAGAAGGAGGCATTTCAGTATCTTTACCAAAAACATCAACAACAACAACAACAAAATGGGGTTACACACAAAGTTGGAAACAACTGAACGACCTGATTGTTTTGTTTTGCTTTTTGGAGGGCAATTGGGGTTAAGTGACTTGCCCAAGATCACATACATGGCTAGTTTTTTTTTGTGTTGTGTCTGAGGGAGATTTGAACTCAGGTCCTCCTGACTCCAGGACCAGTGCTCTATTCACTGCGCCATCTAGTCACCCCTAACCTGATTGTTTTTAATGATTACTATTTTGTAATATTGTTTGCAATTTGATACTACTAGGCCACTGCCCACATTTTTCTTTATCAATTCCTTTAACATTCTTGACCTTTCTTCTGCCAGATGAATTTTGTTATTATTTTTGTAGGTCTGGAAAGTAATTTTTTGGTAGTTTGATTGATATAGGAACAAATGAGTAAATTAATTTTGGGAGAATTGTCATCTTTATTATATTGGCTCAGACTACCCATGAACTTCTGATATTTCTCCAATTGTTTGAAACTGTCTTTATTTGTGTGAAAAATGTTTTGTAATTATATTCATATAGTTCCTGGGTATATGTTAGCAGGTAGACTCCCAAATATTTTAAATTGTCTGCAGTTATTTGGAATGGAATTTCTCTCTCTTGCTGCTGGATTTTGTGGGTAATATATGGAAATGTTGATGATTTATGTGGGTTTACTTTATATCCTGCAACTTTGCTAAAGTTCTTAATCGTTTCAACTTAATTGTTTTCTCACTTCCTATTCTTATTTCTTCCATTTATTTTTCTTCTCATTGCTATAGCCAGCATTTCTAACAATATTGAATAATATTGGTGATAATGGACATACTTGCTTCACCCCAGTCTTATGAGGGAGGCTTCTTGCTTATCTCCACTACAGATAATTCTTGCTCTTGGTTTTAGATAGATACTTACCGTTTTGGGTTTTTTTGCTTTTTGGAGGAGGGAAGGCAGGGCAATTGGGGGTAAGTGACTTGCCTAATGTCACATGGCTAATAAGTGTTAAGTGTCTGAGGCTGTATTTGAATTCAGGTCACCCTGACTCCAGGACTGGTGCTCTATTCACTGGATACTTAGCACTTTTTAAAAGCTCTTTTAAAAAATAATTTTAAAATATTATCATTTTTAAAAACTATTTACTCCTATGCTTTATAGTATTAGTAACAGGAATGGATGCTGTATATTGTCAAAAGTTTTTTCTGCAGGGCGGCCAGGTAGCACAGTGAGTAAGAGCACCGGCTCCAGTGTCGGGATGACCTGGGGATTGAATCTGGGCTCAGACACTTAGCACCCACCCAGAAACACCTAGCCGTGTAACCTTGAGCAAGTTACTTAATCCCAATTGCTTAGGGGTGGCTAGGTGGCTCAGCGAGTAAGAGCACTGGCTCCAGTGTCAGGATGACCTGGGGATCAAATCTGGGCTCAGATACTTAGCACCACACCCAGAAATAACTGGCCGTTTAACCTTGAGCAAGTTACTTAACCCCAATTGCTTTAAAAAAAAAGTTTTTTCTGCACCTATGGATATATTCATATGATTTCTGTTGTTTTGTTATTGATATTATACATTATATATATACAATTATACATAATTATAGATTTTTTCAATATTCAATCAGTCCTGCATTCTTGATATAATCCTCACCTGGTTATAATGTATGATCTTTGTGATATATTGCTATAGTCTCCTTACTAGTATTTTATTTAAATATTTTGTAGCAATATTTATTAGGAAAATTTGTCTACAACTTTCTGTTTTTGCTTTTCCTTGTTTAGGTATCAAAACCACATTTATATCTTAGAAGGAATTTGCCATAGAAGGACTCCTTCTTTGCCTATTTTTTTCAAATTGTTTCGATAGTATTGGAATTAATTATTCTTTAAATGTTTTGTAGAATTCACTTGTAAATCCATCTGGCCCTGCTAATTTTTTCTTAGGGAGCTCATTGATGGCTTATTCAATTTATTTTTCTTAGATAAGTGTATGTAAATATTTAATTTCCACTTCTGTTAATCTGAGCAACTTATAGCCTTATAAATATTCATCCATTTTACTAACATTGTCAGTTTTATTGGCATATAATTGGGTAAAGTAACTCTTAATAATTGCTTGATTTCATGCTCATTGGTGGTGCAATTCACTCTTTTCATTTTTGATACTGCTAATTTGGTTTTCTTTTTTAAAAATCAAATTAACCAATGTATCATCTATTTTATTGGTTTTCTCCTAAAAATAGATCCTAGTTTATTTATTAGTTCAATGGTTTTTCTACTTTAAATTTTATTACTCACTTCATTGATTTTCAGAATTTCTATTTTGGTGTTTAATTTTTAATTTGTTCTTTTTCTAGTCTATTTTTAATTGCATGCCCAATTAGTTTATTTACTCTTTCTCTCTTTAATTGACATCAACTTTTAGAGTTAGAAATTTTCCCTAAAAACTGCTTTGGTTGCACCCCATAAATTTTGGTATGTTGTCTCATTGCTGTCATTCTCTTTAGTCAAATTATTTATTATTTCTATGATGACTTTGACTTGCTTTTTAGGATTAGATTTTTCAGTTTCCAATTAATTTTAATCTATGCTTCCAAAGCCCTTTATTAAATATAATTTGTATTGCATTATGGTCTGAAAAGGGTGTATGTAATAATTCTTACTTTATGTGTTTGTGAGGTTTTTATGCCCTGATACATAATCGATTTTTGTAAAGATGCCATGTACAGCTGAGAAAAAGGTATACACCTTTCTATTCTCATTAAATTTTCTCCAGATGTCTATTCTGTCTAACCTTCTAAAATTATATTCCTCTCCTTCTTTCTTATTTATTTTATAGTTATATTTATTTAGTTTTGAGAGAGGAAAGTTGAGGTCTCCCACTAGTATAATTTTATGGTCTATTTCCTCCTATAAATCATTTAACTTTTTCTTTAAGAATTTGGATGCTCTGCCATTTGGTGCATATATATTTAGTATTCATATTACTTCATTGACTATAGCAGCTTTTAGCAAAATGCCATTTCCCTGATTATCCCTTATAATTAGGTTTATTTTTGTTTTTGTTTTGTCTAAGATCGTGATTGCTATGTCTGCCTTTTTCACTTCAGCTGAAGCATAGTAAATTTGGCTCCAGGCCCTTATTTTAACTCTGTGTGTGCATATGTCTTTCTGTTTGAAGTACATTTCTCATAAACAACATATTACTGAATTCTGATTCTAATACATTTGCTATCAATTTCCATTTCATGTGTGAATTCATCCCATTTACATTACAGTTATGATAACTCTCCATTCTATTTCTTCTGTTTATCTTTCTCTCTTTTTATCCTGTCCCTCTTCAAAAGTCTGTTTTATTTCTGATCACTGCCTCTCTTAATCCTCCCTCCCTTTTTCTTAGTTCCTTCTCTTCCTACTTCCCTATTGAATAAGATAGATTTCTATACCCAACTGTGTGTGTGTGTTTGTGTATTCTTTTGAACAACTTCCAATAAGAGTAAGGTTCAAGTGTTGCCTGTTCCCCACCATTTTCCCCTCCATTATAAAAGCTCTTCCTTACATGCCTCTTTTATGTGAGATAAGTTTCCCCATTCTCTGTCTGTGCATCCCTCTTTCTCAATCCTTCATTTTTTTTTATCCTTTCAACAAAATTGACTCATACCACGCTCTATGTTGACTCCTAGAAGTTACATGATTCATGTTCCCACATAGGAAAGTGAACTGTTTAACCTTTTAAGTCCCTTATGATTTCTCTTTCATGTTTACCTGCTCATGCTTCTCTTGTCTTGTGTTTGAATGTCAAATTTTCTATTCAGCTCTGGTCTTCTCATCAAGAATGCTTGAATGTCATCGATTTTATTGAATATTCATTCCTCCCATAACCCTTGCCTCCCCCCACCTGAAGGATTACACACACACACACACACACACACACACACACACACACACACATACACTATTTATTTTCAGTTTTAAATATTCACTTCCACAAGATTTTGAATTCCAAATTTTCTCCCCATTTCTGCCCTCCCCCTACCACAGGACAGTATGCAACCCTACCACCCCTTCCCCTAATCTATCCTCCCTTCTATCACTCCCCTTCTCCTATTCCCACCCCCTCAATTTTCCTGTAGAGCAAGATAGATTTCTATATCCCATTGCCAGTACATCTTATTTCCCAGTTGCATACAAAAACAATTTTTAACATTCAGTTTTAAAGCTTTGAGTTCCACATTCTCTCCCTCCTTCACCCACCCTCATTGAGAAATCACGCAATTCAATATAGATCAGACATGGATTATACTCATTTTTGCTAAGTAGGTTATTCTCAGTTCTAATCCTAGGTCCTTTGACTTTTGGAATACATTCCAAGCCTTATACTGCTTTAACATGGAAGCCTCTTAATGTTGTGTGATTCTGACTGTGATTCCACAATATTTGAATTATTTCTTTCTGGCTGCTGGCAATATTTTCTCCTTGTCCTTGGAATCCTGAAATTTGACCTACAGTATTCCTGGGAGTTTTTGTTTTAGGATCTCTTTCAGGAGGTGATTGGTGGAAATTTTTTCAATTTCTATTTTACCCCTTGGTTCTAGAATATCAGGGCCTATATATATTCTTTCTTTGATCATGGCTTTCAGGTAGTCTAATCATTCTTAAATTCTCTCTCTTCAATCTATTTTCCAGGTCAATTGTTTTTCCAATGAGATAGTTCACATTTTCTTCCTTTTTATCATTCTGTGGACTTTGTGTTATTGGTTTTTGATGTTTCATGGAGTCATTCTTTCCATTTGCCAAATTCTACTTTTTAAAGAATTATTTTCTTTAGTGAATTTTTGTATCTCTTTTACTATTTGACCAATTCTATTTTGTAAAGAATTCTTTTCTTCAGTGAATTTTTGTACCTCTTTTTACCATTTGGCCAATTATGTTTTTTAAGGTATTGTTTTCTTCAGTATTTTTTGTGCTTCTTTTACCTAGTTGTTAATTCTCTTTTCATAATTTTTTGTGTTACTCTCATTTCCTTTCCCAATTTTTCCCCTACCACACATATCCAATTTGGATTTTTCCTTTGAGGTATTCTTTGCTTGTAGCTGTTTTTACATTATTGTCTTCTTCTGAGTTTGTGTCTTAATCTTTCCTGTCACTAGAGTATCTTTTTATGGTCAGGTTATTTTTTAGTTGTTTGCTCACTTTTCCAACCTATTTCTTGACTTTAAACCTTATGTTAGAGTTGAGCTTTCCTCATCTGGGGCTGGGGAAACACTATCTCAATCTTTGGGCTCTTCTGCCCAGCTATTTTTAGAGATAGTTCTGGGGGTCTGTAAGTTTTAGGTGCTTCCAAGGTGGTATGAACCAGGTAGAGGTATGGTCACTGTTCTCCTAGTCTGAGCTCTGGTCTTTGCCTAGGAAGGGCCTCTGCTCCCCTGTAGCCACAAGCACTAGCATTCCTCTCAGGCTCTGGACTATAGCCAGAGCCCCAGCTCCCTTGTGACTGACCACAAGTACTCCTGTCTGACATGAAACTATGACCCAGAACTGCATATGGGCAAGGAAGTTGCCAAACAGTACCAGATCTTGTACTCAGAGCCAGCAAAAGGTCCCCTGTAATCTCTTTCTGATCAGCTGCCAGACAACTCTAGGTGGAAGGCTCCCAAAGCTGCTGCTGCTGCTGTCACTCCTGCCTCCAACACCTACCACTGGTGCTGCTGCCACCTTCACTTTGGACTAGCCCCCAACCCAGTGTCACAGACCTCTGGGAGAGCTAGGAGCTGCCTCTGCTCCACTATCTTGACTGTCCCTTTCTGACTCTTTCTGCTGGACTTTGTTGGCTATATATAGAAATGCTGATGACTTGGATGTTTTATATCCTGCAAGTTTGCTGAAGTTAATTGTTTCAATTAGTTTTTTGTTGACTGTGGTTTTTCTTTCAATTTCTTTTTCTTGTCTTGATATAGCTAGCATCTGTAACACTATATAGAATTTTTAACACCATACTAAATAGTGATAATGGATATTCTTGCTTTACCCCAATCTTATTAGAAAAGTTTAACCCTCTTATGATTAATGGTTCTATATAGGTACTACTTATCATGGCTCTTGGTTTGAGTAGTAGTAGATAATACTTATCATTTTCAGAAAAGCCCCATTTATTCTTATGCTTTCTATTATTTTTAATGGTAATAGGTATTGTGTCTTGTCAAAAGCTTTTTCTGCATCTGTTGATATAACCATATGATTTTTGTTGTTTTTGTCATTAATATGGCCAATTATGTTTGTAGTTTTCCTAAAAATGGATCAGCCCTGCATTCCTGGTATAAGTCCAGTCTAGTCATAGTATATCTTTGTGATGTGTTACTGTAGTGTTCTTGCTAATATTTTCTATAAAATTTGAATATTAGTCTATGGTTTTCTCTATGTTGACTTCTTGGTTTAGGTATCAAGACTGTGTCATAAAAGGAATTTGATAGTATATCTTTTTCCTATTTTTTTCTTTTTTAAAAATTCTATTTTATTTCCAGTTCTAAATTCTTTCCTTTCCCTTCATCCCTCAAGTATCTCCCCCTACTACCGAAAAGACAAGAAAAACAAAACCTATTACAAATAGATATATAGTCAAGCAAAATACATTCCTCAATTACCCATGTCCAAAAAAGAAAGAAAAGGAAAGCAAAACAAAAGAAAGGAATTATGTTTTAATCTGCATTCTGAGTCCATCCCTTCTCTATCTGATGGCGAATAGTATGTTTCATCATGAGTCCTTTCGAATTGTGGTTGGTCATTGTGTTGATATTAAGTTCCCAGATCTTTCAATGTTTTTGTCTTTCCAGTATTTGTTCATATTGTATAGATTGCTCTCCTGGTTCTGCTCACTTCCCTTTGCATCATTTCATGCAAGTCTACTCAAGTTTTTCTAGAAACATTCCCTATATCAATTTTTATAGCACAATAGTATTCCATCATCTTCATATCCCACAACTTGTTCAGCTATTCCCCAGTTGAGAGCTACCTCCTTAGTTTCCAATTCTTTGCCACTGCAAAAATAGCTGGTATAAATATTCTTGTATATATAGATATAAAAAATATTTATTTTACTTTTTTTTTTTCAAAATATCATGGGTGCTTCTCCTCTTTGATCTCTGTGGGATTTAGACCGAGTACTAGAATTGCTGGGTCAAAGGGTATATACCATTTAATAGAATTTCGGGCAGAATTCCAGAATTGCTTTCCAGAATGGCTTATTTTCCTATTTTTTTCAAACCATTTATGTAGTATCATAATTAATTGTTCTTTAAATGTTTGGTAGACTATTTATGGGAATAAATTCATCTGGTCCTATTTTTATCTCCCACTGGGACTTCATTTACGATTTGTTTGATTTATTTTTCTAAGATGCAATTTTTCTGTGTCTCTCTTCTGGTATCTATTTTTACTATTACCTTATCTAAAATTATTATTTCTGTCTTCCCTTTTTGAGAGAGTACTGAAGCATAATGTTACTCTTAATTAAACTCTCATGAGGGAGCTCTCTTGAGGCCCCTGAATTTAACTCTGCATGGTTATGTATGTCATAAGCATGTTTCTTGTCTGCAGCAATTTGTTGAATTCTATCTCTATTTTGGGTGGCAGCTAGCTGTTTTCACATTGTTGTCTTCTGAGTTTGTGTCTTGATCTTCCCTGTCACTAGAGTATCTTTTTATGGTCAGGTTATTTTTCAGTTTGCTCATTTTTCCAGCTTATTTCTTGACTTTAAACCTTATGTTAAATTTGGGTTCTACTCACCTAGGGCTTGGGAAACACTATCTCAAGCTTTAGGCTTTTTTTTGCCCAGCTATTTTCGGAGATAGTTCTGTGGGTCTGTAAGTTGTACATGTCAGCCTTAGAGTTAGGAGGACATGAGTTCAAATCCAGCCTCAGACACTAGCTGTATAACCCTGGGCAAATCTTTTAACCCTGTTTGCCTCAGCTTCCTCATCTGTAAAATGAGTTGGAAAAGGAAATGACAAACTACTCCAGCATCTTTGCCAAGAAAAAGACTCAACATCTCTATTTCACTCTGTGATTTTCCATTTTTTTAGTTCAATACATTAACATCAAGAATAGAATTATTTTTCTTATATCAAATCCTATTACACATACCTTTTTTCAAAACCCTCCAAACTGTACCTGCAGTTTGTTTTGCTTAAAAGAATTATCTGAAGCCTCCCTTCATACTCACTTCATACCTAGCCCAAATCCAGATCACTAAATCTTGCCTTTTTAAAAAAATTTCCTTGGGTACCTCCAGCTTATTTTATTTAAAGAAATCCAACCCTAATCTTCCTTAATCAGATTCAACCCACCTCCTCTGCCTAGCCTAGATACTGATGCCTTGATTCTCCTTTTACTGATGCAATCATGTTTACACTTCCTTGCTCAACACAGATAAAAGTAGGGTTCATGAGCTTCCTCTCATCTTCATCCTTCTACCTCGTTGTTTGAATGACCTTCACTTGTAGTGTCCTGATTTCGGGAAACACTAAGTCAATTCTCCTCTTTTCTTTTCCCTTCTTCTAGGATATTTCATTTTGATTATGCAACTACATAGCTCTTCTTTGTTCCCTTAATTACCTTTAAACCAGGTGAAACTTCTAAAGAATATTCTCATTTCTTTGTATTATGTAAATATAAGATACTGTTCTTTGTTGTGTGGATATTTTGTTTGCTGAAAGGGGCAGAAAAAGAATATTTGTATAAGGAATACAAATAAAATCAGCCTGAGAAGCACATCCACACACAAAAATGTTTGAAGAGAGACAGACTGCCCTGAACACGAGAGAAAACTGGCCCTCTGATAACTGTACTGAGAGGACTTGTTTGAAAACAAAGCACTGAGTTAAAGATGGATGCAGTGCATTGTGGTCCTTCCACAATTTATATATGATTATTTTCAGAATTTTGAAGAATGTACCTAATAAACCATTACTCAAACAACTATTTGAGGACTGCGAAATGATTAATATAAGGCCTTTTGGGGTCACACCTGACAGAAATGTTGATTTAAATTTTTTCACATCATAAATTAGAAATTGGAAGCCTTGATTTGAGGAATTAGAAGTCAGAGGACATGGTAGATGATCAGATGAAGATAGAAGCAGAAGAGGAAGAAGCTAAATGCAGGAAGAGTTGGGGACAGGAGACACAGAAGGCAACAGAAATTGTTTTACAGAAGACAATGCAGAAACTGATAGGGCTGACAGGCAGGCAGACTCTGGCTGGTTTTTTGGAAGCCATAATGGTTGGAAGACAAGAATTCTTTTGCTGAGAGTTGATTGGCTGGAGAAAGGCTAATCAGCCAACAGAGATGATTGAAGGTGACGAGGCTCTGTAGTTAGTTGTTGGAAGCTGTTTGGAAGAAAGCAGGATCCTATATTATTTGTAGAGTTGTTTAAGATATATTGCCACCTGTAGCAATCTACTGCCTGAGGGAGGGCAAACCTCTCAGCGGTGCCTATTGTTGACCCTTACTGCCCTCTATTACTTAAGAGAGGGGCAAGGAGAATGTGAAAGTCAGGCTTTAAGCCATTTTGAGCTATGCTAATATATTTAGTTTAAAAGGTTGGCTGTGTGCTAAAAAAGCTTGCTGTAGCTTCAGAGGACCAAGAGTAGCAGAGAAGCAGCTCTGGCCAACAGGAAAGTTACCAGGACCAGAAGGGGCACAAATAGCAGAGAAGTGGCTTTGTTTTTTATTTCTTTGTTTTCCCCCTGCAGGTGATTATGTTCTCTAAAGAGATTTTCAAGAGATACCAAAGATATCAAGGCCTGCCATCAGTCACGAGCTGCCCAAGGCACATGGTTTCTCTACTCATGTGCCTTTCTATAAGGTGCCTACTCTGTCCACACTATGCATTGGTGTGCCCCAGATTTATGAGTCAATTCTCCATTGAAATTCCTGTCACGTTTTATAACTGACACATCATTAATGTTTCACATTCATCTTGTCATGATTTTTAAACTTAAGGAGTAGTTAGGTCCCACGATGGATAGAGTACCAGACCTGAAATCAGGAGGAACTAAGTTCAAATTTGGCCTCACACTGTTTAGGCCTGGGCAAATCACTAAACCTGTTTGCCTCAGTTTCCTCATCTGTAAAATGGGAATAATAGCACCTACTTCCCAGGATTGTTATGATAATCAAAGACGTTAGCAATTATTTTGGATTAAAATTTTATTTTTTATAAAGTAACGATGTGAGAAACATGAAATACTATTCTGTCTTCACTCCGCTCTCAAGCTTATGGAGCTCCTTGTTTTATAGCCATGTTATACTTTTACCTTAAGGTTCCTTTTGCCCAGTTTTAGTTTCAAAAACCCACTCAGCTCTTTCTCAAGATTGATAGTGACTGATTTTGTTATGGCTTTTTTGATGTAAGCTTATGTTCAGTTTTATAGTTCTTCTTTAGAGGAAGCCATCCTTTGCTTTTCATCATCACATGATATTGCAATCTTTAGTTTTCTTTGTTGAAACAGTAGCCTTCTGTGATTCAAACGGGCATCGTTAATGAATTGTTTTGGAGTCAGAATTTCAAAGGACTAACAGTAGAGCATGTTTCTAACCTCTCAGGATAGAGGCAGTGGATTATGCACATGGAATAAAACAATTTTTAGGTATGACCCATATAGGCTGGTGGTGACATTTCTCAGTGAGGTAAATTTGGGAGTCCCATGAATGCTTATCAAAATGAATCTAAGCTCTAATTCCATTATTTTGTGGCAATTCTCTTGTCTAAAATATTAAGACTCTTGTTTCATCATGTTTTGGCAGGATCTAGTACACAGCCTCAGTTATGTGGCAAATTTTGACATGATCAAGTTACACAGTATAGGCAGGCATAGATGGTTTGCAATGTTTAGCTGTAACACCAATACTGATTAGATCACCAATCTATTTCAGCATCTGAGATCTCTCTTAGATTACTTTTCAACTACTATGGGACTCCTTGCATTTATTTCTCATTTCTGTCTGCTTACTTATAATATTCTAAGTATTTGTATCCCCATCACATTACTTTACACATAGTATTTAAGTTTATTCATTCGTTCAATTGCTTTTCAGCATTCCTTTACTTCACTTTTTTTTCCAGTGTAGTACAAGATGGTGTTTATTCTTTTTTTTGGACTCAGTTCTGGCTTATCTGGAAGATTTTCTTTATGATTTCTTTTCTATTTTTGTCGTTCCTTTACATTATCAGGTGCATTTTTGAGGTGATGCTGAACCAAGCTTAGACAGGACCATTCACATTCAGTCATTGTTGGGCCCACTGGCGTGAAGATCTGACCAAAGTGGCAAAATCAGTTATAAACTTGGGTTGCCTATTTAGAAATTAAGTACTCTCCTTTGGACATTTCCACCCCAAGAACATCGATGCAACAGCATGAAGGGAGCTAGTCATCCCATGTTCACAGAGGACAGAAGTTTTCAGCAATATGCATGAGGTTCACAGAGTATATGTACATTTGCCAGCACCCAACATGATTGTTAAAAATTCTATTTATACCGTGTTTCCCCGATAATAAGACCTATCCTGAAAATAAGCCCTCCCCTTACTGTGTAAGATTCCTCTAAAATAAGCCCTCCCCCTAAAATAAGCCCTATTGAGATTGCTACTGTAGCGAAGGTGATCCCCTGCACTACACGCTACATTACGGTACCCTCTGTATGCACCGCTCCCCCCCCCCCCCGTGAAACGCATGCTGCGCTCCGAGCTGCATCCAATCAGAGCTGCAGCAGTGAGTGCGTCATCCTGTTCTTCCCCAGTGATTTGCTTATTGAATAAAGGTACATTTTTTTGTTCACATTTACCTGCTTATTAAAATTGCTGTCAATGTTCATTAAAATAAGCCCTCTGGTGTTTTTCTGTCCAAAAAATTAATAAGAGTGTCTTATTATTGGGGAAACACGGTAGAAAGATGCAAATTAAAACAACTCTGAGGTGCCACATCACACCCATCTGATTGGCTAACATGATAAAACAGGAAAATGATAAATGTTAGAGAAGATGTGGCAAAGCTGGAACACTAATTCATTGTTGGTGGAGTTGTGAACTGATCCAACCATTCTGAAGAGCAATTTGGAACTATGCCCAAAGGGCTATAAAAACGTGCATACCCCTTGACTCAGCAATATCACTTCTAGGACTGTACCCCAAAGGGATCATAAAAATAGGAAAAGGACCCACATGTACAAAAAAGAAACTTTTTTGTGGTGGCCAAGAACTGGAAATTGAGGGGATGACCATCAATTGAGGAATGGCTGAACAAGTTGTGGTATATGGAATATTATTTTGCTGTAAGAAATGATGAACAGGCAGACTTCAGGAAAACCTGGAAAGACTTTTATTTATATGAACTGATACTGAGTGAAGTGAGCAGCACCAGGAGAATACAGTACACAGTAACAGCCACAGTGGGGCAGTATGCAATGACTGACTTTGATATAGACTTAGCCCTTCTCAGCAATGCAAGGTCCTAAAATAGCTCCAAAGGACTCATGATGAAAAATGCTATCCATATCCAGAGAAAGAATTATGAAGTCTGAATGCAGAGCAAAGCAGAATATTTTCTTTTTGTTGTTTTTTTCCCTTTCTCATGGTTCCTCCTGTTAATTCTAATTTTTCTATACAACATGACTAGTGTGAAAATGTTTACTAGGAATATATATATGTAGAGCCTTTATCAGATTGCTGCCATCTTGGGGAAGGGGGAAGGGAGGGAGAGGGAGATAATTTAAAACTTACGGAAGTCAATGTAGAAAACTAAAAATAAACTTAAAATGTAAAGTTTTATAATACCTTCTTAGAAAAACAATTCTTATTGATATGTGAAAATATTCATGTAAAACCATTTTTCTTACATTAAAAAAATTAAAATAGAAAAAAAGATATTTGTAGCTCCAGAGTCCAACACATAGATTTCTAATATAGTTGCTGTGAGGGACTGGGAAAAAGTTATAGTGTAGAAGAGGAAAAAAGATGATGGCAGGTTTCTCTCTTCCTCTTGGCTACTCGTGACAATAGAATATGATGTCAGAGGGATAAGGCTAATGGCTACTCTTGCTCCCTTGGAATAAGAAGGGTAAAAAAGATGAGGTTAGGTGATCCTACTTTGGGGATCCAATTCCCCATTCCCCAACCATACATAAGAGAAATCCAGTGAGATATGTTTTACTTACTGAATGTTAAATTTACATTATAAATGTCTATTTCTGTATTTTTCTCTATGCATAAAGAATGGTTGCTAAGCAATGAAATATTTTCATTTATACAAAGTACAAGCATAAAACTACAAAGCTTCAGTAGCTATTTCTATAGACTAGTCTAGAAGAGCTTAAATTAAGCTCAACCAACTTAGCAATTAAAACTAGGTAACCAAGTCCCTTGTCCCCTTCATCCTTCTTATTCTTTCCCTGACTGACCTCCATGGAATGCCAAGAATGGCAACGCAAAATTAAAGGGAGCTGCCCAGCAGGAATACTCCATTTACACATGGCATGAACAGTACTATTTGCATGGATTACTCTAGAATACAACCAATGAAATTTGTAAGTGCCGAAGCCACCATATATATTTATCCATTATATGGTAGCTAGGAAGATTTTTCTAGTAAAACTTAGAAAATTGTTTCTGTATACTCACTATTTGTTCCTAAACGTAGCCTTTTTCATCCAATTTTCTCCTTTAATGGGTTCTGTGAAAAAATTTCTGGGTAGGATTAATTTGGTGGTAAGTTGTTTTTTTGGAGGGGGGAAGAGATGGATTCAGATAACTGGTGCTTGGAATTTCCCCTTCACTGCAAGGAACTGTATTGAAATTTTGTGTGTATGTATAGTGAGGAGGGGGGGTGGTGTTAAATGCCTAATTTTATGGTTATTTTGGCTAACCTGCCCTTTGGTAGATCAAATCAAGTAAAATTTAGTATACTGCCAAGATTCAGAAATAACACCTCTGTCCTGAAGATCAATATGCAACTTTGTTTTTTCTTTTAAGAGTTCTTGCTTATAAAACAGGGATTAGAAATTTCTTCATTAAGCTAAGTTATGCAAAAAGAAGGAAAAGAGTACACCTATTCTATAATTATCTTGTTAGAAATTAATTGATAGCATAAAAATTAATTATTGCTAGCAAACATAATTGCTTACTCAAAATACAGAACATTTCAGTTTATAATATCTTTAAACTGCTTTAAGACTTTTGGGACAACCTTGTATTTCCATTTAGCACTGTCGATCTTAAACTGCAATTACAATTTTTTAAAAAGATACCAGTAACTCTCTGATATTTGTGGTAATTCTACTCTCATACCCCACATATCTCTTCAGCTTTTTTTTCTTCCTATTGTGAATTTGTATGGTTTTGTTTCTATCTACTCACCCTTTCTATTAAGTTCTTGGCAGCCTTCCGACACTTCCTACATAACTCTAATTGACTCTGAAAATGGAATGAAGTAATCAAAACATTTTTCTAAGCAGATCTAAGAAGAGAGGAGCTGAGAGCTGTCTTCTGATTACACCACAGGCTAAATATCTGAAGCAACAAAGAAGGTGAGGCAAGTATCTTGCCTGGAAGAGAGAGGCAACAATAGCTTAACAATTTTTTGGCTAAGTATCTTGGATCTTAATCTTTAAACAAACTCCACCCAAACTACCATTCATACCAAAGCTTTTGTATTATTCAAGTAAACCAACCCTAGGCAACACATAAAAGCAATTATGTTCCAAATGTGATGAATTTATTTTACTTTGATGCAAAACCAAAGCTTTCACTATAGCACAGAGACCAATTTGATAAAAGGTCATGAAAAAGTAATGTAGGACATGCAGGACGTGATGTACAAACTGGAGGATCAGGTCATTTCCTTTATAACATGACACTACACTGTTGTTGAAGAACAAATTTAAAATAACACTGAGAAACTGAACTGAAATGTGGCACAAACATTACAACTTCCATGCATGCCTTCAAGTATCTCTCTCTTATAATAGACTCAAAAACCTCTAGACTTCAGCGTGGTGGCGCTACAATTCTTTGGAAGAATAAAAAGTTCACATTGTTGAAATTTCACAGAAGTATATTAAGGCCAAAACAGAGTGGGTTCATTTCTCTTCATTTCCAGGGATAGATTTGATACGTTACTTAAAAACTATATTAAGCTTCCAATTCAAATCCCAACCCAACCTTGTGACCTCCTGCATTGAAGTTTTTTCCATCAATTAAAGCTGAAAGTGTCAATTTTACACCTGCAAAGAAAAAAATCCATAATCACATTACTAAAAAAAAATTTTTTAAATCTAAAATTTAGACAAGTGCATTTGAAATCTTACCTATGATCATCTACTTAATTAGAAGTCTGATTAATGGTTATGATTAGAAAAAAAAATCATGGATTTTTTGGGTTTATAGACACTATAATCTCTTATGTGGGAACAATACCAAAATCAGGATTTTTATAAGAACGCTTTTGCTTTCTGTTTTAATGCTTACTATAGATTAATTTATTTCAATCCCACAATGAAATTTTATTTCCCCCCTCATCTTCCTTACATTAATATCCCCCTTTGCTTACCTGCTCGGAGTGTCTGAGTATAACCAAGTCCAATAAGGCTGGCATTATTCACTTTACCCTAAAATCAGGAGACACAAGAGTTATTTCACATGGAGGTAATCATCACTAGTACTCCTACCTATATTCTCCAGATGCCAGAAGCATCATAGGACAATTTATAACTACTGTATTGAAAGAGAAAAAGGTTAATTTCTATGACATCATTTAAATTATTCCTAGGATGCTATTTATAATTGTGGTTTTCCTAGAGTTATTCAGAAGCATTCCAAGATCTAAAATCTTTATGATTAAAGATATTTTTTCCTGAGTTATTTTGACATTATCTTAATTTTACAGTAGCTACTCAATAAATAGATGCTGACTTGATTACTGCCACTTATAGTTCCCAAACGATTTCAATCTTTTTTATGGACTGAAATTTTTTGAACCTGATAAGCAATCTAAATTTTATACTTAAAAGTAGATGAGAAAATACTAGAATATTATATTGAAAACCACACTCACTAAAAATGTTAAAATTCTTATTTTTATTTTTTGCTTTTTGGACAGCAGCTGGGGTTAAGTGACTTGCCCAAGGTCACACGGCTAGTTTTTGTGTTAACCGTGTGAGGCCAGATTTGAACTCAGGTCCTCCTAACTCCAGGGCTGGCGCTCTACTCATTGCGCCACCTAGCCACCCCAAAATGTTAAAATTCTAATTACTATAAAGTGCTATTTATTTTCATTCATTCAAAAAAAATATTTATCATGGGGCGGCCAGGTAGCACAGCGAGTAAGAGCAGCGGCTCCAGTGTCAGGATGACCTGGGAATCGAATCCCAGGCTCAGACACTTAGCACCCACCCAGAAATAACCCCAAAATAACCTTGAGCAAGTTACTTAACCCCAATTGCTTAGGGGCGGCCAGGTGGCTCAGCGAGTAAGAGCACCAGCTCCAGTTTCGGGATGACCTGGAGATCAAATGCGGGCTTAGATACTTAGCACCACACACAGAAATAACTGGCCACGTAACCTTGAACAAGTTACTTAACCCCGATTGCTTAAAAAATATATATATATATCTTTACCACATACCTAATGCACAAGTACCATGCTTCAGTAAATTTATTACCTTCTATGAACAATGAAACATCATGATATTGTAAAAATGGTACTAAACTATGAGTTAAAAGAACCTGATTTAAGACCAGCTTCTGCTGTTTACTAGCTACATCACATTGGAGAAGGTAATTATATTCTCTGAACCCATTTCCTTGTCAGTAAAGTAACAATAATTCTATCCTGTCTACTTTATCAAGACATGTAAAAATCTTTTTATTATTATTAAGCACTATATAAACATAAGATATAATTACTATTGAGAGGTTACCAAATAACCTAGAACAGCAGTTCTCAAAGTGAGGTTTATAGACCCTTTGGGAATCAATCCTTGAAGTCAAAACAATTTTCTTAATAATTTGTTGTTGTTCAGTTGGGTCCAACTCTCTGTGATCCTTTCTGGGGTTTTCTTTGCAAAGATACTGGAGTGGTTTGCCATTTTCTTCTCCAGCTCATTTTACAGATGAAGAACTGAGGCAATCAGGATGAATTTACTTGCCCAGGGTCACACAGCTAGTAAGTGTCTGAGGCTAGATTTGAACTCAGGATGATGACTCTTCCTGACTCCAGGCCCAGCACTCTATCCACTGCACCATCTACCTGCCTTATAAAATACTATTGCCTATTAAAATACTCCTCCTTGGGGGCGGGTAGGTGGCGCAGTAAGTAAAGTGCCAGCACGGGAGTCAGGAGGATCCGGGAGTTCAGGTTCCAGCCCCAGACACTTAACACCCACACAAAAAAACTAGCCGTGTAACCTTGGGCAAGTTACTTAACCCCAACTGCCCTCCAAAAAAAAAGGCAAAAAAAAAAAGTAAAATAAAAAAAATATTCCTCCTTTTCCTGACCTATGTAATGCTGGATTTTCTTCATATACTTCTAATAAAATAACACATCACAGCAGATTTAAGAGTCTGGCCTCTCTTTTTTTTCGTCAAATTAACAAGAATTTATTAAACTCTTACTATATTCAAGGCAGTGCTTAAGAATACACTCACCAACAAAAAAGATAAAAATAAATCCTGTCCTCAAATAGTTCACAGTCTAATGGGGGAGACAGTATCCAAACAACTAGGTATAAACAATCCATATACAAGACAAATTGGAGATAATCTCAGTGGGAAGGCACTAACACTAAAGGGGACAAGGAAAATAGCTTCTCTTCTATAAGACATTAAAGAGATTTACAAAAATATGCAGAACAATGCCACTTCTCACTACTTTAGTTTGGAAAAGTTATTTTTAATAAAAAAATGTTAAACTGCATGCAATGGATCTATTTTAAAAATTATTATTTTGAAATTTCACCACTTAATTTCTAATGGCATAAAAGTGTAACCCACATAAACAAAAAGATTTTGGGATCCTCAGTAATTTTTAAGAGCATAAAAGAGTCCCGAGACCCAAAACTTTGAGAACTGCTGACCTAGAAGCATGAAGTTTCCAAAGCATTAACTTTTATCCAGGGTGTATAATTTGTAAAGCCTGGCTATCCAATTACTCAAGTAATAAGCACAAATCAGACTAATTTACATGAAAAAAAAATTTTGGACCACAGACTTGGGATTTCATTGGCACAGGGAGCTCTCTCTATCAATGCATACTAGTACCACTGTGCAATCTGCAGTCTTAGAGAGTTGCCTGTAGCACTGAGAGGTTAAATAACTTAGGCAGGGTCACACAGGCAGTATATATCAAAGGCCAAGACTTGAACCCATTTTTTCCTGATACTGAGTGGATTTCTATCTACTTTGCCATGCTGCCTTCCTGAAAGTCTCTTCTTATAAAATCTGAATTATAGATTTTTTGAAATAGAAAGATAGTTTTATTATTTCCACATACATATATGCATATATGGTGCCCTGAACTAATTACTGACACAAAAAAAAACCCCACTGCCAACTTGAGGTGCTACCAGGCCGCCTTGCTTTAATGAAATTAAAGATGAAAGAAAATAAGGTAAGTCCTTTAAAATATTTTTTTTCCTAAGATGCCATATAAGGTAAATAGCTGTTCTATCAAGTTAGCATGTGAATTAGTAAAGTTTTAATGATGTTTCACTGTACATGGCATGCACCATACACTGCAAAATTTCTGATTCACCTCAAATCTGGCCTAAGGCATATACCAATCCTCATAAATCACTTAATCTCTGCCTCTGTTTCCTTATCTTTAAAATAGAAATAACATCACATACTTCCAGTTATAAAGACAAAATGAGATTAAGGTTTTCAAAGTGCTTTACAAAATATGTTAAATGCTACATAAATGCTAGCTACTATTATTATATATGAAATGCTTTATAATCTTAAAATGCTAAAAATGTAAGCAATTATTATGCCCATTACTATTACTGAAAGCTAGCTTGCTACAAAATAGTAGCAACAAAGTATACAGTAATAGTCTCACTTATCAGAAAGTTATAGAATTCTAGAATTCAAAAGAGCCTTAGGAATCAATACTGAAACTCTCATTTTACAAAGGAGAAAATTAAGGCCCAGAGAGGGTAAACAACTTGCCCAAGGTCATAAAGCTAATCAATCAGTGGCAGAACAGGAATTGATACTCAGGTGTGCTGACTTTCATACAAAACACACAAAACCATTCATTTGCAACTTGCGGGTGAAACTTCAAAAGCAGAATGCCATTCAGGCACCCATTCTTACAGATAGAGAAGTTTTCTGATCCAGCTTATACTTAGCAGCAATGCCAAAACGGGTGTTGTTACTGCCAGCTGTCCAAGCAAGATTTATTGACGTTTCAATCTTCTCATTAACCTTTTGGTAGATCGACCCTCCAAATTCAGTGCCATCATTTCTGTTTTTACAATACAGAGAAAAGATATAAAAATCCAGTCTTGCTTAGGTTTCCTTACATGACTAAGAAACAAATACTCAGACTATAAATTAGGACCTCATTTTTGCATCTTCTTATATAAAGAATGACTCCTAAACTGAACTCATACATATCTAACTCAGATATTAATAAATGAACTAAAATTGTCTATGCAGTCATTCTACTGAGGAGCAGGTACTTTAGGTGACTAAGCTTCACATAAAGTCTGCATGTACCATTTCCCAGACAATTCAACTCTGTCCAAAGAAAACTGATTCTATCTTTTGCATTTTCCCAGAATCTATGGACTCTAAAGAAGCAGGGTTCATGGTAGACAATTGCCAATAAATAATAAAATCAAAAGGTAAAAGCACAGCATTAAAAAAAACAGCATTCAATATTTTCCACAGTCTAGATCCAACTTAAACTTCTCTCTTAGACTTTTTATTATAATCCATTTCATATATACTGCACTAAAACTGGTCACTATTTCCTAAAAATATTTTGTCCTTTCCCACATTTATGCTTTTGCACATGGCTCACTTCTCCACATCTAATATACCAATTGACACTCAACTGTCAATACTCACACATGTGTGTGCAGCTGGAAGTCCACAGCCTTATAACCCAAAGCAAAATTATTCTGAGACAGTTTGGATTTGGCTGTGTCAAAACTCATCTGATAGCCAGCAAGCCATCCTTCATAAGCCAATACAGCCCAGCCATAGAGGGTGGGTCCAGAGAAATCAATGTCAACATTTCCACCAAGACTGAAACAGTCACGCTTATAGGAGGCCTTTAATTTCCCACTCTTCTTTCTGTAAAGAGAAAACATTTAATTTTATTCTTCCCAGCTATAATTACTGTTTAGTTGGCAATCCTAATCATAGATCTTTATAAGCATCAGACCCCAAACTAAAAGTTTCCTTTAATGATATGCATTACATATAGTAAAACTGTTATAAACTTCTTAATAACATAAATATAATTAGCAATAAGAACTTGTGACACTTTTTTAACAGCTATTCCTTACTGCAGGTCCAAATGATAGGCCACTATTACCAATTTCACCGATGTAAGGGACCAAAAAGCTATTTTGGTGAATCCATTTATAAAGCATGCAATGAAATAAAAGACCAATATTATTTTCAAGATATTTTAAGATACATTTCAGATGCCAAACTTCTTTAGATGTTTCCAAATGCCACAAAGGTAACACTTTTAAGAATTTTCAAGTTATTAACCTATAATGAAGTTATTTAGTTCACACAAATAATCATGTCCCTACTCTAATACTCCATAAACTCATCTAACTCCAGGTCATTCCCTTTGAGCACAAATGGCAGAACAAAAGAACTTTTATCTACTATTACAGCTACTATATTTATTTTAGCACCTTTCTCCATGGATTACTGTCTTTGCATACTTACCATTCAATAGGTTTTCTTTGACTTGAAAAAAATTCTAAACTCAAACATCAAATAAAATGACCATTTCCAGATACAAAATGGAGAGAAAGTGGATTTTTTATGTAGTTCTCTTTTGTCCATTTTTAAGTGTTTCAGTAATTTTCATCTTTCTTTTTGTAATGTTATCACTAGTCCCCCCCCACTACTCCCACCTCTCCTCCCCAAACTGAAATTTCAAAAAAAAAATAGACCTCTTACAACAAATATGCATATCCATACAAAACAAATTTCCACAATAGCTATGTCAGAAAATATGTCTGCACCTTAAGTCTTTCTGTCAGAAAGCTATCCAATTCATTCTCTCAGCATCCCAGTTAAGATACATGGGGAACAATGGTATTCCCAAATTACAAGTGAAAAAACTGAGGTATAGTGAAGCTCTCAAGTTGAGAGAACAAATTAGTGGCATAAATTGGAATGAAATCCTTGTTTCCTAACAGTCTAGGTCTTTGGTCATTAGATCATGCTACCTCCCTAATTTAAAATAATTTTTTCAATTAAAGAACCTAAATGTAATGAATAATTGAAAGCACTTAAGTGTTTACTATGTGCAATGCAGTAAGGATACAAACAGAAAAGCAAGACAGATCCTACTTTTAAGTAGTTACCATTCTCTAGCAAAAGAATACACATACGAGATTTCAACTGCAAGTCCGATGGCAAGCCCAGTGGTCCTTACTTAGGGTGCACCTTCCTTAATGTTATTTTCACTGATAGAACCATATCAAATTCTGATGCTGAATCATTAGTGCCAAGGAACTCTGTGGGAAGAACATTCTTTTCCCAGTCTTCAGTAACTTCTAAATCATGGGGGTCCATACTTGTGATTTCATTGGTAAAAAGAATTCCCAGTAAGGAAAACAGCCTAGTTACTAGTACAGATCAGCAATTGTTTTGCAATTAATTTTAGAGTATTGCCAGGGGGCACTGAGGGTTAAAGTAAGTTGCCTAGTGTCACACAGCTAGTAGGTGACGGGGCAGCACTTGAACTTGGGTCTTGCTACCTCAAGGTCAGCACTCTATCCATGACATTATTCTGTTTAACTTTCAAGAATACAGTATGGGAAAAGAGCTGTGTAGCATTAAACTGCCATGTGCCATAAACATTTTCAAGCAACTATCTTCCTCCCCCCACTTTGGTATTTTAACAAATTTGTGATCCATTTTTCAATTTTCATATTTTAAGTTCTCAAGTCCTATATCCTCCGTATTTCCTCCTCCAACCAAGAACATCTCTTTCAAATTACATGCCTGTTCTTCTATGCCCTCCTGACCACACAAGACAC
Source organism: Petaurus breviceps papuanus (assembly GCF_028583685.1). Classification (NCBI taxonomy): domain Eukaryota; kingdom Metazoa; phylum Chordata; class Mammalia; order Diprotodontia; family Petauridae; genus Petaurus; species Petaurus breviceps. Next base: position 36,270,326 of record NW_027187378.1, read on the forward strand.
TTTGTAAAATCGTGAATATATAATTACCCTGTGTTTGGTACAAATATGGTGTCAAGAGTCACCTTCAAACCTTCAGCCAACTGAAAAAGACAGAAACATTTAATATCACCAAAATTCTGTACTCAAGTAAATTTGAAGCACTTCGAACTTTATGTCTAAGGAGAAGAGATTTTGCTTAACTAAAATCTATTACAACATTACGTATCAAAACATTTTCCCCCTCAACAAAGCTATCCACCCTTCCCAACAAAAAGATCAAATCCCAATACAACAAATTAGGATAAAAATCTCTCTATAACAAATTTTTTAAAAGTGAAGGGCCCAAGAATTTCAAGAATTTTTAAAGAACTACAGTTCTGCTAAAAATTAATTTGGACTTATCCTAATATTTAGATGTTTCACTAACATTTAAGTCAACATAAGGAAATATTTACAAATTTCATAAATGCCTTTTTGTAGATATTGAAACAGTATCCTACATACACTTGACACTGAAATAAAATCCGACTGACTAAATGACTGAAAAAGTTAAATGATCTATAATAGAATTTTTCTGACAGGCTAATCCAGATCTAGAATGGAATGGTACTATACTTCAGAATGAAGAAGTAATGGAATAGCTAACACTGCATAGCAGATTTATCAAACCTATCATGTTCAAAACCCCCAAGTGCTGAAACAGATTAAAACGTAATAAAAATACAACACAGATAATGTTAAAAGGAGGTTTTCTAAGTCCATATGCTATCCCATTTCTATTTAAGTTTGATGCCATTGGTCTTACAGGGTGTTTCCATATACCACTGCACAATTCTCACTCCCTTTCTGTAAGATCACACTAGGACAAATTTGTATGGACAGTAAAGCAGAAAAGATACTAGACAAAACACACCATTAAGAACACATTTTCTGGGTTCTTTAACACTCAATTTGCAAAATATACTTTAATTTCAAAACTAAACTTCTACCCTGTCCTCTTACTTTATCCTCCATGCTGATTTCTGTCCCCAGGGTATTGTCTGTGTTCCATTTTTGAACGAAGGTAAGCCCATAGTCACAGATCTTGTACTTCGTTTCCAAATTACCCGAAGCTTTACCTGTGTCAGTGTATGAATGACCAGATGTAGAAAATTCCTGTGAAAAAGGGAAATCAGATAAAACAATTTTAGAGAATTAACATGTCAAATTAAACAAATTAATTTTAAAAAGCTAATGCTTTTTAATCTACATTGCTCAAAACTTTAGTTCATTATATAGCACCAGCACCTAGATTATTTCTATAACAACTTTAATCTTCAAATTTCCTTTTATCTTTTTTTGGCAAATGCTGACTATTTTAATCATTTCTAGATACCCTTCAATCATTATGGTTCTCTAACACTCACTTTTTTGACCTCCTACATAACAATACTATACAGAACTACTTAAGTGTACGGACTGTCTTCAACACTTATATTAGCTTTATGCTAATATATATATCCTCAATATTTGTAGGAATGAAAAGTTACCCCCAAATTAGAAATTAACGTATCTTAAACACTTAAATTTTTGACATTTAGGTCAAACCCTTAGTTTTAAGATGTTAAAAGAAATTAGATTTCCCCCCCCAATTCTTTGTTCCATTAACTAGCTCACCGTTTGATACTGAAATTTGTAGTAATTCATTTGACTTTTAAATGAAAATGATTGCCTAGCTCTATATCATGCCTCCCAAACTACAATTAGAGCAGAATAATTAGTTTTTTATGGTCAGAATTATAAAAATTGTTTTAGAAAAGATAATTTGCAATATTTCTATTATCCTCAATCAACTGTAACAAAAAGCATCTGCCCTTTTCTTCACCCTAAAATATCATTTAAATAGTCAAAATTTATCACCATTAATATGTAAACTATCAGGAACAAATTGCTGATTGGTATTCTTAAGGCAAACAATTCTAAAGTACTGCCAATTCTTCATGGTACCATTTCACAATGTTTATAGGTTTGCTTCCTCCAATTAGCAAACATTCTGCCATCTAATTCTAGTTAAACAGGCTATGTTAGAGAAACATGACTAGACAGTTATGAAATATTTATCAACACACAGCAGAACACTTTCAGAGGAAAAGTCCATGAAGCACTGTTAGGTCAAATGCTAGTTAAAAATTATCGCATTTTAATCCTACTGACATTGCACAAAGTTCTTCTAATGGGATAATCCTACTTTCCTACTGGACACTAGCATAAAGTATTTCATTTTTGTGACTGTAAATCTGAAATCTTGATGACAAGTACAATAATGAATATAAAAACTGATTACATTATCAAGGAAATTTCAGATATAATACATCAAGATAAATTGCTCCTCTCTTCCAAATTTCTTTATTACTTCTGGTTATTTTTCATTTAGAAATGAGTTTTAAACAGGTTGAATTATAGACACAAAATTGTTTAAGTTTCTGTATAACTGTCTAATAATGTTTTACACTGGTAAAATACTAGTAGCACATTTTAAAAAATATGCTGGGCATTTTACAACTCTATATTGCATGCTGGTTAGCAACACAATCACAAAAAATATTATCACAACATAGATGGGTTGTTTGTATGATAAAAATATCACAATATCATTTTCCACGTATGGAAAATGAAAAGGATGCCATCTCGTTGTGGAATTTTGCTGTGATGAAAAAAGCATATTACCAGACCAAAAACATACACAAGGAATAAATAAGCAAGCAAAAAAGCACACTCTTTATTCTTACCAGCTGGATGAATAATCCCAAACCACAGCCGCATGAAAAGATAAAGTTTTAAAGTTTTGTGATTTTTCTGAACATTAAAGCTACTTCTATAGGTCCCCATATACCTTTTAAAAACACCATTATAATTTTATACAAATTCTTATACAACTTTAAAAAATGAAAAACCATGCAAGAAAGGCTGCCAGTAAACATAAAACAAAAAGGTAGACTGTAAATTTTTTATACTCCCTGGACCTCTCTTGAATGAAATTAAATGGCTAAGGTGCCCTTGAAAGTAAACCAACAAAACCTTATATCCCTGATTTCCAATAAAAAGCTTTTATGAGCATCCATTAAGGCCTAGTCTGGGCTTGTATTTTATTTTGTCAACTAATCACAAAGGTTTAGGGAGACAATAATGAATCGGTTTGTGAAAGTGAAGGCCACTACAACTTTAATGGAGTGTCCAAATAAATTCTAAGTTTTCAGTAAAATCAAAAGTGGATATATTCATGACTTTGGCCCTGGGATAGATACCTACCATCTGTCTTTACCTTTGGGAGATGAAAAAGTCTCTTTTTAAAAATATGATGTATATTCAAGGAAAAAATTTGCTCTCTTTATCCCTATGCTTAATTGCCCAAATAGGACTGCTAGCTTTAGAAGAGAAATAGTTAACCTGGAAAAAAATTTTATAGCAAGTTTCTTAGATAAAGATTTTATTTCATATATATATACACATACATATACATACTTCCGTATATATACATAATATATATACACATACACACACTCACATATATGTAAAAATAATTTAAGTTTATAGGAGTAAGAATCATTCTCCAATTGATAAGTAAAGGAAACAAAGAGGCAACTGCTAAATGATGACATCCAAGCTATCAACTCCTACATATGTGAAAATGTGCTCAAAATCACTAATGACAGAAACATACAAACTAAAGTAACTCTGTACTTCCACCTCATATCAATCATATGGACAAAGATACACAATGACAGATGTTAGAGGGGCTATGGGAAAACAGGCATATTAATGCACTGTTGGTGGAACTATAAATTAGCATAGCAATTTTGTTAAGCAATTTGGGAACTATGCCCAAAAAGGAACTAAACTATCCATACCCTTTCACTTAGTAATGTTTCTACTAGGCCCAAAGCCCAGTGAGAGCAAAGAAAATGAAGTCATTTAGAGCCTAGTAATGGCAAAGAACGGGAAATGAACAGAATGTTCATAAGTTAGGAAATTACTGAACAAATTATGAGTGGAATGGAATTGCATAGTGCTCTAAGGAATGATGAAAGGGATGTGGTTCAGAGAACCTAGGGAAGACTTGTAGGAACTGATACAGACTGAAGTGAGCAGAACCACAAGAATAATTTATAAAATCACAACTTTGTAACAACAAACTCCAAAAGATTTAAGATCTTGGATCAATGCAATAACCAACCATAATTCCAGAAGAGAGTGAATGATTTAAGCTGCAGAACAAGATACATATTTTTGGATATGGCAAATACAGGAATTTATTTTGCTTAACTATGCATATTTTTACAAGGGTTTTGCTTTTCTTTTAAATGAAAGGTGAATTATGGGAGAGAAAATAAATGCTTATCAAATGAAAAATTAAATAGGAATGATCACAGGTTCAAGGTTATGAGTAGGAAAAAAAGAGCAAAGTGCACAAAACACACTGCAACTACCTCAGTTCATTCTTTGAAGAATCTAAGTGCTACAGTTTAGAATAAAAAGAGAGTCAGTATCCAAAACAAGTGGTACTCACCATTAGAAATAGGCATGCCTTATTTTTAAAATTACAGGACTGTTTAAAGAATTGCAATGAAAGATTTTTTTTTGACAACAGGGAAAAGAAACTATCTATAAAAAAATGTGGAAAATGACACAAAACTATTAAGTGTTCCTTTAGGTTGGCTGCTATTTAGAACTATGGGTACTCACCACTCCACTGCAAGACTTGGTTCTAAGATCTATTTTAACCATACCAAACCCTGAAATAGAAAAGATCGTAATATTCAAAAAGTGGAAATTACAGTATTTTTAAAATTAGAAAACTTAAAAAAAAAGCTATGCTTGCTACAATCTTAATTATAACCTTAATTATAATTACAATTATAGCCAAGCTAAAAATGATAGCTAAGTTTCATAACATTTACTGAATAGTCATAATACATTGAACAAAGCAAAATAATATTAGCACAATTCAACTTGAAAAGATTTTTCAGTCCTCATGATTCCTACATAAATTGTTTAGTTGTGTGCAATTCTCTTGTGACCTCATTTGGGGTTTTCTTGACATAGATACTGGAGTGGTTTGCCATTTCTTTCTCTGACTCATTTGACAGATGAGTAAACTGAGGCCAACAGGGTTAACTGACTTGCCCAAGATCACAAAGCTAGTTGTCTGAGGCCAGATTTGAACTCAGGAAGATTAGACTTCCTGATTCTGGGTCTGGCATTCTATCCACTGCACCAGATAAATAAATGACTTTGTGAATGTCACTGCTTAGGAATGGCATTGATAAGCTTGAGGGCAACTAAGATAGTGATGGGTCTTGAATCCATGTGGATTGAGTAAAGGAGCTGGGGATATCTGGCTTGAAGAAGAAAAGACTGAGAAGAGTTATAATGGCTGTTTTCAAGTACATAAAAGGTTGTCATGTGGAAGAAGTATTGCAATTATTCTGTGGCAAAACCACAAGCAATCATAAGCTGCAAAGAGGCAACTTAATCTCAATGACAGGAAAAACTAACAATTAGAATTGTCCAAAAATAGAATAGGCTACCTGGGGATGTAGTGGATTCCCTCTCAATGGAGGTCTTCAAGCAAAGGTTGGATGACCATTCATTGGGTATATTGTATTTTGGATTCTTTTTAGGGTATGGGTTGGACTACATGATTACTAAGATTCATTCCAACCCTCAAATTCTATGATTATGAGTAAACATGATATTTGATTATTTACTTGTCAGTCTTGTGCAATGCCTAACAAGAATATGGTCTAGAACTAGAAATAAAATAACAAAAGCAAAAAAAGTATTTATTAAAATATATTACTTTTCTTAAGTATCAGGGCTTCAGGAGAAAATATGGTCATTCAATGAAATAGAGGCTTTTCAAGCATTCTTGATGAAAAAACAAGGGCTGAACAGAAAATTTGACTTTCAAATACAAGAAGCATGAGAAGGTAAACAGGAAAAAGAAATACTAAGGAACTTATTAAAGTTGAACCATTTACATTCCTACATGGAAAAACGATAATTGTAACTCATGAGACTTTTCTCAGTATGAGAATAGTTGAAGGGAATATATATGTATACATATATGTGTATGGATAAGAGGGTGTATGTGTATAAAAATATAAATGTGAGTGTTTGCATGTGTGTATACATGTATGCATAGAGGGCACAGGATGAGTTGAATATGAAGGGATGATATCTAAAAAATAAAATTAAGAGGTGAGAGAGGAATACATTGGGAGGAGAAAGGTAGAGATAGATTTACTAGGGTAAATTATCTCATATAAAAGAGGCTAGAGAAAACTGTTACAATGGAGGGGAAGAGCAGGAAGGTGAAAGGGAATGGGTCAACCTTACTCTCATTGAATTTGGCTTAAGGAGGGAATAACATACACATTCAATTGAGTATCTTACCCTACAGGAGAGTAGGGGGAAGGGCATAAGAGGAGAGAATGACAGAAGGGAGGGCAGACTCAGGGAGAGGGTAGAAGCAAACACCTTTTTTTTTTTTTTTTTTAAAGCAATCGGGGTTAAGTAACTTGCTCAAGGTTACATGGCCAGTTATTTCTGGGTGTGGTGCTGAGTATCTGAGCCCAGATTTGATCTCCAGGTCATCCTGACACTGGAGCCTGTGCTCTTACTTGCTGAGCCACCTGGCTGCCCCTAAGCAATTGGGGTTAAGTAACTTGCTCAAGGTTACATGGCCAGGTGTTTCTGGGTGAGTACTACCAGGATTCGATCTCCAGGTCATCCTGACACTAGAGCCGGTGCTCTTACTGCTGTGCTACCTGGCCACCCCAGAAGCAAACACTTTTGAAAAGGGACAGGGTCAAAGAAGAAAACAGAATAAGTGGTGGGTGGGATAGGATGGAGGGAAATATAGTCTTTCACAATATAACTACTATGGAAATGTTTTGTGTAACTACACATGTACAACCTATATTGAATTGCTTATCTTCCCAATGGTGTGAGGAGGGAAGAAGGAAAAGAATCTGGAACTCAAAGTTTTAAAAACAAATGTTAAAAAAAAATGTGTTTTTTACATGCAACTGGGAAATAAGATATACAGGCACTGGAGTATAGAAATCCTTCTTGCCCTACTAGAAAGTTAGGAGGGGACGGGGGAGGATATGAGAGAACAGACTGGGGGATGGGGTATTCAGTAGGCTTGATATTTTGGGGTGGGGGGTAGAGGAAAGACTGGGAGAAAAATTTGTAACTCAAAATCTTGTGGAAATGAATGTTTAAAACTAAAAATAAATAAACTGGAAAAAATAATTATCAGGGCTTTAATATAAAATTAATTATCTCTCTAAATAATATGAAACCAGTTAAAATATTACATTATTTAATAAGCAAAGAAACTAAAACAGCATACACACCATATCCTTTGTTGAAGACATCTTTGGCAGCCTTTCCTAGGTCACAGTAAGTTGGTGTGTCACACATTTCTTCTGAGAAAAACAGAAACAAAGAAATAGAATAATTTAACACAAGCAGAATAGTTCTTTCATTACCTTGTCCAATAAAAGGGGTAGTGCTATCTCATTTAGACAAGAAAAGCAATAAAGTCAAACCAACAACTATCTGGTATCAAGGAGAAGTATTTACTCTAAGAAGCTTGAAGCTTGTCTGTTTAAATATACTCCAGATTTCAACATTTAACATGACTGAATCAGAAATGAGCAACAAGAAAGATCATGGCATCCAAATCTGTAAAAATGCAATACTAGAAAAACAACAACTTGGTAACAAATTCCCGCATTTAAATTAAGTTTTGTTAACCATCAGCTGACACAATTATAAAAGGCTAAAAGAAATTAAATCCTAGGAGATCATTCTGTTGTTTATAAGGGAATTTTCACTCTCATAATATTCAGAGATGCTCTTGATAGAATATAAAAGATATAAAGGCCAATAACTGTTAATGTTGAAAAAACCTCTATAGATAAAAACCTCTCTTAGGACTGTTATAAAAATTGAGGTAAAAAGCATCTCAAGTGCAGAGCAAAATAAGCAGAACCAAGAGAATATACAAAATGACTACAATAAGGTAAATGAAAAGATCACCAAAAGGAAGTTGAATCTCAAGTAATGAAAAAAATTAATAAATGTCTTGGACAAGAGGTACTGAACATATGTCCATGGCAGAAGTGGGAGACTACTAAGACAGAATATCGTATACGTTGTCAGACAAGGTTTCTTTATTGAATGTAGTTGCAAAAGAGTTTTTCATTGTCACAAGAGAGTTCAACCTTGGGACATAAGGGGTAGGAAATGACAGGTATGTAAAGACAAAAGACAACAATAAAATAAAAAAGCACAGCAAGGAAACTTTTTATGAACCCTGGAAAAGGAGACAACAAACTCAATACAACTTTGCAAATTTAGTTCTTCAAAAAAATGCATTATCCTATAATTGAACATCATTCATTGAAAATGGAGTTCTGGAACAATAATCTGTGTGGGCAAAAATCTTTCTAATCCAAGATAAAAATAGGGCAAAGACTGGTATTAAATTCTCCAAAAGTCCAAAATGGCTTGAGCTTTCACCTTTACTATGAAATATTCATCACCTGCCATTATGATTTTTGCCAAGTTCTCACCCAAGACATTGCATTTATGAGCTTAATGTTCCTTTGCCTTCTTTATATAATAAGAAATCTATTCATGCAGTAGGTTAAGTTTCTGACACTCAGATTTAAAAGACTAATCAATCAAGTGCAGGACTATTTCAAAGTGTCCCCTTAGCCAAACTTGTGATTATTACTAGGAAACACAGTGCTCCTGAAGGCAGAGTCTGGATCCCTGAATTATTTCCATACTCAAGACAAAATACTATTAAGTGAATGATCCCATTCTAAAATCTAGCCCTCACTAGTTATTTAATCCAAACCCATCAATATTGCAAAAAAATGACACATTAAACAAAAATTGGTTTACCTGTTCAAAAAAGAGTAATGAATGATCTTTACCAACATCACTAAATAGTATAAACTTCAATTTTGTCCTGAAAAAATTTCATATTTTATTTATAGGACAATTTTCTTACAAACAAGACCTTACTGGGTTTTTATAATATTTTATTTTTAGGAGACACTGTCTAACTTCTACAAAGTGTTTCAGTTTTTCATTCAACTTCAAAACCTCTCCCAAATACTTAGGACAAATTTTATGACTTTCTACTTTCTTTACTGATCTCTACTTTGCTTGGTCCAATATCATTTTTTCCAAAATGTTAATGGCATTTAAAAAAAAATGGTGGGTTAAGAAGAATCTGGGGCTTTCTTTTGCTAAAAAGTAAGTGATGTTTTGTGTGTGTTAGCTAAATGAATTCTAGCTATACTGTTCTGGTATGCATGTAGCTAGTTATTAGAGAAAGAGAATTAACCTAGCCGCCCAGGGTGCCCGGGCTACTACTGCTCTGGAGTTTGTACAGAGTTCATCCCCATTTGGACTTTAAACAGCTTATCTACGAGGAGGCCCTAGCATTCCAGAGGAACAATTTCCCTCGAATATTATCATCTTTTCTCTCTTTCTTAACGGAGCTCGGGCACTAAGACGGGAAGACCCAAGGGCGCCGGCGCGGCTGCGGCTCCTCCCATGGGCCCCCAGCGGGGGGTCCAGGCGCCAAGTTCCGGGAGCAGGTGACAACCCCCCACCCCAGGCACGCTCCCGGGCACGTTCGGAGGCTCGCGATAGGCGCTCCAGACATTCAGATTGGGGACGAGAAGGGGCGGGTTCCCCCTCCCCCCGCATCCACTCGCCCGCCAGCTTGCTCGCCCGCCCAGCTCACCCCAGCTCGGCCCTGCCCTCTCTGCCCTAACACAAAACCCCTACCCTATTTCTCTCCCTCCCTCCCACCACTCCCCCATTCCGGCGCTTCCCCGCCCCCAAGCCACCGCTCTCACAGTTACAAAGCGTTCTCTTCTCTTCCTTCCCCCGTACATTCCGGCATCCTCGTCATATTCCACCCCAATCCCGAGACCAGTCCCCTTAGCCTCTAGCCGGCCTGCGTGGTGCCCGAGCCTGCGGCCTCCTCACCTCTAACTGTGGAGCCACTCTCTCCTCTTTACCAGGGCAAAGCTGAAGGTCTTCTCCACACCGACCCCGCGTGCGCCTGCGCTGAAATCGCTCCCAGAGCGGCGCCTGCGCACCGCAGGACGGTGGTTCTTCCGCCCCTCCCCGCCCAACCCGTTCTCCCAACCCCACCCCTGAGCGCTCGCTTCTGTAGCGCCTGCGCTCTAGTTTTCTGGAACCTGCTGAGGGGAGTGACGGCGCGGAGAGACGTGACGTGGTGAGGGAAAAGGGAGAACCGAAGTGTCCAGGAAGGGGCAAAGCTACCCCCACAAGTTCCAGACTCTATATCGCTTACCGTGTACACGTGCGCGGGAAAGGTCCCCGACACACAGAGGGGCCGAGGGGGGTTAGGCGGGCGAGGGAATGGACGCTAGAAAAGTAGGACCATCCCTGAATGTGGCTACTCTCGCGAGAACTGCTGTGGGCGGGACCGCGATTTCTGTTACCAAGGCGTGAGAAGGTGGAGCGTGGTTGGTTTAGAGGGCGAGCCTGATCCTTCTAAATCCTTTACAGGTGCGGATCCCGAGTGACCGTGGCAAAGTCATTGCAGGCTCTGACCCTCAGTCCCTTCCTCAGTGAAATGGAAATGATAATCATCACGGGTTGTTGTGGGGTTCAAATTCGAGAATATAAAGAACTTTGCAAACATTTTGAAGGGCTCAATGCATTAGTTGGTTTTTATTTTGTATTATTTAGAAATAGCCTGGAACAGAGGTGGGGAACCTGCTGCCTCTAGAGGCCACACATGGCCCCCTAGGACCTGAATGCGACGCTTTGACAGAGGGCCGAGCTTGAGGACCTAGAGAAGTGGCAGGTTCCCCACCCCTGGAATAGGGTGTTAGAGTTAGAAGAGATCTTCGAAACCACCTAGTCCAACTCCATATTTTACAGATGAGGAAGCTTGAAATTTGTTCTGTGAAGTTTGGGTTCAATCAGAGGGCCACACTTGAGGATCTAGAAGGCCCCGTGTGGCCTCGAGGCCGCAGGTTCCCCACCCCTGGCCTTGGACCATTCTGCTTCCATCCTGAGCGGATGCTTCACCCAGAAATGTTTAAAGATTAAATGCTGTAATAATAGTAGTTAACATTTCTATAGGGCTTGACATATACCAGGCACTAAAAGTGCTTTTCAATTATTTCATTTGAGCCTCACAACAACCCTGGGGGGAGGGGTGTTATGAGATTGAGTAGAAAAGAATGGTTTATTTATTTACTGGGAGTGCCCCTGGACCTTCTTATAAGGCTGGAAGTTAAAACAGATAGGTCCTAAGAAACCTCTATCATATTGTTTGGGAGGTATCCAAAAGGTCACTTACTCTCTTTTAAACACTCCCCTATTTTATAGACCAGGAAACTAAAGCTCTGAGAAGTTCAATGTTCTGGCCTAGGCTGCTCCCAGAGTAACAGAGACAGGACTGAAATCCAAGTCCATTAACTCCAAATTACATTTTCTTTGCATTGCTCCACATTGCCTTGAAAAAGAGATCTGTCCTGGATTGGCCTGAGCCTACTCTTCATAAGATGGAGGCAGTGTGAACGGAGATTTGGAAATTGTTCCCTTCAACAGCTCTTTTTCAAAGGATTTGGTCTTTCTTCCCTATGAGAACAATCTCAACTCACCTACAAGGAACTGTTCTCCTTCCCTTATATATTGAAAGAATTCTCCCCTAAGATTTATCTCAAATAATAACCTGATAAAATTACAACCTCAGAATAATTTGGCTTCAATTCCCTTTATACTCTTTCCTCAATCTTCACAAATAGTTAATTATTTTTCCCCTTAGCCTTCTACTTAAATATTCCAAAACCTAGTGTATATGACCATGAGTTCTCAGGTTCTACCAAATTTGGAAGGCTTTGAGTATGGGTTTGGCCATGGACTGCATATGTGTTGTCCAAGGATCTTCCTAGCTTTCTCTGAGGAAATTTAGTCACAGTATCTCATGGAGAAAACCTATCAAAGCACATAGAAGTGGTCAGGCACTTCTTTTAAATATGTTTTTTTTTAATTACATGTAAAGACAATTTTTAACATCCATTTTTTAAATAAAATTTTTAGTTCCAAATTTTCTCTCTCCCTCCTTCCCCTCACTCCTCCCCAAGAAGGTACACAGTTTGTTATAGGTTATCTATGTGCAATCATGTAAAACTTATTTACATATTAGTCATGTTGTAAAAGAAGAAACAGAATAAAAGGAAAAAACTACCAAAAAAGTGAAAATAGTATGCTTTGATCTGCATTCAGACTCCATTAGTTCTTTTTCTAGATGTGGATAGCATTTTCCATCATGAGTCTTTTGAAATTGTCTTGGATCATTATATTATTGAGAAGAGCTAAGTCAGTCATAGTTGATCATTGCAAAATGTTGCTCTTACTGTGTACAATGTTCTGGTTCTACTCCAGTTTGTATCAGTTCATGTAAGTCTTTTCAGGTTTTTCTGATCAGGTACTTATTGATAAATACCTCAAAAAATCACATTGCTAGAATGGTTTGAGACTAGCCAAGCTTCTGGAATAGGAGGACAAGGTACAGTCTAAACCATCCAACAGCAATAAGAACAAAGATCTCAGACAAGTACAAGACTGAATAGTGATCAGAAATCTACGAAGAGATCGGAGTCCAACCCACAGGCAAGTAACTCTAGAACAGAGGCAGCCTCAAATCACAGAGCTAGACCCTAGGAGCAAAACAGAGAGATTAAGATCTCAGACTAAGTCCTTGGGTCTAGGTGTATTTTTTTAAATCCAGGTTGGGGCCATTCTCCTACAAAGAACAGGGTCTCAGCACTTTCCATGTAATCCCTGAGGAGAGAATCTGAGATTTTAGATATAGCCCCATGGCACAGGAGTCCCCACTCTGTCTCTAGGCAATCTAAGACTCCATTTCCTGGTACAGAGACTAATGGTGCTGTTGTTCTACCCAGGAGAGGTAATCTCAGAACCATACTTCTGGAGCAGAAGAGAGCCACTACTCTGACTCTGTGACCAAGGAGAGGGAATCCTGAGGGTAGACTTAAGTCAAGTCAGTGCTAAAGCATGGGCCAAAGCATGGTTGCTTCGACCCAAACAGCAGAACTGCACATAAAATAGGCCAGAACTATTCAAAGCCATGACACTCTCACCACAAATGATCAGAGCCTAACCCTAACACAAAATCCTAATCAGGGAAGTAAAGCTGGGAAAATGAGTAAACAAAAAAGGATAAAGCATCATTATGATGCCAGGGATACCCAAGTCACAAATTCAGAAGAGGAGAAAAATTCTGCAACTGTTAAAGCAAAGTCTCAAAAAACCAAACCAAAACAAAAACAACATCACAGTTTGGTCACAAAATCAATGAATCTATAGAAGACACAAAGCAAGAGGTTTGTTGAGTTTTTAAAAAGCATTTAAAACTACTATAAATTAAGTGAGAACACTAAAGGAAAGAACTGAAAAGAAATGAGAGTTATGGAGCAGTTGTAAAGAGAATTAGCAGCTAAGCACAAGAGGTACAAGTTAATACCCAATAACAGACACCTTGAAAATTAGAATGGACTGAATAGAGTTAAGTTAATAACTCTAGGAGGGAAAAATAAATGTTAAGATAAAGTCAAAAGACTGAACAAAAATAGAAGAAAATGTAAGATGCCTCATATCAAAAAAGCAACTGGCCTGGAAAATAGAATGAGGATCAATAATTTAAGAATAATTTAATAATTTGCAATAATTATTATATGTAATATATAATAACTTAAGAAGAAGATAATTTACCAGAAATCCTGACTAAAAAAGGAATCTGGATATCATATATCAAGATATTATGAAAGAAATTGCCCAAATCTGTTAGAACAAAAGGGCAAAGGGAAAATAGAAAACAATCCATCAGTCACCTCTTGAAAGAAACTCCAAAGTGAAAACTCTCAGGAATATCATAGACAAAGTGCAGAGCTTCCAGGTCAAAGTAGCCAGTAAGAAAATTCTCAAGTACTGAGGAAACATAGTCACAATCACACAAAATTTATCAGCTACCAGTATAAGAGAGAAGAGTGCAAGGAATGTAATATTCCAAAAGGCAAAAGATATAGGCCTACAGCCAAAAATAATATACGCAGCAAAATCATTTGTATATATACAGTCTTAAGGGAAAAAAAATAGACCTTCAGTGGAACAGAGGATTTCCACACATTCCTGATGAGAAGACCATAGCTAATTGGAAACTTTGAAATATAAACACAGGAGGCAAAAGAAACATAAAAAGTTGGGGCGGATTGGTGGCACAGTGAGTAGAGTGCTGTAAGGGTTATGGGATTTAAAGATCTTCCATGCCCCATTGGACTTGCTGACGTAGCAGGAAGGGGTGGAGCAAGAGGAAGCGGAAGCCAAACTAGAGTTTCTGCGGTGGCTAGCAGTGGCGGCGACGGGGGCAGCAGCAGCAGAGGCAGCGGCAGTGCGAAGCCCTTTTTGAGTCAGCCAGAATTTCTGCTAAGGACTCCTGCTGAGGACTGCCAGGGGCCGGAGCTTCTGGGAGCGCACTTCCTGGACGCTGGGTGGATGCTGTGAGTGGGGAGAGGAGGACCTTTGCCTGAGGTAGCCTGTTCTGTTTTAGAGGCTTGAGAATGTGGTTGCTTTCTACTTTATCTACCTGTGCCAATGTCATAACTACTCTGATGGCTTTCACTTTCTGGTTTTGGGACTCAGTCTTTTGGTATTTTAATAAATTTTCTAGCTTATTCCCCCATTTGGCAAGCATGATGTATTTTGTGATGGATAATTATATCAGCATATCTGTAATTTCCATAGGCATTTTGAATATGGCATTGCTGATACAAGTGCCACCCCCGGAGTCTGGAGGACCTGAGTTCAGATCTGGCCTCAGACACTTAACATGGCTGTCCAAGCTCATGGTCATTTCTTCCATGACACTACCTATTCATTTCATCTTATACTGCCCCCTTTTTCATTTGCCTTCAATCTTTCTCAGCCTGTCAGTCTTTTCCAGTGTGTCCTGTCTTATTATGTGGCCAAAATATTTAAGCTTCAACTTCAGTATTTGACCTTCCAGTGAATAGTTTGAATTAATTTATTTAATTACTTATTGATTTTATTTCCTTGTTGTCCCAGGGACTCCCAAAAGTCTTCTCTAGAACCACAATTTGAAAACATTGATTCTGTGGCACTCAGCTCTCCTTATAGTCCAAACCTAACAGCCATACATTACCAATGGAAAAACCATAGTTTTGGACCTTTGTTGGCAAGATAATGCCTCTCTTTTTTGATATGCTGTCCAAATTTGCCATAGTTTTCCTTCCAAGGACCAAACATCTTTTAATTTCATGACTGCAGTTGCTATCTGCAGTGATCTTTGAGCCCAAGAATATAAAATCTAATACTGCTTCCATTTCTTCTCCTTTGATTTGCCAGGAAGTGATGGGACCAGTTGCCAAGACTTTTTAAGCTTCAAGCCAGCTTTTATACTCTCCTCTTTCACCCTCATTAACAGACATTTCTTCTGGCAGCCTTAATTTTGACTTTTTATTTGTCTAGCTTGGCATTTTATGTGCTATTCTCAGCATATAAATTAAATAAGGTAACAACAATATATAGCTTTGTCATATTCTTTTTCCAATCTTAGACCAATCAGTTGTTCTAGTGTTCAGTTAGTATAGTCAATGAAGTAGAAGTAGATGTTTTTCTGGAACTCCCTTGCTTTCTCTGTAATCCAACAAATACTGGCAATTTGGTCTCTAGTTCCTCTGCCCCTTTGAAAGCCAACCTGCTCTTCTGGTAATTCTTGGTTCACATATTGCTGAAGCCTAGCCTGCAGAATCTTAAGCATAACCTTGCTGGCATATCAAGTGAGTTCAGTTTTTCAGCAATTTGAAGATTCTTTGGCATTGCCCTTCTTTAGGATTAGGACATAAATTGATGTTTTCCAATCCAGCAATTACTCCTGAGTTTTCCAAATTTGCTGTCACATTGAGTTCAGTACTTTAACAGCATCATCCTTTAGGATTTTAAATAGCTCAGCTGGAATTCCATCACCTCCACTAGCCTTATTGTTAGCAATGTTTCCTAAGGCCCCCTTGATTTCATTGTGCAGGATGTCTGACTAGATCAGTAACCACACAATCATGGTTATGGGTGATTGATATTAAGGTCTTTCCTGTATAGTTCTTCTGTATAGTCTTTCCAACTCTTCTTAATCCTTTCTACTTCTGTTAAGCCCCTACCATTTTTGTCTTTTATCATGCCCAGTTTTGCATGACATTTTCACTCAATGTTTCTAATTTTCTTGAAGAGATCTCTTGTCTTTCTCATTCTCTTGTTTTCTTCTATTTCTCTGCATTGCTCATTTAGGAAAACTTTTTTATCTTTCCTTGCTACTCTCTGGAATTCTGCATTCAGTTAGATACAAATTTCCTTCTTTCCTCAGCTACTTGTAAAGCCTCTTCAGGCAGCCATTTTTCTTTCTTGCTCTTCTTTTTCTTTGGAATGTTTTTTGTTGCTGCCTCCTATACAATATTGCAAACCTCTGTTCATAGTTCTGTGGGCACTCTATCAGATCCAATGCCTTAAATCTATTCATCACTTCCACTTCATATTCATAAGGGATGTTATTTAGGTCATGCCTATATAGTCTAATGGTTTTCCCCACTTTCTTCAATTTAAGCCTAATTTTGCAATAAGAAACTCATGATCTGAGCCAGTCAGTTTCAGGTCTTGTTTTAACTGTCTGTAATAGAACTTCTCCACCTTTGGCTGTAAAGTATATAATCAATCAGATTTTGATATTGACCATCTGGAGATGTCCACATATAGAGTTTCCTTTTAGATTGTTGAAAAAGAGTTTAGACAACAACTGCCTTGAATATGGATTCCTTCGACTCAGCTATCAAGTCTACTCTCAGCTGGTCTCTTAGAGGCCTCTTGTCTGCTCCAATGTTGAAACTAGCTGGGAACCTCCCCTAAGAGCAAATGACACTGTAAACTATCAGAACAGTAAGTTCATGACAAGCAGATTTCTTCAGTGTGAACAGATGGTTATAGATTTCCTCCATCCTGGAAAGACCATAATGCCTAAGACTGAAATTTGAAAAAACTGACCAACATGCACAAGACAAATCCAGATGTGATTTTTGTCTTTGGATTCAGAACCCATTTTGCTGGTGGCAAAACAACAGACTTTGGCACGATTTATGATTCCTTAACTATGCAAAGAAAAATGAACCAAAGTACAGATTTGTAAGGCATGGCCTATATGAGAAGAAAAAGACATCAAGAAAGCAGCAAATGGGGGTGGCCAGGTAGCACAGTGAGTAAGAGCACTGGCCCCAGAGTTGGGATGACCTGGATCGAATCTGGGCTCATATACTTACCACCACACCCAGAAATAACTGGCTGTGTAACCTTGAGCAAGTTATGTAACCCCAATTGCTTAAAAAAAAAAAGGCATTACCAACAGCACAGCAAAAAAAAAAAAAAGCAGCAAAAGGAACTCAAGGGTAGAATGAAGAAAGTCAGGGGTATTGCAAAGGCAAATATCAGTGCTGGCAAAAAGTGAGCTGGAGGGGCGCCTAGGTGGTACAGTGAGTAGAGTACCTGGAGTCAGGAGGACCTGGGTTCAGATCCGGCCTCAGACACTTAACACACACACAAAAAAAACTAGACTTGGGCAAGTCACTTAACCCCAACTGCCCTCCAAAAAGCAAAAAAGAAAAACTGAGCTGGAGATTTCATAACAGAAAGAAAAAAGGCACTGTGGATGATGTTTAATGGTGAAGATAATACGGATTTTTTTCATCACAGCAGAAATAATGTAAAAACTTTTTTAAAAATGAGTGTTTGCTAGGGGCAACTAGGTGGCACAGTGAATAGAGCACTGGCCCTGGAGTCAGGAGGACCTGAGTTCAAATTTGGCCTCAGACACTTAACACAGAAACTAGCCATGCGACCTTGGGCAAGTCACTTAACCCCAATTACCCTCCAAAAAGCAAAAAAACAAAAGCAAAAACAATAGGTTCATATCTTCCGCAGACATTTATTGGGGCGGCTAGGTGGTGCAGTGAATAGAGTCCTGGCCCTGGAGTCAGGAGGACCTGAGTTCAAATCCAGCCTCAGACACTTAACACAGAAACTAGCTGTATGACCTTGGGCAAGTCACCTAACCCCAATTGCCCTCCAAAAATAAAAAGCAAAAAAAAAAATGAGTGTTTGCTATGACAAGCAAATTACCTTGACAAAACTTTGTTATTTTCTGCCCTGCTTAATTTTGTACTCCAAAGCCAAGCTTGCCTATTATTGTAATTATATTTCTATTTCCTGCTTTAGCATTCTAATCCCCTATGACAAATATGACATCTTTTTTGGTGTTATTTCTAGAAGATGTAGAACTTCATAGAACTGATCAATTTTGGCTTCTTAGCATCAGTGGTTGGAACATAGGCTTGCATTAATTACTGTGATAGCCAATGATTTGCCTTGAATATGAACAGTTATCATTCTGTCATTTTTGAAATTATACCCCAGTACTGCTTTTTTCACCCTTTTATTGACTATGAGGGCTACTCCATTTCTTCTTTGCAGAGTATGTATCCAGAGGATTTGGTCAATCTTATCTATCATCAGTGTCTTTCAGAGATTGATTGAATTACCTGCAAGGACTAGTACCTGAATGAGAAAATAGAAAGGAAAAACCTGAATCCTAATTTAATAATTGGTTACTAACATAATAGAAAATAATCACTTCTTTCACATCCATAAAACAGATTAGGATAGCAGATTGAATTTAAAAAAGAATCTTTTATGTTGTTTGTAACACACGTAAACAAAGATTCACATAGAGTTAAAATAAAGTGTTTAGAACAATCACAATTTTAAAAGAGGCAACAGCAAAAATATACTTAATTAAAAGAGACAAACAGGATAGAACAGTGCATTTTACTGAAAGATGCCATAGATAATGAATTCATCTCCATGCTTAAAATATAGGCACTGAATGGCATAGTATCTACATACTTAAAACTAAACAAGTTGCAGGGAGAAAAGGACAGTAAAAACTATAATGGGGGACCTTAATATATCTCTTTTATAATTAGACAAATCTAACCAAAAAATAAATAATAAAGACATTTAAAACCTGAATAAGATTTTGAAAACTAGATATGATAGATCTCAGGAGATTTTTATACATATATATATTTCTCAACTATGCATGATGCCTTTACAAAAAAATTAATAGAGAAATGGGGTAGTAAAGTAAATAGAGAATAGGTCTTGGAACCAGTTAGACTTGAATTTAGGTCACACCTGTACTATATGCTGATTGAAGGATCTTGGGTAAGTCACTTAATCTCTCAGTGCTCTAGGCATCCCTCCAAGACTACAAACTGAAGAAAAGGTTCTGGCCTGAATTGGTAGAGGGAATTTCCTCATCCAGGAGTTCCCTACATTAATGAAATCACAGATCAAAGAAAAGAAAGGAAGGGAGAGGGGGAATAAGAGAAAGAGTGAGAAAAAGAGATGGAAGAAAGGAAAGGAAGGATGGAAAATTAATCACGTATTAGGACATAAAAACCTTACAAACGAATGCCAAAAAGCAATTAAACTCATCCTTTGCTGACCACAATGGAATAAAATTATATTGAATAAAAGCTGCTGGAGAAAGGATTAAAAATCAAATGGAGACAAAATAACAATCCTAAAGAATTGGGGAGTCAAAGAACAAATTATAGAAATAACAGATAATTTAATTAAAAATTATAACAACAATGAAAAAACACATCAAAAGTTTTTGGATGCAGCCAGAACAGTTGTTTGGGGAAAGCTTTTATCTCTAAACATTTTCATCAACAAAAGAGAGAAAAAAACAGTTGAATAAATTCAGCATGTAACTAAAAAAACTAGAAAATCAATGAATTTTTAAAATCTAAACACCAAAATAGAAAGCCTAAAATCAATAAAATAATGAAACTAAAAGGAAAAGTCATTTAATTAATAAATAAAAGTAAGAGTCCCCCCCCCAAAATAAAATAGAAAAGTCATCAGCTAATTTGATTAAAAAGAGGAGGAAAACAAAATTAACAGTATCAAAAATGAAAAAGGTGATTTCATAATAAATGTAGAATAAAGGATATTATTAGAAAATTTTTTTTACCTAACTATATGCCAATAAAACTGACAAATGAAATGGTTGATTATTTAAAAAAAAAAAAACTACAGGGCAGCTAGGTGGTACAGTGAATAGAGTGCCGGCCCTGGAGTCAGGAGAACCTGAGTTCAAATTCAGCCTCAGACACTTAACACAAAAAACTAGTCCTGTGACCTTGAGCAAGTCACTTAACCCCAATTGCCCTACCTTCCCCCTCCAAAAAGCAAAAAACAAATAAACAAAAAAAACCCCAACTATCCAGATTAACATAACACAAAATAGAGTGTTAAAAAAAAACCCACTTTTAGAAAAATTTGTAAGTAAACTACTAAAGTAAAAAACTCAGGACAATATGGATTCACAAGCAAATTCTATCAAATACTCAAAGAGCAATTAATTCCAATATTACATAAACTAATTTATGCCATAATGTCCTTACTGTAAACAATGAACAATTCCGAAAGACATAAGAATGAATTCAACAAAATGAACAACCATAATTCCAGAGGACCAATGATACAAATGCTGTCCATCTTATAATAGAGGTGGAATGAGGCAAACATTTTTGGGATATTGCCATTATGGAAATTTGTTTTACTTGACTCTGCTTATATAGTGTTTTTTTTCCTTTTTCACCCCTCTGTGGGGAAGGAGGAGGTGAAAGGGAGAAAAAAAAATATGCCAGATAACTAAAAAGCATAAAATTTTATTTTTTAAAAATGTCACATAGTATAATATGGATTTAAAGGAGGTGTCCTATAGATATGGGATGTGAATCCTTATTACCTGCAGGAAGCTGTTATTCCTGTACACCTCTTCATATTCCCCACAGCACCTAGCAAGAGTTTGCACACATAGTCCTTGCATTCAATAAGTTTTTGTTGAATGATAGTATGAATGAATTAGAATCCGCAGTCATCTCCAAACTCATTCACTGCATTGTAGAAATAGGATAGTAACATATGATTGAAGAAACTCTTATAGTAGAAGTGGAAACTCTTGCTTAAAAATGGAAAGTTGTGCCCTTTGGTAGAAGTTGGAAGAATGTTTAGCTTTATCAGAAGAGGTTCTATGATTTCAGTTCTCAACCAGAAATTAAGAACTGCTTAATGCCCCTACCAAAAGTTTTCTGAGCCCTGGCACCATTTTAAGCCACAAGGTGGAGCAAGGAAATAAGAAAAGATGAACAAAAATGGTAGGTGTAGAGCATCCACTCCTATTTCATACACAGGACAATAACTTGCCATTGTTTTATCAAGGTATAGTAGAATGCTCTACCCTAGGTTGTTAGATTTTGTGGGGGGTGGGGAAAGGTTAAGGGGAGAAATATGAAGGGCTGGGATCAGGCTTGTATTTTCAGTGGTCTAGAGAACTGCTGACGTGGAAATTCTTTCTACCTATGTGATCGGCCATCTATTCCCTTATAATTTATAATCAGAGAGTTGCCAATGGGGGCAATGGAAGTTTAAGGAATTTATCTACCAACACATAGCGTGTGTGTGTGTGTTACAGACAGTATTTGAACTGGTGCTGTTTACCATGATACCTCTCTTACTACTTCATCACTCACATCTTAGAATATGACTAAGAAAAGTTATCATGGTTGGATTGTTTGCCCAATGGCTTACCTACCAAGTTGAGATATGCTTCTATATTTGAATTGAGAAGCTTATGTTTTCTATTAAGTACATGTAAGGTTTTGTTGTTGTTTTTTTTAATCATGGAAAATAAGAGAAGGACCACAGGACTAGAGATAGGTGAAATGTTTCATTTCCCAAAATGGGAAAAGGTAAATTCTTAGATAATTAAATGGCAAAATTGACTTTGGTTTCTGATAAAATTTTAAAAAGTATTATTAAAGGTATGGTTTATGTAACTCAGAGAGGGAAGCAGTCACTTTTGATCACTTTGAGCCAGTATGGATTCATAAAAAACAAGGGATGCCAGATCAGCCTCACAGATCTTCTGGCTAGGTTTACTTACTAGACTTATTGTGGTTTAGGAGCAGGCCATAGAGGTCAAATACCTGAGTGGAAGTGAGACCTTCAAGAAAATTTCTTATAATATCCTTGCAAACGTGATGAGATAATGACAGCACTATTAGGCACATTGAGAACTGGCTAGATGACTGGGCTCAAAGAGTGGTGAGGAATCACTATCAGTCATGAGGAATCCCTAGGGGGGATGTTATAGGACCTTCTCCTTGGCCTGTTAATGATAGTAAATCACATTTATATAGTGTTCTAAGGTCAACAAAGTATTTTCCCCACAATCCTATGAGGTATTTTAATCTTCTCTGTTCATCATTTTTCTTTATGATTTGAATGAAAGCATAAGTAGCCTGCTTATCAGATTTGTAGATGACACAAAGCTGGGAAAATAACTGACATATTGGATAACAAAAATGAAAGCCCAAAAGATCTTGGAAAGCTAAAATATTTAAATAAATCTAATATGATGAAGCAATAGGTAAACTACACTCAAATTTTAAAAATCCACTGCACAAGTATCAGATAAGAGATGTGACTAGTTCAAGTGAAATAGGCCTGGACCGTTTAGTGGCTACATATAGATCGGTGGCATTGTGTGACAGCTTTCCCCCAAAACGATAGTCTTAACCTGCATTAATATAAGCTAATGCCTAAAAATGAGGGAGATAAAAGAAGTGTTGTACTTCACTCTAGTCAAAACATATCTGGAGTATTTGTATTCAGCCACTGCATCTTTGGAAGGACAGTTATATACCATTAGAGGAGAATGATCAGGTTGTAATAGGACTTAAAAGCATACTATCCATAATGAGTCTGGTCCCCTAGAGAAAGGCCACATCTCAGGATTCTAGGCATACCCCAGAGGTGTTGAGAGAGCATCAGTTCTTTCTCTGATGCTATCAGCACAAGCATCCACTTTGGTGTTTTCTTCCCAGTGTCAATAGCCAGTGATTAGTGCTTCAGTTTCATTTAACTAACTTCATTTTTCACAAGCGATATTTAAGCAAGAACAGAAGTATAAACTTCTCCCTATCTAGGAGCTTACTCTCCTCTATGCGACCTTCATCCCTTGGGGCAGGGAATGGGCTCAAACTTAAAGGAATTTATATATAGCATTTACTCCATTACATTTTCTTCTAAATATGGTATAGCTAATGAGGAAATCACTGACACTCCTTTTTTTGACAGCTATTTCTATGCTGGGTCAAGCAGGTCAGTTGACACTTTGACTTTCACAGGGCTCAGCTGTCTGAAAAATCTGGCATGGAGTCCAGCTCCTGCATCTCTGGAGTCTTCCTTTCTAGAATATTTAAAGCTGATAGGGTTGCAACCTGGTCTAATACTCCTTTATTTAAGAGCAGGATATAAACAGAAAGAGGCAAAGTACAAATAATAGTACTTGGCAAAATTCGTAGCCATGTGTGTCTCTAGGTGAGGAGGTTAAGTCTTAAGGCCTCTCCTACTATGAGAAGGCTTCCAGCATGTTTTCTCTCAATCATAGCACAAAAGGAAAGAGGAATCACCTTGGATTTGTGTTTTGTAAGCATTGTCATTTATGACTCAGCAGTCGGTTGAAAGACTCCTGAACCCATGCTCAGAAGTCCAAATAAAATTGACTCGGCAGAGCATGCTGAGTGTGCTCATGAGGACAGGGCTCACTGGCCAATCCCCATTACAGAACAATAAAGAAGAACTGAGAGGAGCACATAGCCATCCTAAGGTGTTTCTCTAGTTGTCCAGCTCCATAACCAATCCCTGAAATGGGAATTCCTCACATATGCCTTCACTGAGAAATTAAGATCAGCCAAGTCAATTTAATTCTCAAGCTTCCAACAGAAAGCTGGGAGTGCTAATTACAGAGGAAGAAAGCAAAGCACGGATCTCCTCTTTCCCATCCACAGGGGAGGAGTCTGAAGGTTGCAAAATATTCCTTTTCTCTCCTACCTCCTAAGCTTAGGCCAACTTTGTGCAGAAGCAAAGTAAATTATTAGGATAATTTAAGGGTTATGGAAAAAATATTCCATCCCCCAAATTCCTTTGTGATCTGATTATATATTTCATAAAATGAAATCTTTTGGGGGAAAAAAAGTTGAAAAGATCAAGGTATAAAATGTGTTTTATGCCATATATATTTCTAAGTATAAATGGTATAAAATATATTTATTGTAAGAGATTCTCTTTCAATATTCCTTTCAAGCTAAAGAAACTTAATTCATTTTTATCAGCACTGCTGTCTTTATCTTAGTCATTTTCATAGTTATTCTAGATGGCATAATAGAGAGTGTTGGACTTTGAATCAAGAAAACATGAATTCAAAGTCTCAGTCTCACATATTTACTAGCTGTGTGACTCTGGGCAAGTCACTTAACCTCTCTCAGCCTGAGTTTCCTCATCTGTAAAATGGGGATGATAATAGCACCTACCCCATAGGGTTGTTACAAGGATTGAATGAGCTAATATATGTAAGGTGCTTTGCAAACTCTGCAATGCTACATAAAAGTTGTTATTATCATTCCCACAATATGCAAGATTATTGACCAATTAGTATCTAATGAAAATCTAATCTATGGTAGACTGCTTCATCCATGAAGAAATCTAGTAAAAAGCAACTTCACAGTATTCTTTTGTCTGGGTGAGAGTCCATTGATTGTTATTATTTTTGTTTGTCTTTTGTTCTTGAAGAAGACCAATGACATTACAAGGATTGCCCCACCTCACTTAAAAGTAGGGCAGCTAGGTGCTGCAGTGGATTAGAGTGCTGGGTCTGGACTCAAGAAGACCTGAGTTAAAATCTGACCTCAGACACTTACTAGCTATGTGACCCTGGACAAGTCACTTAACGCTGATTGACTCGGTTTTCTCATCTGTAAAATGAACTAGAAAAGGAAATGGCAAACCACTAGAGTATCTTTGCCAAGAAAACCCCAAATTGGGTTAAGAAGAGTCGGATACAACTAAACAACAAAAATAATCTTTTACTTTTTAGTAACTTTAAGATAAGAACATTTATTGAGTCAATCAGTTGGACATCAAGGGCTGAGCTGGAAAGAATTAGTAACCCAGGAGAAAGCAGCAAAAGAAGAAAGAGAAGGCTAGACAACTGTAGCAGAGGAGAGATCAGGGAGGGCCATTGGCTCTGAAGCCATCTTAGTTCAGAATATTCAAGCTATCACTGTCAGGTGTGCCCATCTCCTCGAAGACTGGAGGACATTTCAGGAAAATGTTGGCTTTTCCCCTAATTTTCCCTTCCAGTGCCTATATATTAATAGACACTATAATATCCTTGGCTGCTTCTTTACCTGAAAGTTTCAAATAACCTGAATTTTGCCTTAAACACAAAGAAGCCAGAGGTAAATTAAAGCAAATAGTCAAACTTCTGTCCATATGTTAGGAATTTTCCTAATTGGGGCCTTAGAGTAATTGTGAATATACTCCTAACTATTCACTTAATAAAAAATCCTTAAAGCAGTAGAGGGAATCACTTGGCCCTGGGGAGCTGATATATTATTGCCTTTAGACTTAATTGTAACAATGTGTTATGCTTTCATAGACAATATTTGGATCCCATTGTTATATGCAATTTTGTCAGTTTTTCCCTTAACTAAGCAACCCTAATTCCTGTCACCTTTGCTCAACCCTTTATTTTTCCATTTCTCTCTCCTCTGAGTTCCCCCTAAGTTTTTTTTTTATCTACCTGAAGTTGTGCAACTCCAACTACTCAAACACTGAAATACATCTGTGTTCTCCTCAATGTGGATTTTCTTCAAATGATGCAGATTGCAAACCATCCCCCTCTGCCCATCTTGTGTGACTCTTTATCCATATCTTTCCAGAATTTCACCAGTGGGGCCAACCAATGTGCCAAAAACCTGCCTCACTTTTTCCTGACATCACGAGAATGCCAGTGGAGTACTCAGGTTATCCAGTGGTTATCACTAGTTCTTCTCATGTGAGAAGCCCATCTCTTTTGTTCATAAATTACTTTGGTGACATCCTCTACTCCAGTTTTTAAAAATTCCTAATGTGTTATAAGTTTTCAGCCTGACCATACCCACCATACCTCTCTATAGATCTATGAGTGATGCTCCTTTTTAATTCTTCAGAGACTGCAATACTCTGCAAGTTGTGCTGTTAGAATATTGGTATTAAAAATATGAGCCTTTGTTTCTGGAAAAAGTTTGGAGTCACTATAGAAGCTTTCCGATTCCTCAAAGGCAATTCAGTACATTCTCCTCTTGTTTAATTCTGTGCCCTTGCTTTTATCCTTCCCATTCGCTTTCGGGACCTTACCTTAACAATCATTCTCCATTTCTCATATTCTCATATATAAAGCTTTTCTTTTCCACTACTGTCTTTCCCTAAGCCTGTGAATATGGCCCAGTCTCCTCCAGGCAAGAAAACTCTGCCTTCCACCCTTCTACCCCAAGGGTTAGTATTTTATGTCTCTATTCTCTTTTGCTGATAAACTTCTTGAAAGAGTAGTCTGTTTGCTGCCTCCATTTCATCACACCTCACTCTCTCCTTTTAATCTTGCAACCTCTTTTCAATCTGACATTATTTCCCTCCACTATTTGAAATTGCTCTACCAGTAGTCATTTCACAGTACTCATCGTCCTGGATCTCTATAGCATTTGGCCCTGTTGACTGGCCCCTTCCTGATTCAAACAACTGCCTTGGCTTATCTGATATTACACTATCCTGGCTCTTTTACCACCTCTCTGACTATGCCTTCTCTGCCGCCTTTTTTTTTTTTTTTTTGCTTTTTGGAGGGCAATTGGGGTTAACTTGCCCAAGGTTACAGGGGTAGTTTCTTTTTGTGTGGGTGTTAAGTGTCTGAGGCCGGAACTGAACTCGGGTCCTCCTGACTCTGGGTCGGGTGCTTTTACTCACTGCGCCACCTAGATGTCCCTTTCTCTGCCTTCTTTGCCAGTACCTATTCTTCCTCTTATACATGAAACAAAGATTTCCTAAGGTTCTTTCCTAGGCTCCCTTTTCTCTGGACTCTGTCTTCCTTAACCTTCTTGTCTCCTTCCAAGTTTTTAGTTATTGTTTCTATGAAAATAACTCTCAAATCTTATCTCTACCCTTGATTTTCCTCCTAGGCTCCAGAGCATTATCTCCAACTGTCTTTTGGGCACTTCCACCTGGGTAACTCACTATACTACAAACTCATGTTCAAAACTGAACTGGTCTCCTGTTCTGACTGCCCTATCACTGTTAAAAGCAATATCATTCTCTTAGTCACTCAGGTTAAAAACCCTGAATTTGTCTTTGAGTCTTCCCATCCTTTCTCTTAATCTTCTTCTTGTTGTTCAGTTGTGTACAACTCTACATGATACCATGGACTATACACTCCATGGAGTTTTCTTGGCAAAGATATTGGAGTGGTTTGTCATTTCCTTCTCCAGTGGATCAAGGTAAACAGAGTTTAAGTGACTTGCCAAGAGTCACACAGCTAATAAGTGTCTGAGGCTAGAGTTGAATTCAGGAAGATGAGTCTTCTGATTCTAGCCCTCGTCCTCTATTTACTATACCACCTACCATAACTTGTTTAGCCATGTTCCAATTGATGGGTAACCCTTCAGTTTCCAATTCTTTGCCACCTCAAAAATAACTACTATAAATATTTTTGCACATGTGTGTCCTTTTCCTCTTTCTTTGATCTTATAGAGTTATAGACCTGATAATAATATTGCTGGGTCAAAAGGTATGAACAGTTTTATAGCCCTTTGGATATAATTCCCAATTGCTTTCCAGAATGGCCAGACTAGTGCACAGATACACAAATAATACATTAGTATACCTCTTTTCCCCATATCTCCTTGAGCATTTGTCATTTTCCTTTTTCTCTTGTTAGCCAGTCTGATGGGTGTGAGGTATGTGGTACCTCAGATTTATTTAATTTGAAGTTCTTTAGTTATTAGTTATTTAGAGCATTTTTCATTTGGTCTATTGATATCTTTGATTTCTTCCTCTAAAAACAGCCTATTCATATCCCTTTAACCATTTATCAATTGGGGAATGTCTCTTATTCCTATAAATTTGACTCATTTCCCTATATATTTGAGAAACAAATCTTTTATAAGAGAAACTGGCTGCCAAGATTTCCCCACAGGTTTTCAAATTTTATTCTGTTAGCTGCTTTGTTTTGTTTGTGCAAAAACATTTTAATTTTTTTTGGTAATCAAAATTATCAGTTTTATTTTTTGTGAATCTATCTCTTGTTCTGACCTGAACCTTTCCCTCTATTCATAAATCTGACAGGTAATATCTTCCATATCCCACTAATTTACTTGTGCTATTATACTTAATGTCTAAAATTATAATGCCCATTTTGAGCTTATCTTGTTATACAGTGTAATATGTTTGTGTGCCCCTAATTTCTGCCAACTACTTCCCAGTATTCTTTTTTTTTTCTTTTTTCACACAGATTCATGTTTATTTTTAATTTCCAGAGCAAGTTCACAAAGTTGCAGGAAGGGAGGATGGAGGTGGGGGAGGGAATGAGGCCCTTCTTCTAGCCCCATTGGGATCTAGCCAGTCTTCCCTGCCCTTGGGCCCTTCCCCTGCCTCAGTGACCATACCTTCCCCTAAACCATGCCAGAACAGTGGGAAGCAGGCTGGAGGGAGACACAAGTGTGTTTCAGAAACAGCAAGGGCAGGGCTAGGGGAACCTGGCAAGCAAACCAGGTCTGTCGGAGCAGAGAAGGGCCTGTGGAAAGCCCCTCTCCTGCTTGGGTCTTGGCATAGCTAAGCTCTTTTGTTGGCCCATTTGTCCATCTTGTTATTGATGGGCAGCTTATAGAATCTGTCAGAGCGCATGTAGGCCACAATCTTCTCCAGTGCCTCAAAGCGGGCAAGGAAATCCTTCAGATTTGGGAATTCATCCAGGCACTTGGGTTCAAACATTTGGTTCTAGTCTAGGATATCATACATGAGGAAGTCTGCAAAAGTGATCTTGTCCCCTGCAAACCATGTCTGCTTTCCCAGGAACTGGGAGAAGAGCTTCAGCTGACCTGGGAGCTGCTCCAGGTACCCAGGTTTCAGTTTGTCGAAATCTGGGCTGTAGGAGACCCAGACTAGCTGCATACGGAAGTCCATGACCTGGTTCTCTAGCAAGTCCACACAAATCTTGTCTTCTTCAGTCTCACCACACATGTTGTGCTTTCGAGCAATTGGATGGCATTGCTCTGGGTGAGCTTATGTTCCCGGTCAATCAGGTATGGCAGGTTTGGGAAATCCAGGCCCAGCTTGAACTTCACCTCCAGACATTGGCTGCGGTCATAGTCAGGAGCTTCCCCACAACAGTACAGCTTCTCCTCATAGTTTGCATCCTTGTATTCCAGGAGCAGGTGAATGGCATGGGCCAGCCCGCAGAAGTCCCAGTAGCTGAAGATCATAGCCATGTCGTCAACAGAGTGGATCAGGTAACTCTGAAGTCAGGGTGGACGTGGGGGAATTTATCTGCAGCTCCAAGGGGGCCACTTCCCAGTATTCTTAACAGTTTTTGTCAAATAGTGAGTCCTTGCTGCAATAAGTAGAATCTTTGGGCTTACCAAAACTGGATTACTAGGCTCATTTGCTTCAAATATTGTGTATCTAATTAGTTCCACTGATGAACCACTCTATATCTCATTCTGTACCAATTATTTTGATGATTACATCTTTGAAGCATAGTTTGAGATCTGGTACACTAATGCATTGTTAGTGTATCTGGGCACTAGTCCAACCATTCTGGAAAACAATTAGGAATTATATCCAAATCATTGGTTCCCTTCCTTCATGGTTCCCCCCCACCCCCGCCCCATGAATTCCTTTGATATTATTGACCTTTTGTTCCTCCAGGTAAATTTTATTATTTTTTTCTAATACTATAAAGTAATTATTTGATGGTTTGATTGGCATAGCACTGATTAAGTACATTAATTTAGATGGTATTATAATTTTTATTATATTGACTTAGCCTACCCATGATCAATTAGTATTTCTCCAATTATTTGGATATATCTTTATTTGCATGAAGAATGTTTTATAACTGTGTTCATATAGTTCCTGTGTGTGTCTTAGCATACCTGCCAAGTGTTTTCTATTCCTCATCTCTGCCTGTTTCTACTCACTTTCAAAATGCAGCTCAGATGTCATTCCCCACATATAATTATATAAAGCTTTCTTTGATTCTCCTAGTTGATTCTCAGTTGAAAGCTAAAAATTCATCCCTCTCTAAATTCACATAGCACTTGGGTTTCCCAATAAGGATGTGGTCTGGTGTGTTTTCTAGATGTGTTAGAGGAGGGTTGTTTTTTGTTTTTTTTTTGAGAGGGGGGAGTTTGTTTTATTTCTTCCTGCTGCTTCATCAAACTTCGTTCCATCTCCCCATATAGTACTCGGTACCCTTCTTATGTGTTTGCCACATTCTCCTTTGGAGTATAGTTAATTATGTCTTCTGCCACAAAAGTTCTACTTTCAGTTCTCACTGTGGTACTGTGATGATCCTGGGTTTTCTTAGGCTATGCCAGTAGAGTTTTACTGTGTGTATAAATATGTGTTATTGTATATGTATGTATTTATGTATACATGTATGTATATACGTACATATTTATATATGCCAGCAACTGATGTGCAAATTCATTTTCTGCACAGATGTGGGAGACTACAGAGCAGGAACTAATAGCAGCTAACTCAGTATTGCTAGAATGTTGTGTGTGAAGAATACAATGAAATAATTAGAGAGGCAGTATTTTGCTCTGTAAACAATATTGGACTTGAAAGCAACAGAGATCTGCATTTGAACCCGCCTCTGATACTTAATAATAGCATGACTTTTGGCAAGTCAGCCTCTCTGAGTCTCAGTTTCCCCATTTATTAAATGGAGATAATAGTACCCCATAGCGATTACTTCACAGGGTTGAGATAATGTTTGTAAAGAGCTTGGAGAACTAGAAATATCAAGTATTATTAAATAAGGGTAGAAATGTGGGTAGGGATATATTCAGAAGCTCATGTCCACAAGATGGTCAAGCTTAGATTAGAAGGCAGCTTGTTTCTGTGGTTTCTCCTGGTCTGGCTTCTAGAGTTAACGCTGAGATAACAACAATAATAGCTAGCATTTCTGTAACCTTTACAATTTGCAAAGTGCTTTACAAACACTATCTCATTTGAGCCTCACAAGCCTGGGGTGCTAATATTATCCCCATTTTATAGATGAGAAATCTGACGCAGACAGGAGTTAAGTGACTTGCTCAGGGTCACACAGTATGTTTCTGAGGCTAGTTTTGAACTTGGGTCTTCCTGACTCCAAGTTCAGTGCTTTATCTACTATGCAACCTAGCTGGCAGGCTATTTGAGCAACTCTTACCAGAGAAGGGAGATTTGTTCCATCTGGACGCTCTCCCATTTACTCTAACAATCTGAAACCTTACTCAACCAGTCTGAAACCTCACACTAACAATCATTTCTCCTTTCTCTTATGTTCATCTGTCCCTTTCGGCTGCAGTCTTCCCTTAAGCATACAAACATGGTGCCCCACCCCCAGTCTGGAATCCACACTGTTGTAAATACCTCCAGACCTCAGCTAACCAAGCAGCCATATTCTGTCTACTCCCATAAGATGACATGCTGTCCCTTTTCATCTTTTTACCTTCACTCATTAATTCCTGTGAGATTCTGCCAGGGACTTACTTTTTCTAGTTTCTTTGATGATTTTTTTTTTCTTTAGAGAAAAGTAAAGTTTATTGCAAATAAGCTGGTTTCGACACAGGAGCTCTAACAAAATTAAAATCTCCATTCCTATGTGAACTATAAATCACCTGTCTTGACGTCTTGCATTTGACTTAAGTGATAGCAGCTGTAATTCTGCAGGCTACAGGTGTACAGCTATCAAAATTCTTCTTTGTGGGCAGGCTGACTGACTCCAGGAAATGGAATGAAACCTGAGCCTTGGAAAAGGGGAGCTGGGGAGCACATTTATTTCCAGGAACTCTCATTGCTTCTAAACAGTGATCAAGATTGCTCAGTTTCAGTTTTCCTTTGGAATTCCTAAATAGATCTGAGGGGATCTATTTGAAATACTAACCTGAATTTATAATACTTGCCCGGAGGAGCCAAGATACCAGCTCCCTGGCAGGTGACATGTGGATTGGGTTTCTGCCTTTGTTCTACCCACTCTGGGTGTCTGTGAATGGGAGCTACGTTCTAAGGGCAGCCTAGTTGTCCTCTTTGGGCTTTAAGGTATTGCTAATGTGAGGAGCTGTCTGTGCATGCTGGAGTCGGAGCAGTGAAATTTAGTAGCATGAAACTATCCACTAGGAAAATACTTTTCAAGCAAAAATGAACATTTTAAAACCTTTCACTCCCCCCTTCACAGGTCCTTTCCTCTTACATCCCTCCCCCCACCTTAACACTCTAGTAATTGAGATCCTAGATTAAGATATCTTCCTATAGGCACAGGGGTTCTTTAGTTAGTAATGGTGGCATACTAGGCAGAGTTAGCCAAAAAAAAAAAACAAAACCATTCCAGAAGAAATAGTCTCCTTATTCCAAAAGAAATTTTACAGGGAGGACTTTGTGGAATGAATTCTTTTCAAAATAACTTTTTAGGAGTCATTTTAAAAATATGAAATAACTCTGTTGTTGAGTCATTTTTCAGTCATATCTGACTCTTTGTGATCCCATTTGGGATTTTCTTGGCAGAGATACAGGGATGGTTTGCCATTTCTTTCTCCAGCTCATTTTACAGATAAGGAAACTGAACAAACAGGGTTAAGTGATTTGGCCAGAATCACACAGCTAGTAAGTGGCTGAGGATGGATTTGAACTCAGGAAGAGGAGTCTTCCTGGTTCCAGGCCTGACAATCCTTCCACTGTGCCACCTAGCTGCCCTTTTGAGATAACTCAGGTAGGTCAATTTGAGGGACAGGTTATAGAAGAGAAAGGAGCTATACTTTGGATCAAACAGTGGCTGATTGCTTCTCTAATTCCCATTCCAACTTCAACTTATACATTTATTAAATACCTTAAAAAGGCTTTTAGAGGGTTTTTCCTTGCCTGGGAGTTCATTATACCGAGGACATCATATCCCTATCTCCATTCCGACTACATGCAGAGCGTTATGCTAGGCTCTGGAGAGATATAAGAATTAAATAAAACAGAGTCTGACTATCATGGAGCTCACACTATAATAGGAATAGATGACATATATCATATGATGACATAATAACTATAATGAAAAATGACACATGACAAATACATATGAAATGTTTTTTTGAGGTGAGAGGGTAAGGCAGGATCATTATTGCTTGGAATGGAGTTGTCAGAAAAAATTTCATGGAGGGGTGGCATTTGAGGATAGGTAGGGTTTTAACAAGTGAAGATGAGTGGGAGAAGAGCATTATAGGTGTAAGGAACCTATAATTCAAAGGCTCGGTGTGGGATGTATTTAGGGTAGGTAGTTCATGGAATGTAGAATCCATGAAGGGGAACACTATGAGTTAAGGCTAGCAAGGTCAGATGGCACAAGGTTAAGGAGGACCTTCATATCAGGCAAAGGAGTCTGAATTTCATTCATTATAGGCAATACAAAGCCATTAACAATTTTTGAGCAATTTTTAAGTCCATTCTTTCTTAGTTCTACCCTTATGCTTCTTAGTGATCAAGAGAACAAAATTGTACCCCCTTCAGGAAAGTACCAGAGATAAAAGAAGCAGAGACTTTTACTTCTCTAGTAGATACTCAATAAATCAGAGCTGGAATCATTAACATTTATTAATTGCCTACTATGTGCCAGACACTGTGCTAAGTAGTGGAGATGCAAAGAGAGGCAAAAGATAATCCCTGCCCTCAAGGAGCTCACATTCTAGTGAGGGAAGAAAATATAGAAAAAAGAATCTGGAAAAGGTGTGAGGAGGTCCCAGCGATGGGGGCTTGATGAATTCCTGCAGCCAGGGTGAGAAATGATTTGAGAGGTGTGAATTATAGAATTGATTTCATCTTGCATGCATTTCTAGAGATCATGAAATCCAGAAGTCACGTGGGAATGATCAAATCCTTGATAATTCATAAACTGAATAAATATTGTGGTTAAGAAAGTGACTAAAATGTTCCTGTGAGAGAACCCACTGATAGACATATATTCCAAGGAGATTAAAGGTAGAAATAATGGTAGACATAGGTCATAGACACCAAAATATTTAAAGCAGCATTTTTTGTAGCAACAAAGAACTGGGATGGCTAAACAAATTGTGACATGTGAATGTGATGGAATGTTATTGAACAAGAAGTGATGAATACGAAGAATACAGAGAAGCATAGGAAGGTATATGGACTGACACAAAATAAACATTTATTGAGTGCTTTCCATGTACTAAATGATAGAAGGGTGAAAACAATACAGGCAAAATATAGGCCCCAATCTCAAGGAGCTTATAGTCTAATGAGGGAGACAACTTGCAAACCATTATTTGCCTCTAAGATATATACAGGGTAATTTGGGGAAAATCCCAGAAAGAGGTCACTAAATTGAATGGGACCGTGAAAGGCTTTACTGTAGAAAGTGAGATTTAAGCTGAGGCTTGAAGTAAACCGGGAGGCTGAGAGTAAGAGGGAAAACAGTCTAGGCATGGGGCCTAGAACATTCTAGGAAAGTCAGTGAAAGGCAGAGTAGGGAAATGGAGTGGCATGTTCGAGGAATACCAAGCAGTCCCTGCTGCTGGATTGTAGACTGCATAGAAGGGAGTCAAGTGCAAGAAGACTAGAAAGATAAGAAGGGTACAGACAGGGGTGGGAAACCTGAGGCCTTGAGGCCACATGTGGCCCTCTAGGTCCTTGGATGTGGCCTTTTGACTGAGTCCAAGTTTTGCAGAACAAACAAGGGGATTTGTTCTGTGAAGTTTGGATTTAGTCAAAGGAGGACCTAGAGGGCCACATGTGGTCTTAAGGCCACAGGTTCCACCCACCCCTGGTCCAGGTTATGAAGAATTTTAAAAGCTAAGCAGGATAATTGTATATCTAATCCTGGAGATGATAGAGAGCCACTGGATTTTGAGTAGGGTGCTGATATGATCAGATCTACCCTTCAGAAAGATCACTTTGGCAATTGAATGAATAGACTGAAGTGGGGAGAAACAGGAGGCGGGAAGACCAACTAGTGGGCTATTGCAATAGCCCAGGTATGAGGTGATAAGGGCCTGTACTAGGGAGGCAACTGTGTTACAAGAGAGAGGAGGGCCTGTAAAAAGGAAATTGTGAAGAGAGAATCATTAGGGCTTGGTAACAGGTTGCCTGTGTGAGGGCTAAGCATGAGGAGTTGAAGATGGCCCCTAGGAGAGTATGATGGTGCCCTTGAGAGCAATAGGGAAGTTCAGAAGAGGGGAGGATTTTGGAGAAAAGAGAATGAGGGCAATTCTAAGCATGTTGAATTTTAAGATGTCTATGGAAATCCAGTTTGAGATATCTGATAGACTACTGGAAGTATGAAACTGGAGGCCAGAAGAGAGGTGAGGGCTAGATAAACAATCTGTGAATAACCTGAATAGAGATGATAACTGAATCCATGAAAGCTGATAAGATCACAGAGAGTATAGAGGGAGAAGAGTGCATAGAACAGAGATACATACATGTGTGCACACACACAAACAGAATAAATATTGAAAAAGTAGTTAAATTTGAGACTCTTTGGGAGGGTGGAAGTTGAGATTAGCTTCACGTAGAAATGGTGGTTGAACTGTTTTGAAGTGGGGATTCTCTGAGGCAGAGTGGGGAAGGAGTACATTCCAGGCATGGTGAACAGCCAGTGCAAAGTATGGAGATGGGTAGATGAGTGTTGTATACGAGGATCAGACAGAAAACTAGCTTGATTGAATTACAGAGGAAGCGGTTGGGAGTAATATCCAGTGACAATGGACATAGATTGAGGCTAGGTTGTGAAGGGCTTTAAAAACTAACGGAGTTTATAACGAGTACCATCCGTTAGCGTGGAGTTGGACAGTGGAGTTGAAGAACAGCAACCGCAGCAAGAGGACCCACATCAACAATGATGCTACTGGAAATATAAGAGAGCTATAAAGGGCAATAACCAGAGAACTGCCAATGAAAGAGCAGTGCAGAAAAGGGGACCACTAACCCCCCTATTGGGGGCCCATCCACTATAGTCAGTCTGCGGGATACGGTAACTTACTGGTGATGTCTAGGGACTTGGATATATGTCCCTTATTTGTCCTTTACTATGTGAATAAAACCATCCTATATTTTGAGGCCTTGTGGGCCTGAGCAAGAAGATCACTGATACTGAAGTTTCCATGTTCTACTTAGGAGGTGGCAATGAGCCAGAGAATCTATCTCTAAATCATACCCAGGTTCTTCATCTCAGAAGAGAGTCTCTGATACTAGGGTTACATGTAGGGGTGTGCCCGTAAATATTTAACAATCAGCTTAAAAAAAAAAAGTACCCACGACACACTTTTAAGTTTAATCTGTATTATTAACATTTCCTCATGAAATGAAAAAAATAAAACCCTGATTTCCGAGGTATAAACGTTGACACTGAAAATTTAATAATTGACTCCTGCAAGTTTAAGCTGGCTCTAGCATATCCCTAGTAATAATACCATTCTACTAATCTTCTAGGCTTCAAAAATATCATTAAAAAATTCCTCCCCAGCCCACTGCTAATCCCATATCCTTACCCCATCTAATTATTTTAAATATATTTCATTTCATTATTTTCCAATTACATGTAAAAAAGGTTATCATTGATTTTGAGTTCCAAGTTCTCTCCTTTTCATTCCCTGCCCCACTCCTTGAGAAGGTAAGCGATATAATATGGATTATACATGTGAAATCATAAAAAAAATTTCTATATTAACTATGTTGCAAAAGAAAACACACACACACATAGAAAACAAGAAAAATAAGGTTTTTAAAAAGCATGCTTCAATCTGTACTCAGAGCTTATTAATTCTCTCTCTGGAGGTGGATAATATTTTTCATCATAGGTCCTTTGGAAGTTGCTTGGATCATTGTCTTGATCAGAACGGCTAAGTCTTTCACAGTTGATCATTATTACAATATTGCTGTTACTGAGTACAATGTTCTCCTGGTTCTGCTTGCTGCACTTTGCATCAGTCCATATAAATCTTCCCAGGTTTTTCTGAATGGATCCTGCTTATCATTTCTTAAAGCACAATAATATTCCATCACAAGCATAATACGCCACAACTTGTTCAGCTATTCCCAAGTGCCCATCTAATTATTTGCCAGTTTTCTTTTAATTTGTCTTTCACAGTATTTCTTGCATCTGTAGAACTGTAGAAATTTACATAATGTTGGATTAACCTTTGGAAACCCAAGACTACCTCCAGATCAGGAGGAGGCATTCAAGGAGAATTGTAGAATGATATTAGACCTGATGAAGTTTTAAAAATTATCTAATCCAAACTGATTTTCCACTTGAGAAAATTGAAGCCTAGAGATGTATCTTCTATTTCTCTTCTTTGCCACTAATCAGATGTAACTTCATGCAAGCCACTTAACTCTTCTAGACCATAATTTAACTCTTTCTTCATCCATAAAAAGGAAAGCATTGGATTAGGTGATTTTTAAGGTCTCTGGTTCCACCTGTGATTCTTTAATGCACAGCTTCTTAATGACAGACATGTGACTAGAGCCCATCTGACTCCCATCAGTGCTCTATATACCTTTCTGCCTCTGTAGACATTGATGCCTCCTTGTTTCCTCCTTTCCATTCCTATTGCCACCATCTTAGTCCAATCCCACTTTACTTCTGGGCCTTGCAATAAACTTTCTAATTAGTTTCACTACTTCTAGTCCCTCCCACAACTAATTCATCCTTTGTTTTATGGCCTAATCACCTCACTTTCCTGCTCAAAAATCTTCAATGATTCCCTTATTAATGAATGAATTTAAATACTAATTCTGTTCATTACTACCTATGCACTTTTGGACAAATCAAAAACACCTTTGGGCCTTAGTTTCTAGTACTAAATCTGGGATCCTATCTATAATCTTTATCTTGCTTTTCTTTTTTTTTTATCTTGCTTTTCAATGCTCCTCACAAGCCTCCCTTATCTTATACTACTCATATTCTCTACACTTCAACTAAACTGTTTTCTAGCAGAGCCTGCACTTCCTTTCCTCCATGCCTCTGCAATGCTTTATATATCTAGATTATCTCCCCCCATCCATATCCATCCTTCAAGATTTTTCTCAAATGCCTCTACCTCCATGAAGTCTCCCCTTTTTCCCCAAGGAGAGTTCAGATAGCACTTATATTTTTAATAGGCATTTTAAAATTGTACTTTGTACATGTTTATTTATATAAATCTCATCTCCCCCTTTTAGCTTCTTCATCTTCCCTCTGAGGGAAGGGACCATTGTTATTTTATCTTTAAAGTGCTTTCATTGCTTAGTACAAGAACTTACACATAGTAGGTAATCAGTAAATATTAAGTGAACAAATGGAAGAGAGGAGACCTTGGGCGCTTTCCCTATTACTCTCTGT
This sequence comes from Petaurus breviceps papuanus, assembly GCF_028583685.1. NCBI lineage: Eukaryota > Metazoa > Chordata > Mammalia > Diprotodontia > Petauridae > Petaurus > Petaurus breviceps. The sequence continues at coordinate 36,309,039 of NW_027187378.1, forward strand.
AATGATTGACCAGCATCAAAATAACCATAAAGTATATTTCAGCCATGTCCTTATTATCCTATCAAAGAATATTTTCTCCAATAAGGGGGAGTGGTGTTAGCTAGCATAAATGGCTACCATTACATTAAATAAACAGTAAATAATTCAGTAAGGCTATGGAAAAAGAGAAATCGAGCCATACAGTTAAAACTTGGGTTATATGCACAACCCATGTAACCCAGTTTTCTATTGGTCATCATCTATAGTGGACTTCAAAATGGAGAGATCTCATAATTGTAAAGGAATAACTAGATAAATTCTAATGGATTGCTATGTTGTGAAAAACATTCTGGAAGCACTTTAAATCATGGTAAGCCATAAGTGAAAATGTGACAAAGGTCGAACTCAGTTTAGAAACACCTCGCATCTGAGATACTGGAATTAATTTAGATTAAAAAAAAAAAGAAAATGAAGAGGGAAAGTAACAATAGTTGTCCTCTCTTTAGATTCCAACCTTAAAGTACTTAAGACATTTGACTTGCCCTTGTCAACTATGCTGACTGAAAAACAATCTGATAGGAAGGAGCTGGAACTGGAGAAAAGCAATTTCTAATTAGGAAGTTTGGAAATGGGTTAGGATAATACTTAAGAAATCAGCTAGCATAAGGAATCTGCTTCCATTTAATTCATTATGAGAATATGATATAAATTACATCACATATAAAGTAAACCAATAGCTTTCTGCTAGTTCTTTCAAAAGTGGTGTGTAACTCAATAAAAAATGGACTTTTCGCTAACATCTATAACATCAGAAGTTTTTTTATGAATCTTGTCATTTTCTGAATTAATTAACCCTAACTTCAAACAATTTTTTTTTCATTTAAGGAACATTGTACCCTCTTTCCAAACTGATATTTAGTTGGAACAGGTGTTATTTTGGCAGCTGCTTTTAAGCTGGTAGGATTTTTTTACATCTGGATGCCAGAGTTAATCAGAAGGTGTTTTTCTACCTTTTTCACTATTTGAGGCACAGTTTAAAGGTTCTCAGTATATTTTGTAACTCGTTAATTTTTGGCATCCTCTCTCGAACACAGGCCAATATGATTCATTCTTTCTTTGAGCACAATTAGCTGTGAAAACAGATCTTAAGACTTTTTTTTGCAAAGGATTATTGAAGGTAGGAAATGCAGGTGATTATCAGAGTTTGCCTTTGATACAGACATCCTGCTCTTCTCGGAGCCCTTTGAACTCACTTTGATATGCAATAATTAGGAGGGATTCAGCCCCAGGAGAAGAGGCTGCTGCAGCCCTGCCTCCTCTCTCACTCTATTGAGTCCTTGTTTTGAACTATTGATCAAACAGATTTGAAGGGATTTGTTGAAGCCTGTGTGGGCTGAAGAGGAAGGAAATGTTGGGGGGAGGATGAAATGGGCACATCTGGCTATAAATACTCCAGGAAGGAGCCTACTGGTCAGGTTTCATTCATCACTTTTCACACACATTACTTAGCCTTGAAATTTTCTTCTATTGCAGAAGAAGCTTTGCAAGACTTTATATTTTTATGTCTTGGCAAAACTAATTACTAGTTTGAAGGAACACACGTGCAGAGGGACAGGTAGTGAGTGAAATCTGCAAGCAAGTCTCCTAAGAATAGCAAACACTGAGATCTGGATATCTGAAGAATGGTGGTAGTTTTCTTGCTGGGACTAAGTTATTTGTGCTCTCCCCTGGGAGCTTTGGTTCTGGATTTTAATACCATCAAGAGTTCTGCTGAAGTACAAGACCCTCGGAAGGTAAAATTTGTGCTGGGGATGAATGCTTATAACTGAGTTTGCTGTTTTAGTCTCATTGGTGAAGTTCCAGATTTTATAACGAAATCATTAAAATCCATAGGTCAGTCTCTTATCTGGAAGGGAGGAGGGAACTTGGGTCTTTTTCCATGCATAAAGTGAAGCTAATAATCTGAGCAATGAGATGCTGAGACCCATTCCAATAATGAACCTAAAGTATATTAAGGCTCTGGTAAGGATATGAATATGAGGTACTCTATAATGCTATTTTAAGGATAAAGAACATAAATTTATTTTGTTCCTTGGCATCCTTTCACTATATGTGAAGGCACTGCCACAAAGCCAAAGTACTAAATTTTTAAGAAGGTTCACAAAGAGCAAACAATTCCATGAATGGTGGAAACACCATAATAGCATGAAATCTGATGATTTTAAGAAACCAAATGTGGACTCTTGGAATGAAGCTGGCATATAATAATTGCTTAATAAATGCTTGTTGGGGTGAATTTTTAAATGTAGGCATTTGACTTTTATCCTGGTTTCACTTCTCAAGGTCTCAGTTCCCTCATTTGTAAAATGAGAAGGGTTAAATCAAAGGTTCCCAAACTTATTTGGCCTACCACCCTTAAAAAAAAAATTATTCAGCACCACCCTGAAAATTTTACCAACTAGAAAAGAAGTCTCAGATTAAGTGTACAATTGCGCCCAACTGCCCCCTTGGGGTATCATCACCTACTTTGACAGCCACTGGATAACCTCTGAGGTCTTCTCTGCTCCAAGTCCTTTGAGGCGTCTGACATCTTGGTGCATTTTCTTGCTCTGTGTTATGTATTTCATGGAAGTACTTCTACTCTACAGGGTTCTTCGCAGTGCTTGAATGACAAGGATTGTGGTGCCCAAAAATTCTGCCTCAAATCCAGGGATGAAAAGCCATTCTGTACAATGTGCCGGGGATTAAGGAGACGATGCCAGCGTAATGGCATGTGTTGCCCAGGGACTCTCTGTGTCAATGGTAAGTTGTCATGAACCCATGCAGTGCATTAAAGTGTATATAGCCCTTAAAGGACACTGCACATATATACCATATAGACAAGAACACTTCAAGGGCTCCTCTAAAAATTTTAGGTTTCTTATAGTTTTCACCTTAACTTAAAACATTTCTTAATGAGTTATTCTTAGTTGTATTTGTGTTGAGAATTTGTTGCTTAAAATGATCCAAAATTGAATACTGTATCTTGTAATTATTTCTTTATTCTTTTCCCCCACAATACATACTCCATATGTTTCCCTCTTAATTAAAAACCAACTTTAATTTTCTGGGACATGTAAAAAAAATCTTCCACTAAAGTCATCCTTTAGTCTTCATTATAGAATGGAAGTGACCCTGGGTTTTTGCAGGTTATGTCAATAGACCACAAGCCAGGTCCTTTACCAGACTGGAAAGGCTTAAAGCATAGACTGGTGTGTGTGAATTCAAAAGGCATTTATTAAAACACCTACCATGTACTGGGGAAACAAAGATAAAAACAGTCTTGGTTCTCAAGAACATCACATACTACTTAGGTTATATAAAATATAAAACAAATCACCGCAGGCAATCAATTTTTTAGCAAAAGCAGTTCAATACTATTTGGATTATGCTCTCTATCATTGCAAGGCATGCTAACAATGATAAAATCATGGTTCTTTTAAGTACTGACACATGCAACAAGCATTTAAAATAACAGAAATAGAAAATACAGGTGCTGCCAAAGCATATTATGATGTGTTCATATGCCTGCCCCCCAAAATGTTACAAATAACTCTAGCCTTGAATGACTGTCCCTCAGATGTCTGTACACTCATTGAAGAGACAACCCCAATCCTGGAGAGAAATGATGACCAAGGAGGCTTGGATTCTAAGGTGACAACTCAGCATCCAATTCAAGAAAGCAAACTCAAAAAGAAGCCCAACACTAACAAAGCTCAAGGCAGTAAAGGTAAAGACAATACTATTAACACAGTAAAATGATTTTCTTTTTTTCCTCTTGGCTTCTAGGATTAAGGTAGGAGATGAAACAAAACTTGTCTTCTTCAATATAGTACTACTAGAAACTTTTTTCTGCCTTCTCTCTAATCTAATTGTGCTGAAAAGCAGGAGGCTCAATCTTATGAGAGATAGTGGGTAAAGAACGAATTTGGGAAAAAGGGATAGGGAACATGAAATAAGAAAAGCAGAAATCAGTGCAGCACAACATGAATATACTAATCACAAACTCACTGATGAGAGAACCCACCAGTTTACATCCTTTGATTCTTGGACTGCATTAGTAAAAGAATGGTACTCTTTATATTTGTAGAAAAACAAACCTTATCAAGTTAAGTGAAATTTTCTAAATGTTTCATTCTGTTTTAATTTATAATATATGTTACTACGATAAAAGTTACTAAACTGTTCCACAGAACTCCATGATCAGAATATAGATTCTGTGAGAAACTGACAGCAAGATTTTCCTCTCTAAAATAGTAAACATAAAACCACATTACTAAATCTACTGTCATGGCACTTTTTAGGTATGAAAGCTTAATTCTAGCTTCAATATAGAGTCTAACTCCAAATCCCTTGGAAACTTAAAGCATTATATAATCTGAGAGTTGGAAAGGACCTTACCAGCCATCGAATATATATATATCCTAAAGCAACATTGTCAGAATTGTGGCCTGCAAAATGCCCAAGGGGAATCAGATTAAAATTCAGTTGGGAAATGTTTAACAAAATAGATAAAAAATACAATAAAACATAAATTATATTAATTTCAGGGTAGTTCGGTGGCATGATAGATAGAAGTCTTGACTTCAGGAAGACTCATTTTCCTGAGTTCAAATCTAGCCTCAGACACTTAATAGCTATGTGACCCTGAGCAAGTCACAAACAAACTCTGTTTGCCCCAGTTCCCTCATCTGTCAAATGAACTAGAGAAGAAAATGGCAAACTACTCCACTATCTTTGCCAAGAAAACCCCAAATGGGGTCATGAAGAGTCAGACATGACTGAAAAACTACTAAACAACATCAACACCCATCTACTAATAGAAGTGTAGTGTTACTAAAAGACCTATCTTGATTTTTTTACAGGGCAAGAAGGTGAAAGTTGTCTACGAACTTTTGACTGCAATCCTGGACTTTGCTGTGCTCGTCATTTTTGGACAAAAATTTGTAAGCCAGTCCTCCTGGAGGGGCAAGTTTGTTCTAGACGTGGCCATAAAGATGGTGCTCAAGCTCCAGAAATTTTCCAGCGTTGTGACTGTGGTCCTGGACTGTTTTGCCGAAGTCAAAGTACTGGGCCTCGAAAACATTCACGTTTAAGAGTCTGTCAAAAAATCTAGTCTCCAAATACTTCAAAATCTTGTGGAAACACAAAACTCAAACTGATTCTTAAAGCCTTTAATATAGACATTTCTTGTACTAGGATCATGCAACACTTGAAGTTAAAACTAGACTATCTGATACTCTGAAACTACTACTGTAAACCATGGTGGAAAAAGGAGCTGGTTCTTTGTCTGTGTTCTTCACTGTACATGAAAACTGAGGTCCCTGAAAACAAAAAAATGTAGTTTTAACCTGGTGACTCAATTAATAACAAGCCATTAAGTGGTTTCTTGACAGATATGGAAGAAAAGTGAAGGGGTATGTAAGCAATAGTAAATTAATTCCTATAGACTTAAGAGTGAAAATAATCCCTGCAAATACTGGTAAACCAAACATCTGCTGTTTTGATACTGATTTCTCATCCACTAAGGCCATATCATCATGCACAGATGAAACTATATGAGAGTTTAAATTAAATACATTATTAGAAAGAGTTTTACTAAGCAGATGACTTATTTTGTGTTATGGAATTCTAACCCCCAAGGAATTCTAGAACTGAAAATATACATTTCACTTCAAAAAACCTGGCCTTCAATACTTAGTATTTTTATCCTTAACACTTGAATGATAATGCCAAGAAAAAGTGAAGAGGACATAATTTAATAGTTGTAAACACAGAAAGATGAATTAGTTTGATTTAGAAGCCAATTTACTGGTGCTAGTTTCTTTTCAAGAGAAATTGCAGCTGTTTAGGTTATAATGTTTCCTGAAGCCCAGGTACAAGGTATCTGAAGTACAGGCAAAGTGGGGCAAAAAGTGGTAGAATAAAATCCCTCGCAGAGATCAACCAGTTTTCCTTCTCTCCATGATATTTATCTTAAATCCTTCATAAAGAATAAACATGAATAAAATGTGTATATTTAAATTGATCTATTTGCTAATAAAATAAGAATAATACCACTTGATTATGATGGATATTTTAATGGTTACAAGTCTAAAGAGTGAAGAGAAAGCTATCATTTATAAACAGAAGGACCCTTACACAGTAAAGTTCAAGAAATAAATATTGCTGTGTGGTGGCTCTTTGCATTGAAAAAAGCATCACTCGCTTCTGTCCTTGGGTTCTCGGTATTTCCACTGGATGTAGTCAAAGATGTCTTTCTCACTGTCCACTGGAAGGGGTTCTCCAGCAACTCCTGTAAAATGGAGGAGGAAAAATATTTTTAGAGTTCAGATCTGGAGCTTAATTCCTATGGCTCACTTTCATTCATCCCCCATATCCAATCAGTTGTCAAGTATTGTTAAATCTACCTTCATGATGTGTTAGAATGTAAGCTACTTGAGAATAGAAATTGTTTCATTCTTGGTATCTGTGTGCCCAATGCCTGACATGTAAATGCCTGTTAACTGAACTCTCTCTCATCTGTCCCCTTATCTTCACTCACACAGCCACTACCCTAGTTGAGTCCCTCCCTCATCACCTCTTATTTGGAATCTGCACACATTCCTAACACCCAGATCTGACTGTGTCTCTCTTATTTAATCTTCAATGGCTTTCTATTGGCTTTGGGTTGAAATAAAACCTTAGGGCTTTAAAGTCCTTCACAATATAGCTTCAGCCTAAAGTTTAAGACATTTCACAGTATGTCTTTTCACACATGCCATGTGTCCAACTTAAACTGGCCTACTTGCTGTTCCCCAAACTCAGAACTTCTCTCCTACCTCTGTGACTTTGTACAGGTTGACCCCCTTGCTTGGAATGCACTCTTCACAGCTCAGGTGTAGCTTCCTACAGTAAACCTTTCCTAATTTTCTAATTCTAAGTGCTTTTTCTTTCTTCATATTTTCTTCTATTTATCTGTGTCTATGTCAAATACCCTATCAGAATATAGACTCTTGGAGGACTCCAGAAAAACAGGACTATTTTCACTTTTGTGTGAATAGTACCTTGCAGATTAGGTTCTTAATAAATACTTGTTAAACTGACAGGAAAAAAGTAGTTAATTTGCAAATGTTAAAAAAGTTAGTTTGAAAAGGGAAGAATTTTGAAACAAGAGACAGAGAGCATTATGGGAGGTAAAATGGATAATTCTGATTATGTTAAATTTAAAAGGTTTTGCACAAACAAAACCAATGCAGTCAAAATATAGAAAGAAAACAGAAAACTGGAAAAGAATTTTACAGCAAATATCTCTAATAAAAGCCTCATTTCTCAAGTATATAAAGTACTGAATCAAATTTGTAAGAATACAAGTCATTCCCCAATTGATAAATAGTCAAAGGATATGAACAGGGAGTTTTCAGAAGAAGAAATCAAAGTTACCTATAGTCATATGAAAAAAAAAACCACTCTAAATAATTATTGGTTAGAAAAATACAAATTAAAACAACTCTGAGGTACTACCTCACACCTTTCAGATTGGCTAATATGACAGACTAATTGGCTAATATGACATACTCTTCAGATTGGCTATTATGAAAGAAAAGGAAAAAGATAAATGTTGGAGGGGATGTGGGAAAACTGGGACTTTAAAGCACTGTTGGTGGAACTGTGAAGTGATCTAACCATTCTAGAGAGCCAATTGGAAGTATGCCCAAAGGGCTATAAAACTGTGCTTACAGCAATACCACTACTGGGTCTATATTCCAAAGTGATCAAAAAAAGAGAGAATGGACCTATTTGTACAAAAATATTCACAGCAGCTCTTTTTGTGGTGCAAAGAACTGGAAATTGAGGGAATGGCATCAATTGGGGAATGGATGAACAAGATGTGGTTTATAATTGTAATGGAATACTACTGTGCTGTAAGAAATGATGAGCAAGATGATTTCAGAAAAACCTGGGAAGACTTACATGAACTGATGCAAAGTGAAGTGAGCAGAACCAGAACATTGTACAAAATAATAACAATATTGTAAGATGATCAATTGTGAATGACTTAGCTAATTTCAGCAATACAATGATCTAAGACAATTCCTAAAGATCTGGATAATGAAAATGCTATCCACATCCAGAGAAAAAACTGGAGTCTGACAGCAGATCAAAGCATATTATTTTTCACTTAATTTTTTTAAGGGGTTTCCTTACCTCTTCTTTCACAACATAACTAACATGGAAATGTTTTGCATGACTGCACATGAATAACTATATCAAATGGCTGTCTCAGGGAGGGGATGGGAGAGAATTTGGAATTCAAAATTTTTAAAAATTTATGTTAAAATTGTTTTTACATGTAATTGGGGAAAAAATACCTTTACAGGCATTATGCTTTCACGAGGATGGGAATGTTTCCTGGGATAAATATTGAACACTGATACAAAGCCTTGCTAAAATTAACCAAATCATTCACTGAAAGGTTTTCTAACAGATCCAACTTGCTAACAATGAAATTTCTCTGTAAATGACTTTCTTTGTTCAAAACAGCCATTTATCAATGCCAACAAAAGAACAATACTCACCAGTAACTCCCAAGGGCCGGATTGTATACTCATTGATTGTGAAGCCCTTTTCTAGGGCATGGGCCCTCATATTCTTATTGAAAATATCACTGCCAGTGAAGTAAAGAACACCACAGTAATACTGGTCCTTAGGAATCAATCTAAAAATATGGAAAAAATGGACAAAACTTTTTCTTATCTAATATGGTACATACTAGATAGGATTTTAAAGGTGCTATTAATGGTAAAAAAAAAAAAGCTGCTAATAAAAAAAAATATCATAGTATATAGTGCTTTAAGCCTTTGACAATGCTCCTCAACAGCCCTCTGAGGTAGGTAGGTGGGTAGGAAAGGCATTCCTATCATGTCCGTGTTAGAGAGGAGGAGATGGAGGGTTTTTGAGGTGAAATAATATGCCCATGGTGGCACAGGGAATATTCGAGGACAGATGGAGCTCTGCCTCAGTCTCCTGATGCCAAGGTCACAGATGCTCTGCTTTGACGAGGTGGCCAGATCACCTGAGGAAAACAGTACCATGAAAATGAAATTGGCCAAGAAAAACTTCTATGGATCCGAACTTAAATATACCCACAATGGGGCTAGTGAGAGTCACTGAAGGATGCCAGGAGGCAATATTCTGTTGAGGGTAAAGGAAGAGTGTAATAGCAACATCCTTGAATATTTCACCCCAACAGTCTTTGACTCTCAGACATGAATCTTTTTAGGTGCAAAGAAAAGAGGTAAGATATAGTCCATCATGATATACAGCTTCTCTGCAAAGAACAGAATAAATATTTGTTTAATGACCAAAGTCAGAGTTTGGAATCAAATTTCTTTATATACTTTTTCATACTAAACAACATCTGCAGAAGGACTATATGGTCTTTTGAAAATTCTTATTTTACTAAAAACAAGCATACTATGAATAAAGAAATAAAGTCCAGGGTTTGTCCATTTACTGAAAAAGAACTGGATAAGAAGGAGAAACAAAGGAAAAATTGCTCAAGCAAGTTTGAGACAGATTGTGAACAATACCTGATATCAATTCTTCTATAGGGATATGCAACTTCTTCATCTTCACTTGACAGCTGACAGACACCCTAAGAGCAAACAAATGATAAAAAACAGAAAAGATAATTTTAAAAATTTAATGTTTAATCACTTATTTTTAAAAATGCAGATATTTAAACCTATAATTTGGAAAGCTTAAGTTTTAGATCAAAACCCTTTATCTCATCAGTTTTTGATTTTATATTACTAGCTTCTGAATGAGTTCCCTGATATATAAGCCACTAATCACTGAACAATCTTTAGTAGCTTGCCATTATTTCATCAATAAAATACAACTCCCTTAAGTTCATATTTAAGACTTCCCCTAATGTGGCTCCAGCCTTCCTTTTCAATTTTATTACATACGCATTGTTCTTCTTTACACATTCTCCATTCTAGATAAGATGCAGGAGGCAGCCAGGTGGCTCAATGGATAGAGGCCTGGGCCTGGAGTCAGGAAGTCTTGAATTAAAATCTGGATTCAAATTGGTTGCGTGACTCTGGGCAAGTCCTTAAATCTGTTTGCCTCAGTTTCCTCAACAGCAAAATGGGGGTAATAATAATACCTACCCAGAAATCCCAGAGTTGTTATAAGGTTCAATAAGATAATATTTGTAAAGTACTGAGACAGAGTCTAGCATAGTAGGCACTATATAAATGCTGCTATTGTTATTAATAGTCCCTGGCCCCAGATCTCATTCTGATTTTTTCCATGGTTCTTTATACAGCACTTTAAATTGTGTAAAGTGCTACTGTTACACACAGTATCTCATTTGAGCCTCACAGCCTGCAGACTTAGGTGCTACAGGTATTATTATCTCCATTTTACTGTTGAGGAAGTTGAGGCTCAGAGAGTTTAAAGTACTTGCCTCTGTTTACATAACTATTCAATGTTAGATACAGGATTCAAGGCCAAGACTTCCTGACTCCAAGGCCAGCACTCTGTTTCCCTGTGATTCTGACTCCACTGGTCCTCTGGAGCACTGTTTGATGTGACTGTCCTTCACCAAATTAAAGACCGCTGTCATGCTCCCCTACATTCTCTCTTCTCCAGGTTAAATGCTCTTAACTCACATGGCTGGAACATAAGGCCTTTTACTGTCCTGGTTATACTCCTCTGGATACTCTCCAGTTTATCTATTTCCTTCCTAAAACATGCCATTCAAAACACTGAACACAATACTCCAGATGTTGTCTCACCAAGGCAGAGGACAGTGGGACTATTACTTTTCTTATCCTGCAAAGAATCCAGAAGTCAAACTATACATTTAACTCTATTCTACAGTTTTAAAAATCTATTCCATCCCAAAGAAAACAAGTGTCATATAGATAGTGAAACAGTTTCTTTGAAGTACAAAGTGTAATAAGTGAACTTTCAATATGCGGAAACAATATGAATAAGTACATATAGATTAATGCTGAAAGTAGTACTAATTTCAATTCTAATTCCATGAAGGGCTTTTTCAGGTGATAAAGAAAGCATTGTATTTTATTACTTTATAGGTGTCATCCCACAATGCATTTCTAGTCACCAAACAAATTTATACAGTTAAGATGAATTCTTTGTCCTTTCCAGAAATTTGAGGAGAAAGGCCTATAAGAGCACTGATCTATACTTTCTAACAATTTCATATTAATGTTAAAAAAGAAGGTAGGGGGTGGCTAGGTGGCACAGTGAGTAAAGCGCTGGCCCTGGAGTCAGGAGGACCCAAGTTCGGTTCTGGCCTCAGACACTTAACACCCACACAAAAAAACTAGCCATGTAACCTTGGGCAACTTACTTAATCCCAATTGCCCTCCAAAAGGCAAAAAAAAAAAAGAAGGTATGTCAGATTCCTTCATTTATTACTTGTATGAAGCATCAAGGCGCCCTATAGGAGACATTCTATACTAGGCCAGTCAACCCACCACAAATATCAAATCAACTACTACTTCCAGTGAGACTTGGATGGAGATGGCCTAGGACCCAGACCCCAAGAGCCTTAGGAATAATAATGCTCCCCAGACATCTAGCCCTGTTTCTAGCACAACATCTGAGGAAGCAAATCCTACAGAGAAGGGTCCAGCTGTCCCCACCAAGCTTAATGGAAGGCAGCCTACCTGAAGCAGCAAGGTACCCTAAGGGAGAGCCAGGAAACAGTTTATGACAAGACAGTCTAATCACCATTACTACCTCCTGAGACCTAGATAGCCCAGGGCCCTGAACCCTAGAAATAGCAGTTCTGTTCAAACTATCAGTCCTGCTTCCAACTTATGTTCCACAGTCATCACTGAGAGGGCAAATATCTGTAGAGAAGGGCTCTACCTTCCCTGCCACCAACATCAACAGATGTCCAATTACTGATATGTAAATCCATGAGCCCTGGGAATGGCTGGGCCCCAGTCTATCAGCTTTCCTTTTGCCTTAGCCCACTGGGTAGCAACCCATGAAAACATGGCCTGACAACTGCTTCTTTAAGAACTTCAGGTACAACTACCAAAAGACCTTCAAAAACAAGTTGTTGTCACTAAAGTCCTTGGGCCCTGTCAAATGATTTAACTGATGGGATTTTATTGTTGGAATTGATATTAAAGAATATGCATTGGGGTGGCTAGGTGGCGAAGTGAATAGAGCACCATCCCTGGAGTCAGGAGGACCTGAGTTCAAACCTGGCCTCAGACACTTGACACACTTACTAGCCATTTGATTTTGGGCAAGTCACTTAACCCCAATTGCCCTCCAAAAATCAAAAGAAAAAAATAAAGAATGCATTATCATTTACTTTGCTACTGTATTCTATTGGTCATGGGAACTTTCCATTTTACTTTGATGCTGAAAAGTGCTATATGTGTTGTCTCCCTGAATTAGTATGTGAGCCCCCTGAGAGAAAGAACTTTTTCCTTTTTATTTAAATCCCAAGACTTCTAGCAAAATGCTTTCTATATAATAAACATGTAATAAATGCTTTTTCATTCATTCATCCAATCTTCATGATAAAACACACACACAAACAGCAAGACCTGGGGTAGAATTTAGGCTAAACTGCTAAAATTTAATGAGTTCCCAAAGACTAGATTTTCCTCATTTGGAAGACTATACTTAAGAGTTTCTCATACAGAAAGGGGCCAATGGCTAGAGGATTAATAAAACTTTTGGTTAGCTTCACAACATGAAGCTCATCTTAGGCATTAACAAGTTTCAACTCAACTTCTACCCCTAACTGGATCAGAAATTATTTCCATCTGGAATTATCATACGGTAATACCTTACGGATACAGCTGTTTTTGTTCCTGAGGCAATAATCTTGCTGTTTGTCAAGTTAGTAAAAGGATTTTATCCAATGGTTTTTCTCCTTTCCTCAAGGCTAATTTGATTTCCTGCACTTTTGCTAGAGAGCTAGTGTTAAAGAATTTCTGTGTATTATTATAAATTCCTTGCTGGATTGAATGGATTAGCTTTGTTTGGCATTTCAATTGGATGGATTCATGTTGAGTGTTTGAAATAAAACCTCTTTGATTTCCTCAGGGGATTCTAGGTACCTTCTATTGTCCCTAACATTCTTACTACCTAATTCTATAGAAATTATTTGAGGCCAAGCTCACACTCAATATTATAGTTTAACTGATTCCTATTATAGTCAATAATAAGCACCTAAAAGGAGAAAAGCTCATTTTTTTCTTCTAAATGATATGGCAATAGAATAAACAGTACAATTATCTAGACTCTGATTAAACAAACAAACAAAAAAAAAGATTTGGAATAACCCCAGCTTTTAAAAGGTTAGCTTACTGCTGCTTAAAGGAATTAAAAAATATATATATATTACATCCTGAGAATAACTAACACAAATAGATGCTCACAACCTAACAGGCATTTTGGAACAATGTCAAGCCACTTCCCTGAAGTAGGTCAGAAAATGTTCATGATTGCCAGCCTACAGGTTATATTATCAAAAGGTCAGGGAATAATTGGTCTTTGTAACAGGACTCTGATAGTTTAACTCTACCTTTTAAATTTGAATTTACTTGAAAGTCATGTAGTCTGGGTTCCCTAAAATATCTCTTCTACTGTTGTACCACCTGTTCACCTACTCCTTGGCAGTCATTCTCTCCACATTACTCCTATTACTGTATCCTCACCTTTCATTTTCCATTCCTCAATGTTTTTCCTCAGTAGGTTCCCTCTATTCTAACAATCCATTCCCAGATAGTCAATCAGTCAACGAACATTTATTAAGCATTTATATGTGCCAAGCACTGTGCTAAGTTATGGAGTCACAAGGAAAGGCAAAAACGGAGCTCCTGACCTCATGGAACTCACATTCTAATGGAGTAGACAATGAGGTGCATAAAAATTACATGGAGAGTAGATGGGAGTTAAGTGATCTCAGAGGAAAAAAGCACTAGCAGCATAAGGGCATGGAAAAGGCCACCCAAAGAAAGCAAGTTTTGAGCTAAGTCTTCAAGGAAGCTTAAAAGGTATCAGGGAGAAGGATAAGCATGCCAGGCATGGGGGAGAAGCCTGGGCAAAGGGAATGAGATGGAAGAGGGAGTGCTGTGTGCAAGAAACAGTAAGGAGGCCAGGAAAGAGGGATCACAGAAGGTGCGAGGGGGAGTAAAGTATAAAAAGACTGGAAAGAGAAAGGAGTCAGGTCGTTAAGAGTTTTTAAATGACAAATACAGGGCTTTATATTTGTTTCTGGAGTAATAGGGAGACACGTGGATAAACCTATACTTTAGGAAAATCACTTTAGCTGGATGGATTAGAATGGGAAGAGACTTAAGGACAGGAGACCAACTAAAAATCAACTATAACAGTACAGATTGAGGTGATAAGGCTATGAACTAAGGTAGTGGCTGAATAAGTAGCAAAAAGGGGACATATACAAATACTGTGTAGATAGAAACAAGATTTGGCAAGAAATGGCTATATGGGGTGAGTGAGAATGAGGAGCCCAGGTAACTGGGAGGATAGTAATACCCCGAACAGCAGTTGGGAAGAGGAGACTGTTTGGGAGACAAGATCATGAGTTCTGTTTTGCACATGTTAAATTTACGATGTCTATGTAATATCCAGATTGAGATGTTCAAAAGGTGGCTAATGGTGTGAAAATGGAGTTCAAGAAAGAGAACAGCACTGGATATATAGATCTGGGAATCATCTGTATAGAGATGACTGAACCCATGGAAACCGATGAAATCATTGGGTCAGATCTCACAGAGGGAAAAGAGAAGAAGGCCTAGGATAGAGCCTTGAGGGACACCTAAGTTGGTGGGTATGACATAGAGAAAGAGTCAGTAAAGGAGACTTGAAGAGAGATCACATATATAGGAAATCAAAAAAGGAACACTGACAAAAACATGGAGAGAAAGTATTCAGGAGGAGGAGGTAAGCAATAGTGTCAAGTACTGCAGAAAGGCCAAGGAGGAAGAAGACTGAGAAAAGACAACAGATTTGGCGATTAAGAGATAAGTGGTATATCAAAATGAAAATAATATATAAAATATGTATGTGTACTTTGTATTTTTTTTCAAAGTGGTTTCACAGGTATCCTCTCATTTGAGGCTTATAAAGACAACTTTATGTCTAAAGTATGCAGAACAGATATAATCCTAATTTTACAGATAAGAAAACTAGGGCCCAGAAAAGGGGAAGATAGACAGATAGTTGGAATTACAATCTACATCTTATTTCCTAGTCTATGGATTTTTCCAGTATTCTGAAACATACAGATACTTTCCCTCTTCAAACATATTCTGATGCCCCAGGCAAAATTGTTCCAACCACACTTAGAAGGGTGAAAGTTAAGCTTTCCTTGTCCTTACAAATAAAAACTGATTTTGATCCTCTAAACAACAGAACCAAACTAGGGATCCTATGAGTCCCAAGAACAAGAGTTAATAGTTATCTGCAAAACTCAAATGCCTCCTATCTTGTGTATCATACAGAGCCTTACAATTTCCTAACATTATACCTAGTCTGAGTTACTGTATTTAAAACTGGTCACTTTTCCTTTTTATAACTGTTTCCTTCTGGAAAACAGTTCTGTATGATCAAATGAGATAAAATATATTGAAGCACTAAAATAATAAGGTACTACATAAATTAATAAGTATTACTACAGTGTTTAGCCAATTGCTGTAACCCTGGATATAATTTTCTGTGCTGCTGGGGCTGTGGTTATGCCAGTTAGAATAGAGTCTCTGAAAGTTTACCTGGAATAGCTCAGTAATTGTATAGTATGGTTAACTTATTATTCCTGGAGAGAGAGAGAGACAGACAGACAGACAGACAGACAGACAGACAGAGACAGACAGAGACAGAGAGAGAGAGAGAGAGAGAGAAAGAAAGAGAGAGACAGATAGAGAGAGACAGAGAGAGAGAGAAAGAGAGGGGGAGGGGGAGGGGGAGGGAGAGGGAGAGGGAGAGAGAGAGAGAGACAGAGAGACAGAGAGAGAGAGTGAGTGTGTGTGTGTATGTGTGATCACCCCAGATGACAAAGTTCCTACTCTATTTGTTACTGGGTAAATTAATTTAAGAAATAGATGGAATTTAGACCAGAGGTTTTACACTTCCAAATAGAGACTAGAAATGATATATGATTACAAACATTAACAAGTCAAAAAGGAAAAGGATTTTCTAGATTTATGAAGAAGCCTTTCCGTTGATACTTATAAAGTATTGTTTGATAATCTATCTTTAATCCATATGTAGTTTTTCCTTCTTGCATCTTTATCCCCTAAGCCTCTAGGAAGACTGAGGGATTATGATGACTGATTAGACTTCGTTTCATTGTAAAAGACTCCTATAACAGTGTTCTTCCATTTCCTTCTCTAATTATGCCTTGTTTGCATTCCCTGCCTCTCCCCTCATATATCTTCCTGTACAACTCCTACTCCTTTTCTCTCCTGTGTAAACTAATACTTTTCAGATTAATTCTAATCTTGATGATGGAAGAGGTCTGCCAGAAATTTCAAATTAAAGATGAATTTTAGGAATGCTGCAGTTTCACTAGAGTAGATATTTCTGCTGACACAGACGTTTAACCCACTATAACTTAGTAGATGGATTCTGAGAGCTGTCGCAGCCAAAAATTTTATCAGCTTGCAGTCAACTTTGGATGAACTTTTCTGAACTTGGCTAGAACTCCTGGACACAAGATATACAATCTATTATTAGGTGCACACTGAAAGCTTTTCCAGTTTCACAGAACCAGCCAGGGCTTGTGTTTCTGCTAATCCAGCTGTCAATAACTCAGGTTCACCTCCACATTATGATGAAGTATGAAAGTAAGACTTTAGCAGATAATTTTAGTAATGAATTTACTTTAATGGTAACAATTCTATATCTAAATCATTTAGTAATTTTAAAAATAATTGGATTAAGAAGCACTGCAGAGCTCCCTTGATTATCCTCTTCTTGTTTAGTCATTTCAGTTGTTCATGACCCCATCTGGAGTTTTCTTGGCAAAGATACTAGAGTGGTTTGTGATATCCTTCTCCAGCTCATTTTACAGATGAGGAAACTGAGGCAAACAGGGCTTAGTGACTTAGCTAGGGCCATACAGCTAGTAAGTGTTTGAGGCTGGATTGAACTCATGAAGATAAGTCTTCCTGACTCTAGGACTGGTGCTCTCTCCACTGACCCACCTCACTGCTCCCCCTTGATTATCTACTTCAATAGTAAAAATCAATCACAAGTGGGAAATTTCAAGCAAATTTTTAAATAAGTTTATCTACAATGGGCTATAAATGCTAGTTTTGTTTACTGTATGTAATATTAGACTTCAGAGAAAAAAAGCTTGCGACCAATCAGGCTGGTTACTGAGAAGTAAGTCTCCAAGGTTTTTTCAATTGTGTTACTCAAAAAAATCTAAAACCTCACCATAAATTTTGTGTCCCCCTTTGACAGAACATCTGTGATGAAGTGGACTTTTTGTAGTTGTTCTACAACTTGATGCAACAGCTTGGGCTACAGGATCAAAATTAGTGAAATAAACAAAAGGAAAAGAAAACGTTAGAAGTTAATCTTTCTGAAGACCTACAAAAGAATACACGACATTCTTATTTTCTTCATTTAATACTTTTTCTCCAGAAAAAACTGATATAAGTAAATGAAATATATTTTTTGGAAAAGACAGTTGATCATTAAAAAATCATCTAACCAGGAAGAATACATAATTCATTATTTTTCAATAAATCATATTAATAAACTAGGTGATGTTTAAAGCACACATTTCCCCAAACGAATTCAATATATTTGAATCTCTTGTGAGGGGTAATGGCATTGAATCACGTAATTCAGACTTGGAAGGGATCTCAATGCCACAGTCCACTAAAACACCAGATCTGTTTAAAATTGCTGTCTAATCATGATTTTCCTATCTTATAAAGTTGATTTCTTGAATTCAAATATAAAACTTTATATTTATCCCTCCAATTCAAGCTATCTATTCTAGGCTATCAAGACTGTCATGGATCCTGTAATTCCAGTGTGTTAGTTATACCTTACTCAGGTTTGTGTCATCTGCATTTTCATTAATATCAACTTTGTTTTAATTGAAAAATACTCCTTTCATGAAAAACTAACTATAATATTTACTACTAAATCCTGATATAGTCAATCAGCAATGGAAATACTTCACCAAAACTTACCCCTCTCAAAGTTCAATTGCCCTTTTCACAGCTTGTTGAGGGAAAATATATTTTACCTAATTTCCTTAACAAGTTTTCCTTGTCATAGAACTCAGCACAAAAAATTCCTAAATGAGTGTCTTGTCATGAATAAGACCCATTGTAACTACTCAAATGCCAATAAACACAAACAAGCATAAGCACTGCTATGAGAAACTGACTAAACTTAACTAATGGACTTAGATACCTGTTTAGCTGACTCAGAAGTGAAGCTAGGATGGGTGAGGAGAATATCCATATCTCCACTTGACTCTGCACCTGTAAACGTAAATACCAATAAATTAAATTCTTAATGCAAAGTTATAAAATTAGGTAGACATGGAACCTAGCTGATGATATTGAAAGATCCTACTCTTTTGCTTAACTTAATATTTCACTGTTCTTCATATTGAGAGCAAGTTAAAAGATCTTAACTGCCTAGCTATTTGGGTAAATACTGATGCAATCAGTAGGATCTGGGATAAAAACAGTAACTAGTACTAGAGTTTTATACAAACAACCTATTTCAACGTATTAGAAAATGTGTCTATGGTTTAAACTTCAAAATGCAAAATCTTACTTAACTGGAACATTCATGTATTTTGGTTAAATTAATGTTAACCAAAAAACCTTTGTTCAAACCTTATGGTTGGAAATTTTTCATAAATATACTAGTACACTTTCCTGTCCTGGTAAGTACAGCATTGTGAACATAAGCTTTTTTGGTGACTGAGGATCTTTATCCTAAACATCAATGAATGATCTTTGTCCAGTACTGTAAATAAGGAAGAGATTACATTGAATATGTACTAATTCTAGGACACATCCTAGATGTTGCTTTTTAAAATAATTTCCTCCTATCAGTTTGTCTTCCTACCATTTTCCCCTTGTCCCAAAAATACTGAATTTCCTTCATGCCCTCCAAATTTAAAACCATGGAGGATTCTGTAGTTATTTTATTTTATTTTAAAGTCTACAACTCCAAGGGAAAAGATGATTAAGACAGAATTCTTTCCTACTTAGTGGCAAGCAAATTAATTCAGTTAAAAGGGAACCTGATTTCATAGATTTTGTGAAAGCTTATTATAGTATCATCCTACAACGAAAATAAGTTAACTGTTCCCTGAATCTAACCAATTTAGATTCTAATCACACAGAAACAACCATACATTTCTTCAAGCCAATACTACTGGGTTTTAATGGCTTTTTGGGGGTTTACAATTTTAGCCATGTCAGGGAAATTCAATTATTATATAACATTACAGGACTAGAAATCACTCACCTCGTCGGAAACTTCCACAGACTGTAGCAATATATTTTGGATCAACTTTCTTAATTTCATTCAATACAATATCCTAAGCAATAAGGGAAAAAAAGCAAATAAAAATTCTAAAAGTGCTTTGTTTTATTTTAGTCACTTTTCCCTCAAACCACCAAATTACAACAAAGGAATCTCTTACTTGCATTTGTAACATCTCTTTCCTGGGAATTCTCTTCTCAAAGTCTTCAAAATATCTACAACAAAAAAAGAATTAAAAACTGTGAGCTTCAATTGTCCTCAAAATTAAACATTGAAAGTAAGTGACTTCCCATTAAAAGACTTTTCAAAAAATAAATCTTACATAAAAATAAAGCTTCATTATACACTAGCTAAGTAATAGCAATTTGTTTCTTAACCTCAGTTCCTAAGGGCCAAAACCCTAAGTGCTATAACAATTCAGAAAACTTTATATACACTTAGTAATAAGTAAATATTATGTTCTGACTCACTTTCTAAAAATGAGAGAAATGAATGAATTTAAGTCAGTGAATTTGTTAACAAATTAAATTGCTCTTTGCTGGTAATCCAGGGAGTTACAGTTTCTATTTTCCTGAATCAGTATGTATGTTATGCCAATTGGCTTCACAGAGGCACCAATTAATTAATATGATCCTTCAGGACAACCAGGTTCTTTAGAATATTTCAGATTATTGGATAAAAGCTTGGAAAGTAATGACTTAACAACACTGGTCTCTTCCTGGAAGAAAACCTAGGAAAGGTTAAATTTAGATAGAAGGACTTCTATCTAAATCATATGTGTGTTTAGATAAAGGAATGATAGAATATTCTAAAATCAAGTATTCTACAGTTAGAAAGATTACTGTACAGTATGAGGGATCCCCATCCCAAGAAGTAGAAATTTGGGAAGGGTGATATCACTTTCTAAAAATATTTTCCACTTTTTTTTTTTAAGCAACGGGGGTTAAGTAACTTGCTCAAGGTTACACGGCCAGTTATTTCTGGGTGTGGTGCTAAGCATCTAAGCCCAGATTTGATCCCCAGGTCATCCCGACACTGGGGCCGGTCGATGCTCTTACTCGCTGAGCCACCTGGCCGCCCCTAAGCAATTGGGGTTAAGTAACTTGCTCAAGGTTACACAGCCAGGTGTTTCTGGGTGGGTAATAAGTGTCTGAGCCCGGATTCAATCCACATGTCACCCCGACACTGTAGCCAGTGCTCTTACTCGCTGTGCTACCTGGCCGCCCCTATTTTCCACTTTTTAAAGAGAGTATAAACATAAATAATTAAGTCTTTCTAAAAGCATAGAGAACCAAGAAAAATTTAGTCACCAATGCTGACTATAAGAATAGTTAATATTTATACAATGATTTAAGGTTTTTCTTTTTTTACAACAATCTTGTGAAATAGGTAGTATAAAAATTATTCCCCATTTTACAGGTGAAGAAACTAAGGCTCAGATAGGTGAAATGACCTGCTCAGGGTCACATAATTACTAAGTATCAGGGAGTCCAGACTCAAATCTAGGTCTCCTTACTCAAAAATCAGTTTCCCTTCTACTATATCAGTCTGCTTCTCCTACAATGTTATATAGTGGAAATTAAAGTCAAACTACAAAACACTTATTAAATGCCTGCTGTATGTAAGGCACTTGAGATACAAAGACAAAAATAAAATAATTTCTGCCCTTACATTTATTACACTTTACTGAGGAGTGAAGAATGCTATGGAAACACACATAAGTCACACTACGGAGAAGCAGAATACAGACAACTGAGAGCAAGGATTGCTTCATGGAGAGAATACCTGAGATAAAACTTGAAGGGAAAATAAAGATACATAAGCAGAGTTGTGGAAATGAAGAGATTGCTTGAGTAAAGGCATGGAGACAAGAGACATGAATGTGAAGTTCATGGTACAAACAGCTTGTAGTTGGACTTGAGCAGAATATAGACTATGTAAAAGAGGATAATATGGAATAAATCTGGAAAAGCAGGCTGGTCCTAGACTATGTGATGGCCTTATGGTCAGTCTAAGGAGTTTGTATTTTACCCTAGAGAACTGTGCCTTAGGAAAATTATTTTGGCAGATGTGGAAGGGATAGCAAAGGGTTATAACCATAGCAAAGGGATCCTGGAAGCAAAGTTCAATTAAAAGGCTATCAAAAGAGTTCAGATGAACTAATGCATTGTTGTTGGAGTTATGATCAGATCCAACCATTCTGGAGAGCAATTTGGAACTATGCCCAAAGGACTATCAAACTGTACATACCCTTTGACCCAGCAATACCACTTCTAGGTCTGTATCCTAAAAAGATCATAAAAAGGGGGAAAGGACCCATATGTACAAATATATTTATAGCAGCTCTTCTTGTGGTGACCAAGGATTGGAAACTGAGGGGATGTCTATCAATTGGGGAATAGCTGAACAAGTTGTGCTATGAATGTAATGGAATACTGTTATGCTATAAGAAATAATGAGCAAGTAGACTTCAGATAAACCTGGAAAGACACATATGAATTGATGCTAAGTGAAATGAGCAGAACCAGGAGACCATTGTACACAGTAACAGCCGCATTGTACAATGATCAACTCTGATAGACTTAGCTCTTCTTAGTAATGCAAGGATCTAAGACAACTCCAAAAGACTCACGATGGAAAATGCTGTCCACATTCAGAGAAAGAACCTTAGAGACTGAATGCAGATGTAAGCATGCTCTTTGTTCTCCTTTTCTTCTGTTGTTTTGTTTCTTCCTTCTCGTGGTTCCTCCCATTAGTTCTAATTCTTCTTTACATCATGACTAATGTGAAAATATGTTTAATATGAATGTATAAATATAGAATATATCAGATTACATGCTGTCTTGGGGAGGGAGGAAAAAAGGGAGAGGGAGAAAATTTGAAACTCAAAATCTTATGGAAATGAATGTTGAAAACTAAAAATAAATTATTTTTAAAAAATTAAAAATTAACAAAACAAAACATAACAAAACACTTTTCACACAAATAAGGTTAGATCTAAATAACTGGGGAAACAAAAGTTCAGATGGAAAGTGATGATATCCTGAACCAGGGTAGTGGCTATGTAAGTGATGTATAGGAGATAAATACAACAGATATTGCAGAGGTAGAACTTGGTAGGCTTGGTAACTGCTGGTCACTGATTAGGAAGAGAACTAGAAGACAGTGTGTCAAAAAAGCCAACTGAGGAAAAAACATCTAAGGGAATGGGGCAGTCAAATGTCAAAAGATGCAGAAAGATCAAGAACAGGGAGTGAGACAAGGTTACTGGACTTAGGAAAGAAGAAATCATTGGTAACCTTCCAAGACAATGACAGAAAGAGCAAGGAACTTGGAATCTGAGGACTTCAGGTTTCAAGTCATGGCTCTACTACTTAGTAGTCATAGGATTAGAAAAGACCTTTAACCTAGCAAAGCCTCTGGAGATGATGAGACTTGCATTAAGCACCTCCTAAGACTGCTTTAAAGTGTTCTATGAAATGTAAAGACCTGTATAAATGAGAGCTATAACTGTTCAACACACTTAACTAATATCTGAGTAACTGTAATTTATTTCTTTCCATATTGCTATTAAACTTCTCATATTCATGCTCTGTCACCCAACTAGTATGTGTTATGATACATAAATACCACCCCACACCACATGCACAAAACTTTTTTAAAATTTGGCATTTGACTGTGTGAGTGGGTACTCCAGCCAGCCACTGATCCAGACTACAGATCCTCCACAATTTTGTAAATGGCCTTACCCAGAATTATTGTGCCTGAATAATTCATCATTATGCAGTCAAGTTAATGATAAGCCTCTCTAAACTCAGGCTGGTTATTGGATAACAAACTTACAATTTTATCAAAAAGACTAAAAGTGATTATCTTTTCAGTTTGGTAGCACCTATCAAAGAATAACATTTAAGAACCAAGGTAATATCAATGCTAAGATAAGATATCAGAGAAGGATTTTAATGAAGGAGAATACATATTTATTTGAGAAAATATATATGTATGTATATACACACACATTATATATATCCTACAATAAAGCCTTTCTCTAATGACTCAACAAGGCATGGAATTGACTGTTCCTGTTACCCCCAGTGAACCCCTAATAAGCTTTGGCAGATCCTTTCAAGTTGGAAAAGTTTTAAGTGTCAATGTGACAAAAGAGACTGTCACCCTAAGACCAGTCTAAATTCTGGGAAATTCATCACCTAAAGGCATGAAGGGATTATAATTTGTGTGGGTAGGAGTACTTACATTTGTTTAAATATGAGTCTCTTGAGGTATGTAAACACGTGTTGGTAACCTTTTATATATATAGCTAAATCTGTGAAAATACTGACATTGTATCTAACAGGACACACAGTAATAACACTGGGCATTTCTGCAATGAAAAATTGAGTTCTACTAACGCTGAAGAGATTTTACTGAAGTCTCAAAGAGCAGTTTTGGAATTAGCCTTAAAATTTCAAGTGTCAACAAAAAAAGATAATTATCTTACCTCAGCCCAATTCGCTGATGATGGTTCAATTTGTGTTCATTTTTCCTAAGATCTATTTAGGAAATAGAAAAAATTTTGAGAAGTAAAATTTAACACTTTGGAAAAATTACTTTGTTATAAAATGAAAACTAATCAAAATATTAGTTCATTGAAAAGATCTTTCAAAAGCTTATCAGAGGGGCGGCTAGGTGATGCAGTGAATAGAGCATGGCCCTGGAGTCAGGAAGACCTGAGTTCAAATCCGGCCTCAAATACTTAACACTTACTAGCCGTGTGACCTTGGGCAAGTCACTTAACCCTAATCGCCCTGCCTTCCCCCCCTCAAAAAAGCTGAAAAAAAAAAAGCTTATCAGAAAAGAAATTAAATATAAAAATACTTTGATGGGATTAAGAATTAGATATTTCATAACCATACTACCTCGAACTGCTGCTCTTATGATGGATATGCATTAATTACATTCAAGTTTTGTAACATAATTTCAAGAAATTAGCAGTGTTAGGCTAATTCCTCAGGGTATAATATAGAACAGCACCATATGGAACCTGTGCTGGAAATTACTATTTATCTCCTGGGATAAACAGACTGAATGGTCAACTGTATGTCTTGACAGAACAGATATAGGTTCAATATAACATTCTTTAGTACCACTGGCTCTGAATTAAATCTGAATGACAATGTAGCAATATTAATATGATTCAAAATTTAAATGACACACCCTTAATCTGATGGATAAAAAGATACAAGAGAACAATATAATGGCGAAAATTAAGTACCTCCAGATCACCTAAAATAAATCAATATACCAAACAATTACAGATTCAAGGAAGTCACATAATATAGTTGAATCTTCATATATACTAGTAAAATTTTTAAAAACTTGTATGAACAATAACTACAAAATGATGACTACACATAGCAGTAAATGAAAAGAATGAATGAAAGGGATTTCAGGATTTTCAAAAGTAGTTGGAAGGGATGGAGAAAGCAACAGCCACTATAGTTTTACTCAGAAAATCCACCCTTCTACACTGGCTTATTGCTTCCTGGCTTCAAACATATTCAGACCTCCCCATCCTTCAAAAAAAAGAAAGAAAAAAAACCCAAACAAACCTAAAACTTTGTTTGAATCTTACTTGTTCCAATCTATTGTTTTTCTTCACTGTGAAACTCCATCAATAGATGATGTATACCCATTTCCTTCTTAATTATCCCCACCTACAATTTTGTTTCCTCACCACTCTACTAAAACCACTCTCTTAAGAATCAATCTGGCTAAACCAAAAAACCTTGTTTCCCATTCTGTTTCTAATTCTCCTACCTTCTCAGGAATTTGACACTATTGATCATATTTCTTTTCAAAATATCCTCCTCCTTTGCCCTTCTGGCTCTCCTTCCTCTGAACTGCTCTTTCTTTTTCCTTTCCTGGATCCTTATCCAAACATCTAACTATGGGTTCTCTGCTCTTTTCTTTACCCTTCCTTCTTCAGGGGGTTCATTTATTCTGACTTTGTCGGTCACCACAGCACAACTAAGCAACCCTTTAAAGTTTATGAACCACTTTGTTCAGATCAACCCTATAGATAGGGCAAGTAATATTATTCTCATTTTACAGATGAGGAAACGGAGACTTAAAAAGTTAAGTGATCTGCTTATAGTAACAAGTAACAGAATTAATCCCTGGGTCTTCTGACTCAAAGTCCAGTTACTCTTTCTACTACACTGTACTAATTCTCACCTACAGGTTGGTGATCCCCAAACTACATTTCCCATACTGACCTCATCTGTGCACCACATCTAATATTTTAAAATGATCATTAGAGCATTTCTATTTGGATGTCCTCAGCCACTTCATTTAAAAGGTTTTAAACAAAGCACATTACCTTTCTCTCTCAAAACTATCTCCCTTTTCAACTTTCTTATTTCTGTCAGTGAATTGTACATTCTTCTATTCAGTCAAAAATCTTGGAGTCACCTTTGACTCCTTGGGAAACTACAGTCCATCTGTCACTAAGCCATGTCATTCCTTTCATTAAATTGTTTCTTGTAATAGTTTTTTCCTCTCCTATCCCAATTAGTTTTGTCTTATAAAAATTTTTTTTAGTTCACATCATTTATTTTCTCCCCCAACAAAAGAAAAAATACCAAATTCTTATAACAAATATAACTAGAAGAAAACAAATTCCAGCACTGACTAATCTGTGTCATTTGCAAACCGAATCCATCATCTTTTTAACATAAAGTGGGTAGCATATTTCCTCATTAGTCCACTGGATTCATGGTTGGTTATGGTACTTATCAGTGCTTAAGTTGCTTAAGTTTTTCAGAGTTGTTTGTCTTTATAATGTTGTTGTGATTTTAGAGATTGTTCTCCTGGTTCTGCTTATTTCACCCTTCTCCAGTTCACACAAGTGTTCTCAAGTTTCTCTAATACTTTGTCTTTCACAATTTCTTTTGGCACATTAGTATTCCAATACATTCACAGACTATAATTTGTTCAGCTATTAGCCAATTGATGGATATCCCTTTTAGTTTCCAGTTATTTGCCATTATGAAAAGAACTTCTATAAATATTTCTGTACAATAGGGCCCTTTTCCTATTTTTTTTTGTATCACTTTAAAGGTATAGCTCTATAGTAGTATTGCTGCATCAAGGTATATGTAGTTATTGACTTTGGGTGTATAGTTCCAAACTGCTTTCCAAACAGCTAAATTCTGTTTCATTAACATTGTACTAATGTGTCCATTTTCTATTTGTCAATTATTGGTCATTATTATTATTTTTTAGCCATTTTTGCAAATCTAATCAAGATGAGGTAGAACCTCTGAATTTGCTTTACTTTGTTTACAAAATATTTTTTCTTTTGGCTACTTGTGACAGCTTACATTTCTTCTTTTGAAAGCTGACTGTTCATCACTATTTGACAAAAACTGCTGGGAAAATTGGAAAACAGTATGGTGAAAATGGGTCAACCAGACCAATGTATGACACCATATACCAAAATAAAGTTCAAATGGGTACACAATTTAGATGTAAAGGCTGATATTATAAACAAATTAGCAAGGAATAATTTATATGTCAGATTTATGGAGAAGGGAAGAATTTGTGACCAAACAAGAGACAGAACATTATGAAATGCAAAATGAATATATTTGATTACATTAAATAGAAAAGCTTTTGTACAAAGGCAACTCATAACCTTAAAAACTAATTCAAAAACATTATAAATTATCCCATTTCCTTTATTAAAGGAAAAAGAAGCAATTCTTTCCAGTCTTAAACTTAGGAAATATGTGAACAGAAATTATATTAGCTAGTAAATTTTACTGCCAGATTAGTTTCTTTCCTGTGAATTATAAGCTTACATATATCTAAATACATATGAATACTATACCTTAGATCTTGGTAGTAGAGTCACAGCCATAGTCTATCATTTGTACACACAAGTGCTAAGTTTTTTGGGTTCCATGTAATTCTTTTTTTTTTGGGCCTTTTGGAGGGCAACTGGGGTTAAGTAACTTGCCCAAGGTTACACGGCTAGTTTTTTTGTGTGGGTTTAAGTGTCTGAGGCCAGAACCGAACTCGGGTCCTCCTGACTCCGGGGCCAGCGCTTTACTCACTGCACCACCGAGTTGCCCCAGGGTTCTATGTAATTCTAATGGTCTTTCCAAAGACTAAATTTAGTTTACTACTCTGATCAAGACAATAATCTGAGACAATTCCAGAGGACACATCATGAAAAATACTATCTGCTTCTAGAGAAAATTTATAAACTATAAATGCAGATTGAAGCATACTTTTTTTAACTTTATTTTTGTTGTTTTATTTTGTGCTTTCTTTTGCAACATGGCTAAGAGGAAAATATGTTTTACATGACTTCATATATGTAACTAATATCAAATTGTTTCCCTTCTCAAGGAGGAGGGTGGGGAATGGAAGGGAGAGTATTTGGAACCAAAAAAAATTTTTTTAATGATTGTTAAAATTTTTTTACATGTAATTGGGAAATATTTAATGATATAAAAAATTTTTTTGAAATTAAGCTTACAAATGATGACTAATAGTTTATACTCACCTTCTAATGTTTTAATTCCTTCATCTACAAGTTTCCTTGCAGCAGATGGACTGCAAAGAAAGGAAATCATCAACTACATGTGAAAAGTAAAAATTTTTTGTCCTTGAAATAGAATGCTATACAGTTATATGTCTTCATAAACACCTTAACCTAAGAGTCGCTATTTAAACTACAATGTTACTACAATAATTTGTCATTTACTATACTAACTTTGATCATAAGTAACACAGTCATGAACCTGAAATCGAAAAAGGCATATATGTCGGACTAGTATCACAAAGTCGATGCTCCTTACTCCACAGGATAATTATGGAGATACTTAGCTGGTCCCTATCCTGTATTAGAACAACACAACATAAACTGCTCACCTAAAGAAATGACAGCTGATAGTAGGAGAAAGAAATCCAGCTCCATTAAAAAAATATTTATTAAGTTGGGGGATATGAAAGTGTAATATCCCTGCCCTCATGGAGCTTACATTTCCCTGGAGGGAAACAATGTATATGCCAGTAAATATAATACAAAGTAAGGAGTGAAGGGGCAAGTGAGAGATTGAAGTTCTAAAGGGAAATTTGGGACAAAAACACTCACTAAAATGTCAAGAGGGTTGGAAGAGGATCAGGGAAGGCTTAAAAGAAGAAGTGGCATCCAAGTGAAGTTTTGAAGGAAGATAAGGACTCTAAAAGGCACATATAAATAGGGAGTATATTTCAGGCATATTAGAATACCAGTATGAATAAAGGCAGAAGACTGAAGGCTCAATTCAGGGCATAGCTAGTAGTCCAGTTTGGTTGGAATGGGGAGTAAGTAAAGAGGAATAATGGGAAATAATAAATTAGACATAATAATTATAAATGTACAATAGTCTGGGGTTATTTACTAGGGAGGAAGAAAGCATTTTATACCTTAATGGTACTTAAGGGGACCACCATTGTATTCTACAATAACTCAAATTCACAATGGCCAGGCAGTGGTAATATAAAAAGCACTAAAATGGATTCTAGTCCCAGCTAACTAGTTATGTTGACCTTGTGCATATCACTGTATCTCTATGAACTTCATCTTCTTCATCTATTAATTGACAAGATTGAATGAGATCAGTTCTTAACTTTTTTCTTTCATCACAGAATCCTTGGGCCTGGTGAAGCCTATGAACCTCTTCTCAGAAAAATGTTTTTAAATGCATAAAATAAAATAGGAAAACAAATGATAAATGAAAAAACAAAGGGAACCAATGATACTGAAATATAGGTTATCAACACACTAAAAAAAAAAAACCCCAAGTTCAAAGATTCTAAGTTAAGAACCCCTAGACTAGATGGTCACAGAATCATAGATGTCGAGCTGGAAGGGAATGTAGAAGTCTTCAGTTTCATTATAAATTCATTTAAAAGATAAGGAAACTGAGGATCAGCTAATTTAAGTGACTTTCCTAAGGTCACACAAGTAGTAAAAAAGCAAAACTAGATTTGAACCCAGGTGTCAAAACTCTTCCATTCAGTGTTCTTTCCAATATAGTGTAGTGTATAGTGTAGTCATTAAAACCAGGTTAACATACTCAGTGTATGCACACCAAATGTACACTGTTCAAGATAGGTAAACACATACTTTAGTAAGACATCTATTAAAAGTAGTTAAAAGTTTCGTCTTTTGAAACCTGGAAGAATACTTCATTCTGTAAAAATAAAACGGGCCTTCCTATATTAATATTTTACTTTGTTCAGTGCCAAAAAGGCCTGCTTTGATACAAAATTAAAAGATTACATATACTAAACAAAACAGTCATAGTATAATTTAAAATGCATTTCTTACCCAATACCACTAACTCGTGTCAGGAAATTGATGGATGAACTTGTATCATCCTCCCTAATCTTCAAAAAAGAATAAAAAAGGCACATATCAATCTGGGTTGCCTTTATAACTAATATTATTTTATTTAAGTCATCAACCAGTCAACAAATATGCATAGCCATTTCAGGGTGACATTTTTAGATCTGCAGAGAGAAAATATTCAAGTATAATGGATAATATAGGGAACGTTTTTGAAATTTATTTTTAGTTTTCAACCTTCATTTTCACAAGATTTTGAGTTACAAATTTTCTCCCTGTCTTTCTCCTATCCCCCACCCCAAAATAGTGAGCCTACTGAATATCCCTTCCCCCAGTCTGCTCTCTCTTATATCCTCCCCCAAACCCCCTCTAACTTTCTAGTAGGGCAGGATGGATTTCTATACCCCAGTGCCTGTATATCTTATTTCCCAGCTGAATGTAAAAAAAAAAAACAACCAAAACCAACACAATTAAAAAAAGTTTTTTTATATTTGTTTTTAAAACTTTGATTTCCAGATTCTTTGCCTTCTTCCCTCCTCACCCACCCCCACTGAGAAGATAAGCAATTCAATATAGGTTATACATGTGTAGTTATTCAAAATGTTTCCATATTGTGAAAGACTAACTATATTTCTATAGGGAACTTTCTAAACTGGCAAAGCCAGTTATAGAACCTCCTGAAGATTTCCTATCTCCAATTTATCCAATTCTATACAAAGATCTACATACAAACCATCAGGAGAGACAAAGCTACTGATTAGCATAAGGCTGAAATAAAGTTGAAAACTATTTGAGGTAAACATAGTTCTTCACTTCGCTGGTTCTTATAGGTTCTCCACTGGAATAGCAATGTGAATATGGAACTCATGTGATCCTAAAAGCTGAAGCCATCTCTTAAAACAGTGAGTAAAAAGTGAATGTTTTATTAGAATGATAAACATTTTAAAAATATAATGTTCTTAATGTAATATCTTTTTTCTTTAGTAATCTTATTAATATTTTATGAGACATTACTAATTCTGAATACATCATTGAACTGTAAAAAATTATAATGAAGTAAAAGTAAATCAAATGAGGATTTACCTTTTCCAGTTTACGTAATTTTCCAGTAGTTAAAAACTCATCAATCTTCTCAGCAATTTTTGCTCCTACACCATCCTAAATTGGAAATAAAGATTAATCAATAAGTATTTACTAAGCACTTAATACATGCTAGGCAGTTCACACATAAATGAAATATGAAATCTTTGAAGTCTACATTAACTAAAAGCAAAATAAAAAGCAAAACAGAAAATAAGTGACCATCACCTAGAAAGTCTTGAAATAAGGAATAGATGAAGGGCAGCTAGGTGGAGCAGTGAATAGAGCACCAGCCCTGTAGTCAAGAGGACCTGAGTTCAAATCTGCCCTCAGACACTTGACTCTTACTAGCTGTGTGACCATGGGCAAGTCACTTAACCTGGAATGCCTTGCCTCTCCCCACCCCCAGGCCAAAAAAAGAAATAAGGGATAAGTGAAACTCTGCTCCAGTTAAAAAATCACCTCTATGGGGTAGAATATTTAAATATGCACTAAAACACATGATAACTGAGAATAAATAGATTTCCTGAATTAAATATTAAATCAATTTTTCAAGCTCATTGGAAGTAAGTCCATTACTGTAAAAAAAAAAAATAAAGGCTGAAAGTAAAGTTCAAGGCCTTTGATTTTCTGTATCTGGATACAGACTTTTCCCCTCTTAAAACTAAAACTCATGTCTGACAAGAATCTTTCCACAGAGAATAAGTAGAAAGACATGAACAGTAAATTTTCATAAGAAATGTAGTGTCAACACATGAAAAATGCCCCCAAATCACTAAGAGCAAAAGAAGGAAGGCAAATGTTCCAAGTTTTGAGGTTCTGCCTCTCAGTTATTCCATTGGCAAAGGTATAAAAGATGAAAATGGTGAATTTTGAAAGGGCTTTAAGAAAACAAGCATACCAATGCAGTTCTGGAGCTGTGAATTGGTCTACGACTCTGGAAACAATTTGGAACTAAAATGTATACACCCTCTGACCCAGTGATGTCACTATGGGAATTAAGCCACAAGAAGGTCAGAGACAGAGAAAAAAGCTCCATGGATACATAGTATTTTTGACAGAGTATCAAATTACTGGAAACAAAGTGGGAAACAGCTAAACAATTGTGTTATAAAAATTAAACATAGTATCACTGTGCTTTACGAAAAGACATATGAAGAATTCAGAGACACTGGGGAAGATTTGTAGGAACTGATGTAGAGTGAACTAATACACTGAAGGACATCAGAATTCTTTGACATCAGAAGACTAGATGATGAAACATACATCCTTCTTCTTGGCAGAGAGGTGGTAGACTAGAGATGCAAAATGAGATATACTTTGTTGGGCATGCCAATATATTCAAAGGATGAATTAGAGCTGGAAGGGACCTTAGAGGCCACCTAGTCCAAACCCCTCATGAGGAAACAGACCTACAGAGGCCAAGGGACCTTTTCCAAGATAAAAAGTAGAAAAGGAAAGTAGGAAAGGTTTCTGAGGTCCTCTGATACCAAATTCTGTATTCTTTTTACTGCATTATGCTGCCTCTTCTAACGAGGGAAAAGAACATTGCGGACAATGCATTTTTAGCAGCTTTAATTCTTCACTAAAGAGAAAATAAAGTGGTTTGCTTTGCTTAATTCTACTATTCGAAGTGGAAGTATTCTATGGAGGGAGGAGGTCATTGGGGAGTAATGAAAAAAGAAGCATGAATAAAACATTAATTAAATAAATAGAGCAATGTTCAAGGAAGGACAAAATATTTTCCATTCTAACATTAAAAGCTATGAAGGAAAATTAGTCATACTTTAAAAAAATCTAAATTTTTCTAAACATGCAGGTGTTGCTAAATATACTTATCACATAATAGCAAAGAGGTCATGGATTCTCAAAACAAAAATGAAAATGGAAACTGGTTCATAGTTGAGATTTGATATTTAGATTGTGGATCAACAGGTACATGGAAGTGGTGGGAGCAGTAAGTTATAAGTTTAGCTGACATTTACATGACACTTTAAGGTTTGAAAAATGCTTTACATTACATTATCTCATTTGAGTCTCATAACAACTATGCAATAGAGGTACTATGAATATTATTATTTTCATTTTCAAGATGAGGACAAAGACTAAGGAAGTGAAGTTCCTTATGTTGGTAACTGGTAAATGTCAGAAACAGGATTTGAAACAGTCTTTTTGACTTGATGTCTAGTAGTCTATGCACTATGCTAGGGGACCACATTCCTGTATGATTCAAGAGCTAAAAATATTTTTTACATTAAAAAAATTACAGTAGTTTAAAATGTTCAAACCATTCTTAGCTATTGGGCCATATAAAAACAGATGTCTGCTGGGTGGCTAACCCCTGTACTATACTACTATGTATTCCACAGGAGATTTTTGGAAAACATGTTAGCACTTTTATTAAAAAAAAAAAAAGACCGTTAAAATTAATCTTTTGAGTTTTAGCTGTTTCAACAGGCTGAACGATATATTAGAATCATTCCAAGAAAAGGGATAGTCTTTAGTTTAATATCTGGATATGATGTATGATGCAAATTAGGATACTTCTTTATTTTAATTGGTTATAAGTCTTACCAGTTTCTTTGCTTCTGCTCCACTCTTTATTTTGCTTGGGTACTTGGCTATCACAGAGGCTGCTTTTCTTTAAAACAAACCAAAACCAACCAA
This sequence comes from Petaurus breviceps papuanus, assembly GCF_028583685.1. Taxonomy (NCBI): domain Eukaryota; kingdom Metazoa; phylum Chordata; class Mammalia; order Diprotodontia; family Petauridae; genus Petaurus; species Petaurus breviceps. Next base: position 36,342,745 of record NW_027187378.1, read on the forward strand.
GTCAGATTTTAAGCTTTTCTATTAGGGAACCTTTAAGATATACTCAGTCACCCCTCAATTTCTACCAAAATACTATCATTTCTTCCTCAAAACAAAATTTTTATGACTCTCATATGTGATGCTCCAAGTCATTTATTGAACCTCTACTGCTGTCTATCTGTGTAAGTACTGTGTCCACCTTCGTGTTTGGAGATGACACTGTTAGAGCCTTACTCAAGGAATTTGGTTATAAAGACTAACATAACATAACAAAGCAGTGCTTTGAAAAATGTATTCTAAGCTTAGGTACTATTAATGAAAACATTCACAAACAAAAATAAAAACAAAAAGGTCACTCAATTTTTTTAAAAAGCACATATATTAATTTTAATAAGAGTGCAAAAGTTTGGTTTACTTTTCTGTTTGCTTTTAGGCTCTATGTATAGTTTTGTCTCTTTTTTTAACCTAATTGTAGACAATCTACATGTTGTTCTGATTTAACTTTTTCCATTATGTTGCTCATATAAGTTGCTCCTTCATTTCTTTGTATTTGTTATTTCCTTTTTTTTGGCCTGGACCTGTAATTTCATTGGTGCAGGGATTCCCATGAGGAAACTCCCTCCAACAATACAAATGAGCAACTATTTGGAAAAAAAAAAACTTAGTCGACTGCCTCATCCTTGGGAGATTAAATGACTTGCAAGGTCTCATAGTATATGCCAGAGGCAGTACTTCTGAACCCAGGTTTTCTTACTCTAAAGACAGCTCTCTAGCCATTAATTCTTTGTCATTTCTTATAGTACACTAAAATTCCATTACTTTCACAGACCAAAATTTGTTTAACTATTCCTCAACTTTCGGGCACAAGGATTTTTCAAGTTTTTTTGTCAGCAGCGGTCTTTTTTCACCATGCATAGGCCAAGACTGTCATAAGGTATTAACTTCACATTATGTCTTTCCTATCTTTCTCGTTCTTACAGCCACCCGTTCAGGCTCTTATCATATTTTTGTTTAGGCTAAAGCAATTGGTTACCTCACTAGCCTCTCTCCCCACTCCAATCTTATATACAGTTGTCAGTGTAATCTTCCTAACACACAGATCAGATCACATTATGTCACTGCTCAAAAACTCTAATGGCTTTACTGCTGGCTTTTCTAAGATGCTTCTCAGTATTAAATCAATGATCCTACCTATTTTAAATCAATTCTTACCCTGGTATTACTAGTCTTCAACTATCTGGCACCAAACTACCATTTAAGCCTTACCCCACACTCTTCCTCATTACAAATATAATATTCCAGCCAAACTTACAGTCATCTAAAAAAAAAAACCCAAACCCAAGTTTTCCTACCCTGGAGTCTTTGTATGCATTGTTTACTATACCTGGCCTATCCCTTCTGTTGATAACCTACTCATCTTTCTAGGGCCAGATCAGTTGTCACCTCCTCCAAGAAGCCTTCCCTCAGTCCCTAACCCTAACCTAAGATGGAAGTAGTCTCTTATCTACTCTTATAGCATTTTATCTGCCCATAGTCTATACTGTATATACACGGGAAATCTATGTTCAAGGTACACAATTTGGAGGGTGCTAACTAATCCATGGACTCCAGTGAAATCTATGCAATGTCAAGAGATCTACAGAAAGCACACTGGGTTGTCCCTCTGTGGAGGACTTGCAGAACATGGACAAGAATTAAGGTACTTGCTGTCTGCACAAATACTGCTATCTGCACTGTTGATGGGAGTATCCATACAGCAGCAAGATCAAAGATTCACTATGTCAAGTTTGTATTATATCTACCCTAACTAGATGGTAAGCTTTTAAGGGCCAGGAAAGATGCTATATTTACCTTTTTTTTCTCTCCTAGGTCTTAGCATGATACAATGCAAATTATAAGTACTTAATGTGTATTTAATGAATTGTTTGTGAAACAGCCAATCTAGAGGACTTTCTTTACAGATCCACCTTTTCAACTGAAATTTATTCCCCACATTTTGACTACTCCATGGCAAGCTAATCTATCAACTGATCGCTTCCTCAATATTTTAACAACTACTTGCCATTTATTTTGAACTTGTGTTTCAAAACATTCTTATGACGTTTCTTCACTTTGCCTTACTTGTTTGCCTCATTTTAGTTTATCTCAAAGTAGTCACTTGTGGTTCCTTGCTGACACCCACCCTCTATACTTGGATCAGCAAACTATGGGGCCCAAACTGAGAATAGTTTTCACATTTTAAAATAAAGTTTTATTTAAAATGTAAAAACTATTCTTCACTAGATGATCAGGTAATTTCAGCTGTATAATTGTAGTTCCTAATTTGTGTAGGTCATGGACACTGGAAGACTTTGGAATTATTGCAAGAAGTTCAAGACACCATAAATAAGTAAACATATCTTTTGCAAATTGAACATTAATAAGTCTTAAGAGTAGAGATTTCAAATTTCCAATTATATTTAGACACTATTGTGATTAATAAAATACAAACTCATTTAAAAGTATTAATGACTTTATAGCAGTGTTTTGTTATTATGTATTTTCTCAGTCAATAGATATACCAGTAGTACAACTACTATCATGGAGTTCTGTGAAATTTGATAATAAAAAGGGGTCCTTATACTCCAGTATTTGAGAACTGTTCTATACTCATTCAGTTCATGAACATACTGGGTAGCAGACTGGGACACTCTAGAATCTCACTGCTGGCAATCTAATCTTGTCATTTAATAGTAACTCTGCATTGTAAGTGAAGATGACAAAATTGCTCAAAAACTATATGCTCTGTCAACAGTTTCTCTCAGTGCTTTTAATAGTCTTATTCTGTTATTCTGCCATTCCAAACCCCTCCCCCACAAAAAAACTAGACTTTTTGATTTGTACTTTAACTTTTCTAACAGGATATCACCAATAATGTGCAGAATTTCACTGACATTTTTTCATTATGTATTGCTAATGAAGTTTTGCCTATATACATAATTTTGGTGATAGAGGTTGCAGTATATAATACTGTTTTGACCTGTAATATCCACACTACCCTCAGATGTTAAATTAAAGCATAAATAAGTTAGGTAGCAGAGTGGAGAGTGCTGGGCCTAGAGCCAGAAGACTCATCTTCATGAGTTCAAATGGGCCTCAGACACTAACTGTATGACCCTGAGCAAGTCACTTAACCCTGTCTGCCTCAGTTTCCTCATCTGTAAAATGAACTGGCGAAGGAAATAGCAAACCACTTCAGTATCTTTGCCAAGAAAACCCCAAATGAGGTCACAAAGAGTTGGATGTGACTGAAATGGCTGAACAAGAAACTCTAGGAGTAATTTTTGAAAAGTTTAAGTGATTTTTACATAATTCTGAATTTCCCACATCATCTGAAAACAGTCTGATGTCACTTCTGGGTCCTGTGTTATATCCTTCAATATCATCACACTGACTGTGTTAGAACTGGCTGACTACAACTGTGCTGGGCACATAGGCATTCAAACCGAGTAAGCACTTGTAAAGTACTCCAATAGTAAAGGAGAATGAGTCTGACAGAACCTCATCATTTGACATGACTGGTCATATTTTCATAAAAGTGAATTTCTCACAGCTGCCATAGTACTGGACAAGTCAGTGAAAACTGCAAAGACTCAAAGCAGACTAAAAGAATTTTAGAACTAGACGTTTTTGATCTTGTTTTTATCACTATTAACATCTTTACTATCCAAGATCACATCTCCTGCAATGAATTACAGACAAAAAAACATGCTGATAGCTAACCCAAAAAGGATCTTGTCAAGCTTTATCCAGGAATAGTCAAACAGGAATAATTTGACCACAACAGACTCAGTTTCCTTGAAGACAATCCAATAACATTCAACTCTGCTCATTTAAATTACTATTAATTTAAAGAACAAAATTGTTCTAGTGCATTCTGTGAGACCAAGTGTAACCAGAAAACACAGTATCCTCCTACCTGTAAGCATTGTACTTATGGATTGCTCGGTTCACATTCCTCTCATAATTTGCGAGTTCTGGAAAAGCAACAAGAAGTATATGGTGAGCTAGAATGTCTAATAGGCACATTTGTGCAAACTGGGCTTCCTGCAATGAGACTGGGCAAAAATACCTCTACTGTACTAACTGACTCATGTCCACTGTTGTTTGTGGCAGGGCAGAACCAGGCCAAGAAGAGATGGCCTTGGTAAGGAGGGCACCAGTCAAATAACCCTTGAACAGCAAATAATAAATAGCATTTCTATACCGCTTTTATGTTTGCAAAGCACTTACCCTACCACACTGAGACAGCCACGTATCATTTCAATGTTATACAGATTAAGGAAGCTGAGGCTTAGTAAGGTAAACAGCTCGATGACAGAGTGCTGGACCTGAAGACAGGAATATCCGGGTTCAAATCCAGTCTCTGACACTTACTAGCTGTGACCCTGGTCAAGTCACTAAACCTCTGCTTCATTTTCTCCAGCCTTAACATAGGGACAACAAATAGCTCCTACTTCCCAGGCTTGCTGTGAGAATAAAATTAGATAATGTTTGTAAATACATTAAAAATCTTAAACAGCCATATAAATGCTATTATTATTATAACTACTTGCCCATGGGTTGCACAGGAACCCTGCCTGAACCAGGACTTGAACTCAGGTCTCCTGACTGCAAACCCGAGTTTCTAAAAGCACTTTACCAGTCAACAAGGCACTTTTTTCACAGCGATTCTGCTGAGGTCAGCAGCGTCAGTATCAGCACCCCTGCCTGACAGGTGAGCCACCTGGGATCCGGTAGGGGCAGGTGGAGCACCTTGCCCTGCCCTCCTCGAGAGTGAGCACCCCCCCCCCCCAGCAGTGCTCAAGGCCCCCTCCATGCCCAGGCCCCCCCAACCAAAACGAGGTTAATTAACATCATGTTAATGACGATGACAAAGCAAATGGCTTTTCGGGAAAAGCTATCGGGGTCTGCGTGGCCTCTGCGGGGGCCCCTGGGGGGGAGGGAAGGGGGGGCAGGATCGGACGCCGCGTCCGCTGACCCGTCAGGAAGTCGGTGATGCCCATGTTGAGAGTCTCCTGCGGCGCCTTCCGTTTGCTCATGGTGGAATGGACTGGAGCCCCAGCTCGGGGCCTCCCCCACCTCTGTCTATGGAGGCCGAGCGGGGTAGCGGGGACCTCGCTGGGGGTGAGGGAGGACGGCCCCCCGACAAGGAGCCGGGCATCCGCTCCAACAAATACCGAAGTCAGAAGCGGTAACAATGGCTACCCGGGCGCTCTGACAGACGGAGACGGGTCCTGCGCATGCGCTTGCGCCTTCGTCAGCACGTTGAACGTGAGCCCCATTCCCCCCCCCCCCCCAAATTTTTTAAAGGGAAGGGAGAAAAAGAGAAAGAAGCGTGAGATGTGTGCGCCTGCGCAGTGAGTGTCTTTAAAGCGCTGGGAGGAGGGGAGGATTAAGGAGGTTGGCAGAGGAGGAAGAGAAGGAACCGAGAAAAGCCAGCAGAGGGCTCTCCGAGACTTGGAATTTCTTCATGGAGCAAGGGGGCGGGGCGGGGCCCACAGGCTTCTTCTCCTTTTCGCAAAATTTACATAGATTCTTCCTAGTGTTGTTCCTTGGAACCTTGGTCTTGGACGAAAAATCACAAATCATTTGGGGTGGTTTAGAAATACCCAAAAGACCGGAATCCCGGAAAAAAGCAAGGGGGAGCTTAGTCCATGGTAAAAGCACTTAGGGATGAGTTTGCCATTTACTCCCCTGCCATGAAACTTCCCCTGGCTCCCTATTGTCTGTGGGATGAAATATCAACTATTTAATTTGGTATAAAAATCCTCCTTAATCTCGTTCCCACCAAAAAGGATTATTCTGTTTCTCCGGATGGTGTCAGCTTGCTTGGTCGGCTGTCTTCTGCAGGGGAATTCCTGCATGCCATCACCCATTCTTGGAATCCATGCCTTCCTCTCCTCTGCCTATTAAGATCCTTCTTTTTCTTCATGGCTGAGTTCAGGGGCCCTCTCTTCCCTGCGACCTTCCTTACTCCCTCCACGCTCACCTGCAAGTGCTTTCTCCCTCAAATATCTCTAGAGCTTTTTCTTTGCGTCTCTCCTTTGCCACCATCACTGTGATACTGTGTAAAGGTGCCTGCTTATCCTCCTGGTAAAATGTAAGTTTCCTGACAGTAAGGACTGTGCTGGTCCTTCATATTTCTAGCCTCCAAACCTAGCGCGGTACCTTTTACATGATCATATACACACATATGTCCAGCCCCGAGCTCTCTCCTGAGCTTGAACTCTCAAGTGCTGTTCAAGCCTTCGGAACATTTCAGCCCACGGTCCTATTGGCCTCTGAAGCTTCACATGCCCCAGACTGAACTCAGCTTTCCCATTTCTCTCAATTTCCCCGTTTCTGTTAAGAATTAACTCCTTGGGGGGCCGCTAGGTGGGGCAGTGAATAGAACACTGGCCCTGGAGTCAGGAGAAACTGAGTTCAAATCCAGCCTCAGACACTTGACACAATTAACTAGCCGTGTGACTTTGAGCAAGTCACTTAACCCCAATTGCCCTCCAAAAAAAAAAAAAAAGAATTAGCTCCTTATCACCCAGGTTCAAAACCTTGGAGTCAGCCTTGCCTTTTTATCCAATCAGTTCCAAATCTTGTGATAATCTATGTGTACCCAACATTTCTCACACACATCACTTCTCCATTCTTAGGGCCATTCCCTTAATTAAGATAGTTCTATACTAATATAATTGCTCTAGTGATTTGCATTCCTGCTGCTAGTATCTCCCCCTTACCAATTTGTCATAGAGAGTAAAATAATTTTCCAAGGGCATAGGTCTAAATATGCCACACTCCAAAAAATTTTATGCATATATACATATATATACAAACACATAAACATATATTTGGGTCAATTAGTCCTGTCCAACTCTTCATGACCTAATTTTGGGTTTTCTTGGCAAAGATAATGGAGTGGTTTGCCATTTCTTTCTCCAGCTCATCTTACAGATGAGGAAACTGAGGCAAACAGCATTATGCGATTTGCCCAGGGTCACACAGTATCTGAGACCAGATTTGGACTCAGGTCTTCCTAACTCTAAGCAGGGCACTCTATCCACTGTGCCACCTACCTATGCTCTCAGATATTTAGGGACTCCCTATTACTCCTTGACCAACAGCTAGATAGTGCAGTGGATAGAATGCTGGGCCTAGAGCTAGGAAGTTAGAGTTCTTCCTGAATTCAAATCTGGCCTCAGACACTAACTGTATGACCCCCAATTTGCCTCAGTTTCCTCTTCTGTAAAAAAAGCTAGAAAAGGAAATGGCAAACCAAGAAAACCCCAAATAGGGTCATGAAAAGTTGGACACAACTCAACAATAAGAAGATGTGTATGAGGAAAATTTGGCCGTTTTTGAACTTACCCATCAGAGTGGAAATAAAAGTCTATATAAGACCCAATATTTGTTACTCTAACTAGGCATCACAATTAAAATCTGAACACACATATTTAAAAAAAAATTTTTTTAAAGCAATCGGGGTTAAGTAACTTGCTCAAGGTTATTCGGCCAGTTATTTCTGGGTGTGGTACTAAGTATCTGAGCCCTGATTCGATCCCCAGGTCATCCCGACACTGGAGCTGATGCTCTTGCTTGCTGAGCCACCTGGCCGCCCCTAAACACACATATTTTTAAAACAACTCAATCCCAACCCACTACTACAGAATCAATAGCTTCTTTGAAGCCACAGTACCATTTAACTACCACTAAGACTTCAATGCTGAAATGTGATTGGCTGAAGAACTTAGTAAGCTTCCAGATGAATCAAAATTGAATTACAAAAATGTTAAATTTGTGTTTTTCACAGAGATATATTGCACTGGAAATTACTGACACTGGGCAGTTGTCAGAGTCCTAAGAGAACATGGGATCCTGGCATCCTTTAAATAGTCTTCTGTTGTCCTTTCCAATCAGAGATTTAGGGATGGCTGGAAGCACACACCACCACCAACAGCTGTTGTTGCTTTTCTTAATACAAGAGTCCCATTCATCATTACCCCATGAAGCAAGTTGCAAATAGCAAGGAGTAAGTTTTCTGATGCATTTCCTGCTAGCTCAAGAACTTCTGCAGCTTTGTATTCCAGGATAGATATAAACACATATATAAAAACAGTTGCTATAAAATTTTTTTTGAAACAACTTTCTCTGATAAAGGCCTCATTTCTCAAACATATAGAGAACAGAGTTAAATTTGTAAAAATAAGAGCCATTCCCCAACTGAAAAATGATCCAAAAATAGGATCAGTTTTTAGATGAAGGAATCAAAGCTATCTATAGCCTTAAGAAAAAATTCTCTAACTCATTATTAATTGGAGGGATGCAAATTAAAACAATTCTGAGGTGCTATTTCATACCGTGTTTTCCCGATAATAAGACACTGTCTTATTATTTTTTTGGACAGAAAAACACCAGAGGGCTTATTTTCAGGGGAGGTCTTATTTTAATGAACATTGACAGCAATTTTAATAAACAGGTAAATGTGAACAAAAAAGTGTACCAGCAAGCAAATCATTGGGGAAGAACAGGATGACACGCTCACTGCTGCAGCTCTGATTGGATGCAGCTCGCAGTGCGGCGTGCGTTTCGGGGGGTGGGGGGGGGCGGTGCATGTAGTGCAGGGATCACCTTCACTACAGTAGCAATCTCAATAGGGCTTATTTTCGGGGGAGGGCTTATTTTAGAGGAATCTTACACAGTAAGGGGAGGGCTTATATTCGGGATAGGTCTTATTATCGGGGAAACACAGTACCAATTTGATTGGTTAATAGGATAGAAAAGGTATGTTGGAGGGGATGTGGAGAAAATGAGACATTAATGTACTGTTGGTGGATTTGTGAACTGATTCAACCATTCTGTAGAGCAGTTTGGAACTATGCCCAAAGGGCTTATATTATTATCCCCATTTTACAATTGAGGAAACCAAGGCAAAGAGAGGTTAAGTGACTTGACCATGGGAGGTCACACAGCTATTGAGTATCTGAGGCCAGATTTGATCACAGGTCTTCCTAACTCCAGGTCTAGCATTCTTTCCACTGTACCACCTAGCTACCTCTAA
>NW_027187378.1:36351824-36475586 GCF_028583685.1 Petaurus breviceps papuanus
ACACTTACTAGCTGTGTGACAGTGGGCAAGTCACTTTACCCCCCTTTGCCTCAGTTTCCTCATCTGTAAAATGAGCCGGAGAAGGAAAATGGCAAACCACTCCAGTATCTTTGCTAAGAAAATCCCACGTGGGGTCACGAAGAGTCAGACACAATGGAACGACAGCCAAGTCCCTACTATGAGCCAGGCACTATGGCAAACCCTTTACAATTACCTCATTTAATCCTCACAACAATCCTAGGAGGTGGGCACTGCTATTGTGTCCATTTTACAGCTAAGGAAACTGAGGCAAACAGAGGTTAAGTGACTTGCCTGGGATCACACAACCTGAACTCTATCCACTGTGCCACCTAGCCAAATCGTTTCTTTCATTGTCAAGTTTTCCTGGCCACTTAATAATAGTAATAATAATAATAGTTGACAATTACATAAGGCTTGGTAACACACTTTATTTGTATTACCTTAGTGTAATTTTACCACAATCCTGTAAGGTATATACTCTTATTCCCATTTTATAGATGAGGAAACCGAGGTTGCAAGGTTAAGTTACCAGGATGGAAAGGTGAGGGGTGGGGATGGGGAGGTCACATAGCTAGTAAGCGTTGTCAGAGGCCTAGGTCTTCCTGAGTTCAACTTTGGTACTCTACTTCTTCATGACAATGAGGTCCATGATAAACAAGCATTTGCAAAATGCCATCATTAATGTAGGAAATTCTAAAGCTACAGCAAAGAAGGATGCCCATTAAATTGGAAAGGGCATGATTTGACAGCATATCTGACATCCCATCACTTTCTGGTGGCTATCTTTATTTGTGTGACCTACTAGTACCACTCTGCTCAGAGAATGGCCATCTCTCCTTTAATAAATACTTGAGGGAGGGGCGGCTAGGTAGTGAAGTGAGTAGAACACCAGCCCTAGAGTCAAGAGGACCTGAGTTCAAATGTGACCTCAGACACTTAGTACAAAACTAGCTGTGTGATCTTGGGCAAGTCACTTAACCCCAATTGCCTTACTTCCCCCCTCCACAAAGCAATAAATAAATAAATGAATGAATGAATGAATGAATGAATAAATGCTTGAGGGAGAAAAACAACAAACAACAAAACTGTCCTCCAGAATAGGTTATTTTATTAATTATGTGTTTCCTAATTTATCACGGACCTGATTTGGCACAGTGTACGAGAGTGCCAGATTGGATTCATGAAAGCCTGGGTTTGAATCCTGCCTCTCACACTTACTAGATCTGTGACCTTCAGTAACTGGATTTCAGTTCCCTTCTCAGTAAAATGGGGATAATAGTGCCTATACCACAGGATTGTTGTCAGGCCTCAAAGAAACAATTTTTTAAAAGCCTCTGCTTTAATTAAAAATCAAAGGAGGGGGGGAGTCCATTAAAATGGCCAAACCAGTGAGCCAGAATAAAATTACATAAGTTAAGGCTATTTTTTATTTTTTTTTACGGTCTTCTCCAGGACACTGAGTGACTATCATCCATTAAATGCTTACTTCAATTCACGGCATGAAGGTGATACTTGGTTTTCTAAAAAAGTTTTATTGATGCGTTTTGTTTTCATGCCATAGTTACTTCCTGGTAGACCCACCTCTTGTATACCCCTTCTCCCCCATCGTTGACCTTGATCTTGACAGCTATGTCAAACGAGTGACGACTTTCACCTGCCCTACCAAACTGGAAATAATAGCTCACATTTGTATAGCTCTCTCTTCATTATGAAGAGAACCCTATAATGCAAGCAGTACAAATGTTATTAGCCCCCCTTTTACCGAGGAGGAAACTTGAAAGGACAAGAGGTCTCTCTTCTATGCCTATTCCAAACCCATCCAAAAAGCAGTAAAGGTAGCATTGTAAAATAAATGAATATTGAGTTGACCTAAGTTAACCAGGAATGGCCCATTGGTGGGGCCCTAGACCTCTGCACAGCAATGGGGTAGCAAGGAGGGTGGGACAAGGAAGAGGAATTCTAAGAACTGTGATGGCTTGACAGTTGTGTGTGGGCATGCATACACAGGGTGAGAGTCCAAGGCAGACTAGCTCAAGGGCTGCATGAGAATGAGACGCTGGGGCCCAAGCACTCAGAGGCTGGATGTCAGGAGTACTTTATCTTCTGCTACACTCTGGCCCTAGAGGGGAGGGAAAGGAAGGTCATGGAGAGGTTGCTCAGCAGTCTCAAGGTCGAACTGAGTTCACAGTTATCCAGCGAACAGAGCATCCCAGGCCTCGACTCTCCCCTTCTCCCCCCCAGTGCAGTGAAATACAATCCTTATCCTTTATTAACTTACCTCCTGATGAAAGCCAAGATAAATTGCATAATAATGGTTCCCCATTAAAAAGAAATTGGGAATTTTGCCAACGGTGAAGGGAAAAGGAGTGTGGTGAGAAGCCCATCTTATTCCTTCCTTATGATGGGGTGACTTTTTAGAGAAGACAGTCTTGGGTGTGAGTTTTGGAAAGCAGGACTTTCAAGCAAAAAGGGTGCAGATATATAAAAGGAAGGAACAAAGTGGGATTACCGTTAACTTGGTCTCATCAGAACCAAAGGATGGATTACTTCCTTTTTTTTATTGATCATCCACTAAATTTTATTACTCAGATGCTCATGTCTCTTGCATCATCCCTTTCCCACTAACCACATCCTAAACCAGACCTTTATTAGCTCATACTTGGATTATTGTAATAGCCCCTTAACTAGGCTCTCCCTTCCATCTTGCACATAACAATTATCTTCCTGAAACAGTTCTTTCATCAGGTCATTCCCTTTCTCAAAAAATTTTAACTCCATGACATTGTCTATAGCATCAAATCCAGATTCCTCCTGGCATTCAAGGCTATGCATAGTATGGCTCCAACCTATCTTTCCAGCTCCAGTAAAACTGGCCCACTTGCTCTTCAGTTGTTGTTCGGTCATGCCTGACTCTTCATGACCCCATTTGGGGTTTTCTTGGCAAAGACTGAAATGGCTTGAAGTTTCCTTCTCCAGCTTATTTTACAGATGAGGAAACTGAGGCAAACAGGGTTAAGTGACTTGCCTAGGGTCACACAGCTAATAAGTATCTGAGGCTAGATTTGAACTCAGGTCTTCTTGACTCCAGGCCCTTCCTCTGTGTCTATGCATATACTGTTTGGCCCTACAGACCTAGCTCCAATACCATCTCCTTCATGATGCATTTGCTGATATCCACAGCAGGGGCTGTATATATCCATATCAGGGGCTTCTAAAGTGTCTATCACTTATTTGAGATTTAGATCATTGTTATTATTTTATTGTGAATATATGTAATTCTCCCAGCTCTATGCCAATTTCCTGCAAGCCAGGGACTGGGTCTTATACCTTTTTGCTTCCTCTGTAGTACCATGTTTTTAGCTCAGTGTCTGACACATAGTAGCACCAATAGTAAATTCTTACTAATAGCAATGATGAGGAGGAGCATGAGGAATGTTATATGAATTTGGTCTTGAAGCCAATATAATTAATTTCCTATCATTACAGAAAAGACACAAAGGGTTAAGGAAGGGCTCCTGGGCCTGATAAAGGATACAGGACTCAATTTTCACATTACTTTACATATGGAGCTTTGCTGAGTTAAGAGATCTTAACTTTATAATCACTATAAAAAACAGAGTGTGCAACTTCAAGTATTTACTTGAATGACAAACAAAATACAGAATTTAAAAAAATCAATCATTTTAATCACATTTCCAGATTACGTGAAAGATACAAGGCAGAGAGCCACATTTACAAACACATTCAGTAAACAAAGGTGAATGGAATAGGAAGGGATGGCCAGCAGTCTAGCAGGCCATAGGCAACTTCTACTTCTTTCCAGAACCATAACTAATCATTTTTGCACTTTGGGCAAAGTGTGTCCTCTCTTGAGCATGGGGGGTTAGGAGGGTGGAGAGGTCACCCCACCCCCACTAACTGGTAGGTTTCTATTTGAACTAATTATTCCAACCAATGAAGTTGCTTAGCTCTCTTGTTTTTCTGAATGCAAGTGTTGTAAGTTCTCTAAATTCAGTGCTTTGGTGGAAGTCCTGATTGTCTAGGTCTGCTTCCTCTAGTTTCATAGTGCTGGCCCCCAGGCAAAAGAATTTCCAACAGTGGCTACTTCTGAGTTTCCAACTACAGTAATCCAAGGCTAAGCTGAAGAGATGATCCTAAGAGCATCACTTTGGTATGCTTAGGCCCTAGGGATCTGTAAAGGATGGGCAAAGCAGTAGGTCAGACATAGGTTAGTACCAGTAACTCAGAGGGAGAGAATGAGGAAATGAAGGCGAAGGTTTTGTTCAAAAGTACAAAGACCTGTGTGAGTTCAGATCAAGCACTTAGCTTTTAGACTGGAAAAGAATACATAGAAAGGGACTCAGGTCAGGGGTATGCTGGTAAATGTTTAACAACAGGACTGGAGGTGGGGTGTGGAGAGGAGGAGACACTCACATTTTTAATCGGCATTATTAACATTTTCTTAAGTCTAGGCAATCAATGAAACAATAATCAAGCCCTGATTGGAGCAAATGCCAATTTCTGGACATAAATGCTCACGCTGAAAATCTAACAATCTCTCACAAGTCAGTTAGAGCTGGCTCTAACATATCCCTGGACATGTGTGTGGAACAGGAAGAGCTGGGATAGGCAATCTCCAAGATGTCAAGAAAAGAATAACATTCATAAGGATGCCCCAAAGGGCTGCACTAACCCAGAAGACACCCAAGCTACCCCACTGTGGGGGTACCCATCGTTGGGAGCACTTTCCCAGGGCACAGACAGGGATCAGTTGTGGCTCTATATGCTGGAAAACCCATGGCCTAGCATCAGGGAAGTTTTGCTTGGCATGGCCTCCTTCAGGGGGGGGCTTTCAACTCTCCTGCCCAAACCCAAAGTGTAACCACAGGGGCTCACAGGGGGAAGTGAGCTCCCTGTCCAGACAGCACTCTTGGCTCAGGAGATCATCATTACACCAGGGGTCAGAAAAGCCCCAGAGAGGTGCGTCCCTCAGCAGCATCACTCAGCCAAGTCCATCCAAGCAGCCCTCAGATCTGCGTCTGCTCCACACCGGTCTGTTCTCCATCCTCAGACTGTAACCAGGTCCAGTCCAGGGTCTGAAAGCCAACACAAGCATGTCACAAAGACAGCAACCACCAGCAGACCTAATTTTTCTCTAGTGGGAAAACAGTTCAATTTCAGCAATAAAAGTAAGTCATCTTATTATTATGTTCTAGTTATTACAAGTTGTACTTTTGTATCTCCATATTAAAAACCTTAATTTTTAATTAGCTAAGTTGTTCATTCGTTTTGGTTGTGACTTGATTCCCATTTGGAGTTTTCTTGGCAAAGAAACTGGAGTGATTTGCCATTTCCTTCTCCAGCTCATTTTAATAATGTGGAAACTGAGGCAAATAGGGTCAAGTGATTTGCCCAGGGTCACACAGGTAGTGAGTGTCGGAGGCCGGATTTGAGCTAACAAAGATGAGCCTTCTTGACTCCAGGCACACTCTGTGCACTATGGCTCCACCTAGCTGTCCCTGTATTAGGTAAGAGGTCTTCAGTAATCCTAAAATTTGATTATGGTGAAAGCTGGAGGGTCAGTTTAGTGTTACTCTTTTTAGTACAGAGCACTTATCTCTGCTTACTGGAAAAAAGAAAGTGCTACTTAGGGTACCTTCGGAGCTGTATGAAGCCTTGGAAACAGTAATAAGGGAAACCCAAAAATGCACCTGTCCCAACAAAAATGTTTGAGTGGCAGTTCACAAGTCAGACCACTTGGGTTCCAGTTCTGTCTCTGCCACAAAATCACTTACCTCTACGGGCCTCAGTTTCCTTGCCCGTAAAATGTGGGGGGGCTGTATGAAATGCTCTCTAAGGTCCCCTTCCAGCTCTGCACCTACAATCCTATGACCCCATATGTTCTGCACATGTGTCTTCCACTTTAAATTCACACTTCTTATTCATCATGATGGGGACAAAGCTCTATGTTTTATGGTCTCCTTTGTTTCTGCTCTTCCTGTGTGCAGGATCTGAATTAGAGGACAGGCATGTTGGTGTCTTGTGACAAATGTACTAATTCTAGAGTACAGTACAGTGTGTACTGCATAGCTCCATAGCTGCCAAACTCCAGAAAACTTGTCTTCAGAAGGCACAAAAGTCACTGGTGTGGTGCCCCAGAGCACCATTAATCAATCCATTCTTTCTTTGAGAACAATATTCTCCAATATATTATTATTAATGCTAATAATAATAACAGTAGTAGGATATGGAATATGATTCATGTAGAGATCTGCTGTTGGTACAGTGGATAGAGTACCTGGCTTGGAGATCTAAGTTCAAATTCAGCCCTAGAAACTTAGTAGCTGTGTAACCCTGGGCAAGTCACTTAACCTCTATTTGCCTTAGTTTTCTCATCTGTAAAATGTGGATAATATAGCACCTACCTCTCAGAGATGCTATGAAGATTGAATGAAATAGTAATTGTAAAGCACGTGGCACGTAGTGAACATGATATAAATGTCTGCTATAATTATTATTACTACAGAGAACTCTGGAAAGACTTACATGAACAAGGTAAACAGAGCCAAGAAAACAATATATACAATTAAAGCAATGTAAATCGAAAGATCAACTATCACAAAGTCATCAAAAGTGAATTACAAAAAAGTGTAATATTCATTATGTAGGCTTTTTTGACATGGAAATTTATTGTTTTATACTGAATTCTCTCTTATGTTCTGCTGTGAACAAAGAAATGTTCTTTTTTCCCTTTTGTTATTTTGTATTTACATTTAAATGAAAAAAAATTTACAAAAAAAGGAAAATGAATTACAAAATTACAAAGAATAAGGTAGGACCTAAAGATAAGGTATGAGAGGACACCTCCTCCCACTCCTTTGCAGAAGTGGGGAAGGGGAGGGAGATATATGGGTGTGTAACACCACATATGTTGTCAGATTTTTTTTCATTTATTGGTTCATTTTGTTGATTTTTTCCCATTCTTTCTCTTTTTCTTTCAAAAGAGATTCTTATATGGGATGGTTCTCTGGGAAGGAGGAGAAGAAAATATACAAGGGGGATATTTGGGATGATATTAAAACAAAAGGTATGAATACACATTAAAAAATCAACGTAGTAGTAGGAGTGGTGGCGGTGGTGGGTGTATGCTGCTCTGTCCAAATTTAAGATTTTCTTGAGATGCTGAAATAATTCTTTTTTTTTTTTTTGCTTTTTGGAGGGGGAAAGGCAGGGCAATTGGGATTAAGTGACTTGCCCAAGGTTATACAGCTAGTAAGTGTTAAGTGTCTGAGGCAGATTTGAACTCAGGTCCTCCTGACTCCAGGGCAGGTGCTCTATTCACTGCGTCACCTAGCCGCCCCTAAAATAATTCTTGAATGAAATGAAAAAGAAAGTCCCCAAAGCCTGTAAAAAGGCATTCCAAATATTTCATTTGCTGTCAAACTTAGTTGATTACTGTCAGTTTTGCTGAATTGTTTTTCTTTTGTTACAAGGGAAGACTCATGGGGGTGAGGATTGGGTCAGCAGGGGGATAAGACTTTTTGGATGTGGTGGCAATGTAAAATAAAAAATCCAAAAATTTCCTTCCCTTAAACTCCAATGATTCTCTGAAAAACGAGTGTATATGACATCTTATGAAAAAATTTCTAAAGGTCAGAAGTTAATCCAAACATGGAAACACCGCGCTTATAATGGGCTAAATCTTCATGCACTGCCTTTGGAAAAGCATTCGAGTCCTTCAAACCTAGGAAGTCATGTGTATCTGTACAAATATTTTGTAGCCACAAGAATGAGGAACAGATAGCTAGCTGGTCTACATACATGTATGTTTAAGTTAAAAAGGGAGACAATAGAATGAAGAAACCCTGCTGGGTAATCCCAGGTGTTGCTTGGTCTAGAATCCCTACTTAGCAACAATCCCTAACCCTAAGAGGGTGGGTCCCACAGTTTTAGCAAAAATACGATCTGTATGAAGGAAACTTTCAGTGCTAACCACTGCATCTTGAGAATTCAGAATATGTCAGGGTTCAGGGGAGTCATGAGGGGCAGCTGGGGATACTTACAATTGTGGTATGCTTTTTTTTTCTAAAGTGTCATTATTTGACAGACATTTCTTACATTATCAGGGTCTCAGATATTTAGAGACTATGAACTTCTCCCTATTTTCTTCAATAAAATCTCTGTAATAAAAAAAAAAAAAAGGAGACAGCTGGGATGTTTCCCTGCTCTAAGACTAAACAATCAGCACTTATCATGGAAAAAGGAAAGATGAAGAAAGAAACAAAGGAGCAGCCATGACCACAAGGGTCTTGGCTTTAAAGAGAGCTCAGAGGGACCTCCGAGGCTGCCGAGAACAGGGCCATCATTTTAGAGATGAGGAAACAGGCCAAGAGAGGTCAAATGACTTGTTAAAATTCGAATGAGGAGTTAAGTGACAGAGGTACTGGTTAGAATCTGTTAGACTGTAAATTTCTCAGGGCAGGGGCTGCCCCTTGACTCTTTTCGTATCCCCAGTACTTATCACTGTGCTTAGTAAATGTTCAATGATTGATTGATATATGGAATTGTTAAACAGAGTGGAGAAGGCCCTTGCTGCCACTATATGTGGCTCTCTGCCTCAGGGAAGTATCCTCTATTACAAAAGGGGCTTCAATTTGGATGGGGGTCTGGAGAGAGTAACTAAAAAATTGTTATGTGTTATGGACTGAAATTAATTTAAATGCAAATAATTAAGCAAGTTTAGGTGACTGTATTAATGTTCAGTGTTAAGTTTTTAAGTTATTTATTATTTTAAAAGAAAAGGGGGGGGGGCGGCCAGGTAGCACAGTGAGTAAGAGCACCGGCTCCAGTGTTAAGAAGACCTGGAGATCGAATCCCGGGCTCAGACACTTAGCACCCACCCAGAAACACCTGGCCGTGTAACCTTGAGCAAGTTTCTTAACCCCAATTGCTTAGGGGCGGCCAGGTGGCTCAGCGAGTAAGAGCACCGGCTCCAGTGTCGGGATGACCTGGCTCAAATCCGGGCTCAGATACTCAGCACCACACCTAGAAATAACTGGCCGTATAACCTTGAGCAAGTTACTTAACCCCTATTGCTTAAAAAAAAAAAGAAAAAAGAAAAGGGGGGGGGGCCTTTGAGTTCTCTAAGATACTGTGATACTTATGGAATTGTGGGGGAAAAACAGTGCCCAGAGAGAGGCTGCAAATTAAAAAAAAAAAAAGGTGTTTACATCATATCTATCAAAGCAATAATTCTCTTCAAAGCTACTTTGCATGATTGATGATGATGATGCTGATGCTGATGGTAATGATTATTTTTAAAGGAATGCATTTCCTGGGTGTGGAGGTAAATGGCTATTGTCCCCTCTGCTGAGAAAGACAAGGTTGGTTGATCACCTGAAGTTGGGAGTTCTGAACTCCAAAAGGGCTAAAGTTAATCAGATGTCCACACAAAGTCTAGTACCAATATGGTAAGCCCCTGAGAGTGAAGGGCCACTAGGCTGCCTAAGGAGGGGCAAACCAGGTCAGCTCAGAAAAACAGAGTAAGGTTAAAGCTTTCACGCCTAGCAGGAGTGGTCACTGCACAGTCTGGGCAAGATAGGTAGAATCAGCCTCAAAAAAATGTTATGTATCATTGTCAGTTCCTTGGCTAATTGCCCTTTTTTGGGGAGGGCAATTGGGGTTAAGTGACTTGTCCAAGGTCACACGACTAGTAAGTATTAAGTATCTGAGGCTGGATTTGAACTCAGGTCCTCCTGACTCCATGGCTGGTATTCTATTCACATTCCCTAGCCACCCCCCCCCTTTTTTTTTTTAAAGAAAATAGGACACAGCACTTTATCCTGTTTGTGTCCATTGACTGGTCACTTGGATGGTGATAAGGTGTGTGTCTATGAAACATGATAATGTTGATGAGTCCTATGGTACTGGCCCTTGGTAGGAATTTGAGAATGAGGTTCTGCATACATGGGCATTTGGAATACTGTTCTCCATGATCAACAAGGCACTTAAGACAGACCTTCTCATAAGCGTGTCTTCCTTGTACTTTGGAAACATTTGATAATTGCCTTTCCTTCCAGAAATAAGTCTGAACATGGGCATACTGAATTTAGCATATTCAAAATCACTACACTGTACCTGGAAAAGGCCCCCAACCAGGTAGTTATGCACTTCAGTGTAGAAGAGTTTTAAATACAAGTGCAGGGGTAACTCTTGACTTATGAGATCCTCTAACTGCATTTTCTAACATCAGTTCCTAAGCAATCCTCTTGGCTTATGGCATTTGCCTTCTCCTTCCAAGATGCTGTTTGATTTTTCTCTCTCTGCTAGGTGGTCTTTCAAAATACAAATACAAATATTTGTACTCTGTTCAGGTATCCCCAAGGGCACCTCTTTGCTCTGCAGTGCTAGGTTGTCTAGGGACAAAAAAATGGACATCTTTGCTCAAAATACTGTTCATAATTACACATGGACTTTTTAATGCTATGTCTATTTTTCTGGTCTAGCGGCAGAGATTCACTATTTTTTTTCCCCCAAATGGTTTAAAAAAACCCACAAAACTGAAATCTGCTCAGCTCAACAAACCTAATTATAGCCACTAGGTTCTTACTCCAGCAGAAACAAATGTCTCATCTGCTTTCAGGAAAAAAAGAAAGAAGCAACAACAAAGAAATTTTCCTCATTGTTTTTATATGATGAACATATAGTCTAGTATCATCTTTCTTAGGTGCTTAATAATTTCCCTTTAAAATAACAAGAAAATTTTATAGAACTGAGAGCTAGAAGGGTCTTGAGTAATAATAAGACAGACAGGAATAGAGACTGGACCAAGGATTTTGTTGATATGGAAACTCAACCAATGCAAGTCAGTAACTTCTCTCTGCAACGTTATAGTCCTCCAGAATTGCCAAAAAGCATCTAGGAGTTCAGTGTTTTGTCTGTGGTCACATGGCTAATATCAGGGGTGGGACCTGAACCCAGGACTTTCTGGCTCTAAGACCAGCTATCTAGCTGCTTCAACAAACTGCCTCAATAATATTAATAACTGACATAGAGCATTTCAAGGACTGCAAAGTGTTTTACAGTTATCTCATTTGATTATCACAATAATCATAGAAGTAAATGTTTTATAGGCATTATTATCAATATGTTAGGTTAGGTGTAATGCCTACAGGTACTGATGACCATCAAGCCCAACTCTTTCATTTTATAGATGAGAAAACTAAGGCTCAGAGAGGTAATGTAATTTACTCAAGGTCACACAGCTAAGAAGTAGGGGGAGCCAGAATTCAAACCCAGTGATTCTGACTCCAAACCCAATCTTACTACTACACAAGAGTCCAGTCAATCAAACATAAGAACAGAGCAATAAACAATATGTCGTTTGTGGTGTTGGGGAAAGAGAGTTAAACCTAGAGATAGGAAAGTGCTGGGTTCAAATCCTACCCTCATATTTCTTGCTATGTGAGCATAGGTAAGTCACTTAAACTCCATGATCTTCAGTCTCCTCATGTGTAATACAGAAATATCTCACATCATTGTGACAAAATAGAATAGTGATTCCTAAACTTTAGGGTCTCAGTATTCCTTTAAAATTTTAAAAATTATAGAGGACCCGAAGGCTTTTGTTCATATGGGTTATAACCAGGGTGTGCCAGTAAATGTTTAACCACAACTCTCCACCCCATGCCCATATATCCTTGAAACCCTTTAACCTTTCATTTGAATTATTAACATTTTTTCCATCACTTTCCTAAATCTAGATAATCAACAAATCAATAATTAAAGCCTTGATTTGTAGCATCTGCCAATTTCCAAGACGTAAATGCTAACACTGAAAATTTAACACACTCAGCTCTCCTGGGCCACCACAAGCTGGTGCCAGCACCCCGATGGTTGTGTTTATCAATGGCTATTAGATTAGAAATGAAAACACTGTTACATTTAAATGTTTCCATTATGTATATTTTGACCTTGTAAATCCCTGAAAGGGCTTCAGGGACTCCTACCACACTTTGAGAACTGTAGAAATAAAAGTACATAAAACTTTGTGACCTCAAAGTGCTATGTATAATGCATACCATTATGGTTCTTATTGGTGTTTACCATCGTTGCTGTTGTTATTGATATTACCACTAGCACCAGCAGCTTAAGTCACCATAACATTTACAACAGTTCTTGGGTACCTGAGAATTTAAAGAATTCAGTTGTTTTTGTCAGGGAGCAACTGGGGTAACTGGGTGGTGCAGTGGATGGAATGCCAGACCTGGAATCAGGAGGACAACTTTCTGAGGTCAAATCTGGCCTCCAACACTTACTAGCTGCGTGACCCTTGGCAAGTCACTTAACCCTGTTTGCCTCAGTTTCCTCATCTATAAAAATGAGCTGGAGAAGGAAATGGCAAATCACTCCAGTACCTTTGCCAAGAAAACCCCAAAAAGGTGTGACAAAGAGTCAGACACAATTGAAAACAACTAAACGACATCAGGGTCTCAAACTGTTCTAGGAAGATCTGAATCCCCTTCTCCAGTATAGACTTCTCTTCTCACGAGTCCACTGAATTGGAGTTGGAGTCAGTAAGACCTGGCTTCTAATCCTGCTTCTGCCATACTTAGCTAGTTGTGTGATAAAGGGCAAGACATTCTCTCTGAAACTCAGTTCCCTTACCTGTAAAATGGGGATAATAATACCTACAACACCTCCCATATAGAATTGTTGTGAGCCTCAAGTGAGGTAATATGTACAGAAAATTCTACAAACTTTGTAGCACTATGTAAATGTCCACCACCATCATCTTTGTTACTATTATTATCTGGGGGATGAGTAATGTAGCATGAATCCTTTCATACTTCCAAGGACAATTTTCCAAATCTAAACCCACCAATGAAAATGGCATTTTACAGGTCTTCCTCCCTTTAGAGACATTTCTGCAGGGACAACAGAAACTCCTACCTGCAGATATGGACTCCAACCAGGGCTGCCCCTTTCACCAGTTCTTCTGAAGCACACTCTTGGCTTCCAACTTTGAATTCGGGGTGTGTAGGAAAACCCAGAGGCATGGACTGGATGATACCCGGGTGCTTGGGTTACATTTTGTAACCAGTTTCCTATGATCTATCCCATAAGACTGACCTTACCATCACTGCTTGCATTCCAATATCTTGCTTGTGGGTAGGTAGGCATAATTTTATCAAAGCTGGCCAAAAAGCAATTCCCCCTCCCCTGGCACAGGCTCCCCAAATTGGAGTTTACTCTCAAGATAGAAAAACCACACTTCGTCCTTCTTACCAATGTCTCTGGTGGGCTGACTTGTTGATTGGTGTAGTATAGTGAATAAAGATCTGGCCTTGAAGCAAAGAAAACTGGGGTTCAAGACCCGTCTCTATCACAGAGGGCTCATTATAACCAGCTACTTACTAGTTGTGTGACCCTGGGTAAGTCAATTAGATTTTAAAGGCCCCAAGCAGTTGTCTAAGCTACAGGGCAGGTGCTGCTCTGCACTGTTTAAAGGAGTTCTCTCACTGGGAGTTCCCCAAACCAAAAGTGCTATATATATGTTTATTATTGTTATTTTTATTATAAAATAATAAAAATATTTGGTCTGCTCCAAAAGAAAAAAGTAGTAATAAAAGCCCAACAGAACAGGAGACCTGAAGTCAGGAAGACCAGAGTTGAAATTTGGCGTCAGACACTTACTAGCTGTGTTACCCTGGGCAAGTCACTTAACCTTATTTGCCTCAGTTTCCTCATCTGTAAAATGAGCTAGAAAAGGAAATGGCAAGCTACCCAATGATCTTTGCCAAGAAAACCCCAGATGGGGTCATGAAGAGTTGGATATGAAAAGCACTGTATATACATTTATCTCACCTGATTCTCATAAGAACCGTGTGAGGTAAATGCTTTTATCCTGGTTTTACAGGTAAAGGAACTGAGGTTCAAGAAGTTATTAAGTGATTTGCCTAGGGTCATATAGCTGTTAAGTATCTGAGTACTGGTAGATTTTTTTCCTTTTTTTGGAGGGGAAAAGAAGAAAAGAGAAGAAATAAAATGCAAATAAATTGTTACCATGAAACTCTGATCTTGCTTTCTCATGGTGTCCTCCATTACATTTTGTAACTGGGTGCAGAGGGTCTGTGTTTCCATTACCAGTTCTTCACTAAAGAAAATAAAGAGGTTGTTAGAAAACTGACTGAATTAAAATGCTGATAACAGAATTCACTGTTCACAACGTGCTGAAATGTTCAACCCTGTCTAAAAATGTGCTAGAAGAGTCTTTACCAGAGACATTAAATGAGAGCATTCAATGTGGACCCAAAATGCATTGCTAGGACACAGTCAACAAGTACCTTTATTTTTCTTGTTAAATATCCAGACAGTCAAAATTGTTAAATGTTCTAAAAGATAAGGAGATCCCTATAGCTAATTTAAAAGTTAAAGGAATCTAGTTGACACTTAACCAGCAAAACTTTTGCTAAAGTTCAGTTCCCATAGCAATGATGGGCTATCAAGTGAAACTTTAAATCTCTATTTTGAGATATGCTAGGGGAAGGGAAAGGGGTATAAAAGCCCATACAGGCCCAATAGGTAAGTGATTGAAGGGCATGAATAAACAGTTTTCAAAAGAAGAAATATAAATGAACAATAATAATATGAAAAAAATGTTGCAAAATCACTAATAATAAGAGAAAATATAAATGAATACAACTGAGCTTTCACTTGATACTCATCAAATTGGCAAAATATGACAAAAGACAAAAACAGACAGACAATGTTGGATGGGGTTTTTATGAATACAAGCATAGCAATATATTGTTTTGGGGTTTTGTTTTGTTTTTTTGCTTTTTGGAGGGGGGAAGGCAGGGCGATTGGGGTTAAGTGACTTGCCCAAGGTCACATGGCTAGTAAATGTTAAGTGTCTGAGGCCAGGTTTGAACTCAGGTCCTTCTGACTCCAGGGCTGGTGCTTTACTCACTGTGCCACCTACCCACCCCAAACAGCAATACATTGTTGGTGGACTTGTGAGTTGGTCATTATGGAAAACAATTTGGAATTATGCTAGAAAATTGACTAAACTGTTCGTACCTTTTGACTCAGTGATACTACTACTAGTATATACCCAAAGAAGACCAGAGACATATAGGAAGGTACTATATATACAAAAATACTTATAGCTATATCTTTTTTTTTTTCATAGCAAAAAATGGAAAACCAAAACCTCTATAATCCTTTCCAAATCTTTTTTTTTTTTGTATCCCCAGTAGGAGGCGAAATCCCTTGCTGAGAGCTGTAAGCTGCAAGCCAAAGGATTTCCTCTATGTACAAAGGATGTTTGCCTCTACATTTTTCACAGCTGCCTGAAATCCTTTGGCATGCCTTAAGCAGCCTGAAGTTCACAGGTTGTACAAGCCTGCATCTAATACATGCTGTTGAATGAAGTTATCTACCCAGGTGTGAACAAGTTATATTGGTTATGGGAGAGCCCACACTGGTTAAATCAAAGATCTTTGAAGTATTACAGCTAGTTGATGAAATTTAGTCCCAAACTTTCCAAATTTAAGGATAATTATAAAAAAAAAACCTTTCTGTCTAATCTATATGCTTCAAAAAGTACCAGGTTTCAATAGTTTTTTGTCATTTAGTGGAAAGAAAATTTTGGAAAATGATTTCTATTAGATTCTATTCTCTTAAACTCTTGGAATGATAAAGATGACAGAGATATTTAGGTATTTGTCTAGTCCAACCCCATTTTCAAATTGGGAAATTGACATCTCATGAAGTTAAGTGAATTACTCAAGGCTCATGGCTGGTTAGTGGATGAACTTGAATCCACGTCTTTTGATTTCTAGAACAGCATACTATACTGTGTTGTTGACCTTAGTCTTTATGTTATAAGGGACACATTCTCTATCAGAGAAGGACTGCGGTGAGAAAGGCAAAAAACCAAAATAATGCCAAATGTTCTCCCAATTGGCCCCAGATGTATATTGTTGTCTGGAGTCCCTTTTCTGGGATTTTGAAAGATGGTCATAGGATAACAGATTTAAAGCCACATGGGACCAGCTGTCAAGCATTTATTATTATACACCAGGTACATCTACTCCCACTTCCTTACTTTACAGATTCGATTTTTTTTGTGTGTGTTCTTGTTTTTTTGCTTTTTGGAGAGGGGAGGGCAAGGCAATTGGGGTTAAGTGACTTGCCCAAGGTCACATGGCTAGTAAGTGTTAAGTGTCTGAGGCTAAATTTGAACTCAGGTCCTCCTGACTCCAGGGCCAGTGCCCTATTCACTGTGCTACCTAGCCACCCCATACAGATTAGATGTTAAGTGACTTGTCCAAGGTCATACAGGCAATAAGTGATACACCAGGGAGGTAGACCTGGTCAGACAAATGACATTAATTTAAAATTATCACCTGTTGAAAAATTCACAGTCTGGTGGAATAGACAAGCAAATGCATAATAATCAAAGAGATTTATCCCAACCAAAGTTTTACATGACTTTCTTATGTATCTATCAGTCAATCAACTTTGAGTTTGCCGTTATTATTTCATTTGATCCTCACAATAACCCTGGGGAATAGATGTTATTATTATCCTTATTTTACAGATGAGGAAACTGAGGCTGAGAGAAGTTAAGTAATTTGCCCAGGATTACTGAGCTAGTTAGAAGCAGGATTCAAACCCAGGAAGTTCTGATTCCAAGTTGAACACTATCCAATATGCCACTTAGCTGATTCTAGAATCATGTAGGAGGCCATTACAATATTTTGGATATGAAATGATAAAGATCGTGACTAAGATGGTGACAATGGAGGAAGGCGTGAAAGCAAGAGATATTATGGTGACTGATGGGATGCAGGGAAAGAGGGGAATCAAAGAAGGGCCCCATGTGTTATTCCCAAGGGAGCTGAGAGTACCTGCAGGGAGCTAGTTTTAGGGGAAGTGGAAAGGAAGATGATTAACTATTAATCACTCAATGTATATTTATTGAGAGTCATCCATGTGTCCATACTATGGCAGAAAGAGATGGAAGTGAATATGGGGTTTGTGACTTAAAGTAACTTACATTCAAGTTGATAGATACAAAACTGATATTATATCAATAAAAAACCCCCTAAGTTCCTACTCTCAAGGCTTCTTCCAGTCCACCTGGATGTGACATTTGGTTGCACAGAATATCAGAATTGGAAGGAAGCCCAGAGGCCGTCTGATCCAACCCATACTGGAGCAGGAATCCTCTATACAGTGTTCCCCACAAGGGCTGACCTAGGTAGCTGACTCACCTTTTTTTTTTTTTTTTTTTTTTTTTTGCTTTTTGGAGGGGGGAATGCAGGGCAATTAGAGTTAAGTGACTTGCCCAAGGTCACACAGCTAGTTTTTGTGTTAAGTGTCTGAGGCTGGATTTGAACTCAGGTCCTCCTGACTCTAGGGCTGGTGCTCTATTTACTGTGCCACTTAGCCGCCCCTGACTCACCTTTTCTTGATTGACTCAGGTAAGCTGTAGGGAGCTGCGGGAGGTTGAGATAACAACTGGGAAGGATTACTAAGACGAGATGCATTCATGCTATCTGGACTCCCACTCACTGGACCTCGTACTTTGCTCTGAAGACAAAAAAACATTAACAGAAAACTTTGGAGTAAAGGGTAGAATGAAATTATATAGTCACTCTTCCCCCACCCCTGGAAGAAAAATGACTAATTATCCTTTGGGAAAAAATATCAGACACGTCGATTCTTGATCACACAAGTTTGGATTTCTGCCCAGACAGTGTTTATGTGACAAAATTTCAAAGACTGGGTTCCAAAGACATCAAATCTTTTGCACCTTTCTCTGGGCATTATTTCATCAGTCCTAATCCTTATCATATCAATACAAGGTAAGAAAGGGCAGGTATTTTCCCATTTGCTAAAGGGGAATCTTGAAGAACAAAGAGGAGTGATTTGTCTGAGTGGTAGAGCAAGGAACAAAAGTAAAATACTGATTCTCAGAGAAGGGGCCATGGACACACACACACACACACACACACACACACACAACCTTACATGCTCAGGTTTTGAACTAACAGCTCCTACTTTCATATCTAAACACACACATTTATATAATTAAGATCACCTTTCAGCTGTTTCTTTGAATTAGAATTGAATATTCAGACAGAACAGCAGTAAAAATACTTGCAGGACCACATGTATATTACATGCAGCTGACATTTCTGAGTACTGTATTAGTTTGTCTTGAAATTCTAACCCTAAAGTCTACTTGTGCTAGGTAATCAGATATACATGCTTCCCAGATTCCTCCTCTAAATGTGTATTTCCCTTTTCATTACACTCCCCCATTCAGTCTCTTAATTAGTTAGGAGTTACTGTAATCGAGGAATTACTGATTTAGGCCATTATTCATAGCACTGGGTCAGATACTTGTTGATTAAAGTACTGGCCTCAAGGTCTATTCCCTTCCATTTTCTTGCTTTGAAAATATATCCATGGGGTGGCTAGGTGGCACAGTAAATAAGAGCACTGGCCCTGGAGTTGGGACGACCTGAGTTCAAATCTGGACTCAGACACTTAACACTTACTAGCGATGTGACCTTGGGCAAGTCACTTAACCCCAATTGCCCTGCATTCCCCCCTCCAAAAAAAAAAAAAGCAAAAGAAAATATATCTATGAGGCTCATGAGGAATCCTTATGTCTGTTGGTTCCTGCTCCTTAAAGAGGAGGATTCCGGTGATTAGGGACAATTTGAGTGTACATGATCCAAAGAGTGGTATGCAGGAGTCCAGTCTAAAATCCATAGCGTTAGGCAGGAGCCATAAAATAGAGCCCAGAATAGTGGCCCAAAGCCAGGGATGAGAATGGGTCATATTGACGAAAATCCACACAAGGTATGAAGAGGGCAGTACCAGGCACTCAGAAGCAACAGTTTGTGTCACACAAGTCTCCCACTGAGAGAGCATCCTTTAATAGAAATGGTGTGTTATTTATATCCCTCCTCACTCAGGTGGGTCTGTGTTATGTAGGCTCAGATACTACATGTAGAATATTGACGGAAGGCCTCTCCCAGCGCTCCCTGGGCCTAGGACCCTGTTGGTTTGCTAGGTGCCAGGGGCAATCCTATCACCTTCAGGTCCATATACTTCCTGTCCATCCACAATCATGAGTAGCTGAGTCATCTTCAAATCTGATCAACATACTCTCTATGCCTTTAATCTAAGTTAGTAATAAGAGTAATAGTAATGTTAAACAGCATGGAGTCTAGCACGGATCCCTGGGGTATTCCACTGGAGAAGTGTCTAGTTGACATCAGTCCATCAATGATTACTGTTTGGGTTCCAGTCATTAAACCAGTTCTGAATCCAACTCACTATGTTGCACCATGCTTCCACAAGAGTAGCATGAGAAGCGTATCATCTGACATAGTGTTCAAGGATCCAGTCCTATGATCTCTCTACTCATCTCATCATGGGGTGATGTGTCATGGAAAGGTGAGCTTTTCCTTGGGGAGCCATTAATACAGCAGTTCATCTAAGAAAGCTAGTCAGGAGATAGAGGTTATGGAAAAGAGAGGCCACGAATCTGAAAAATGTATTTTAGGAACAAGTGGACAGATTTGGTAGTGGCAGAAGATCCAGCAGAGAGGACACTGTGCCATCTTGGTTAAGGTACATTCCACCAGAATGGGGAGGTAACTTTGAGAGGGGGCAGGTCTATAACAGAGTCTAGCATTATTGTCCCTCCAGGATAGAAGGGAGTTAGCAAGGGCTGCAGCAATTCTGCTAGCCTTCCTGCATACTTCTTGGCCTGGTCACCTACCACACAGGTCTGGTCATATTGGCAAATCTCATATCACATACATTTGAACCAGGTTCAAACGTGATGTTTTGAACAGGCCCATGTGGCCTGACACCGGGGTGTCATAGCAGCAGCAGGGAAACGACCATCTAATTTCACAGAAGGCAGCCAGAGAATGGACAGGCATGAGTGTATGTATGTATGAAAGGCCATGTGAGACTAACTTTCCTTTGGGCAAAGGGATTGTGTCAATTAGAAAAGATAGACAACTGAACCTGGATAAAAGCATCTTGTATCTGATGCTGGTATATCAGATATAACAGGTCCAGTCAAGGATGAGTAGCAATGAGGTTGTGGTCTGTCTATGGGAGGCCTTGTTGCTGTGACCTAGTGACTATGTACCCACATTCTGACTTCTCCAATGGTCCATATGCTTCCTGGGTTTGATAATACAGGACAAAGGTGATGAGGAAGTTAAATCTATTAAAAATAATGTCCAGCACTTATGACATTTGCTGAGTTAATAGGTAATCTGGAAGGGACTCAGGGTGTGGACAACAAAGATGTGCCACACTCCTCAAGATGGTGATTCCATGCCTCAAGTAAGGCTTTAACAATGGGCAGTTCCTTTTCGTGGGCAGCTAGGTGGATGGAGTGTTGGGCCTGAAGTCATGAAGGCTCGTCTTCTTGAAGTCAAATCTAGCCTCAGACACTTAGTAGTTGTGTGACCCTGAGTGAGTCACTTTTTT
Source organism: Petaurus breviceps papuanus (assembly GCF_028583685.1). Lineage (NCBI taxonomy): Eukaryota > Metazoa > Chordata > Mammalia > Diprotodontia > Petauridae > Petaurus > Petaurus breviceps. The sequence continues at coordinate 36,372,384 of NW_027187378.1, forward strand.
TCACCTGTTTGCCTCATTTTCCTCATCTGTAAAATGATCTAGAGAAGGAAATGGCAAACCACTTCAGTATCTTTGCAAAGAAAACCCCAAATGGGGCTTTAGTTGGACACGACTAAAAAAAAATAACTGAACAACACAGTCCTTTCTCCCAGATGGTAGAGTTCCTCTCTTCCTACTGCCCCTGACCTGTGGTGGACTTGTGGGAGAAAGATACACAAGTCTGCATACATGAGTGTCTACAGTGAGATCACTTATAAGCTTCCAAACAGATGAAGGTAGGAGCTGAGGGAAGCCATTGTTTGAAGGGGATGAACGTACTTCTGCCTCTGGTGCCCTGTGGAAAGTCTTGGGACATTTTGTCAGGTCTGTGAGTGTAGGAAACTTGTGGATAAAGCAGTGGCTGAATCCTACAGAGCCAAGGAGACTCTCCAAATCTTTTGCTGATGTAGGGATTTCCCACTACAGCACAATGGTGTTGCACTCATCACTTAACTATGTGAAGATCAAATTTGCTTTGCTGAATCTATGCTCTCACTCAAATATGGGGTGTTCCTTCCAACAATAAAGATGTCAGTCCATCCATGCCCTCTTATTCTGTGCAACTTGTGACTGTATGCTCCCATAAATCCAGCCTGGGGTATGTCCAATATGTGCAAGGCAGAACTGACTGGTAGATGTCTCCAGTTAGCTAAACCTTCTGAGATCTGATCACCCAGGGCAGAGGACTCTCATAAGTTCTGGCTTAGGAGCTGCCATATTCTATCAATAGCTAACATACGTATAGCTTTTTAAGGTTTGCAGAGTGTTTCACATAGATTAGCATATTCAATTCTCACAACAACATCGTAGGGTAGGTGCTATTATTATTATCTCCATTTTGCAGATGAAGAACTGAGGCAGATAGAGGTTAAGTGATTTATCAGCAATTATGGTTTCTTCTAGCACTTATGGTTTCTTCCTTTGTCCTTTTCTGAGTCGGAAAACTATGGATGGTAATTTTCATCAGACGAAGTGTCAAAAATCTTATATTCCAGGATAGAATTATCCTGTATGAGTCTGTTTCATGTGAGGGAGGTGGTAAGCCAGCAGGAAACCGAGACCTGCCAAGTGGGATATTTGTATTCCTGGAGGGAATTATGCTGTATGAGTTTGTTTCATGTGAGGGAGGTGGTAAGCCAGCAGGAAACCTAGACCTGCCAAGTGGGATGTGGCAAAGGTGATCTGGCCCCAGGCTGGAATTCCCCAGGAAAAGAGGTTCAGCATTACCATCATCAACATCATTATCATGAATATAATGTATTAAGGTTTAAAAAACAATTTTCTCATAGCAAACTTAGGAGAAATGAATAAAAAATTGTGGAGGACCTATGGCACAGCAAGGGTGTTGATGCCACCTGCTTTTTTAGCGGAAATAGCTGGATGAGACCTCTACAAAAGTGATCATGTTCTAGAGAGCCCCCAAGGCCATTTATTTGCTTTCTGCCTGGCCTTGAAAGTTAAGCCAGGTGTGCTGGAGCATACCTGTAATCCCTGCTCCTGGGGGAATTAAGGCTGGTTGATTTCTTGAGCTAGAGGATACTGAGCTGTTGTGTGTTGTCAATTGAGTGAATGCACTAAGTTTGGCATTAAGATGGTGAACTCCAAAATGGAAAGGGGCCAAGCTGTGCTGATCAGAATGGGAATGGGCCCAGGGGTAGTCCCTGGACTTCAGGTGAGATAGGAAGACTTGGTCTTTTAAAGAGAAAAGAAAAGAAAAGGAAGTGAGTAGGAAATGAAGGAAGAAAGGAAGGAAGGAAGGAAGGAAGGAAGGAAGAAAGAAAGAGAGAGAAAGAAAGAAAGAAGGGAAGGAAGGAAGGAAGGAAAGAAGGAAGGAAGAGAGGAAGAAAGAAATAGAAAGAAAGAAAGGAAGAAAGAAAGGAAGGAAGGAAGGGAGAAAAGAAAGGAAGGGAGAAAGAAAGAAAAAGAAAGGAAGTTAAGGAAGGAAGAAAGAAAGAAACGAAGGAAGGAAGGAAGAAAGAAAGAAAGAAAAGAAGGAAGGAAGAAAAAGAAAATTAAGGGTTAAAAAACTGATGGTCTTGGGGCAGCTAGGTAGTGCAGTGAATACAGCACCAGCCCTGGAGTCAGGAGGACCTGAGTTCAAATTTGACCTCAGACACTCAACACACTTACTAGCTGTGTGACCTTGGGCAAGTCATTTAACCCCAGTTGCCTTGCCTTCCCCCATCCAAAAAAAAATACATAAAAAAAAGAACTGATGGTCTGAAGAGCAATCAGCAGCTCTGCAATTGTCTGAGTCAGGACAACGAGGAGGGATTATTTTAGGGTTTTGGGTTTTTTTTGGCATGACAGAAAATTAGGGGATGAGGTTGATGGATGTAGGTAATTAAACAGCAATGAACAGATCTGGAGAAGGAAAGAACATGCCTGACCATAATAGATGCTTAATAAATGCTTATTAATTGATTGACTGAAGGAAGGCTTTTCAATGGAGATAAGGGCCTCTTCTGGTGGTAATGGGCCAGTCCTGCAACCTCCTTGTCAGCTTCTTAGTTCTGACTTGGTTCCGGGCAGCATCTCCCACTGCTACTGTCAGTGCCATCAAAATCAGAGACTGTATGAAGGCATCTGGTCATAAAACTGAGACAAATGTCAATGAGGAGAATGATGGGAATCCAAAAGGTCCTTCCTCTGCTCTTCCCCACAGGGGAGAAAAGGATTTGTCCATGTCTGCAACTCGTAAGCAGCAGCATCACTTTGTGTGGAGAGGGCCTAGGACCATAGGATGGTTGGATGGAATAAGCATTTATTAAACACCTATTATGTGCCAGCCATTATGCTAAGTGCTTTACAAATATTAACTAAGTTGACCTTCACAACAACCCTGGGAGGTGGCATTTAGACATTTAGAGCTGGAAGGAAGCTCAGAGGCCCTGCAGTTCAATGCCCCCACTTAACAGATGAGGAAACTGAGACCTAGAGAGGCTGAGTGACTTGTCCAAGGTCACACAGCAGAAGGGGCAGAAGCAGAGTCAGTGCTCTTTCCCCAGCACCACACTGGCCAACCATCTTCACTCACACAAGCGATCTTCAGGAGATTCCAAAGCTCCTTCTGTCTTTTCTCCTGGAGCTGCACGACTGTCTTCTCATCTTCGTTCATTAAGTTCACCACTTCTTCCACTTGAGGTAACAATTCCAGGGCCTTCTGCTTGCAAACCATAGTTTTACTGTAAGGAAAAGCAAAGAACAGTGTTAATGGCTTCATTAGTATAATTATTTGGGGATAAAAAAAAGAAGGTAAAGGGAAAACCACTGCTCATTTAGGGATGGCCAGTTGGACATCTAATCAGCTACTGCTGAAGTGTCTTTAAAGTGCCTCACCTCACTTACTCTGGGATTTTCTCCTGATTTCTTCTCTTTGTCTCTTGTATTGCTAGGCTGAAAAACCTCTACCCAGTGCCCTCCTCTCCTTATTGGGGACTCCTGTCCTGGGGCCATTGGGAAGGAAAAGCCACACTTCAATCAAACCAGGATGCTTTCCTGGACTTCTCCTTCTGACCGGCCACAACGCCCTGAGTGAGTGTTTTCTCTCCCCCTTCCGTTGATTTCAAGTTCCCCTTTAGGTGTCATCTTCCTATGGAAGAATGTAGTCTCCAGGGTAGAAGCTGGCTGACTTTCTTATGTCTGTGCCTCTGGTACTCACCACAGTGCCTGGCACAGAAGACACGCTTAATGTAAGCTTGATCACGCACTCACTTGTTCATTTACTCACTCACTGTCTTTCTGTTTGTCTGCCTCTTTATCTACTTATCTATTATCTATCCTTCTATGCAGCTATCTATCCTTCATGTTATCTCTCTATCTTTTCCTTCCTGCCTTTCTATTACCTATTATTATCTATCTTTTTATCTATATGTTAACTATCTATCTTTTCTCTCTTTCTGCCTTCCTATTGTTTCTCTCCCTTCCTGCCTTCCTATTATACCTCCAGCTACCTATCTATCTGTCTGTCTATCTATCCTTCATGTTATTGGTCTCTCCCTTCCTGCCTTACTACTATATATCTATTATTATCTATCTTTCTATTTTCTATTTATATATTATCAATTCATCCTTTCTTTCTCTCTCTCTTCCTGCCTTCCTATTATCTCTCTCTATTAATCATCTTTCCTTGCTTCTTTCCTTCCTATCTATCCATCCTTCCTCTCTTCCTATTATCTATCTATCCATCTATCTACCTCTTCCTGCCTTTCTATTATCCATCCATCCATCCATCCATCCATTTTTCCATCCATCCATCCATCTATCATTTACTTATCTATCCCTACTGAGTTTCAGTTAACTGAGTCCTACTGGCATGTTATATTGTACTCTGATGCGCAACCTGAGCTGCTCTCCCCAAAGTAAGGAGAAAATTGCCCCATGTTTCCTCTCCCTTGGCCCTACTTCCTGGTCATCCCACCCTCTGCCCTGTTCACAGTAGCACAAGGTTATTAATACCTGAGCTGCATATAAATGGCTCGTACTTTCTTCTCAAAGCTCTGGATGGCCTGAAGGAGTAACCGAACCATTTCTTGACTGTCGCCATCAGTTCGCTGGTCTAGAAAGAGGAGAGAATGAGACATTTTTCCAATGTGGAATGTAAGACATCCCAGGATCTCACACAGTTAGCTGGAATGGAACTCAAATCAGTCTTTAAAGCCCTTTTTACCTCTTGGTTTTTCCCTTAATCGCCGATAAAGCTCTCTTGCTTGTTCTTCTCTGAAATATAAGAACAAAAAATTTTGCCCATGATCCAAATTTCAAATCATTTACAAGAAAAATACAATTCATACTTGCTGATTAACCTTCCTCCAAACTTCCCTATTTTGCTGACTTACACTAAGCTCTCCTAAGACTTTCGGATCTTTTTCTGTACTGTTGTCTAGACATGCTTGCTTCATCTCGTACTTGTGACATTGAATTTTTGTACTGCAGTGTAAGATTTACACTTATTCCTATTAAACTTCTTTTGTGGGAGGAATGCCCTTCCTGGCAACATCTTTTTCAAGTCTGAGTGCCAGGCCTGGAGTCATGAAGACCTAGTTCAAATCCAGTCTTAGACACTTTCTAGCTGTGTGACTTTGGGCAAGTCTAATGACTTGTCTCTGCCTTTGTTTCTTCAGCTGTAAAATGGGAATAATAGCACCTACTTGGCAGGATTGTTGTGAGGACCAAATGATGTAAAGCACTTAGCACAGTGTCTAGCACACAGTAAGATCTTAATAAATGCTTGTTTCCTTCTTTCCTCTGTCATCCAATGGGTTAACTATACCTCTTTTAGCTTTGTGTCACTGGAAAAATTTGTGATTGGTATGCCATCTATGCCTTTATCTAAGTCACTAATAAAAATGTTAAACAGCACCAGGGCCAAGTATAGATCCCTGGAGCACTACACTGCAGCCCTCCTGTTAGGCTGACATAAAATCATTAATGACTCTTTGGGTCTAGCCAGTCAACCAATTCTGAATCCACCTCATTGTCACCCACCTGTGTCCATCTTTTCCACAAGAAAGGCATGAGTAGTTTCATTAAATGCTTTGCTAAAATCCAGCTAAAACTTGTCTGCCCTGTCAGCTTAGCCTGGTATGACCTGTCCTTGATGTAGTCTCCTGCTGCTTTATGGTGACTGCTTCTTCCCTTTCCAAATGTTCTTGCACCATCCCTTTAATAATATATTCTAGAACCTTGTCAGGAACTGGAATTAAACTGTTTTAGTCTACTCTATTCCTATTTTGGAAAATCAGGAAAACCTCAGTGCTTCTTCATTCCTGGAGCTTCTCTCTTATTCTCTGGGATATCTCAGAGGTCATTAATGGTGGCAATTACATATGTCCATTCTCTTAACTGCTCTAGGATGTAATTCTCTGGGTCTGGTGACTTAAACTCCCTATGAGTTTTGGTTATCACCTCCCCATTATTTGAATGAATTTTGGCTATCACCTCCCTATTATATGAATGAATTTTTGTTATCACCTCCCTATTATTTGAATAAATTTTGACTATCACCTATTATTTGAATGAATTTTGGCTATCACCTCCCTATTATTTGGATGAATTTTAGCTATCACCTCCCTATTATTTGAATGAATTTTGGCTATCACCTATTACTTGGATGAATTTTAGCTATCCCCTCCCTATTATTTGAATGAATTTTGGTTATCACTTCACCTCTTTTGCTTTGCCATGTCTAGTCCAGAAACAAAAGAGTTGAGTAACTCTGTTTCTTCATCATCACTGGTTATTATCATCCTGCCCTCTGCCCCAAGTAGAGGGTCCTGTCTCTTCTCTGGTCCTCTTCCCTCCTCTAATACAGCTAAAAAGACACTAACTCTGGGGGAAGGAATGGAAGGGAGAAAAATTTGAAACTCAAGGGATTGTGGAACTGAATGTTGTAAACTAAAATAAATAAATTTTTTTAAAAAGACATAAACTCCTTTTTGTCATTTTGTTCTCCAAATACCCTTTTCTAATCAGACGGCCACTACCCTAGTTTGAACACTTGTCTCCTCTCCCCTAAAATATTGTAGTGATCTCATAATTGGTCTCTCCTTTCTTTCCGCAATCTGACTTCACCAGCACTGGTACAATAACCTTCCTAAGGTAAAGCAATGGGGCCTAGTGAAGGGATGTGAAGCATGGAGGCCAGCCCACAACTCTCCTGAGGGTGGCCTGAGCCATGAGATACTATTTGTGAAGCACTAATAAACTTTAAAGCCCTATATAAATGCTACCTATTATTATGATGGTAATGATGAGCTTCTCTCCCATCCCCAGCTCCAGCTGGACAAAAATGTTCTTCACAGTTGACAGGCTAATACTTACAGATCGTCCAAAGTTCCCCCTTGTTTCCGACTCATTGGGCTCCTCTGTAGGTCCACGATATCTGTCTGCAGGGCCATCATCTGTTCCACCAGATGTTTCACATCTATCTCCTGATAAAAATAGTGCTAAGGTGAATAGGAGAAAGAGGGACGACCTGAGGGACCGGACTGAAACCATCAAAACTCAGCAAAAAATGAAATCAATCACATACTTGAACAAGGCACACTGAGTGACTGCCTGGAGTCTCAGGACATGAACAATTCTTAAGTTTTCTTAGTCATTTTAGGTCCCAGAAACCTATTTTCAGATAGTATGACTTTTTTTTTTTTTTTTTGCTTTTTGGAGGGCAATTGGGGTTGACTTGCCCAAAGTCACACAGCTAGTTTAAGTGTCTGAGGCCGGATTTGAACGCAGGTCCTCTTGACTCCAGGACCAGTGCTCTATTCACTATGCCACCTAGCTGCACCAATACTATGACTTCTTAGGGAGGCTAGGTAGTACAGTAGATAGAGCTCCAAGCCTGGAGTCAAGAAGACCTGAGTTCAAATCTGGCCTCAGACACTTGCTAGCTGTGTGACCCTGGGCAAGTCACTTAACTTTGCCTCAGTTTCCTCATCAGGTGAAGGAAATGGTAATGCAGCATCTTTGCCAAGAAAGCCCCAAATGGGATCATGAAGAGTTATACATGACAGAAACAACTCTACAAGACCAAGACCTCTTCGGAGGCACTGACCCCCATAACTCTATGAATTTTACATGTAAGTAGATGTCCTTCCAGACACCAAACCCAACCCTGGACACAGAGTCAGGTCAGAGTATTCGCCTGCCTCTGGATCTATCACAGTGCTACCCAGGCTCTACTCTATCTTATCATTGTCATTCTGCAGATGAGGAAATTAAGGCACAGAGGGTTGAACTCACTTGGCCAGGGTCACATAGAAAGTCAGTCGAAAGACTTGGAAAAGAAATCACAACCCTGAGCTTTCATTCACGGGTAGAGGCAGGGGGTAAAGGGGAGAGAGGAGTCAGAAGCCTGAGTTTTTGAGTCCTAGGTACTCCAAATAGGGCTTTTCTGGGCTCTCATCTATCAAAAGTGGATAATAAATATTCTACGTATCTCAAAGGACTGTTGTGGAAAAGCATTTTTGGGGTGTGGGTCATGATTTGATTTTTTTCTTTTACTTTAATAATGCCTATTAAAAAAACAACTGTCATTTACAGAGCTAAACCACCCCCTTATTAAACCCTAACTTGTAAAAAATGAAAGAGAGCTAAGTATAACTCACTGTCAAAGCAAGCGTCCAACAATGTACGCTACATTTCACACCCCTAGTTCCCCACCTCTTTCCTGAGAGAAGGGATGTGCATTATTATATTCTTTATTCTCCAGAACCAAGATCAATCCTTGTAAGTAATCTGAATTGAAAAAGTGTTTTATGAATTGTAAAGGGTGTTAGAAACAGACACTGCTGGGGCTGCTAGGTGGTGCAGTGAATAGAACACTGGCCCTGGAGTCAGGAGGATCTGAGTTCAAATCTGGCCTCAGACACTTAAACTAGCCTTGTGACTTTGGGCAAGCCACTTCACCCCAATTGCCTTGCCTTCCCCCCCTCCATAACAAAGGACCCCCCAAATTTACCTTCATTAGTGACATAAATGAAAGCTAAATTGAACTAAATTGGGTTAGGATTAGTGCCCAATCACTCCTTTTACTTTGGTTTTATCTTCCCATGGGAATTGGGCAGCTAGGTGGCACGGTGGTTAGAGTGCGGACCTGGAGTCAGGAAGATCTGAGTTCAAATCCAACCTCAGAGACTTGCTAGCTATGCGACCCTAGATAAGACACTTAAGCTTCATCTACCCCTGTTTCTTCAGTTGTAAATTGGGTTGATAATAATAGTACTTTTCTCCCAGGGTGGTTGTAAGGATCAAACGAGATAACAATTATAAAGTGATAAGCACAGTGTCTGACCCTTAGTGAGAGCTCAATAAATATTAGCAATTATTCTTACTATCAAAATGAATGTAGTAATAGCATTTACTGCACCAGGCTGTTGTGAGGAGATAATATTTGTGCCTGGCACATAGCAGAGGCAATATCAGTAGGTGCCAGCTGTTATTAAGCAAATTGTCTAGATGTGGTAGTGGAACATGGACTTCTGTCATTCCCAACATCCAAGGGAAGTGTAAACGCTACACCTGGCCACAGTGGAGCCCCCACGGCCTGGGCATCCATGTCTCCCCCGCCCCCGCCCACTCCCCAGCCAAGGTCAAACAGCAGGAAACGAAAGCTTGATGTTCTCCGGACAAAGCCCACCCAAGCGTCTGATGAGGAAGCAGAAAGTGGCCTTGAGGAGCCTCTTCCCACCTGGGAAGCAATGACACCTCAATGAATGTTCCTACCCGCCCACAGAGCTCCACGGTTTGCTCCATCTCCCGCCAGGCCAACAGCAGCTTATCTGACGCTGGAAAAGGAATCAGAGAGACAACAAACTCAGTTTTCGGCTGGGAAATGAGGATCAATTTAAAAAAAAGGGGGGAGAGAGAGGAGAAGAGAAAAGACGGAGAGGGGGGCAGAGAGGAGAGAGAGACAGAGAGGAGAGAGAGAATAAGAGAAAGAGAGACAGAGGAGAGAGAATAGAGAAAATGAGACAGAGAGACAGAGAGCAGAGAGAGAGAGAGAGAATGAGAGAGAGAGAAGAGACAGAGACAGAGGAGAGAGAATGAGAGAAAGAGACAGAGACAGAAAGAAGAGAAAGGAAGAGAGAATGAGAGAGACAGAGAGAGGGAGGGAGGGAGAGACAGAGAGAGACAGAGAGGAGAGGAGAGGGGGAGAGAGACAGAGACAAACAGAGAGAGAGAGGACCAGAGTTGATCTCTCTGGCCGGCTCAGGGCAGAGAGAGCCGCACTCACTGATGCCAAACTCGGTCTGCTCGCTGTACTTCTCCAGGTCAATCTGGATGCTGGTTTTAAAGAAATCCAGCTTGGCCTTGAGCTGCTGGGACATGGAGGCCATTAGGTTCTTCATTTTGGAGAGGCTGCTGTTATTTCGAAGCAGGTTCATCCTGCAGCAGCCAGGAAGAAGAGGACATTAGCATCCCACCTGCCATGCACCCTGGGTACCAAACCCAGACTGGCCCATCATTCCTGGTATCCAAATCATTGTTTCTTACCAAGAACAACTAGGAAATTTCCTTTTCTTGAACCTCAGCAATGAGTGGGGAAGACCTGTCCTGAAGATGGGATGGAGCAAGGTCCTCTACCCCAAAGGCCAATCATTTAAATTAGCCACAGTAAGATAATGACAGGATGGAGAGGTAGAAAAAATGTGCCTCCCGCCACCTCTTGGCACAGCTGGGGGGCTATGGGTAAGGAACACTGCATATACTGTCAGACTTGATTGATGTGCAGGTTAGTTTTATAAACTGCTTTCCCCCCTTCTTTCTTTTTTTTATTCCTTGTTACAAGGGATGGATCTCTAGGGGTAAGAGAGGGATTTATTGGGAAATGAAGTGTAGAAACAAAAGATAACAATACATTAAAAAAAATTAACCCACAGGATATAAACAGTGAAAGAGCTGAGCAGAGGGGTTCCTGTGCCACAATTCAGCCACAGAACTTTAGTGTACTAAATAGCACTAATTTTGGAGTCAAAAGTCCTGGGTTCAAGTCCCGAGTCTTTCACTAAGTGCATGACCCAAGGCAAATAAATTAACCTACTCCTCTGTCTACCCCATAGGGTGGATGTGGGCAGTCTTTTGCCAGAGAAATGTTATCATCACCCCAAGTCCTGATGGGAGATCCCTTGGGTTCTTCTCACACCCACACCCACACCCCCCTTCTATATTCTGACCATTCTCTCTTCATCCATTCCACAGAGACCTTCCTCACTCTGACCCTGACACCAGCCCTTCCTATCCGTCCAAACCAGCGTCCCCTTCCTGCCTCCTGTCTGTCCTCTGGTAGGGGCCAGCAGGATCTCTTAAATGTGGGAAGAGGAGGGCAGGGGAGGGTCTCACATAGCAGCTCTTTGGCCTTGCTGTAGCTGGCTACAGTCTTCCTTCAGGGTCCGGATCGTGTGCCACACCTGACCCCACACTTTCCTCAGCTGGAAAAATGGGAGATTCCTCTTGGGTTCTTGAACTGGAAACAGAGACACAAACAGGGGTCCAATAGCAAACCTTCCTCTGGATTCACGGTTCCCCCACCCAGCTCTCTACACCATACATGAGGCAAGGAGTCAGATGCTTTCTGATGTTTTGGGGGTAACAGCTGTTCAGCTCGGGTGCTGTCATTTAGCCAGCCACCTGGGTGCTCCTCATTTTCCCAATGAGACTGCACACTCCTTGTGAGTAGGATGGTGTTATATACTTCTTTGCATCATATACGTCTTTTTTTTTTTTAAAGCAGTTTGGAGTATGTCTATCTGAGTTCTACAGGTATTTATGGTGGGTCTATCCATACCCCTGAGGAGGGTGGGGGGGAGCAGAATGCCAATAATTAGGGGCAATCAAAAGGTTAAGAGAGGGGGCATGTATGGAAAAGAGAGTATATATGATTTGGGGTCTAATTAAATATAATGTTCTTCCTTGTCACCAAAAGAATCAATATAGAGGTATCAAGGCAGCATGGTAGGTAGAATGTTGGACCTGGAGACAGGACCAGGTTCCAATCCTGCGTCACATGCTTAACTTAGCTATATAAACACTTAACTACTCCCAGTCTTAGTTTTCCCATCTGTGAAATGGGGATAATGATAGCACCTATCTCACAGGGTTGCTGAAATTCAATCTTGTGATCACACATGGGAGGTGATTTGCAAACTTTAATGAGCTATATAAATGCTAGCTATTATAGAGTTCCGTCAGGCATTTAAAGCTCTTCACCATCTGGCCCCTTCCACCCTTCCAATCTCCTTACACTACAGTCTTCTCTATACATTTTACTAACTTGATACATTAACTATTTGCAGTTCCTTGAACATGATGATCCATCTACCACCTCCATGCTTTTGCACTGGCTGTGCCTTATTCCTACAATACTGTCTCTTCACCTCTGACTAACTTCCCTGACTTCCCTCAAGAATCAGATCAATTCTACCTTCTTCAGAAGGACTTTCCCAGTTCCTCCTTCCCCCATCTCCTACCTCCAGCTGCCACTGCTTTTCCTTCCAAGAGTGTCTTCTACCTACTCTGTATCTATCTTTAATGCATCTACAATTATTCCTTCCAGGGGCAGCTAGGTGGCACAGTGAGGGGCAGCTAGGTGGTGCAGTAAATAGAGCACCTGCCCTGGAGTCAGGAGGACCTGAGTTCAAATCCAGGCTCAGACACTTGACACACTAGCTGTGTGACTTAACTCAGGTCACTTAACTCCAACCACCTTGCCTTCCCCCCTCCAAAAAAAAACCCCAAACCCCAATTATCCCTTCCACATTGTGACTTTGCCCATTGTGATTTCAATATATGGTGGATTGGCATAAGAAATTAAGTGGGAATTTTTGGGGAGTTTTGCTGTAGGTGCAGATGACACACAGAGACCAGCAGATGACACAGAGTCTATGACCAAATATTTCATCCAGATTTTAGAAAAAGGTACTATAAACACCCAATAAAAGAAAAAAAATTTCAGACTTCTCTGGTTCAAAGAGAGGGCCAAAAAATGTTACAGATTTCCTAGGTCACAGGGTGCTGCCCTAACCCTGATATTGCAGTGGGGCTGGACCCCTAACCCTCGAAGTATGGAAGGGATAATTGTAGTTATTTACATCTTATTTTCTCTATTAGACATCAAACTCCTGGAGGGGAGGGCCTGTGTTTGCCTTCCTTTGCATCTCTAGTCTTTAGCATAATACATACTTGTTGACTGACTGACATAATATGGAATCTAAGCTTCCCAAGGGCAAGGACAGTTCGGGGGGGGGGGGGTTATTTGTCTCTATTTCTAAACATTTAACACAATTCCTAGCAAAAAGCAGTCACTTAATAAATGCCTGCTGACTGACTGACTGATCAATCACCAAAGTAAGCACACAGATATTATCACAGGTATACACACACCCCCACAAACACCCCAATTTTTAGGCTTATCTGAAACAACAGTCTCTATAAATGTATAGCTTTTGCCTGCTTATAGGAGATGATTAAATGAGTCTGCAAGTATATAAAAAAAAGGGTGGAGTGGGGCTTTGGAGTATTTATGTGCTTTAAAGCTCTCTGGATTTTTGTGATGGATCCTATACCTCTGAGGAAGAAGGTCAGGATGCTGAAGATTAGGGGCCATGAACAATCCAGGAGGGAGGGAATCCAATACACAGAGCAGAGGGGAAAGGGGATCTGTAGTTTAAGCCCTGATTGTAAAACATCAACATTGAAAGGTCAAAACCAAAGAGTCCAGAGGTATCTAGTCCACAGGGCCAGCCAGAATTAGGAGATGGTGTCCTAGGTCTAGAGCAACAGAGGGGTTTCCTCACAGAGTAAAGCCCTAGAGGGGTAAGGGAAAGGTGCTATAGATGACAGTTTATCTCTAACAAAGCCTGTGCATCCTCTTATGGCAGAAACGGTTTGATCACAAACCCCACTTGTTCAAAGACCTCTCCATTGCCAGGAGCCCGGACAAAATGCTCTGACCAGGTCACCGCATGCCTTTGAGAGAACCCTGTAAGTACCAATTCAGCAGCTTCTGGTTTCAGGCCTATTTCTGAGGTGGCAGTCTCTTTACTGTTTTACTTATAGACGACTGTCTTCCCACCCTAAGAGCTAGCGGCTGTCTCCGAGTACGGTACAAACTAATTGCCCTGTTTTAAGGCCCTCCCCTTGTCACTATATATATGTCTCAAAGATTCTGCCTTAATGAAAACAACTAAAGGTTTAGATCAAGAAACCGTTCTTACGGATACAGCTGACGCTTTCTGGTGGGGGCCTCGGGGAGATCTGAGTCTCATAAGTGATTTTTCTGTTGTCAAAGAGAAAAATGAGATCCGTGTCCAATATTCGGTCATCATTTAGCTGCAAAGGGACAAGGACAAGATGAGATATTCTTGAATGAAATACCCCCTACCTTTATGTAATAAGGCTTACATGGCAGTGAGTTTTCTAATGACCACCTATGTGGTCTCTGGACACCTCTGAACACTATAATGTTTACCTAATATATAGCACCATTTATCTTTCATGAAGCCTTTTCTTGATTACTCTAGCCTACAACAATTCAGCTCTGCTCCAAATCTTTCTGCTTTTATTGTCTGTACCATATGCCTTATTTATATCCTATTATGGAGGTCCTATGGAAAATCTAGGAGTAAGAAGATTTGGGCTTAAGTCCTGCCTATACCTCTAATCAGCTAGGAGACCTTGGACAAGTAACTTCATCTCTCAAAAAAAAAAAATTGTACCACCAGTCTCCTAAGACTGATGTATTTTAACAAGTCTTAAAGTGGCCCACAACAGTGAACTGTTATTACTACTACTACTATCTTAGTAGCTAATTATCTTTAGAGTTTAGCACTTAATTTATACACATTTGTGTTTAATCACTGCTTAAGTGCAGAGTGAGATGACCAGAACTAAAAGATCACTGTACATATTAACAGCAATATTGTAACAATGATCACCTGGTAAAGCCTTGGCTGCTTTGATCAATACAATGATCCAAGACAATTCCAAAGGACCAGTGGTGAATAATGCTATACGCCTCCAGGGAGAGAACTGACAGCCTCTGAGTACAGATTGAAGTATGTGTTTTTCACTTTATTTTTCTTCCTTTCTTTTTTTTTGCAGTATGGCTAATATAGAAATATATTTTGCATGATTTCACATGTACAATTGATATCACATTGCTTGCCTTCTCAAAGAGTAGGGGAAGGGCTAGAGAGAGGGAAGAGAATTTAGTACTCAAAAATTTTTTAAATGTTAAAAATAATTTTTAAAAAAATCACTACTTCAATATGCACTTATTTTGTTTCCTCAGGTCATTATAAGGTCTTTGTGGGTAGGGCTCTTATCTTAGGTGTTTTTATTTACAATATGACAGTACAGAACACATAATAAGTGCTTAATAAGACAGTTTTTAATTGACCAATTACTTTAGAAGGACAAAGCCAAGTTGGCAAGAATAATTGCCAGAAAAGTCCAGCTGAAAGGAGATATGACGCAAGAGTTGGAAATCAAAACAAAGTACTTGTGCCTCAAGGAAATCCTGAGATTTGAGGTCTCTGAGTATTCCAAAACAGAAGAGGAGGGGGTATAAATAGCACAAATTCAGTGGGGTGCCTGCCAAACTGGTGAGAAACATAAAGGCGCCTCTAGATCCCCTGGTAAAAATAGTCCTAATCATGATAAAGAGGATGACGCTGACAAGAAATGCCGTTCTTTCAAGCCCCCGGGGTATGCTCACCTTGCCATCCACAATACACTGTGTGGCTGGTTTGTCAGAAAACAAGGCCAGGCCTGCCTCCTGCAAGAGCTCCTGGTCCTCCTCTGGGATGCCGGTGTCTGCCTGGATCCTGGCCTTCAAGCTTTGCAAGCTTTCCTTCTCCATGATGGGATAGGTGTACATAGTGCCAGTTACCATATTCAAGATGTGAACCAGCTACAACAAGATGTTAACAGGTCATGGGAAAAAGCTACCAGACACATAGTCATTGCTGTTTTCCAACACTGTGACTTATCTGCTTAGACCCTTCTCCCATAATCAAATTTTCACCTGCCTTTCACAAGTTGCTAAAAACAGTCATGCTCCTTAAGAATGTAGAATTTTAATCTATGGCCATACTACTCTGAACGCTCCCAATCTCGTCCGATCTTGGAAACTAAGCCTAGTTAGTACTTGGATGGGAGAATTTTGGAGTTGGGAAGGATCTCAGAGGTTATCTAATCTACCTCCTTACCTGAAACCAACCCTCTCTACAACACACCGATTTGATGACATCCTTCAGGAAAAGGAAATGGTCTATTACAGAAGAACAAGTCCCAAATTTGAAGTCAAAGGACCTGGGTTCAAATCTGGTGTCAGACATTTACTAGTTGTGTGATCCTGAGCAAGTCACTTTGACTCAATTTGCCTCAGTTCCCTCATCTACAAAATGGGAATAACAGCACCTATCTCACAGGGTTGGTGTGAGAATTAAAAAAAAATTTGTAAAAAGCACACAGCAGGTGTTACATAGCTTATTTCCCCTACCATCCCTTTCCCCATTAATCCCCCTCAGTTAAAGGAAATTAGAGCAGATAATCTGAATCTGTGTTCCTATGACTTCCCAAGGCAGTCCATTTACTCTAATTTGCCTCTGTTCCTCATCCGTAAAATGAGGACACACTGGAGGAGGAAGTGGCAAACCACTCTAGTATTTTTGCCCAGAAAACTCCACAGACAAAAGTCCATGGGGTCACGTAGAGTGGGCCACGACTGAACAATAACAACAATTGTCACAGAATTCTTTACACTGAACTGAAACCTGCCTCTCTATGCCATTCAAATATCAATTCAGTGCACAGAGCACTGGGCCTAGAATCAGGAAGACCTGAGCTCAAACCCAGCTTCAGATACTTTCACTTTTAACCTCTGTTTGCCCCAGCTTCCCCATCTATAAAACGGGGATAATAACAGCACCTACCTTCCAGGACACATTGTAAGCCCTATTTAAATGCTCGTTATTATAATAGTAATTGTTATTATTCTTATGCCTCTTTTTAAACATGATGACCCTTCAGATATTTGAAGATAAGGCTTTAGTTTTCCCCAGACAGAAGGCTTCTGCTATCCCTAGGCACAGTGTGCAGTCCCCTCACCATATTGATCACCCTCCTTTTGTGATCGGGTAGACAGAAATACAGCCTGGGTGCCATTTATTCTTTTTATTCTTTTATTTTTTATTTTAAATTATTTTTATCATTTATTGTCTTTATAATTTTATTATTTGTTATTTCATGTTGTTAAGTGTATTCTACCTCATCCTGAGTTTTGGCCTTAGGGTTGCCCAATTATCCTCCTCAGCTCTCATCAGTCTAAACAATTCACATCAGAGAGCTGGAGGAAACAGGTTTCTTCACTGGTTACCTAGTCCTGTGCAATTTCTGATTTTCCCCATAGTTTCTTTCCATTGCATTGCCACAGTAATGCCATATAGATTCACCTCGTGGTTGCAGAGGAAGCAGACATTTTTCATTGAGAGGTAACTTAATTTTTACACTCACCTTTAGGTTCAAGATATCGTCCAGTGCTTTGAAACAGCCATTCGGGCCGTAAGTGGGGTCCGTGCCCCTCTGTCGGGGCTGCCACATTAACATCAACTGCAGCCACTTTTCTAGACGCTGTACTAGAACACTGAGAGACAGAAAAGGACAAGACATAGACAGGAGGAGAAGACACATCTCAGACACCAATGACTTATGGGTGCTATGCAGCATCATGTACATGGTTGGCATTCCAATAAATACTTGTTGGACCCATTAATGGATAAATCTAAGAAAGAATGTTATCACTCCTCACCAATTAAATGGTCTAGGTCCTTATTCCTAAATATGTAATCTGTTACAATAATCTCCTAACTGGTATCCCAGCTTCCAATCTTTCCCCACATCTATTCCATCCTGTAGCTAATCACTGAAGCTAATCTATCTATCCCTAAAATCACCCTAAAACACTGCTTTTATTAAGTGACTCCCCAGTTCAAAAATCTTCAGTGGTTTCCACTGCCTGTAGGAGCAAATTCAAACTACTTATCCTGGCATTCCAATGCCCACCAATATTTACTTTTATTCTGTACTACCATTCCAACATTATCTCTTACTTTACAGGATTTGGGGGCTGGAAAGGATCTCAGCAGCCCTATCCAACCTGAAATTTGATCCCCTCCACAACACACCCATCAAGTGATCATGCAGACTTCACGTGAAGACCTCCAGTAAAGGGAAACCCATTGCCTTCTGAGGCAGTCCATTCCACTTTTGGACATGAAGTTTGTCTTACATCTAGCCCAAATCTGACCCATTAAAGCTACCATCCATTGCTCTAATTCTCACTAATGGAGTCAAGCATAGCAAGACTAATTCATTTACCCCAAGTCGTCCCTTCAAATACTTGCAGACTCTATTATCTCCCCCATGAAGCACTCTCTTTTCTAGAGGCTAAATATTCTTAGTTTCTTCAGCTTCAACGATATCAAGTTTAGACTGTTGACCATCCAGGTTGTTGCCCTCCAGCTCAGGGGTTCTTAATTTTTTTTTTGTGACATGGGCCACTTTGACAGTATGGTGAAAGCTACATAAGGACCCTTTCTCAGAACGATATTTTTAAGAAATTGAAGGAAATGCTGAATTTCAATTAGAGGTTAGTGAAAATAAAGATGTGATTATTATTCCTATGCCAGTTCATTGGCTCCCTGAAATCTATCTATGTATTCTCAAGGAGAAGAGCCTCAGATTAAGAGCCCCTGATGTAGATGTTCTCCATCATATCAGTGTCCTTTCTAATATGTGGTACCCTGAACCAAACACAATACTGTACTTGATTTCTTGACATGACTCAATCCCTTTTTCACTCTGCTTATCCTTTTTATTGTATATATTGTCCCACTTTTCTTCCTACCTAGACTATCTCTACTTATAAATCCAATCCATCTTTGAAGACCCAACTTGAGTTGCTTCCTAACTCCCATGATGCTTTCCCACAGTATACCTTGTAGGTGGATTTGTTTGGGTATT
This sequence comes from Petaurus breviceps papuanus, assembly GCF_028583685.1. Taxonomy (NCBI): domain Eukaryota; kingdom Metazoa; phylum Chordata; class Mammalia; order Diprotodontia; family Petauridae; genus Petaurus; species Petaurus breviceps. Next base: position 36,390,948 of record NW_027187378.1, read on the forward strand.
TGCTGAGAAGTGTCTGCTTTGTCAAAATGAAATGTATTTGTATGATCAATATCATACTGCTTACCTTCTCAAGGAGTGGGGGAGAGATGAGAGGGAGGAAAAGAATTTGGGATTCAAATTTAAAAAAAATGAATATTTATAAAATTTTATATGTAATTGGGAAATATTTAGTGAAATAATACTTTTTAGAAAAATTATATGTATCAATAAATTTCTTTTAGAAAATGCTTTCTAAAAACAGGCACATGAAATATGCTGTTAGTGGAATTATGGATTGGTCTAGCCATTCCAGAAAGCAAATTGGGACTGTGTTAATAAGTAACTAAAATATCTCATCCTTTGATGTAGAGCTCCCAATGCTAGTTACATACATGAAAGACAGAATAAAAGATTACATATATACTAAAATGCTTAGAGCAGAGACTTGGAAATGAAGTAGATGCCCATGAGCTGAGAAACTGCTGAAAAAAACTATGGTATATGAAGGTACTGAGAGAATTATGGGAATTGTGTGAACCAAACTGACTTCATCTTGTGACTCTATCCTGGATCTGGCTCAGTTCTCTTTCTATTCAATTATAGGGCTGGTCCAATTTCTATCTTGTGAGAAAACTATTCCATCGTAGGAATTGTGAGAAAATTTTATTTAATTGTTTGAATATAACCCTGTATGGCTGGGAAGCTAGACCACCTCTACCTGCTTCTTAGAGACCCTTAACTAAAAACCCTAGGTTATGTTGATTAGAAACCCAGTTGGAGATAAAGATTGATACAAGGAGTTTTCTCACAATTATGCATTTCAAGCAACCCATATGTCTTCTCTGAAAACTTGCCTTGTTGTAATGGGAGTGCAAATTTAAAGATCTTCCCTGCCCCTAGGCTAAAGTGCACCTGAAACATGGGGGTGGGAGGCTTGTTTTTCAGTAAATACTTTTTGATTGGCCAGTGGGTCAATAAGGTTGTTACATTCTCTGAGCCAGGAGAAGGCTATATAAGCCCTGATGTGAGGCTTTGTTTTGGGGACTCGCTTTGAGAAGTGTTCTGTGATTTGATCTGAATTCTGGGAAGCCGTTGTTGAGAGTCCCCCGGCTTTGAAAAACCCAGATGTGGAAACCCAGATGTTGACTGGGTATGGATGTAATGGCTGGACAGTTTGGAAAGTTGTCTACTTGTTCTGTTTCTGTCTTGATAATGCTGCCTGTATACTTTGAAGTTCGGGGTGCTGACCTTTTTCCCTGAACAAGGTAAACGATATACGTCTGACTGATTAAAGTAAGCTTGTTAACCCATTTTGAGTTGCTTTCCTTTATCAAAGCAGATCCAAGAACCTGTGTGAGCAGCCACCCTAGGGACTCCAGGGTGCTTGCTGCTACAAAATGGCGTCACGAACAGGATCTGCAGAGTAAAAGGAAAGTATGGGGGCTGGGATAATTGTTTGTTTCCCAGTTGTGGTAGCTGTGACTCTGGAGCCGTGGAGCAGGAGAGAAGAATGGCCTGCATGCAGACTTCGCTGAGCTGAGAGCGGGAATGGTGAGCTGCCTGCATTGGGACCTGGGCATGGATGTAATGGCTGGACAGTTTGGAAAGCTTTCTACTTTGTAACTGCCATTTTGTAATAGTAATTGCCATTACTATCACACTTGTACTGTTCAATCATTTACTATTTCACTGTTCCTTTGATTGAGTACAGACACATGGGGTGGGGGGGTGGGGGTGGGAAAGGGAACTGGGACATCTCTTTTTCTTATTTCAGGGAATTGTACCTGTTTGCTCTCCCCCTCCCAACTCAGAAAGTTCCTAATATTTCCTCCAGTTAGAAATCAGATTACCTAATTTTGTATGCTTGTTTATATCCTGTTAACTGTTTTCTTTTAATGTATAAAAATCTGTCTCCCCCTGGATTTGGGGTGCAGTACCAAGCTGAGGAGACCTAGTCCCAATTTGTTATGCAGTTGGTATGCATTGCTTAATAAATCAGTATACTCAGAATCTTGAACCTTTGTTTCCTCAGTTATCTCAGATTTTACCCATCACAGCAATGGAAAATTTACTGTGCCATAAGAAACAATCACTATAAAGAATAAAGAGAACTGTAGAAAGACTTATAGGAACCAGTGCCAAGTGAAATAAACAGAGGCAGTAAGGGGCGGCCAGGTAGCACAGCGAGTAAGAGCTCCAGCCCCATTGTCGGGATGACCTGGGGGATCTAATCCGGGCTCAGACACTTAGTACCCACCCAGAAACACCTGGCCGTGTAACCTTGAGCAAGTTACTTAACCCCAATTGCTTAGGGGCTGCCAGGTGGCTCAGCAAGTAAGAGCACTGGCCCCAGTGTTGGGGTGACCTGGGGATCGAATCCAGGCTCTGATACTTAGCACCATACCCAGAAATAACTGGCCGTGTAACCTTTAGCAAGTTACTTAACCCCAATTGCTTAAAAAAAAAAAAACAGAGGCAGTAAAACAATATATACAATCGTGACAAAAATGGGAAGCAAAAGAAATGAAAACTGATGGTGGGATTGTGGACAGAGGGCTGGATTTGGAATCAGCAGCACATGATTACTTCAGACCCTGCTTTGGACACTTACTAGCTCTGAGACTATCGGGGGTATGGGCAAATAACCTCCCTGAGCCTCAGTTTTCCTCATCTGTAAAATGAGAAGTTTGGAGTAGATAGGCTATATGGATATTTTTAGCTCAAAATCTATGATCCAATTTATTGGCTAACTTTGTTAAACTCTCTCTCATTTTAAAAAATTCTTTGTCACTATGGAAGGGCTCTCTGAAGGGGAGAGGAATATATTAGGAAACTCAGGTAATGTATAAATGAAAGATGTCAACAAAATTTAAAAAAAAAATGCTTTCCCAGATACCTCCAGCCCATAGTGACCTCTCCACTGTTGATCTCATTGCACTTACATCCTATGTTACTCATTTATTAATCACTGACAATTGACATCTCCTATCTTATTTAACTCTTCTATTGCTATTAATATTTTCCTGTGCTGTCTAATTAGATTTCTTAAAAATACATTTTATTGATGTTCTTTTATCTAACATAATAGTCATTTCCCACCCTTTCCAGATTGAAATTTCCTTTACAACAAAGAGAAGCAATTAAACAAAAACATATAATATGGTAACCATTATCTGCCAATGTATACATAGTCTGTCCCTGCAGTTCCCCACCTCTCTACTGTGAGATGGGAGATGTTCTATTAAATGATCTTCAGACCCGGTTTTTCAGCTACCCAAAATTCAATTTTCTTCTAATGATCTTGTTCATTTATATGTGTGTGTGTATTAGTCATTTCATTGGTTCTTACTTATTTCACTCTGAATTATTGCATACAAATCTTCCCTTGTTTCTATGAATTCCTGATATATTTATCACTTCTTACTGCACAGTATTATTCCATTATAGTCATAATACCATCATTTTCAGCCATTCCCCCATCAATAGATATCCACTTTATTTCCAGTTCTTTAATACCACAAAGAGTCCTGCTATGAATACTTTAGTATATACTGGACCTTTGTTTCTGTCTTTGATTTCCTTGGGGTATATGTCCAATAGTGGGATCACTGAGTCTAAGAGTATGGACTTTTCTCATACAATTCCAAATTGTTTTCCAAGATGACTGGACCACTTCCTAGTTACATTTACAGGGCACCCATGTGACAATCTTCTCATGGCCCCTCCAACACTGACTAGTCCGATCTTTTGTAGACTTTACCATCTGCACAGTATGAGGTAAAACCTTAGAGTTATTTGTATTTGCATTTTTCTTGCTATTAGTGATTTAGAACATATTTTCATGTGGTCATTTATAGTTTGAAATTTTTATTTTGAAAACTTTGTTCATGTCCTTTGACTGATTATTCCCCAATTAGATTTTAAGCTCCATGATGGCAGGAACCATATATCTAATAATTCTTTTGTCGTCTTCCTCACCCAGGAAGGGGAAAAGAACACAATAGGTGTTTAATCTTTTTTTTTAATAAATGAGTTTTCTGTGACACAGACCCAGCCTGAGAATGATGGCTTAAGTATCCAGTGGAAAGAGAATAAAACTTACCAAACAAGCATATATTAAGCATCTAGAAATCAGGCACTATGCTAGGCACTAGATATAAATACAAAGAATGAAATAGTCCTTGCCTCCAAGGAGCCTATACTGTGGACCATTACAAGGTGGTCATCCAGATGCTCATTTTGGATGCTCAGTATCTGAGAGATGTATTATGGTGCTGGTCTATGATTAATCTAAACAGGGCCTATGGTGTTTATCTTACCTGTTAAGGTTATTAGGGTATGGTAAACTGCTTGAGAATTTCACCCCTCCAGCCAAGTCTTCACTAACAACGATATCTAGTTCACTCTTCTGTCGAACTTTTGAATGCCTAAAAAGAAGATTTCCCAGAGTGACTAGCTATCCAGTGATTCTCTGTCTAATCAACCAATCAACCAACATTTATTAAGTACCTAGTATAAGCACATTGGCCTTTCCTGTTGATACCTTTAACCACTTTTTAGGGGATAGCCCACCATCTTTTAAGTATTTTACTTTACAGCTATATAGGAAATACATTATAGCCCTCACCATGGGCTAGAGGTGAAGCTGGGTTTTTTAAAGTTATGCCAGTGGAACACAAGCCCTAGTGGACCTTCGTAAGACTAGAGGGTTTTGAAGATTGGTCTAGAAACAGAATGTGTGTCTGTCCCCTGAAGCCCAACCTAGCTAAGTTCAGAGAGGCTCATCCCTCAGAAGGATGGTCACCAAGGAATAAGTTAATGGCCATGGCAATTCATGAAGCATGGAGTGGTTGGGATCTGGGTCCATGGCAGGAGTTCTCACACCCCTGGAACTAGGTGTCTTTCTAAGTATCCAAGAAAAAGAGTCCACATTTCTAGACTTATTTATCTTTCATAAGAATCATGGTCAACTTCTTTTATTGTGGAAAGATGGTACCTTTGGGCATATAAAAATGACAGAGCACTTGGAAGCATTATTCATAGAAAAAGTTTTTTTGCAGAGTTATTCCTCAGAACATCTGGTTCTTTATTCATTCATGTTATTAGTTCTTTAGGTTGGTTTTGCCCAGGAGGGTGCTAATAAATGTTTAACAACTGGCCCACCAGGGAAAAAAGTATGCATGACACACTTGTAAATTTAATCTGTATTATTAACATTTTCTCCATCACTTTTTAAAGTGTAGACAATTGACAAAGCAAAAATCAAGCCCTGTTTTTCAGTGTTCGCTGATTTCAGAGGGTAAATGATCACAATGATGATTTTATTAATAATAGGCTCTCATGAGCCAGTATAAGCACTGTCCAGCACACTCTTTCCTGGGCTTTTCTGAACTTCTCCCCTACCCAGATTTCATTCTGAGGCAGGTGGGAGGGTTCAGTGGACAGAGAATTGGACTTGGAATCAGGAAAACTTGAATTCTAAACCTCCCTCCCATAGTAATGTATGTTGTATGACCTTGGGCAAGACACTCTTTTCTCAGAACCTCTCTCAGTCTGTTTCCTAACCTGCAGAATAGGGATAACAACACATACCTCCCAGGGTTGTTGTGAGGACTAAATGTCTGTAAAGTGCTTTGAGAACCTTAAAGTGCTATGTAAATGCTAGTAATTATTATCATTTTATTCAATACAAAATCTTGAAGTCCTGATGGACAATTTCAAAGAATGTCCCAGTTAATCTGGGCTAAGAATTTTCCAAAGCATTTGGAAATAGGAAAGTTCAGCTTATTGTTAGGAACCGTATTCACCTTATCTTTTTAGAGGTATATAGTGGTATAAATTTAGCAATAATTGTTCTAAAATATAGGCTGCATTCCTAAAATGAGATCTTTTGAGAAGAAAAAAAGTATAGAGAGGTATTCACTGAATAAAGGTAAACATCTACTATGTACATTTCTTTCATATTCCTTTCAACTCCAATGAAGATGTTTTTTATTAAATGTTATCATTACTTACTCTTTGTCTTGGTGACTTGCATCATTATTGTCTTAACTAAGATTTTATACAAGCTAGATTTTGGGAAGAAATACAGTCTACACTAGGACCCATAATATATATGAACCAATGATAGGCCTTGGAATTGTTCATTAAAACTGTCAAAGACAGACATTCTCCTGTCATTTAGTGGGGCTGATGAGAGGCAATGCAGTGGACTAGGAAGAACATAAGAAGCCCTGACTTCAGAAGAGAACTGAGTTCAGAGGCTACATCCAATACGTACTTACCCGTAGCATGGACAAGTCACATCCCTGAGCCTCTATTTCTTTATCTGTTAAACGGCAATAGATATCTGTATCCCCTGCCTCATATAATTTTCATGAGGCTCAAATAAGATAATATATGTAAAATCCTTTCCAAACCTTTGAAGTACTATGTAAGATATCAGCTATTATTATTAACATTACAATGAACAATAATTCACATTTATATAGTATTTTGAGGTTTAAAAGGTACCCCATGAGGCAAGTAGTAAAAGTATTGTTTTAAAAGTCAAATTTTTTCAAATGAGAAATCAGATTCAGGTTAAGTGTGACTAGGGTCACACAGGTAGAAACAAGATGAGCCAAGACTTGACCCCAGGGCTTTTACATGCAACCTCTGTATTCAAAATAAAACTGATTGTGAGAAATTATCAAAATAAAAATGCATATGGCAGGCTTACTTCTGGGATTACTGAAAAAATAGTCTCAGAGAACTTTTATAAAATTGGTATAGCCTAGGCCTGAGGTCAACTATGTGTCTTCTGACTGAGGGGAGATAGTGGATAAAGGAAAAAGCAGTCACCAGGTCTGTGGGTCACTCACAGACATCCACTTACCACTGCACTGGCTGCCAGTTGGGGAGGAATGGCCTGAACCCTGTGATACACTCAAAGGCCAGGGTCCCAAAGCTCCAATAGTCCACAGTAACCGTATACTTCTGTTGTTCCAACAGCTCTGGAGCCTGAGAAGAGACATTGTTGAGTTGGACCTGAGAAGTTCTTCTGTCCTCCAAGCCCCATGGGGAAAGGCAAGACATTCAAACTACCCCAATTTTCACCTTCCTCCACTGTGGGTCTAGGAGCCACAGCATGCCTGATCTGTGCAGAAGGAGCTTCCTTATTTGGTTCCCAGGCCTTAATTCCAGGAGTTCCATCTAGTTCTCTAGGTTTGACTCAGTAAGTCAGAGGGAAGGACCAGGAAGAAAGACTCCTGGACTTTATTTTGATCCTTACTCTGCCTTGGGGGGATGGGGAGGAATGGGAGAGCAGAGAAGGGATATGGTACACCCAATAAGTTTCCCCATGCTTCAGTGTCCCCATTTTTTAAATGAAGCCAGCATCACTGTCACCACCATCAACAAAGGTTGATTGAGTGCTTGTTGTACCTGGGAAATGGGTTAGATAAGGAAGACACCAAGAATGTTAGTGTGTAGAGGGATATCCTTATATAGGGAAAAACTTTTTTAAAATGGGGTGGGGGAAATTTTAAAAATAAGACTTTTGAGAAATGCACATATTTTTAAATGCCAGAAAAGTTTGATCTCCATGACATACCATGCCTTTGGAATTTAAGCAACAACACGAAGGGGATGAGGGATGGGGAGAGAGGGGGTAAGCAGCACCTTTAAATGTTTCTCAGTGTACACAAATGCCTTGCTTTGCCTCTGTTGCTAAGAAGTACAAGGCAGGATCCCTGTCCTCTAGAAGCTTACCCTCTAAGGGGGAAAGATAAATGTTGTGAGGAAACTGCTTTATAAAAGTGCTATATAAATTCACGTCCAGATAGGGAGCTGATGGAGTCAGTCAGACTACAGACTGAAGCATATTTTCTTCTCTTTATTTAAAAAAATTTTTTGGACATGGATAATGTAGCAACTTGTTTTGCATGACTGTACATATTTTTAATGTTTCAGTTTTTTGTTTTCTCAATGGGTGTGAGAAAGGATAAGGGGAGGGAGAAAATTTGGAACTGAAAACAAAACAAAATAGAATTTAAAAGGTGTTATATAAATGAGATGATAGAAGGTATAGTGGATGGGGAGTGGGTCTCAAAACCAGGTTCAAGCCCTACCTCTGACACATATTAGGTGAGAGACCCTTAGCAAATCAGTTAACCTCTCAATTTGTCCAAAAGCATTGGTAGAAGGAGTTTTCTCATGAGGAATTCCCTGACCTGTAGCAGTGAAATCACAAGCCTGGTCCTCAGTCATATTTAAATGAGGAGCATGATGATGATTTTATATTTGAAAGTATATAAAGACAGGCCCCATGGTCTAGTGGAAAGAATGCTGCTGAACTTTGGAGTCAAAGGGTTGGACTCTAATCCTGTCTTAAGCACTTGCTAATGACCAGGACAAGTAAGTTGCTTAAATTTTCTGTATTTTACTTTTTTTCTTTGGCATCAAAAAACCTTGATTTGAAAGGTGGGAGGAGGGGGAAGGCCCAAGGGTTATGTATGATATAGAAGAGATTTTCATTTGGGTATGGGTGGGTCTCTGAAGTTGCTTCCAACTTTGAAAAGTCACGATTCTCTAATTCTGTGATTCACCAAAGGGGAATCCACCCATAAGGAAAGATATGGAGGAAGGATAAGCAGGTCTTATCACCATGTTGATTAGAATTAGTGATGAGATGTCATATCAAGTTGGAGATGTATGGGAAAGGTAAAAGTGTGGTTTCTCAGAGACTGTCTGCTAAAGTAAGTCCTTAGGTCTTAGGCCTAAGTTTTCATTTTTTTATTAGAAATTATGTGACTTTGAAACTTTAGAATTCTTTCTGTATATTTGCTCTATTCTAGTCAGTCCTTCTCACCCAGCTTACCATGAAAGAGTTAAATTTCTATAGAACTGCAAGAATTGCTGAACAAGACTACTGATAAGGGAGAACAGGCAGTAACCTTGGAAAAGAAGCTCAGTCCCTGGTTCCCAGACAAAAACTCATAGATAATACTAAAAATAATGAAGACTGGAAGGAGCTGGCAGCAGCAGGTGGATTTGACCAATCAAGGGACAGACAGTAGCCTTGGGACCCTCAAGTCCAGATAAGAATGTATCAAGGGTAGACTGAAAGGAGGGGTCCAGTATTCTGAGGTTGTAATGCACTGACGTAATGGACCTAATGTACTATGTAACAAGATTAGAACCTCATTAGTAATAATTATGTTAATATTCATAACCCTTGCTTATTTAACCCAGCTTTAGCTTATGTACAGCGGCCTCCTCTCTCTAGGTGCTGTCCCAGAGACTGGACTGCCTGCTTCTCACGAGATTCTAATAAATCTTTCTACCTTCACTTTAAGAGGTCTCCGAGTAGTCAATTTGGGTTAGGGTCTCCGTATCCCACACAGAGATGTCTGGAAGAAAGAATATTTGGTATGCCTGACTTGAGGGCAATGGTGCAGGGACAGACAGCAGTAATTAAAAGGCATCCAGATGCTGGTTCAATTTTTGACATGATCTGAGCATCCTGATGTACAGGATAAAGAGTAGGGGCCTAAGAACAAATTCTTGGGGGAATGCCTATAGACTGGTAAGTGACCAAAAAAATGAAACAAACAACATAACTACGGCAAAGACCCAAAATCTGAATATGAAAGCTGGTCCAAGAGAGCAAATGAACATAGGTGGGGAACTCTAGCTGTGGTATATTATGTGCACTGTCAGACTCTGCTGATTTGGTTGGTTTAGTGATTAGTTGGTTTTGTTAAAATTGTATTTTTTTCTTTTTAAAAAATTCTTTGTCAGAAGAGATGGCTCACTGGGGAGAAAGGGGAAAGGGAGACATTTAAAGATGGAGGTGATAGAAAACAAAAGTATAAAAAAATTTTAAGGACAATAAAATCTTTTAGAGGTGTCCCCACAGCTAGGAGAAAATAAATTGATGGCAAGTGGATCCCCCCCAAAAAGACGCTACAGAATCTATAAAATTATAGCATTCACAGAGTTAGATTGGATCCCCAGATATAATCATGAGATTGAAAAATGGGTGATGTACAATTAGGACAAATATAATGAAACTATTTCATAGAGCAGGCAATAAACCTAGTAATTGTAAATTGATCTGAAAAAGCCAAACATCTTGGGTTTTTTTTTTTAAAGATGGAAAAGATGTGTAGTCATCTGACTAAAACTGACTTCCTCAGGTTGTAAATGAGGAAACTCAGGCCCAGAGGGGGCCATGGCTTTCCCAGACATTGGGAGTTTAAGGCAGAGACAAAGTTATAGATGGCTTCTAAGAAAAGTTGGGATATGACTCACAAAAGGACCACCATGACCCATCACTCGGGACTGCTACAAACAGAATACCAGGATGGCTGGTTCATGGGGTTGATCTAGCAAGATACCTATCCTATGTTCCTATGAAACATCCAGATGGCTGGGGTGGGGATAAACTGAGGGTGTCTGGAGCCTAGAAAACAAGATGCTGGTGGGCTTATTACAAGAAAAAGCAATGGGTATATGTGCCAATCCCACCTCTTACCAGGTACTGCAGCGTCCCCACAAAGGAAGTGCAAAGACTGCCTTGATCCAGCTCTTTGGCATATCCTAGGTCAATTATCTTGTGTATTAACTGAAAACAAAAGGTTAAAAAAAAAGCTCAAGGTTTATAACAACAACATACTGTGACCCTGTTCTAGCATAAACATCTTTGTGCTGGAATGAAGAGATAGTTATGGTAAAGGTATCTAAATCATAGATGGTGTGAACACCCTCTGTCTGATCCAGCCAGCTCTGATGTCAGAACAATGAGCAAGAATGAGCATGCAGAACGGCACAATGGGGCAGAGGTGACTGACTCCTTTTGGCAGCCTGACCACATATCCAAACTGAGTTTCACCGAGGAGACTTTAGGAGGCCTGAGAATTCTGTCATTGCAATCCTAAGATACCAGCTGGGGTGTCCCAGTATGACCCAAAGCTACTCTTCATCTTCCCACCTGAAAAGAACAAAGGTGCCTGTCGACTGCTACTCACATACAGCTGTTTCTCAGGTAGAGCTTCAGGGAGAGGTTGAAGCCCAGGGAAGATGGCAACAGGCCTTGCAGGACATAGACTCACCTTGTTCAATGTAACCTGAGAGCAGTCTTGGGTATGAACTAGCTCTCCTGGCCCAAGTGTAGATTTCGTTAAGTACCCCTGACCTCCACCATTTCCCTATTCCCACTCCACACTTCAATCTCAAGCTTGGCCTTTACATCAGAGGAATCAAACTCAAGGTTGTAGTTGCCAGGTGGAACCAGATTAAACTGTAACTGGGAAAGGTTTAACAAAATGAATAAAACACACAGCTAACTTTAATTTGTGGGTTTGCTAAATCAACATAAGGCCCTCAGGGCAGCCTGTTTTTAATTTTATTTTAAACTAGCTGTTTTAGATGAACGAATGAATGAATTTATTTAACATCATGTGCCCAGTACTAACTTAAACCCCCAGAAGAGAAACACAAAAGCAAAGACCGTCCCCACCTGAAAGGAGTTTATATTCTAATAGGGGGAGAGTGAGAGCCAGGGAGGCTACTTCAATTTGGAAAGCTAAAGGGAAGATGAGGGGAGGTGGTGGGCCTAGAAGAAGCATAGGGGTATGGATGGACAGACCTTTTACAAAAGCATGGACAGAGCTAAATTCTATAGTCATGGGGCTGGTAGGAGATGGCTGAGGAGTGAGTTGGACCCAGATGTGATGTGTGATTGAGGCAACCACTGACAGGAGAGGGAGGCCCCAGGGCCAGAGCTGGATTTATTGATGCAACCTCTCATTTTGGTGGCTAGACACATATTTTTCTTTAAGCTCCAAAAATAATGATGATGATATCTAATGATGAAAAACAATAGGCAGCGAGGTGGCACCATAGTGCATAGAGTGTCAGGCCCAGAGTCAGGTGGACTCATCTTCCTGAGTTCAAATCTGGCTCCAGACACTTACTAGCTGTGTGACCCTGGGCAAGTCACTTAACTGTTTGCCTCAGTTTCCTCATATGTAAAATGAGTTGGAGAAGGAAGTGACAAACCACTCCAGTATCTCTGCCAATAGAACCCCAAATGGGGTCAGCAAGAGTCAGACAGAAAAACAACTCAACAACAACAACAAACTGTGTGTCAGGCTTACGCTTATTATTATTCATTTTCTCATTTCATCCTCAACACACTCCTGGGGAGTTGGTGCTATCCTTATCCCCATTTTATAGATGAGGAAACTAAGGCAGAGGTTAAGTGACTTGCCTAGGGTCACACAGCCAGTAAGTTTGTTTGAGGCTGGATTGGAACTCAGATCTTCCTGACTCCAGGCCTAGAGCTCTATCCACTCCGGGGATTCTTAAACTTATTTCCCTAGTGACCCCTTTTTGCATTTTGACAGCTATCATCAGCACTGCATAGTCTGAAGGCATGCGCAGTGTAAAGCGTACATGCTTTGTGCTCAGAACCAAGGCTGCAGTGAAACTACACTATGCAGCATGGGCAGGTGCTGCCAGAAACACCTCAGATTCATTATGCATTTGATTTTTAATTTTTGGTCGCTGTGCATTCAGAAATCTTTTGCTGTTGCCAAATTTTTCATGACCCCATTTGGGGTCCTGACCCACAGTTTAAGAAGCACTGCACTACATACCACCTTAGCTGCCAAAAGACCTAGTCCCTGCCAGCCATGGTCACAAATCTAGTAAGTGTCTGAGGCTGGATTTGAACTTAGGGCTTCCTGGTTCCATACCCAGAACTGGAGCCACCACGTCACGCAGCTACCAAAAGACCTAGTCCAGGAACCTATGGCCTGGAGGCCACATATGGCCCTCTTGGTCCTCAAGTGCGGCCCTTTGACTGAATCCAAACTTTATAGAACAAATCCTTCTATTAAGGGACCACAGGTTCCCTAACCCTGTTGTGTGAAGTCTGGATTCAAAGGCTGTACTTGAGGACCTGGAGGGCCACATGTGGCCTTGAGGCAGTATTTCCCCACTGCTGACCTAGTCCCTGCCAGCAGCAGCCTCCACTCACCATCCCTTTAACTTCTAAACATCAAACCAAAATACCCCTCCCCGGACACCATGTCCAGGGAGGACCATCACGAGGCTACTGCAAACAACAGAATGAGTGCCAGGAAGGCTGGACTGTGGGTCTGACCCAGCGACATAAGTTTCCTGTGTTCCCATGCAACATCCAGATAGCTGGATGGGTGGGGAGACACTTCCTCCATATATCCCCTGCCACCCAGATCTCTCTTCTGACCAAACACACACAAGTTCTCATGCCTAAAAGTCTCAGCGTTGGCATCAAGATCTAGAGTTAGCTTTCAACTGGTTTCCAGTCAAGCAACCAAAGTGGGGGCTCTCAACATCAATGAGAATCGAGGTCTCATTCCAAGAACTGTTGGGCCCTTGAGGGGAAGGGGTAAACAATATTTTCCTTATCAGACCTGTGCCACCTGGGTTCTTCACAATGCCAGCCATTTAAATGCGCTCCGATCTGAAGAGGTCTCATACTGAGCAGGGCCGTTCAATCTATTAAAAGTGGTCTCGAAGAAAATCAAAGCTTCACACAAGGAAATGAAAATACAAACAGAGAGGCAGAAAAACATTTCCTCTCCCCACCAAGAATGGACTCTGGGAGATGAATGCCACATACAAAACCAGCAGTCACCAGACCCTGATTTCCACTTACCCTTTTTTCTCCTTGTTGCAGGACGATGTTTTCAGGCTTCAGGTCCCGATGGATGATTCGGTTTTCATGAAGGTATCTAAGTGCCGAGGCTGTGGTTTGGAAAGGAAGCAGTTAAGTCTAGAGAATAGCTCACATTTTAGGATTTTCCCCATTACTTTATAGCTCAACTCTGAACTCTTTCCAATTGCCTGAGGTGTTTAAGAAGGAAAAGACTGGAGAGAAGGGCTATAGTCCTCATTTTAATTCAGTGTAATTTTTTTAAATTAATTTTTTTTATTAATGACAAGAACTCCTGACATTTACATAGTGATTTTTGGTTGTACTTTTTGATGTTATTAGCATTGGGAACTCCTGGGAAGAAAGCTCCTTCCAAAGATGCAGACTGAAGAAGGTTCTGCAATTTATAATGTGGAGAGCTGCCTGGGGGCTGGGCCCTGAGAAGTTAAGTAAATCCCAAAGATCACACAGCCAGGAAGTGTGAGAGGTCCTCAATCCAGGTCCTTCCTTACTCTGAGGCTTGGCATCTCCCCAGTAAAGCAGGCCATTGCTCTCTAGATAATGCTTCAAGTTTTACAAATTGCTTTGCCTACAGTAATCCCATGAGGAAGGCAGTATAAATTCTCATTTTATAGATGAAGTTACTGAGGCACAACAATTACACAATTTTCTAATACTCAAAGCTATCCGAGAATACAATGGGCTGCCTTATGAGAAAGAGATTTCCCCATCCTGGAAGTATTCAAGGCAAGGCTGAATGACCACAAAATAGGAGAAGGAGACAAGGAAGGCACTTTACAAAAAGAAATGTCAAATGGAGGAGGATACTGTGAGGTATAATTATGTTGGAGACACAGCAGAGTATTTTATTCACAATGTATAAAAATCTGTACACCAGGATGGTATAGTAGAAAGGCATCAAATTTGAGAGTCAGGAGAAGAGACCTGGTTCAAATGTATACTTTGATGTATACTAAATGCGTGACTTTGTACAGGTTACTTGACCCCTGTAAGTCTAACTTTTTTTTCTTATATAGAATGAAGATAATAACACTTGCATTTCCTGTCTCAAAGGATTGTTTTGAGAAGGGAGCTTTGTAAGCCTGAAAGCACCATGTTATTGTTATTGCCAGAAGTTTAATCAGTCAGTCCATAAGCATGTATTAAGTGCTTACTAGATGCCAAGTACTGTAATGTGGCAAATAAAAATTTTCAAGATATTATTTCTGGGTAAATTATAATCAATTTTTATTAATTATGGCTACAAGGTAATCAATAAAGTGAGTTCAGTTATTCCTCTTGGTGATCAAAGAAACCTAATCTTGAAGACTTATAAAGCTTTTGGAAAAACGGGGCACCTGAGGGTGGAAATCAACTCTGATTGGCTGACAACTAATGAGAGAATGATTATAATGAGCTGTGGGCTTATTCTAACAAGGGACCGGAGGTCTGATCACTCAGCCTGGGACACAGAGACGTCTCTTTCCAGACCACCCCAGTCTAGGGCCATCTAGACAAAAGGGGGAATCCATTTCCACTCAGACCTATGGGACAATTCACCTAGACTAGAATTTCTTTTGATCATTTGATCAGATCTAAGTTTTCCCAGATGGGCAAGTTTCACCCAAGATTTCATCTCCTTATCAGCCCTACACTTCAAAGGCTGGCTGAATAACCTACAGGAACTGATTTCGGAATGAGGAAATAGAAAGGGAAACACCTTCATCCTAATTCAATAATTGGTTGTTAATATTCTTTCTCAGTATTAAAAGCTGGAAAAACAAGGAAAGGTAAAGGACAGGGGTCCCTGCTCTCAGGAACTCAGTCTAAGGAGGGAAAGGACAGGCAAACAACTATATATAAGCAAATAGCATAAAATGGATATTGGAGAAATTGGAGAAAATCAATGGAGGCAAAGCAGTAGAATTAAAAGGCTTCTTGTGGTAGTGGGATTTTAGTTGAGACTTAAAGGAAACCAGGAGGCAGAGAAGAGGAGGATGAGCATCCCAGGAGTGAGGCACAGTCAATGAAAATGTCCAGAGTTGGGCAATGGGAGTGTCTGGCTGGAGGAACAGCCAGGAGACCTGGGTCACTGGATAGCACAGGGTGTGGGGGAGAGCAAGGTGTAAGAAGATGGTAAAGGTAGGAGGGGGCTGCTTTGTAATGGGCTTTGAATGCCACTTAGTAGTGCAGAAAATCAAAGGACCAGGTTAAAATGTAATTGGGAAATGCTTAACAAAAGAAATAAAAATACAATGCAACATAATGTTTGGGGTTTTCTAAGTCAGTATGAGACTCATATAGAATACTTTTTTTAGTAGTCTCATTTTATAGATGAAGAAACTGAGGCACTGGGGTGGCTAGGTGGCACAGTGAATAGAGCACTAGCCCTGGAGTCAGGAGGACCTGAATTCAAATCCGGGCTCAGACACTTAACACAAAATTAGCTGTGTGACCATGGGCAGATCACTTAACCCCAATTGCCCTCCAAAAATAAAAAAAAAAAAACAAAGAAAAAGAAGGGAATAAGCATTTATTTTGTACCTACTATATGCCAGGCACTGTGATATTTTTTTTTCTCACAAATATTATCTCATATCAAAGACTATAGGATAGAGGCTGACCTAGAACCCAGGTCTTTTGACTTCTTGTCCAGTGTTATTTCCACTATACTATTTATTTTAGTAGAGTTCATGAAAATACCGTCAATGATACTAATAGCCTGTATTTGCATAAGAATTCATAGTTTTCAAGAGCTACATAACCTTATCTGATTCACAGAAACCTTCAAGGCAGGCAGGCCAGATGCTTGTTGGACAGATGAAGACACCAGCGCCCAAAGACGTTATTACCAAGTGACTTGGTGAAATTACAAAGAACTAGGCGCTAGAACCTACATTTTTTGGTATCTAATGTTAAAAATAACTGACATTTACAGCACTCTAAAGTTTGCAAAGGGCTTTTTTTTAATCTTTAAAATAACTCCAGAGGGGCAGCTAGGTAGCGCAGTGAATAGAGTACCTGCCCTGGAGTCAGGAGGACCTGAGTTCAAATTCAGACTCAGACACTTAACAGTAGCTGTGTGACCTTGGGCAAGTCACTTAACCCCAATTGCCCTGCCTTTCCCCTTCCAAAAAGACCAAAAAAAAAAAAATAACCCCACGAGGTAAAAAGTGCAAGAATTATTTTACAGATGAAGAAACTGCCTAAGGCCACACAGTTAGCAAAGGCGAGATCTGAACTCAGGTCTTTCAGGCTTGCTGGTATATTCTCTACCACAGTACCTCTTGCTTCTTTATAGGAAATATCCTATGCCTCTCCTAATCTCAAACTTCTCCATTCTCCAACCTCCTTCCAGGAGAGGTGATGGCCTCTCCCTACAGCCTGTTCAATAGACCCCATCATTACCAAAACAAACCCCTCCCATTTCCTAGGCAGTGGGAAGCCTCCTATTAATTCAGAGAAAAGAGACCAGCTACTACCATCAAACTACTCATCTCTGACTCATCCAAGTCAGGAGAGTAAGATGAGCTTATGCTGACAGAAGATGAGATAAGGCTTCATGCATCACAGAGGCCAGTCCCAGGCCTGCCGGAAGATACTGGGGTGGGCAGGGCATGCACTGCCTTCAGGAAGCTGAGACAGAGGCCTTTTTTTAGAGTAAGGAAGGGCCCCCATCGTGCACCCTGGAGATCTCAGAACGTGAATCTCTCCAAGCAGAAAGAAGCATACTTGGGTGTTTTCAGAAAATGATCAAGAAATATTTCTATAGAATCCTTTACAGGATTTCCTCCAGTTATATTAGGAAAATATTATGCAAAAACCCTGGTCAGCTCCTCATTAACACATCTGAGGAGGGGTGGTCCTTCTAGACAAAGGGCAGGGTACCCAAGGTCATTCATATGCAGGCATCAGTAGCGAATGGACCAAAATTGACTTGGAAGATACTGGCTTCTTTTTTGAGGGGATAGGGGGTAACCAGTGATTTCTTCAGGATATGGAACTCTCAATGAGTAAACTCCCTTTAAAAATACAGATCAGGGGGGCGGAGTCAAGATGGCAGAGTAGAAGCAGGACCTCCACCGGGCTCCCGCTTCCACCTTCCCCAATCCATGTAAAAAGGGGACTCTAAACAAACTTTGGAGCTGCAGAACCTACAGGAGAGTAGGGGGAAGGATATGAGAGGGGGGATGATGGAAGGTAGGGCAGGCTGGGGGGAGGGAAGTTGGAAGCACCCACTTTCGAAAAGGGACAGGATCAAAGTAGAGAATAGAACAAGTGGGTGGTGGGATAGGAGGGAGGGAAATATAGTCAGTCTTTTACAATATATCTACTATGTTAATGTTTTGCATTAGCTACACATGTACAATCTATACTGAATTTCTTATCTTCCCAGTAAGGGTGGGTGACAAGGAAGGGAATGAATCTGGAATTCAAAGTTTTAAAATCAAATGTTTAAAATATATATACTATTTTACATGTAATTGGGTAATAAGATATACAGGCACTGGGGCATAGAGATCCACCATGCCCTACTGGAAAAGTCTAAGGGGATATGGGAGAAGATATGGGAGAGAGCAGATTGGAGGAGGGGATATCCTGTGGGACTGCTATTTTGGGGTGGTGGGTAGGGGAAAAATGGGGAGAAAATTTGTAACTCAAAATCTGGCAGAAATTAATGATGTAAATCAGAAGTTAATAAAGCATTTGAAAAATAAAATCAAAATACAGATCAGGGGCGGCTAGGTGGCGCAGTGAATAGAGCACCAGCCCTGGAGTCAGGAGGACCTGAGTTCAAATCCAGCCTCAGATACTTAACACACACACACACATATATACACACACAGACACAAAACTAGACCTTGGGCAAGTCACAACCCCAATTGCCCTCCAAAAAACAAACAAACAAAAAATATAGATCAGCAACTCAGTTTTGCAGAACTGCCTAGGGCCCTAGGGGTAAAGTCACAAAGCCAGTGTCAGCCAGGGGACTTGGTCTTCCAGATTTGTGGCTAGTTCCTAGGCCACAAAGCCTCTTTCTTTATCTAAAGAATGTCTATATTTTTTAAAAATCTGAATTACAGACTAATTTTACAGACAGAAATGTAATTCTGTTTACAATGCTGCTGGGCAGTCTAGGGGTTCCCTAAAAAAAAATTCTTTCATCTTAGAATAGGAAAAATCAGAGGCAGTTAGGTAGAGCACTGGGCCTAGAGTTGGGAAGACCTGAGTTCAAAATTGGCCTCAGGCACTTATAATACTGTGGCCCTGAGCAAGTCACTTAATCTTTGTTTCCTCATCTGTAAAATGGACATAATAATAGCACCTACCTTATAGTGTTATTGTGAGGATCAAATGAGGTAACATTTGTAAAGTGTTTTGTTGTTAATAAGTTTTTCATGGCAAAAATACTGGAGTGGTTTGCCATCTCCTTCTCCAGCTCATTTTACAGATGAGGAAACTGAGGCAAACACGGTTAAGTGACTTGTCCAGGGTCATGCAGCTACTAAGTATCTGAGGCTGGATCTGAACCTGGAAGATGAATCTTTCTGATTCCAAGCCCAGTAAAGCATGGAACAAACGTAAATGCTAGTTACGATAACTAACCCCAGAGGAGGGGTCCTCAGAATTTATCTAGTCCAACTGATTCCCTCATTTTACAGATGATGAAACTGATCTTGACCCTTCTGGAAATTTAGCTATAGCAGTTAACCCTGATGTGGAGACATTGAATTTGGAACCAGACAGTAAGTGTGGGGTTTGAGAAGTATACTCCAGAGATATAAATGAACCCAGCTACGTATAGAGAAACTAGGCTTTAGTCCCTTCAGCTGGTGAGGCTGAGGCTGGTTTCTTGAGTTTGGGAATCCTGAGCTGCAGTTGGGTTTAAGGCTCATTTGGTGTCTACACTAAGTTGGTCACCAATCTGCTAAGCCCCTATGGCTGGAGAGCTTCCAGGCTGCTTACAGAAAAATGGAGCAGGTTAAAGCTTCTGTGGGCTAGCTAGGTGGCAAAGTGCATAGATGGCTAAGCCTAAAATCAGGAAGACCTGAGTTCAAATCTGGCCTCAGACACTTGCTAGCTGTGTGACTGTGGGCAGGTCACTTTAACGCTGTTTGTGTCAGTTTCCTTAGCTAGAAAATGAATTGGAGAGGGGAAATGGCAGACCATTCCAATATCTTTGCCAAGAAAAGCCCAAAAGGGGTCACTACTGAAAAACCATTAAACAACAAAAAAAAGCTTCTGTGCCAATCAGTATTGGAAATGTGCCTGTGAGTGGCTGCTGCCCTTCCAAACTAAGACCTAGCCTCAACACACAAATAAATAAAAAAAAAATTATCCTAGCTGGGAGTGACTATTATAAGACATTTTGGGGAAGATAGGGGGAATTCTGTAGAGTTAAAAAAAGAAAGATTTGGAGGACTTCAGAAAAACGAGGGACAATGTGCACAGACAGGGAGAGGAGAAGGACCAAATCGGCTTGGTATGGCAATGAGAACGGTCTGTTACTTCTGTAGGTGCAGCTGGAAGCTTGAGGAGTGGCAGGTGATGCTATCAGCATCTGCCAAGATCACTTCCTCTGACTTCTCTGAAGCAAGCATCTCTCAGCTCATCTCAGGAAGTTCCTGTGGAAAGATCTCAAAACTACCTCTCTGTCACTCTAACAGC
The DNA here is from genome assembly GCF_028583685.1 of Petaurus breviceps papuanus. NCBI lineage: Eukaryota > Metazoa > Chordata > Mammalia > Diprotodontia > Petauridae > Petaurus > Petaurus breviceps. The sequence continues at coordinate 36,411,283 of NW_027187378.1, forward strand.
ACAAAACACTGCTCTTTCTCTAGCCTGGTTTTCCTAAGCCCCAAGCTTGGGGTCCAGGACTCACTAATCTTGCTCGTCCCTGGCAATTTTGGAGCTGCTAGGCTTAATGGGCATTTTCTCTCTCAGATGAGCTCCAGGTGATTTTGGGTGTGCTAGGTCCATCCATCTCCCTTACGTCTCCATTTCTTCTCCCCCTCTTCTTTCCCCCACCCCCTCTCTCTCACTTTCAGCCAAACAGGAAATCTCCTGATTGAATGATAGTCTTTTAATCATCTGCCCATATTACTACTGACATGATTGCTTGGGGCTGACTAGAGAACTCTTCCCTTCCTTCTTCACCCTACCCCCTCTCTCCCTACTGAAGTAAAACAAGCAAATGTAATTAGTAATATTCCCATTGCCTCAAAAATCAGAATAATTAATTCTCCCTGACACACAGGCCCCTCAAAGTTCACCAAAGAGCCCCTTTCCTTACAGATATTCTATTTGCTGCCTTGATGGTGGACTGGCATTGCTAGACATGCTGGGCACATGTCCAATTCAATTTAAAACAACTTTAAATGCTTATCAAGGCAGGGTACCATAGCAGAGATCTAGCATGGGATATAGAAACACCTGGGTTTAGGTCTTGTCTCTGACATGTCTTAAGTTAAGTCTGAATTCTCTGTGCCCCCTGAACTCTCTGAGACTTTAAACTACAGAAGAGTCACCCAATTTGCATTGGGGCTGGTACTGGAGTCAGAGGACCTGGATTCAAATCCTACCTCTGAGACTTTGGTCAAGTCATTTAATCCTGGGTGGTGCTCAGTTTTCTGAGGTAGTTGGTCTAGATTGGCTTCTGAGGTACCTTTCAGCTCTAGAGGTATGATGTTGGAAGCAGAAAAAAAATACACACAAGGATTAGAGCAATGTAAGTTTTAAAGTGACTAAAAAGAGTAACTGAAAAGCCAGTAATGGTAGGAAGAACAGATAATGAAATATGGTAAGAATTAAAGTTAGCAGGAGCAGCTAGGTGGCACAGTGAATACGGCACTGGCTCTGGAGTCAGGAGGACCTGAGTTCAAATCCATTCTCAGACACTTGACACATTTACTAGCTGTGTGACCTTGGGCAAGTCACTTAACCCCAATTGCCTTACCTTTGCTTCTCCAAAAAAACAAAAAGAATTAAAGCTAGCATTTATTTGGCATATTAAAGTGTGCTAGGAATTTACAAATATTATCTCATTTTTGTCTTTCCTCTCTCTTAGCAGGGCCTACGAGAGAAGAATGTTGTATGGGATCAGACAATGCCAAGAAATTGGGTGTTTTTGCTTAAGCTGTTTTTCTTTGTTAAGAGGGAAGGTTCAACTGGGGTGAGGTGGGGGCTGGGAGTTCACATTCACTGCCTGCCTTGCAATAGTTTTTTACAGATCCCTTTCCTTTATCTACCATTTTCAGTTAGTCATTAAGTCCTGTTAATTTGTTCACAAAATTGGAGGATTAGAAAGGTCCCCAGTGGCCATTTAGTTCAGCTCAATATATACTGGACAGGGATCCTTCAGTCTCTGCTCGAAGACCTCCAAGGAGGAGAGTGACCCGTGCCACTTTTGAACAGCTCTAATTGTTAAGTTTTCTTGAAATAATCCTAAGGAGCCATGATGAAGAATGCTTTCCATCTCCAGAGAGATATCTAATGAACTCTGATTACCAATTGAAGTATATTTTTTTCACTGTCTTTACTTTTTTTGGTCTTTTTTCAGGGCCAATATGGAAATGTTTTACATGACTTCACATGTATAATTGATATCATATTGCTTGACTTCTCAATGGGGAGGGGAGAGACAAGAAGGAGGGAGAGAATCTGGAACTCAACATTTTTAAAAAATGAAAATCAAAAAAATTAATTTTAAAATTAAAATAAATTTTTAATTAAATTTTCAAAATTAAATTTTAATACCTATGAGGGAGGAATAAAATGCCTTCTCTTGATCACCCTAGCCCTCAAATGCCCCCCTCTTCTTAATTCCTATTGTTAATGTTCATTCTTTCGGCGGTTTTATGTGCTTTAATATAATCTCCTTGTAGATTGAGGCCATGTTTTTTAACCACACAGCACAGGAATACACATGTAGCTGCTGCTTGTTAAATAAGTGCTTGATTAAAAAAGCAAAATGCTATAAAAAAGGTAAAAGAATTTGAAGGTGTAAGCTAAGAAAAAAAAGGAAAGCCTAAAGTAAATGGTCCATGAAATGTTGATCCTAAAGTTCAAGCCCTGAGTTCAAATCCAGCCTCAGACACTCACCAGCTGTGTGACCTAGGCAAGTCCCTTATCTTCTGTCTGCCTTAATTTTCTCATTTAGCAAAATGGGGATAATAATAGCACCAGCTCCCCAGGGATGTTGTGAGAATCAAATGAGATAATATTTGTAAAGCACTTAGCACAGTGTCTGGTGCTTAATAAATGCTTATTCCCTTCCCCTAATCTAGAACTGGGCAGTTAGGTGGCACAGTGGATAGAGTGCTGAGCCTGGGGTCAGAAAGACCTGAGTTCAAATCTAGCCTCAGACACGTACTACTTGTTTGACCCTGGGTAAGCCACTTGATCTTGTTTGCCTGTTTTTCTCATTTGTAAAATGAGCTGGAGAAGGAAATGGCAAACCATTCCAGTATCTTTGCAAAGAAAACCCTAAATTGGATCACGAAGAATTAGATGTGACTGAAAAGTCTCAACAACAACAAAAATCTGAAACAGTGTATTATTCAAATTACATTAACAGATGAAAGCATAAGGTCAACAACATCTGAACAAATGAGGATTGTATAGAATTCTATTTGCTCTTAATTAATTCAGTTCAGTGCAATGATGCCTATGAGCCAACATCAGGCAAGATAATGTGCTAGCCACTGGGGTTACAAAAACAGTCCTCATTCTGAAAGAGCTTACATTTTTATGGGGGAGGAGGGAACAATTCATAAACATATATGAGCATATACAATGCAGGGAATGAGGGGGATGCAGCGCTCTTGGAATATTGGAGGAGGCAGAGAACATTTTCAACTGGAGGGATTAGCCAAAGCTATGTAGAGAATCTAAACCTTGGGAGAAGATAAAGATTCTTGAGACATGGGTATGGAGAGGGGGTTCATTTCAGGTATGGGCATTGCTTAGGCTAATGCAGAGAGGCTGAATACGTTTTGTTGGCTCCACCCTAAGTCTCTTCAATCCACTCTGAACTGATAGGAACAAACCCTAAGATAATGTGAGGACTGGCAATTAGGAATATATAGAGCATGGAAAATGTCTGTACTAATGCTGTAATCACTGGACCATTTAGGAAAAGATATTGCTCAGCATTTCACCGAGTATAAAAAGTGCAGACAGTTATTATGAAGAGGATGCTGACCAGCTTTTTTCCCCCTGTTGACAGAGGGCTAAATAAAAGGAATAGTCTTACATTAATCTAGAAGATATTTGGGGTAGAAATAAAGAAAAATTTCTTTACCATGGGGAAAACTAAGATTTCTTGATGGGAATGGATAACAGAGGAAGTTAGAGAGTCCCTACTGGAAATCTTAAAGAAGAGAACAAATGATAATCAGTTCTGGTTTACTGGTCCCCAATCTCAAGGTATAACCTAAACAGAGCTGCAGAGGATCCCAGGCCTCCAAAGACTCTTAAAAAAAAAAAAGCTGGGTGGTCCCCAGTGACAACATGTCCAAAAAGAACAGAGAAAAATGAAAAAGCCTCTGCTGTACAAAAATATTCATAGCAGCATAAAATATTTTTATAGTAGCAAAGAAATGGAAAACTTAAGGGGGTACTCACCAACTGGGGAATGGCTGAACAAATTATGGGATATCAATAGGACGAAATATCATTATATTGTAAGAAATTATGAAAAGAAAGAATCTCTGAGAAACCTTAGAAGACTTATAGGAACAGATGCAAAGTGAAGTGAGCAGAGCCAGGAGAACAATTTATACAGGAACAATAACATTGCAAAGACAAGCAATTCTGAAGGACTTAAAAACTTTAATCAAAGCAATGACCAACCATAATTCCAGAAGACCAATGAGGCATGCTACCTGCCTCTCCATAGACAGGTATTGGATTCAAGGTGAAGACCAAGAGATATTTTTTGGATGTGGCCAATATGTAAATCTGCTTTGCTTGACAAAAGGCAAGTACATGAGACACTGAATAGAGCTCTATGCCTAGAGTCAGGAAGATCTGGGTTCAAATCTGGTCTCAGATGCCTACTAGTTGTGTGATCCTGAGCAAGTCACTTAAGCTGTGTGGCTCAATTTTCTTATCTATAAAATATGGATAATAACAGCACTACCTCTCAGGGTGGCTGTGAGGATCACATGAAATAATATTTGTGAAGCGCTTAGCACATAATAGGTGCTAATCAAATGCTTGTTTCCTTTCTTCCTTCAGTGCAACTGTTATGAGGGTTTTCTTTTTCTTTTTCAATGCATGAAGGGGAAGGGTGAATAGGAGAGAAAGTAGATCTTTGTTAACTGAAAAAAATTTTTTTAAAAGAAATTAGCGCCAAATATAGTGACTAGGGTAAGCTAAACAAAATTAAAATTACCTTATAAGAAAACAAAACAAGTTGCCAAAAAAAGAGCAAAAGAAAGCCTTCCAACCTCACTACTTCATCTTCAGTGATTTAGGGTGTGGAACCTTGGCCAACAACGCCAAAGGAGAAGTTGTTGATTTGGTCAGGGATGGAATGTGGATGACATAATCACTCTCCACGTGGAAGGACACTGAGATGACGAGTGGGCTTCCACTCTCACAGAATGACTCCCTCCCAGGGTCCCCAGTGACCCCCTCAGCGGACCTTTATGGTAAGAGGCGAGACACTGGAGTTGGATAAGACAGGCCTAATATGAAATTGTGTTTATAGGAGTGTAGGAGAGGAAGGGCGAAAGGATGCCCCCTCCCAGGAGAAGAAAAGGGGAGGTCGTAGAACTGTTGCCCAGCAGCTCTCCTAGTCTTCTCTTCTCAAAGGTGCCATGTCTTGAAAGAAATTTCTTCTCTTCTCACTTCCTTCTTACCCATGCACTATCCTTAAATGATTTTTTGGAGGCGATTGAGATTGAGTTGCCCAGGGTCACAAAGCTATTAAGTGTCTGAGGCCAAATTTGAACTCAGGTCCTTCTGACTCCCAGGCCAGTGCTCTATTCACCTAGCTGTCCCCCTATGCACTATCAAAGACACCAAACGGGTATGGGTGAGAGTAGAGCACACAACAGATGCCAAAGGAAAAGTGTTGGAGGGAGAATGAAGGGTGGGAAGAGGTCCCCACTATTACCCCCAAACCACAGCTTGAAAGGCCTGCTTAAGGAAAGTATGTCTGTGCTATATAGCAGATAGAAGAAACACAAAAATATCCCTTAGATTGCTGCATGGCTATGCTCTATAGCCCCACAACCCTCACCTGTACCAGTCACCTCAGGGATAAGCTAAGGCTTCCTGCTTTCTGGTTTCCTGGAGAATAAATGTGTCTAAACTCTACTTCCTTCACCTCCTACTACCTTCTAACCTCCATACCACCTGTGGGAGCTACCAAGTTTGGAGGAACAGAGAAGTCCCTCCACAGGTTACCATTAACACAGCCCCCTCCTGGATGCCCACTTGGATTCTTCACACAATGCTTCAAAGACCAGGAGATTGAAGATACTGAGAGATGCAGGTGATTATAGGAAGCAGGCAACATGGTATAAGAAACAGAGTCTTGGGGCAGCTAGGTGGTGCAGTGAATAGAGAACCAGCCCTGGAGTCAGGAGGACCTGAGTTCAAATCTGGCCTCGGACACTTAACACTCACTAGTCATGTGACCTTGGGCAAGTCCTCAACCCCAATTGCCCTGCCCTCCTCCCTCCAAAAAAAAAAGAAAAGAAAAGAAAAGAAAAGAAAGAAACAGGGTCTTGTGGACTGGAAGACCTAGGTTCTAATCTTGACTCTGACCCTCAATAGCTATATGACCCTAGACAATTTCCTTAATCTCTGAGCCTGAGTTTCCTTAGATGGGAAAGAGGGACAATTATCCTTTCATGATTTACCTCAAAGGGCTGTATTGAGGAAAGGCTCCACGTACAAGTTATTAGTATCAAAAGGCCATACAAAGGTCATTTTTCCTAATGTCACTTTTTTGGAAGAGAATGAATTTATTTCAAGGGAATAAAATTCATTTTAATGAAAGCTTGGGTTATCTTTGGCCCTTCCAGGAAAAGAGGGAGTGGAGCTATTTTAATGGGAAAGGAAATCAGTTTTTCTGTATATACCACAATTCTTCATAACTTAGACAAGAAGGAAGAGAAATCTACTTGAGTTTGGCACTTGTCTGCCTGACCTGCCTCTCTTCCCTTCCCCTGGCTCTCTGTAAGGGTACAACATGTTGAGATGGTTCCTCAGCTCCCCCAGGGCTTGGAGCTGACCCACATAACATCCTCCTCAATCCAACAACCCACACAACATCCTTCTCGATCCAACAACCCGACGCACCCTGGAATCCAATTTACCAATGTCAGAAAGCAGAGTGAGAACAGCTTCTTCCCGGAGGCCACAGCAGTTTTCAAACTGGTTCAGGTACTGTCAGGGTTTCAAAAGGAAAAAAAAAACCATCAGACTCTATTAACCTTTTACAGGTAGCAGCAAATTACCTGAAAGCTCACCTAAAACTCTGCACCAGGCTCCACCCATGGACAGAATGAAGTCTTGACTCCAAAGGTTCAATGCCCTGGCTATAGTCATCGACTCCCTAGGGCACGATGGTTTTCTTAGGAAATGGGCTGTATCCAAATATAACATCACATTCACTCTTTGGTGATGACTCTATGGAGGGCAGCACAGTATGGTGGCAAGGACACTGGATCTGGAAGTATTGGACCTGGGTGAAAATCCTGTTTCTCCACTTATCTGTGTAATCTTGGACAGGTCACATATATCCCTAGCCTTAGTTTCTTTAGTTATGAAATAAGGGAGTTGGATTAGATGACCTCAAAGAATCCTTCCATCTCTAAATCAACAAGCCTATGAAATCCTTTTTCCTGCTCTTTTCAGGGCTACCCTTGGTATTTATTCCAACTTGACTTTAAATTTGGATAAAGTCTTGAATTTAAAAAGCAGAGGGGGTGGCTAGGTGGCACAGTAAATAGAGTGCTGGCCCTGAAGTCAGGAGGACATGAGTTCAAATTCAGCCTCAGACACTTAACACTTATTAGCCATGGAACCTTGGGCAAGTCACTTAACCACAATTGCCCTGCCTTCTCCCTTAAAAAAAAAATTAAAGAACAGAGGACAGCCAGAGAATACAAAATGCCCAGGCTTTACATATCCCAGGGACAGCCTTATCTTTGGTTTACATTCCTCTACCCAAGAGTAATAAGGGGTAATGTCAATAGAGCTGTATGTCCCACTAAGCCAGGAAGGCTTTGATTATGGAATTGGGGGACAGACTGGATCTCAGTATAACCTATAGGAATGACCTAGCTAAATTCAGAGAATCCCATCACAAAATCGGCCTCAGTGGGGTGAATTTTTCCTGCCCAGCAACTCCCCCAGGCCATCCTCTAAGTTACAGAGGAATCACAATCTGCCCCAGAGCAGATCTCCACCAAGAAAATTATACATCCCCAAAGGGATGATGAGGGACAGTCCCAGAAAAGTGCTGGCTTCCTTCTGTCTCCTTCCAGTGACCACATGTTAGAGAACTCCCATCTCTCTGTGCTCAGTCTCAGCCTGCCTGGCATTCTGAGGGAACCCAGGCCTCGAAGCTGTAGTCAGACTGAGCCCCAGACCACAGTGCTGGGCCTTCCCTGACACTCCAATTCCTCCTGCTGTAGTTCACTTCTTCTAAGAGTCTCTTACATTGGGCAGGATGAAAAGTATCCACTGAAAATAACTTATGCTCATCCTATCCTCGTGAAGAAGTGATGGAGCTGAAGTCCCTAGGAGCCAAGGGTACAGACCTCCTTACATGCAGACAACTGTGGGAGAGCACTGGTCTTAGGGTCAGAAGAGCTGAATCCAAACCATACTAGCTGTATGACTCTGAACAAGCCACTTAACGTTTCCCGGCCTCAGTTTTCTCATCTATAAATAAGGATGACTACCTAAGATCATTAGGAGGATAGTTTTTTTTCTTTTTCTTTTTGGAGGGGGGAATGCAGAGCAATTGGGGTTAAGTGACTTGCCCAAGGTCACACGGCTAATAAGTGTTAAGTGTCTGAGACCGGATTTGCACTCAGGTCCTCCTGAGTCCAGGGCCTGAATACTGAAAGTGCTGTGTAAATGTGAATTGTTATTTGGACAGGCGGTGCTGTTGAAGAGCCTTAGATTTAGAATCAGTCTCTGTGATTTACTACCTTCAGGACTTTGGCTAAATCACTTCTCTGTGCCATAGCAGCTTTCTCATCTCTTCTGTTATCTGGGCCAAGGTTTAGTTTGAAGGGGAAGGGAACAAGTATTTATGAAGTGCCTACTATGTGTCAGGAACTATGGTAAATGCTTTACGAATATCATCTCATTTGATTGATTATTTTTGGCAAATTGCTGAGAGATGGACAGATCACATGTAGACCAGGGAACCATTTCACTAGTTCCTCACAGAGAAAGGAGAGAATGGACAGCTCTGGCTTCTGCCTCCTCCTTGGCACACATAGACGGTATTAACAGTGTAGAAGGGAAGGGTAGAAGCATTTATTAACTGCCTATTGGGCAATTTATCACTTTCTTATTATATGGTTTTATGAGTATTTTAGCGCATTTACTTAGAAAGATGACTGATCTCTGTACAGATCAATTCAGGCATTCATACTTGTTTACATGTTAGCCAGGCTTGTCTATCTATGTTCAGGGGTAAAGGGCTTGGTTTGGGGTTTTTTGTTTTGGTTTGGGTTTTTTTTAAATGTGTTTTTTTTTTTTTTTGGTTTTGACTGCAAGTTATGTGAAAATGAAAGAAGCTGCCTCACTGGCAAACTGCTAAGAGATGGACAAATCACATGTAGACCAGGGAACCATTTCACTAGTTCCCCACAGAGAAAGGAGAGAATGGACAGCTCTGGCTTCTGCCTCCCCCTTGACACACACAGATGGTGTAAGTCAGGGCTTAAGGGAAGGGCAGAGGCAGTTATTAATTGCCTATTAGGCAGCAGGCACCGTGCAAAGTGCTTTACAAATATTATCTCATTTGATAAACAAATAGGATCCCCTGCTACTCCCAGAATATGAGGAGGTCCAAGGAGGTCATTCTCTGGTACTGAAGCTAATCAGAATCGATATAAATGGATGAATGGACATCTACAGAGGTCACCTCACCCTTCCAAGACAGTATAGAGCTAAGAGTCAGGTGACCTCAATTTGAATCTCAGCCCCGCTACTGTTATTACTTGTATGCCCGTGGGCAAGTCCCTTAACCTCTTGAGCCTCAGTCCCTTTATCTGTAAAATGAGGGGGTTAGACTAATTGGATGTTAAAACTCTAAATCTTAGATCTAAATCCATTGTACATTTAAATCTGTGACCCTACAATCCCACCTTTAAGGGCAGTCTGCTGGGAGACACTGTAAAAATAAATAAGATTCTATTGCCATCCTCAAGGAACTTACAATCTAATAATAAGAGGTTATTTGGCTTCTGAGGTGCCTTCCAGTTCTAAGTCTATATATTCCTAATGCTGAACTTAGAGCAAAGAACTGGAGAGTCCTGGGTCCCAAGTTTGAATGCCAGCTCTGCCATTTAGAACCCTTGTGGTCTTTTTTGACTTTGTATGGACAGTCATTTTACTCCTCCTGGCCTCAGTTTCTTTACTTTTAAAATGAGGGTGTTAGGGTGGCTAGGTGGCACAGTGAATAGAGAAATGGCCCTGTAGTCAGGAGGACCTGAGTTCAAATTTGGCCTCAGACACTTAACACTAGCCATGTGACCTTGGACAAGTCACTTGACCCCAACTGCCCTATAGTCCCCCTTCCAAAAAAGCAAAAAATAAAAAAATAAAATAAAATATGGGTGTCAGACTAGATGACCTCTAAATTCTTAAATTCCAGATCTGTGATCCCATGAAATGTTTCATAATTCTCAGTAAGGCACTCTGAGGTACTGCCCTGAAGGGAAGGCATCAATTTAAAAAGGGATTCATGGAAGATAAGCTGGGATATAACAATGCATGTCATGAGGAAGCGTGGTGTTCTTGATGACTGATAAGTTACATTGAAAAAAAAAAGTGATACATAGTACCACTCAGTCAGTGTGGCTCCAGGAATGTCCAAAGGAAGGGCTGCCATAATTCTTAACAACCAACACCATCCCTGTAGACAGAAATAGTCTAAAGGGCATGGTTCCTTTACCAGGGATACCCCTCCCACTGCATTTGACCTAGATGGCTTCTTCCAAGAACTATGGGCAGATGACAATGACTAGTTCTCATACCCTTGTAAATGAATCAACTGGCATTCTAGTTTACCAAACAGTCCCAGTCTAGTGAGCACTAGGGCCTGATTAATCTTGGATGACCTGATAAAAAAAACTCACTTTCCAAACCAGCAAATGTGATGACAACACTTAGAATTGGGGATGACCCCAGCCAGGGCAGTGGGTCATGAAACGACTGTGAGCCACGCACTCTCTCTTTTATACTGCCTTTTGATTGGTAAACTCTCATCAGAGCAGTTGTATGTTATAGAGGAAATAATGTAGGACCTTGAGCCAGGAAGATCTGAATTCAAATCCTGCCTTTGAGACTTACTAACTGTGTGACCTAGGACAAGTCACTTAATCTCTGTTTGCCTTGGTTTCTTCATCTATCAAATGGGGGATAATAACATCAGCTACCTCCTAGGATAAAATGAGATAGTGTTGGTAGAGTACCTTGTAAACCTTAAAGCACTATATAAATATAATAATAATAGTTAGCATTTAAATAGAACCTACTATGTGCCAAGCATTGGGATAAGGACTATATAATTATTATCCCATTTAATCCTCACAGCAACCCTGGGAAGTAGGTGCTATTGTTACCCCCATTTTACAGATGAGAAAATTGAGGAAAGTAGGGTTAAGTGACTCACCTGAAGTCACATAGCTAGTAAGTGCCTGAGGCTGGATTTGAACTCAGGTCTTCCTAATGCCAGGACCAACACTCTATCCACTGTGCCTCCTTGCCACCTACGAGCTATTATTACTACTGAGACAGAGACAAGTCTCTTAGTTCTTCAGTATTTTTCCTTATTTCCATATTTCCTCCTTTCAGTCATTCCTGCCCAATAGTACAAGACTAACCTTCCTAAAGATGCCATTGTTACCACGGCACTCCCTCTCTCAGTTTCTCCCTACTGTCTACCACGTTCAGTCTAAGCTCCTCTCTGGCTCAGTTTCAGGGTTTTCTACAGTCTGATGTTATTCCAATCCAAACTGACTTCTCACTACTCCTCAACATATGCTCTCCACTCCACCAACTCCCCCCTCCCTCCAAAAAAGCCAAACAACCCAACCCTTAACAAACCAGCTTTTTTAGTCTTTTTATAAAAAGCATGTCTATACTCAGAACTTTTTCAAAGGTTAGCAAATAGGAGGAAAAAACCCCAAACACATACCACTGTCAGATCTCCTGATTTCCCATGGTCTCTTCCCATCTTATCATGCCAGGGACTATGCTCATATCCTGCTCTGACACACACAACCATTCTTGTGCCCACCTCCCACAAGTGGATTAAGTGAGTTGAGGAAATAAAACCAAACAGGGAAGTTTCTTTCAAAAAAGGAAAAAAGTTCCCCTGGGTTTGACTGACGACATAGATGAATGAATAACATTGTGTCCCCGGATGGAGACGTACAGATAAAATGAAGGGCAGGGCACTGCCCACCATCAAGCCCATTCCATTGCTTTACATGGCATGGTTTCAGTGAGATTTGGACTAATTGGGAAAATTATGTTCAGGGAAATGCTGATAATGCTGTTAATAATAACCACCTTTCATAGCAGTTTTTACTTTTCAAAATGTGTTTATCTTCTCAGAACATCACATATTGTATTTATTTGATCTTTACAACTACTCTGTGAATAATTCAGTGACGTGATATTGTCCTCTTTCACCGATGTCGAAAGAGACAGAGATATCACACAGTGAGTCCACAGTGGAGGTCAGAAAGGGCAGCTTATCCCTTTTCAGATGATCAATGGACCCGATTTCCAGAGTGGTACTGTTGACATTGTTGTTACTTAAATGTGATTTTTATGAGCAATGATACAGATACAAGGAATTCTTATCTTTCCCAGTATATGTATGTATGTGTGTGGATATACACACACATATGTATGTGTATATGCAGTGTCTTCCCTCCCTACCTCACATTGCAAACTTCTCATTGGTCTTTTGGGATTTATAGAAGAAAAAAATCTCCTGACATGTGCAGGTTTTGTCTCTAAAATTCAAATAGGGAAGAGGCACCAACAAGTGGACAAAAGAAGGCCTTTCCCTAACATTTTCAAAGCTGGTTTTCCATTCATTGGCTCCAGTCAAGACTCAGCACTTATGGCTGGCTGTCCTCATTGTAACTGAGAAGCAGGACCCATAGAAATCACTCCCCCATCCTTGTTCTACAACTTTCTGATAAAGACATGCAATAACAATCTTACATCACCACGGAACTGGAAACTGGGCAGCGCCCAGGGACCCTTGAGAAGCTAATGAAATCAGGGTGGAATCACCTTGGCTATGCTAAGTTTCCTCATTTTGAAAACTAAAAGTCCTCTTCATAATCCTCTCAAATAAAGAAGTCCCAGATCTCTCCCACTCCACGGCTCCCTTCAGATGAGTTAGAGGCCCCCATCAAGGTACTTTACCTTTCGGAGGTCTCCACCCTGGCAATATTCCATAGCCAGCAGAGGAAGGTCATTGGGCGCCAGCTTCTGCATTCCTTCAGGGACATCCCGGGCAGCCACTACATTGGGATGGTTGAGTCTGAGAAGGAAAGAGCCAGTGTATTATCTCTATATGTCAATATCTCATCATTTTTGTTTGTTTTTTTTTGGAGGGCAATTGGGGTTAAGTGACTTGCCCAAAGTCACACAGCTAGTAAGCGTGTCAAGTGTCTGAGGCCGTGTTTGAACTCAGGTCCTCCTGACTCCAGGGCTGGTGCTCTATTCACTACACCACCTAGCTGCCCCTCATCATTTTTATTATTAGATTGTAAGTTTCTTGAGGGCAGGAATATAATTTTATTTTATTTTTATATGTCTTCCAATGGACTGCCCTTTAAAGTAGGACCATGAGATCACAGTTTTAGATCTCAAATGAATCTTAGTGTCCAACCTAGTACAACTCTCTTATTTTCCTGATGAGGAAACTGAGTCTAAAAAGGTTAAGTGTTCAAAGTCACAGTGCCTAGGCCAGTGGTTAGCACAAAGTAGGTTCTTAATAAATGCTTATTCCCTTCCCCTAAGGTAGAACAAGGTAGCTAGTGGCACAGAGCACAGAGTGTTGGACCTGGAGTCAGGAAGAACTGAATGCAAATTCAGCCTCAGATACTTACTAGTTCTATAGTCTGAGGTAAGCCTGCCTCAGTTTCCTCATCATCAAAAAAGGGATATTAATAACACCTTTAGGGTTGGTGTGAACATCAAATAAGATCATATTCGTAAAGCACTATGTGGTGCAGTGGATAGAATACTGGGCCTAGAGTCAAGAAGACGTATCTTCTTGAGTTCAAATCTGGCCTCAGACACTTACTAACTATGTGACCCTGGGCAAGTCACTTAACCCTGTTTGGCTCAGTTTCCTTATCTGTAAAATGAGCTAGAAAAAGAAATGGCCAACCACTCCAGTATCTTGACAGGAAAACTCCAAATGGGGTCACAAAGAGATGGATATGACTAAAAACAACTGAACAACATAATATAAGTGCTAGCTATTAGTGTGTCATTTCATCTTACTGAATCTCAGTTTCCTTACCTGTAAAATAAGGAGGATAATAATATTTACACTCCCTAGGTCTACCTCACAGGGTTAGTGAGAGAAAAGTGTCTTGTATGCCTTAAAGTACTATATAAATGTAATGTATTTTTAGCTGTTTTCTCTCTTAATTCAGCAAACAAATATTAAAGCATCTAGTATGCAAATATTACCATGATAGTTAAAATGATACAAAAATAAATGAGATATGGTCTCCAAAAAAGGTAAGCAGGACTCTGGTTAAATACACACTTAAACCCAATAATAACTAGAAACTTAAAGAGGCCATTTATAGGAAAATAAAAGCAGAAAATACATAGATATGAGATTTCTGTAGTCTAGTGAAATGGTGAAGATATTTTATGCAACTCAGTTGATGGGTTAGAGATGGGATTCTTTAAAAATTTTTTTTTTGTTTGTTCACATCCAAATCGCACAGGTGTCTTTGTTTTCTCTATCTTTCTGGGAATGTTTTATTAGGGGTGATCTTTAGTATTATCTTTATCTGAATGTAAGTTGCTATTGTTGTATACACCACTAGCTAGCTTTGAGGGAGCTTTCTCAGCCAGCTTTCCTCTCTCCTTATCCCTTTTGAAATGATCAATGGACCCTGCTTCCAGAGCGGTACTGTTGACATTGCTGTTATTTAAATGTGATTTTTATGAGCAATGATACAGATACAAGGAACTCTTATCTTTCCCATTATATGTATGTATGTGTGTTGATATACATACACATACATATATATGCATATATGTATATTGTATATAGACATATATCTATCTATACATATATATCATATATATACATAAGACACATAAATGCTTGTTATATGGGAAAAGATCAATCAGGGCGGCTAGGTGGCGCAGTGAATAGAGCACCAGCCCTGAAGTCAGAAGCACCTGAATTCAAATCTGGTCTCAGACACTTAATACTTACTAGCCGTTTGATCTTGGTCAAGTCACTTAACCCCAATTGCCCTGCCCTCCCCCCTTCAAAAAAAAAGTAAAAAAGAAAAAAAAGAAAAAGATCAATCTTGTTCTGAATATTTACTAATTGGACTGGATTCTTCTTGACCCCTAGAAGGAAGAATTCTAACCAATGACAGTGGGAGGGTAGAAGACAGTTTCATCTTGATTTAAGAAAAATTCCTTAGAGCTGTCTAAGAGTTAAATGGGCTGCCTCATGACGTAGTGAGTTCTCCATCTCTGAAGACGTATACAAGTAGATTCCAGGTGACCACTTGGTGATGTACAGAATTCTTGCCTAGGTGGGTTAGACTAGACATTTCTAAAGTCCCTTACAGCTTGGGGATTTTGTGATTTTATGGAAACACAAGGGAGATAAAAACACATCAAGAATGACTATTTCAAAATATTTTTGGCAAAGAGGAAGGATGGCCTACTTTGAGTCTGGAAGACTTGGGTTTAGTCTTGCCTCTGGCCCATGTATACAGACCATGCAAAAGTCACTTAACTAATCAAAATAACTTTGTTTCAGGTAACTATCTAAATGATAAAACTAAGATACAGAGAGTTGTTCATTGTACCAATGAAGGGATCCTATGGAATACACACATACACATACATACATACATATGTATCTATGTCTATGTATCTGTCCCCTCCTCCCTACCTGCCCACCAATTAAATCACAAGTTCAGACCTTGGAATAGTCTTACTCTAGATCTTAGTTACTCATTCCATTTACAGGTCTTGGTGTCCTCATTATGCCTAAGCTTTAGGAAGCCCCACTGTGACGGGACAGGATCTCCAGAACCTCACCTTCTCATGATCTGTATTTCTAGGCACCACCTCTCTCGATTCCGAAGACTTAGCTCCTGCCGGCACTGTTTGATGGCGATCTGCTCTCCTGTTTCCTGCAAGATCAGTTTGTGCAGAAAGGGTAAGAGAGTACTGAATGGACAAGGGAGTACCCCCTGACCTGGGATGATGCCCGACCTTTACCCTTAGCCATATCCTATCTAGTCTTTGGGACTGGGTCAAGTCCCAACCCATCTAGAAGGCCATCTCTCACTCCTCCAACTTGTCTTCCTCTGCTTTTTCCCCAATTTCTAATGAGTCATAATCAGTATCATGTAATTAAGCACCTCATTATTCTTTGTCACATGTGTGTTTGTTTTTTTGTCAATCCAGCTTCATGGTTAACTTCCTGAGGGTAGAAACCATGTTTTATATTCACAGAATCTTAGAGCTGGAAGAAGTCCTGAGGATGTCTAATCCAATCAGTACTTAAACCATCTCATCACCACCCCTCCACCCCCCCAACCCACCATATTAGCACAGCATAGTGGCTGAAGTGCTAGATCTAATGTCAAAAAGACCTGAGTTCAAATCCTGCCATTGGCATTTGTTATCTGTGTCTCAATTTCCTCATCTGTAAAATGGGAATAGCAATACTAATGTTAATTGGAATTTATATGGCACTTTAAGAACTGCAAATCACTTTACAAATATCATCTCATTTTATCCTCACAACAGCCCTGGGAGGTAGGTACCATTATTATCCCCATTTACAGTTGAGGAAACAGAGGCTAACTTAAGTCTTCACAGACTTGTGGAGGTTCATGCAGCTCCTATGTGTCTGAGGCTAGATGTAAACACGTCTTCTTGACTTCAGGTCCATCCCTCTGTCCACTGAGCCACACAGCTTCATTCTACCTTAAGGTGTCTAAAGTATTCTCTAAATGTCACCAGGGATCTCTTGTCAGCCAATCACTGGGAGGCAGAGTGATTTGGGTTTAAGGCTTGATCCTTAAGAAAGAAATGTAGCCTGGGGAAAGGAAAGAAGGAAAAGTGCCTTATTGATGTGGTTTAGGAGTGCAGGGATTCTATAATATCAAGGTACAGGCCAGTCAAGTGGTAAAAAGTTTACTGTAATTCTATAAGAGTGGGCAGAGCTCCCTAGGGAATTCGAAACTTAATGGGGGGTGGGGCGGCCAGGTAGCACAGCGAGTAAGAGCACCGGCTCCAGTGTCAGAACGACCTGGAGATCGGACACTTAGCACCCACCCAGAAACACCTGGCCGTGTAACCTTGAGCAAGTTACTTAACCCCAATTGCTTAGGGTCGGCCAGGTAGCACAGCGAGTAAGAGCACCGGCTCCAGTGTCAGAACGACCTGGAGATCGGACACTTAGCACCCACCCAGAAACACCTGGCTGTGTAACCTTGAGCAAGTTAAAAAAGAAACTTAATGGGGGGGATGCTAAAGCTTATATAGACAAAGTTCAGTGAGAGGTGTGCCACGTATGCTAATTAAATGGTAGCACACAGTTTCTGTACCTTGGCCTCAGGCATCATTCACTACTGGCATGGCCTGGGGCGGGGAGGGGACTTCTATGGGGTGTGGTTTTGGTCAGCTACATCTGTAACAAGATAGCTTTGGGAGTTGACCTCTGGATTGCGTATGTTAACTATGGGAATCAGTACATGATAGTTCTGCTGGTACAAGATAGTCCTGTTCATACAAGGGAAATTCTACAAAGGTCAGCTTGTTTTTGTAACAGGGAGACATAGTTTGCCTCACTGGGGCTAGCTCATGAGTTATTGCCAGAGATTGGGTCTTTGGGCTGGGGAGAGATATGGTCCTAGGGCTGGACTCCTAGCACAAGCACCCCCTACTACTCACAGTGTGGCTGTTTGTCCTTGGTTCTTCCATTTGGTCATTGCTTGGGCCTTGATTGACTCAGAGTGAATGGAAATAGGAATTATTTCTGTTTTGTCCAGAGACCCTGAGGGTCTTTCCCTCTGAATTTCTTTTTTTCTGGATTAGTTTAAAGAAGTCATTCTTTGCCTAATTTTTTTTTAACCTAGCCTGAATCACTGAATGGGTGTTGCCTCAGTGAAACTGAGATCTGCTAAAGACCTTAGCTTTAAAAGGCCAAGGTTCTCCACTGTATCTGAAGCCATGTCTAGTGTAACCGGACAGTGAACCCAGATGACTCCAGAGGAAAAAGTGAGGTTGGTGACTTTGCATGGCTCTCCCTTACTTAAATCCAATTCACTTGTATGCCTTGGCATCCCCTCCCCGATGTCGTGGAGCTCTTGGAAAATGAAGGACAAACAACAAAACAATAACAAAAGTCAGCTGCTATTATTACAACAGACAAGCGATCATCCCACTGTCCCCTGAGGAACTGCAGCAAGGGGTACCCATGAGCTCCCGAAGCAGCCCATGACACTCTGGACATCTTCAATTATCAGGAAGTTTTCTGATACCAAGCCTAAATTTACTTCTCTGAAACTTCTACCCATTCTTCCTGGCCTTACTTTCTGGGGCCAAAAAGTATGAGCCTAATCCCTTTTCCATAGTACAACCCTTCAGGTACTTGAAGGCAGCCATGATGTCTCTCCTAAATATGCTTTTCCCTCCAGGTTAAATAGATCCATTTCTTTCAACAGACACTTCTTGTGGTGCAGCTAGGTGGCACAGTGAATACAGCACTGGCCCTGGCTCAGGAGGACCTGAGTTCAAATCTAGCCTCAGACAATTAACACTTACTAGCTGTGTGACCTTGGGCAAGTCACTTAACCCCAACTGCCCTGCCCTCCCCTCTCCAAAAAAAAACCACAACACTTGTTGGAAGCTATGAGTTCAAATCCAGCCTCAGACAATTATTAGTTGGGTGAGCCAGAGCACAATACTTCAAAATTCTGAGTCTTAAGTTTCCTCCTCTGCAAAATAGGGATAATAACAGCACCCACCTCCCAGGGCCCTTGTAACAAGGGCCAAAGAGATTATATATGTGAAGTACTTTGCAAACCTTAAAGCTCTATATAAATGCTAGCTGTTATATAGTAGTAATAGAAGCAGTAAATTATTCTTATAATATTAGTACATTATAAAGTAAATATATAAGTATTATTATAATAACATGTTATATTAATAATATTATAATAAACATTACAAGAATTGTTACTGCTGTTATTATTATTTCCCTTTACCACCCTGATTGTTCACCTTAGGACACTCTCCAGCTCATCAACTTTCTTCCTCAAATGTGGGGCAGAAAACTGAACACAACATTCCTTCTACCTGCTGAGAATGTTTTTATTATTATATATCATATATTATATGTGTGTAACACATTATATTATATTTATACATTCCATTTATATTATTTACATGAAAATATATTTCCAAATATTTTATTAATTCTATATGAAATTCTTTGTATTATATTTATTTGTACATTACATATGTTTGGTATATTAATATAGTATATTATATAAATATGATGTAAACAAGTAAATATTAAATA
Organism: Petaurus breviceps papuanus; assembly: GCF_028583685.1. Taxonomy (NCBI): domain Eukaryota; kingdom Metazoa; phylum Chordata; class Mammalia; order Diprotodontia; family Petauridae; genus Petaurus; species Petaurus breviceps. The sequence goes on from NW_027187378.1 coordinate 36,430,508, forward strand.
AGTATATTTATATTATAATCCAAAACCACACAATGGTATTAGCTATGCCTCTCAGGTTTAGGTTGGAAAAGTATGCCATCTACGACCTTAGAGTACCAGTGTAATAAGGAGAAGAGTTCTGGATGTAGAATCAGGAGAGATTTTAGTCTTGTCTTGGCTCTGACATTTGCTAGCTCTGTGACCTTGGGCAAATCAAATATCTCTGTACTTGTATCCTCATCTGTAACAGGGAAATTAAAGTACTTGTAATACCTATCTCACTTGTAATACCTATATCACATACTTGCAATACCTATCTTACATATCTCAACCTATCTTGTTGTAAGAAAAACTCTTTTCAATTCAACATTTATAAAGTGCCTATTAATTATAAGTAGGTCTTATAAAGTGTAAAATTCTTTGCAAATGTGAGTTATCATTTATGCAGGTTATTTATAAAAATGTTCAACAACACAAGACCAAGCACAGATTCCCCACTAATGACTCCTCTTTGGGTCTAGTCATTCAAAACACTTCTGACACCACCTAACAATACTATTATCCAGTCCATATCTTTCCATCTAGTCCACAGAATGGACAAGAAATTTGATGGAAAAACATGAGAGATATTGTCAGATGCTTTACAGAAATCTAAGTCAACTACGGCCCCAGCGTTCCCTGGACTTGCCAGTGTAATAACCCAATGGTGTGATCTGCTCTCGGCAGTCTGTAATTACTGAGTCCTTTTGCAGATGTTCTTTAACCATTCTTTTAATAACTGGAATACTAGGAATTGAAGTCAAGTTCACTGGCCTGTGGTCTGCAGAATACACTTTTTTCCCTATTTTGAAAATAAGTATAACATATGCCCTTTATTTGTGGTTCTTAATCTGAGATCCACAGATCTCCAAAGTGTCCGACTATAGATTACAGGGAATCCATGACCTCGGATAGGAAAAATATACATTTTTAATTTTATTAATCTCTAGCTGAGATTTAGCATTTCATCCAATTATTTTAAAACATTATCCTAAGAAGAGGTCCATGGCTTTTTCTGACTGCCAGGGGGCCATGACACAAAAAGAGGTTAAGAACCCCTGCTTTATAAGGTCCTCCAGGACCTCTCCCAGTCTCCATAATGTTCCAAAGATCACTGATACTAGTCCAGTAATGACCTCTGCCAAATCTTACCATGGGAAGCATGCAAAAAGCCCGTGTCCTCTCAGTGGTTTTAATTGAGGTGGTCCTGACCTGTGATGGGGGGGACTAAGCTGGACATCTTATCATTCACTGGGTGGACCTGAAATTTCTGGTGCTGTTCCTGGCCATCACTTGGCTCTGGGGGCCTGATTCATCAAAAGCAGTAAGGTGTTCTCTTACTATCTCCCCATTTACTTGGCATTTCAATGCCCTATTGGTCATTTTTGTCCACTCCTTTGCAGTCCATATTGGTGCTAGACTTAGTGAAGACAGTTCAGAACTCCATTTTTTGCTCAAGCCTCAGCCTCTATAATAACAAGGTTTACAGGCATCCGCCACCATGCTGGGCCAAGTTAGATGCCTGCTCTTAAAGAAGAGTTCTGTCAAGGTAGGGGGCTTCAGCAATTGACCCTTTCTGTCTAAAGAGTCAGTACTGATTATTCGTAATTAGAGTGCACAGTACATTAGAACAATTAATCCAGAATCAGTGGGAGGTGAGAGAAAACAAACACACAGTGTGACTACACATTAAAGACTATTAAAATATGCCAGGAGAGCAGTCATGAGGGCCTGAATGAGGCTGCTGAAAGCAGGAGTGATTAAGAAGGAGATGGAAATGAGAAATACTGTGGAAATAGAATTAATAGACCCTGGTTACAGATTAGATGAAAAGAGAGAGGGAAAGGATGAGAGACTAAGAAAAGAAATGGTGGTATGTTAAAAAAAATAACTCTAAGGAATAAGCCTACTTTTAAAGTGAAGAAACTTAATTCTTCCCTATTTAAAAGGCATAGAACCAACATGACGAATGTGAAAATAGGAATGTATATGAAGAGCCTATCTCAGACTGCATGTTGTCTTGGGGAAGGAGGGGAAGAAAATTTAAAACTTATGGAAGTGAATGTTGAAAACTAAAAATAAATAAATTAAATTTCAAAAATTAAATTAAATTATTAAATTAATTATTATATATTAAATTTAAAAATTAATTTAAAATCTCAAGAAAAAAATAAAAGGTATAGAAGTTGAAAGACCTGGAACTATTGGGGGAGGAGGGAGAAGGGAATAAAAATTTATTAAGCACCTACTATGTGCCAGGCTCATTTATCTCATTTGATCTTCACAACTCTATGAGATAGGTACTACTACTATCCCCATTTTATAGTTGAGGAAACTGAGGTAGGCAGAAGTTAAGTGACTTGCCTAAGGTCACACAACAAGTATCTGAGGTCAGACATCCAACCCCCATGGAAGATGATAAGCCTTTGGTAACTGCTCCTAAGGGAAGAAAATTTGGTATCATTCCCTGATGAGGCTCATAAGGAGGTGAAGTTTTGGTTGGGGGCCTGGGAACACTGAATGGGGGAGTCTCCATGCAAGAGGTCTGTATGCCTGTGTCCTTTTGTCATCATACAGTCATTTCAGTAGTGTCTGAGACCCTTTTGGGGGTTTTCTTGGCAAAGACATTGAAGTGGTTTGCCATTTCCTTCTCCAGCTCATTTTACAAATGAGGAAACTGAGGCAAACAGGGTCAAGTGACTTGCCCTAGGTCACACAGCTAGTAAGTATCTGAGGTTAGATTTGAAGTAGGTCTTCCTGACTCTGTCTACTGAATCACCTACCTGCCCCTCTTAGCTGTTTTAATTCAAATGGTCTAAACCTGTGATAGAAAAGAAAGCTGGACATCTTATCACCCATTTAATGGGCCTTATGTTCTAGTGTCAAACCTGGCCATCACTATTATTTCCTGGCTATCACTATTATTTTATCTCATAAGATTTTTAGGAACTGCCACTGACAGCATTTTCCCAATTTTAAAAAAAGATTGCTTATATTGTTTTGTATTTTTTTTTGTTTTATTCTCATTCTCCAGATTTTAGAGATGTTTTTGAGATTGTTTTAATGATGAAAGGTCCCCTAGAAAACTGTTACCGTGTTTCCCCGATAATAAGACCCATCCCGAAAATAAGCCCTCCCCTTACTGTGTAAGATTCCTCTAAAAATAAGCCCTCCCCAGAAAATAAGCCCTATTGAGATTGCTACTGTAGTGAAGGTGATCCCCTGCGCTACATGCTATCTTACGGTACCCTCTGTATGCACCGTTCCCCCCCCCCCGAAACGCACGCATGCGGCGCTCCGAGCTGCATCCAATCAGAGCTGCAGCAGTGAGCGCGTCATCCTGTTCTTCCCCAGTGATTTGCTTGCTGGTGCCATTGAGAGCAGTGCCTCGGAGGAGAGCTGAGGCAGGACAACATAAGCCCTCCCCTGAAAATAAGCCCTCTGGTGTTTTTCTTTCCAAAAAATTAATAAGACAGTGTCTTATTATCGGGGAAACACGGTAGGAACCAGTCTCCAAGGAGTGGGATATGGTGGGAACTTGGGCTTGCTGTTGGAGTTACTGCAGCTGTTACGGCCACATCCAGTCCCCTTTGCTCCTTGGCTTAGTCCCACTTATGTTGTGGGCCCAGTGGTTTGAATTATATATAATAGGATTGGTCCAGCAGCAGGTAAGAGTCCAGAATGATGTTCTGGAGCTTAAACTACATACAGGGTGCTTCCTTTGGTTCCTGGCTACAGAAAGGGAATTGTGCTTTATATCCTTTTTAATTCTTGAATCATACATTTTAAAATTTCAGTGATTAAAGTAGCTTTAATTTGATTTTATGGCGCATGAGTACCTACTGCATTTTAAATAAAATCCCAAAAAACTTGAACCACCTGGACTAAGCCAAGTTTAGGCTTTGCCAATAATGTTTAAAGCTTATTTCAAAACCACTGGTGATTCAGTTGGAAGCACCGATCCTAATGCTTTGCTCAGGGACCACAGAGTACTGGTCCCTCTCACCTCACCTCACCCCACAGTGACTCTCAGCAGACCTTAAATAGTGCTCTAAAGTCTCAGGCGGTGGTGGAGGGGAGAGAGTACAAGATTTGAAGCTGAGGCCTAGAGTTTAAATCCTGGCTTAGCTACTCATTAGCTCTGTTACCTTGGCTGGGACATGTCTCTCTGGGCCTCAGTTTCCTCATTTGTAAAATGAGGAGGCTGGACTAGATCTTTTCAGGTTTCTTTCCAGGTCAACTTAGACCTATCCTTATGACTGTCCTTTGGAGGACAGCTTTATCTTTAGGTTGAGGAAAGAGAGAATAGAGTTATTTCTTAAAGGAAGTTTCCTGATGGTGACTCAGGGATGAGTCCTTCCAATAAGGATGCCCTCATTGGAAGGCATAGCCTGAGCTCTGGCGTTTAGTCAAGAAAACTCAGTCTCTTGTTACTGTGGCACCCACACAAGTGGCTGAGAGTAACAGGGCACACCCAGAAAGCAGGGCCAACTGGGGTGTATGTGGTGGGCAAGTGGTATTTTAGAGAAATTATAGCAATGTGTAGGTCAGATTCCAAATACACACACACACACACACACACACACACAATATCTCTTCCCCACAGACTTTGCCCATATGCCCATGGTTAGGTCAAAACCAAAACACCCTTTGTGGCTATGGAGCAATGGTATTTAGACTGTGTGGGCACTCAGAGCAGAGAGAGCAGGTGGAGACCATTTCAAACTGGATATGATAGACAGCTGGAACACTTACAGGGAAATTCTCTCTTCTATTCTCTCTCTCTCTCTCTCTCTCTTTTTCTCTGCTTCCTTCTTTCTTTCTCCTTTCTACTTCCCCTTTCTCCCTCCTTTCCTTTTTTTTTTTTTTTAAAGCCACAGTAACTGCCCTTGACTGGGCTGAGAAGGGGCCTGTTAGGGAGGGTGGTGAAAGAGAACGATCCCTGAACTCTGGATACCAAGATTTGAGTCCTAGTGCTACCACAGAAAGGGGCAGCTAGATGGTTCAGTGGATAAAGCGCTGGACCTGGAGTCAGGGCAATCTGAAATCAGATCTGGCCTCAGACGCTCACTAGCTGTATGACCCTAGATGGGTCACTTAACCTCTGCTTGCCTTAATCCAATGGAGAAGGAAATGGCAAACCACTCCAGCATCTTTGCCAAGATTGCTTTGGCCAGCTCTGGTGTGCTATGGTCCACAGGATCATGAAGAGTCAGAAATAACTGAATAAGAACACTACCATACGAAACCTATGTAGTCATTTGATCTTGGGCAAGGAATTTAAACCTCCCTCATTTGTAAAATGAGCATAATAACACTTACAATACCTGAGAGATAGCATGGCACAGCGGAGAGAGAGGAGGCCTCCAAGTCAAAAGATCTGGGTTCAAATCCCACCTTTTACACAAATGGGTCATGGGAGCCTGGGCAAGTCACTCCATCCCCGTCACAGGCAATTCTCTAATGTGCAAATGTATATAGGTATAGGATGTTTCCTTATCAGGATCTTCCTAAACCAATAAAATCAAAGCTTGTTTTAAAAAAAATGCTTATAATTTCAACCATTGTGGTGAGGGAAGCGTTTTGTATGCTGGAAGGTACTACAGAAATGTGAGCTGTGATAGTGATAGCTGTGAAGGTCAAGGAGTCTAGATTCTCTAAGTTTTCTTTATTCGCTCTGTAAGAAAATCACTTTTTTCCAACACCTCAGGTTAAATATTTTATATTTATTTATTCTTGTCCATATTGTGTCCCTAAAATAGAATGTGAGATCCTTGAAAGCAGGGACTGTCTAGTCTTTATATCCACAGCCTGCAGTACAAGGCCTTTCCTTGTAGATAGCAGGCACTTATATGTTTATTGAATTTAATGTTATAATGTAGGAATAATTTGGTGACTCTAAGAGGGGGTTTGTATTTAATGCTAGACCACTGTGGGGAGAGGGGAGTTAACCTAGGTGGTGACTGGATCCTCCCCTTTAGATTTATTTAGAGCTTGAGATAGACTTTTTTTTTCCCACTGGGCCCTTTCAGGTACAGGACTGGCTAGTACTCCTGACCCTCTGCCAGGAATCAGAGCTTCTCTCCTAAGCAACCTGACTCCAAAGCTGTTTGGATTTAACCTCCAAATATCCAGAAGAGTCCTGTCCACTTGGAATTGAGAAGACCTGGTGTACTTTCACATTTGGAGTTGCATAACCATGGGTCAGGACTGTCCAGTCAAAAGCCTTACCGGCAAACAACAAAAGCTATGTGACCACTCAATCCTAAAAGATTCCTGGATTATGGTGAAGAACGTGCTGGACTTTCTGGTGTGGAACGCGGGCTACAACCTTAAGGAAATAGTTTTTTTGGTGGGATTTTGTCAGGACATTAGTGTGCCATTATAATGAAATCCAGTCACTGGATATTAGACTATAAGCTCCTTGAGGTCAGGGATTTTTACTTTTTCTTGGTCTTCCCTGTACATAGGAAAGGTTTATTTAATAAATGACAGTTGATTGATGTCCAAGGTTTTTGACAGGCAGGCTAGGGAAGATCAGTAAACCTGAGAAAGCTACTCTGATCCTGGTTCTTTCTGCCTCCTTGCCTCCTCTCTCCAAAGGAGACCACTCTACCACCAGGACCCAAGAATAAGTCAAAACCCAGAACATGGTGGATTGGAACACCCAGATCAAATAGAATGAATCTCACTAGAGCCACTCAGGAATCTAAGTGTGAGATACACCCCCACTCACCTCATGACTGTTTCTTCCCAGGCTAGAGAGAGGCCCTACCTACCTCATTGTGCCACCGGATGACGTTTCCAAATCCCCCAGTTCCAAGCCTTTCTTTCATTTCCCAGGGCCCACAAGTCTGCATTTGAAGGGAAGGTGGCCAGCTCATTCTGAAGAGGTTATTGCTGAGGGAATTCAGAAAAGGAGGGTCAGAGGAAGAAAAACAAGACTCCCTGGAGAGATGGAACAGGACAGAGGACTCCTGCCTTTCGGTGTGAGTGAGAAGGGTCAAGTGGATTTTTGTTTTTTTTTTTAAAAAAGGAACTTTAACAAATTCTTTAATACTTCTCCCACCTCCGTCACTCAAAGAGATCCTTCAATCACCAAAGGAATCCACACCTAAGGTGCCATTTAAAGATTCCCTCCCCTTACTTTCCCCGGAAAAAAATCTGAAAGTCAATTCTTACCTCCTGGGAAATCACATATGCCTTTATATGGTTTGGGGAGTCTATGAATGAATCCTTCTTCCCCGACAACCCAAACCACCCACTTCAAATGGATCAGTGGGGGAACCCACACCAGCTGGATTTTCTCTCTTTGGGCTTTACAGAAATCTGGATTTTAACACTTGCCAACCAGAAGCAAAACAGAGTGGGTGGGAAAAGCCAACTTCCCAAACTCAGTAGAAATTTGTTGCTAAAACTTCAGGTAGGGGTGAACAATACTGATTATCTCCCTGAAGTCAGGAGGAGTGACCAAGGAGAGGGACTGAAAGGAGGTCACAACTTGTTCCACCTTAAGCCAGCTCAGGGTCCCAGGGAAGGGGGGGTAGGGGTGAAGGGGTGGGGATAATGAAACTCACCTGCCTGGTGGTTGGGGGAGGGGGAGGCGGCACTTGCCAGGGCAGGGAACAGGGATCCCTGGAGGGAGGCGGGGACCACCTGTAGGGACTTAGATCGGTGGGTGGCCCTTGCCCATATCAGGGTTCGGGGACCTGGATTAGACAGCTTGCCAGCCAGCTCTGGACTTCCTCAAACACTTCCTGCTCTGATGTCAGCGGGCCACATGGCGGGGGACGGGCAGGCTCTTAAAGGGGCCACAGGGACGGAGCAGGCCTTCAGCTCCCGGCTTCTGGTGTTCTAGACTGGGCATGCTATGCATCCCTCCAACCTACCTGGCTCTGCCCAGCGTGGACCCCAGATCCCAGGACTTTTCAGGAAGATGTGTATTGTTCTAAAAATTAAAAAAACAAAAACAAGAATCCCAGGGTGTGTGTTGGGGGTACAGAGGGGGAGGACAGTCTTTTCGAAGTACACTTTGGTGCCAAATCCCAGCACCCTCAAACAAGGAATGATTGCAACAAAGTCCCAGACCCTTTCTCACACAGCTGAAACTGACCCAGGAGCAGGTTCTGGGAGTGGCAGCAGTGGTGGGGATTTCCTCAGCCTTCCCACAGCTGGGAGGGCTCTTTCTGCTTCCTCTGACACTGCATGAGGTGGAATTTCCTTGGGTCCCTGCTTAGGATGGACTGGCTGATGATTTACAGGAATCTGCTGTTACCACACTGTCATCCCCTTCAGTTATTCCTCCCTTCTGGATGCTCTCTGCCCTTTATCTGAAAAGATAAGTCACAGCTAAACCCTATTCCAAAGGAAACCGCCACCATGCCAAAAGAAAGAAAGAAAAATAAATTCAAGAGTCTTGGAGGAAGAGTCAGAGGAGCTAGGTTTGATTGCGTCGGCTCCTTTACCCCTCCTGCATTAGCTGGATGACATGAGCAAATCAGTTCCCTTCTCTGAGGCTTAGGGAATCTCTTCTTTTAAAAAGTGACGGAGTTGATCTAAGGGGTGTTTAAAGTAAATTCGTTCTTGCTCTTACAAAAACCTGACAATGTTGCATTAAAAGCAAGCCTAAGGAGTATGAGGAAATGTTAAAAAAAAATTTTTTTAACCTTCATAAAGGGAGAAGCAGCCTGTTATAGTGGAAAAGCCTTATGTCTAAAATTTCTCAGGATTTAGAACTACCTATATGATAGTGGACAACTTACTTGAGCCTCAGTTTCCTCACCTATACAATGAGAGTTTCGGCTAGATAATTTCATCCATCCATGCATCCATCCTTCCATGCATGCATCCATCCTTCCATGCATGCATGCATCTATCCATCCATTTAATAACTATTTAGCAAGCACTTAATCATATAGAGCATTGTGCTTAGGTAGGTGCTAGAGATACAAAGACAAATGGGAAACGTTTCCTGCCCTCAGTTTCCCCAGCATCCATCTTGGTGAATGGTCCATTATTTTAGGCAAACTCCAGACAGGTTTCACTTTGTTACTGGAAGTTTTCATTTCCTCTTGTTATTTGAGACTCAGGACCATCTCCTTCAAATTTTGGTTAACTAAAAGTCTGTCTTAATATTAAATTCAGCTGACCAAAACCTGTCTCATGGGATGTAAAAATTTACTTAGAACCTTGTTGTTCATGACTGACTCATAAACGGGGTTTTCTTGGCAAAGATACTGGAGTGCCACTTTCTTCTCCAGTGTGTCCCCATTTTACAGATGAGGAACTGAGACTGATAGGGGTTTAGTGACTTGCCCAGGGTCACACAGCTAGTAACTGAAGTCACATTTGAACTCACATCTTCTTGACTCCAGGCAAGGTACTCCAGCCACTGAGCCACCTAGCCCTTAGGGCCTTAAACATTCCTTAAATAAGAAGCCTGAGAAAGGTTCTCCACTGTCTCTTGAGTCCTTGGCCATGTAAATCTTCCCCCTTAATCAGGCTATTTGTGAATCCTCTAAATGTAGTTTAATCTGTATCCTGACTTAGTTTACTTACAAAGTTTGTTTGATGAGGTCTGTTTCCTTTTGAAATTATAAATGTTTAACTAAGTTTGTTGGACTTTTATGACATTGAAGGCTCTATCTTTCTCTCTAACTTTTATGGCCAAAGAGGAATGTACACAACTACAATCTGTAAATGGATTATTTCTCTGACTATAAGAAGCCTGGTCAGAATCCCAATGATTGTTCAGGTTTTCTCTGAGGCCTGAACCTATACTCGAGCATAATAATAAAACCTAGGTTTTTACCTCTTTAATTTCTTCCTTGTGATAGATAAATATATATTTGGCAGCAGTTAACCCACCACATGAAGTCAGGAGATGTTTCTCCAATAACATCATTCCCTATTCCCTGACCATCTTTTCACCCAACAGCTTTTCCTCTTTGAGTACCCTGTTCTTTTTTAATCTTTTTATCTTTGGGTATCCATTCCTTTTCTCTCCCCTCTCCCCTTCTTCAGTTCTGGAACCATGACCAAATCAACTTAGCCTTACCTCTCAAAAAGGGCTTGGTAATCCAGTGCCCTGAGGCCCTAGCCACCATCTCTATAACTTTACTGACCAAAGTGCCCCTTCCTGGCCACCACTGCCCCGAAGTGTGTTGTCTTTCCCTACTGTAAGTTCTTTGAAGGCAGGGACTGTCTACTTTTGTCTTTCTATTCCTAGGCACTTGGGTGGTATAGCAGATCAGAAGATGGAGTTCTGGGCTTGAAGTCAGGAAGACCTGAGTTTAGGTCTGGCCTCAGACACTTGCTAGCTGTGTGACCCTGGGTAAATAGCATAACCCCATTTACCTCAGTTTCTTCATCTGTAAAATGAGCCAGAGAAGTAAAAGATACTCCAGTATCTTTGCCAAGAAAACCCCAAATAGGATCATAAAGAGTCAGACACAACCGAAAAACAACTTATGAGCGGTGTGACCCTGGTCAAGTCACTTAACCTCTGCCTACCTCAATATCCTCAGCTTTAAAATGGGGTTCATAATAGCACCTACCTCTGAGGATTATGTAACAGGTACTTGATAAACACTTGTCCCACTCTTCCCTCCCAGAATTCCTCCAGCACCTCCTCCCCACCCCCAGGTAAACTAGGTAGTGTGATAGATAGAGTTAAGGCCTTAGGGGTTAGAAAACCTTAGTTTTAAATCTAACCTCAGACACTGATGAACTAACTGTGTGACTGGGCAAGTCTCTTAACTATTTAGACTCGGTTTCCTCATCTGTAAAAATGGGTATAATAATAGCACCCACCTCACAAGGTTGTTGTGAGAATCAAATAGTAGCTAACTTCCATCTAGAATTTTAAGGTTTACAAAGCACCTTACAAATATCATCCCATTTTTTCCTCACAACAACGCTGGAAGGTAAGTGCTATTTTTATACCGGTTTTACAGAGGAGGAGACTTAGTGAATCTCAAAGTAACTGGGTCACACATCTAGTAAGTGTCTGAGATGAGATTTGAACTCAGCTGTTAGTTATTGTACCACCTGGTTGCCTAATTTATATGTAAAGAGATTTGCACATCTTAGGTGCTATATAAACATCAGCTATTATTAATAAATGCTTCCTTCCCCCCTCACCCCCACAACTCATTCAAAGAGCTCACACTCTGCTGGGAGGCATATATTTAATCAGATACACAGGGATAGGGACTAGATGTGTGATTTCTTTGGTACAGAAAACTGGTGGATGAGGAAACTCCTTTCCAAAAAAAGGTTAGCCTGTTTTCTGCGTTTTCCAATTTTAAAGAGGTGCCTAGGGCACTGATCTGTTCACAATTCTACAGGCTGTATGTGTCTGAGGCCAGGCATAGATAAATAAATACCAGCTATTTTGAACTGGGAGAACACATTATCAGTTGGGTTGTGTGTGTGGGGGGGAGGGGGATTTGGGGGGAGGGGGTGGAGATCTTCCTATAGGAACTGGCACATGAGTTGGTATTCACAGAAGCTAGAGATTCTAAAAAATATCTCTATTTTTTAGAGGTTTTGAGAGAGTATTCCAAGGCTGGGGGACAGGCCATAAAGACCGAAGAGTTGGGAAATGGAATGTCACTGTTGCAGGACAGGAAGCAGTCGATCTGATTGGAACCTAAGAGTACCTGAGGGGAAGTAATGTGTGATAAAGCTGGAAAGTCAAACTGAAAGCAGGGTGTGAAGGGCTATCAATGTCAAACAAAGGAATTTGTATTTCGTGGGAGAAGCAATTCCTTCTTAAATGGGGAAGTGATGGGGTCTGACCTGTATATTAGGAGGGTTATTTTGGCAACTCTGTGGAGGATGGATTATAGTGGTGAGAAACTGGAGTCAGGGAGAAAAATTAACTGGAGATAATTCTCTAGAAAAATTATGAGGATCTAGACTAGAGGTGATATATATGAATGGAGAAAAGTGACTAATTGGAGAGATGTTTTGGAGGTGGAATCAACAAGAATTGTCAACTGTTAAGGTATAGATCAGGGGTTTGTTGGTAACTGATTTTAACAATCAGTTCTCTAAATCTGGGGCATACTTTGAAGGTTGATCTGCATTATTATCATTTTCTCCTTTACTTTCTCAAGTCTAGGTGATGAACAAAACCATAAATCAAGTTCTGGTATGTAATGTTTGCCGATTTCTAATTTGTAAATGTTCAGTTGCTAACTAGGTCAGATATGTAATATTTGTCAATTTCTAATATGTAAATGCTCAGATGTTTACTAGCTGTGTGACCCTAGGTAAGTCACTTAACCCTATCTGCTTCAGTTTCTTCATCTATAAAATGAACTGGAGCAGGAAATGGCAAACCACCCTAGTATCTCTGCCAAGAAAACCCCAAAGGGGTCATGAAGAGTGGGACAGGATTGAAACGATTCAACAACAACAAATGTTCACACTGAAAATTTAACAGTCAGTTCTTTCTGAAGCTTGTTAGAGCTGGTTCCAGGACACCCTTGGTATGGAGACTGCAGGAGAGAGAAAAATTGAGTGATTTCACTATTCTGACCCTGATTGACCCGAAGGATGGTGGTATCTCCGACAGAAATAAAGAAGCAAGGGATAGCTAAGTGGCGCAGTGAATAGAGCACCAGACCTGGAGTCAGGAGGACCTGAGTTTAAATGGAGCCTCAGACACTTAACACTAGCCATGTGACCTTGGGCAAGTCACTTAACCCCAAATGCCCTACCTTCCCCCCTCCAAAAAGCAATAAATAAATAAACAAACAAATAAATAAGCAAGCAAGGAAGAGGTATGGGTTTGGGGAAAACAACTTAAAACAACAACAAAAGTTCTAGTTAAGACTTGTAGTGTTTGTGATGCTGTCCTGGAGGACTATTTCTTTATGGGGCATAATGGACTAGTTGGAGCCTGTGGGTCCGAGTAAGCAATTGCTTTTCTTAATCAGAAGCACAAATGAGTATCGCTTCTCTGGGCCTTCTCTGAAGTGTGTTCTGTGACTCTCAGGTAAATGCCTACCGGATATTTAGTTGGAAACAGTTGGGAATTTTTGAGAGATATATAGATCTGGGATTCATCTTCGTGGAGATGATAAGATCACTAAGGTGATGAGGTCATCGAGTGAGAGAGGGTGTAGTGAGTGAAGATAATAGGGCCCAGCACAGAGTCTGAGGTTACACCCACAGTTAGAGGGCTGGGACTGGGCTGATGATCCGGTAAAGGTGACTGTCAGGTAGGCAGGAGCACTGAGAGAGTAGCATTGGGAAAGTCCAGAGAGGAGAGAGTACCCAGGATGAAAGGCTCAACAGCATCAAACACTACAGAAAGGTCAAGAATAATAAGAACTGAGAAAGGTCTATCTGAACTGAACTCAAGATCTCTTGCCAGCAGACCTAAAACTCTACTCACTGTATTATAATGCCTTTGAGGAGGAGTGAGGGCAGATACAAAAGGAATGTAAAATAGAATTCCATTCCTCAGAGGAGTTTAAAATCCTGCTGGGGAGACAGGATTCTCTAAGGATCATTTTTGAATGTCTCCAACATCCCTGCTAACTCCTAGAAAACCCAGAAGACAATTAGATTAATTGACAATAGAGAAAACATGTTAGAAGTTGTAGTGTCTTTGTTTTGGTCATATCTGACTCTTTGTGACCCCTTTTGGGTTTTTCTTGACAAAGATACTGGAGTGGTTTGCCATTTTCTTCTTTAGCTCATTTTACAGATGAGGAAACTTAAGCAAACAGAGTTAAGTGATTTGTGTAAGTATCTGAGGCCAGATTTGAGTCTTCCTGACTCCAGGTCCTGCACTCTATGCACTGTGCAACCTAGCTGTCTGAACAGAATTTGAGCAGGGACTTTATGAATAAGGTGGGTTCTGCTTCATTGGGGGAATACCCACATTGATGAACAGGTGAATTGATGAATTGGTGGAAATTTTCTTGGAGTTTTTTTTTTTCTTTAGAAGTTCAGTTCATGGGGGTTGGTGAAAGCCTGGGGTGCAGTGCATTCCATTTTCTCTCTGTATCAGTGTGTGGGTGTGTGGGGTGGTGGTAGTGGTGGGATGGGGATGAGGGAGAGTCTGTTATATCAGTTTTCCAGAATATTGTGCTTCAGGGTTTATGGATTCCCCTTCAGCTTTATTAGGAGGGAAAGCAACACTGGCCTCCTTTTGAGTGAGGGAAGGCAGCCAGATTGTCTTTGGAGCCACACAGGAGCTGAGTCATAGGACCAAGAGTCAATTTCAAGACAAGGAAGAAAACAAAGTTGAGAGTATCCTGCTCAGGGAGAATGCCACCCCTCCTCACCCAAGGAATCTAATAGCCTTTGAATACCAGGTGTTAAGTCAGGTCCTCTGCCAAGTTTTTAGAAATTATTTTGTTTGTTCTCATGAAGGGCTCCAGTTAACCCACCATCGTCCAGGCCTTCAGAATGCAAAGATTTGAGAAAGGCAAGTCAGAACCTGCTCCTTCGTGAAAATCAAATTCTTTTCTGTATTTGATCTTCTATAGCCAGAAAAGTTGAAAAAACAAACTTGTTTAGTTAGAAGGAATAAAGAAATGGACTTTCTTTTTTTTCTTTTTAAAAAATTTACTTATTTTTAGTTTTCAACATGTACTTTTATAAGATTTTGAGTTCTAAATTTCCCCCTTCTACCCTCACGCCTCTCCAAGACAGCATGCAATCTGATGTAGGCTATCCATATATGATCATATTAAACACATTTCCACATTAGTAATGTTGTGAAAGAAGAATCAGAACAAAAGGGGAAAACCATGAGAAAGAAAAAACAACAAAAGAAAGAGAAAATAGTATGCTTTCATCTGTATTCAGACTCCATAGTTCTTTCTCTGGATGTGCCATCATGAGTCTTTTGGAATTGATTTAGATCGTTGCATTGCTGAGAAGAGTTAAGTCTATCACAGTTGATCATTGTATAATGTTGCTGTTACTGTGTACAATGTTCTCCTGGTTCTGCTCACTTCGCTCAACGTTAGTTCATGAAAGTCTTTCTAGGTTTTTCTGAAATCTGCCTGCCCATCATTTCTTATGGAACAACAGTATTCCATTACATTCATATACCACAACTTGTTCAGTCATTCCCCAATGATGGGCATACACTCATTTTCCAATTCTTGGCTACCACAAAAAGAGCTGCTATAAATATTTTTGTACATGTGGGTCCTTTTCCCTTTTTTATGATCTCTTTGGGGTACAAACCAAGAAGTGGTATTGCTTGATCCTCAAAGTGTATGCAATTTTATAGCCCTTTGGTCACAGTTCCATATTGTTTTCCAGTATGTTTGGATCGGTTCACAACTTCACCAAGAATGCATTAGTATTTCAATTTTCCTACATCTCCAACATTTAACATTTTCCTGTTTTGTCATATTAGCCAATCTGACTGGTGAGACATGGTACCTCAGAGTTGTTTTGATTTGCATTTCTCTAATCCATAGTGATTTAGAGCATTTTTTCACATGGTTATAGATAACTTTAATTTCTTCCTCTGAAAACTGCCTGTTCATATCCTTTGACCACTCATCGATTGGGGAACGACTTGCATTCTTCTAGATTTGACTCATTTCTCTGGGCTCAGACACTTAGCACCCACCCAGAAACACCTGGCCGTGTAACCTCGAGCAAGTTACTTAACCCCAATTGCTTAGGGGCGGCCAGGTGGCTCAGCTAGTAAGAGCACCTGCCCCAGTGTCGGGATGACCTGGGGATCAAATCTGGGCTCAGATACTTAGCACCACACCCAGAAATAACTGGCGGTGTAAACTTGAGCAAGTTACTTAACCCCGGTTGCTTAAAAAAAAAAAGATTTGACTCATTTCTCTATATATTTAAGAAATGAGGCCTTTATCAGAGATACTGGTTATAAAAATTGTTTCCCAGCTTTCTGCTTCCCTTTCAATATTGGGTGCATTGGCTTTGATTTGCAAAACCTTTTTAATTTAATGTAGTCAAAATTATCCATTTTGCATTTCATAATGTTCTCTCCCTCTTATTTGGTCATAAATTCTTCCCTTCTCTATAGGTAAACTATTCCTTGCTCTCCTAATTTGCTTATAGTTTCACCTTTTATGTCTAAGTCATGTACCTATTTTGACCTTATCTTGTTATACAGTATAAGATGTTGGTCCATGCCTAGTTTCTGCCATAGTGTTGAAATGGATTTTCTCTTTTAACAGACTTAGTGGGAAATAATCATTGGGAAGCAACATGTAATGATGAGAGGGGAGATAACACCTTTACTCAGAATCCTTCAGGTAACACAGAAATGGCTCTTTCAGTTCAACTCAGCAAAAATTTTTAAAGTACGTACTGTTGGGGCAGCTAGGTGGCACAGTGGATAGAGCACCAGCCCTGGAGTCAGGAGGACCTGAGTTAAAATCTGACCTCAGATACTTGACACTAACTAGCTGTGTGACCTTGGGCAAGTTACTTAACCCCAGTTGCCTCCTCTTCATTCCTCCAAAAAAAATAAAGCAAAAATAAAACAAGTTGCTCCTTAAGCTTGAGAGTAGAATGGAGATTGAGAATAGCATCTCATGTTTCTCACATCAAGTTACTGTATAAAAAATTTTTTTAATCCAAAATAAAATAACAGCTAACACAATGTATTTGATTATTATAACAACCCTGGGAAGTAGGTGCTATTATTATTCCCATTTTACAGATGAAGAAACTGAGGCAAACAGGTTAAGTGATTTGCCCAGGCCTATACAGTAGGTGTGAGGCCAGATTTGAACTCCCAGCATGGAAATTTACCCCAACAGTACAAATTAGGAGTTCCAAGTTGCCTTAGATGATGACAGGCCAAATGACCCCCTCCACCCATCCTCTCAGTTGAGAACTTTGCCTCATATTTCACTGAAAAAAAAAAAAGGCCATTGGTCAAGACCTCCTGCTTCTCCCCTCTTCCTCAGCTTACATCTCCCAAATGCCTCTTCCATTATCTCCTTCTTCACCAGTCTCCCATGATGAGATGGCCCTCTCTTGCCAAAGCAAGCCCCTCTACATGCACAGGTCATCCCATTCTATCTCTTCTTCTCCAGTAAACTGACATTTTTATCACCTCCACTCTTTTTACTTATCTTCAATCCCTCCCTATTTACTGACTGCTTCCCTAGCCCCTACTGACATTTCTATGTCTTCTTGATCCTCCCTTACTTGGCCCATTCATTCCCTTTAACATCTCATTTCTTTCTGCCCTTTTGTGGCTGTCTACATTATTTGACTCCTTTTCCTCTCACCCTCTCCTTAACTCTTTGCAATCTGGCTCTCTCCAGTTACCAATGATATCTTGCTCAATCCTAATGACTTTTTCTAAATCAGCATTCCTCTAGACCTCTCTGTGGTCTTTGACATTGTAGTCAGAGGTATCAAATTCATTAGCCCAAGAGCCACAAACCACAGCAAAACTCTAGAGTGGGAATGAATTAGATTAAAATGTAATTGGGAAATATTTAACGAAGTAAAGAAAAATACAATGCAACATAGATAAATATTAACTTGTGGTTTTCAAAGTCAATATGCATCCTGCAGGGATCCTTTTCTATTTGAGTTTGATACCTCTATATCATCCCCTTCATTGATACTCTCTCCTCCCCAGGTTTTGGGGACACTGCTCTATCCTAGTGCTCCCTTATTTGAGGACTCCTTCTTGGTCTTTGCTAGGTCCTAACCCAGGTCACACCTACTAACTGTGGCTCTCACAGAGCTCTGTCCTGGTCCTCTTCTGTACAATTTCACTTGGTGATCTCAAAAGGATTAAATTATCCTCTCTGTGGAGATGATTCTCTGATCTACTTGTCTAGCTCTGACTTCTCTGCTGACCTCCAATTTCACGTCTCCAACTGCCTCTTAGACATTTTGACCAATGTCCTGTGAACATCTTAAACTCAGTTTGTCTAAAACTCAACTAATTTTTTCCCCTCAAAACTGTTCTTCCTAAGTTCTCTATTAACGTTAAGGGTACCACCATTCTTCCAGTCACGCAGGCTTGCAATCCTTGACTCCTTAATATTTCGTGACCCCCATAAACAATTTGTTCCCGAGATCTGCCAATTTTATCTTCATAACATTTCTTGCATCTGCTTCTTTCTCTTCTCTTACACTGTCACCCTGGTGTGAGCCCTCATCAACTCATGCCCAGATTATTGTAATAGCCTACTTCTTGACTTGACTTGTCTTGACATAAGTCAGGTCACACCAAAATGAGAAAGTATAGCTGGGTTGTGATTTGTACCTTTGTACTACAATTTGTACCACAATGTACCACAAATTTGTACCATTGTACCACAATGAAATCATGGATCCTTTGAAATAATTACCAAGTAATATATACAGAAAGGACTCACTTCCAAGCCCATAGTGAGTTTCAGGCTTTTTTGACCCTTCCCCCTGATCCTCACCCCGTCATGGAGCTACACTTCCTTTCCAGAGACCAGTACAGTTTCAATGATTCACAGTATTGTCATGGGTGGTATTCCAGTAAGGAAGATCAAATCAGAGCTGGCTTTTGTCCAAGACTGTCATTGTAACTTACCTTCCGTAAGCATCCCTGAACCTTTGCTATAGCCTTCTCTCAAAATCTAGCTCTCTTAAGTAACAGGGCCAGTAGGACAATTAAAGTAGTGACCCAGTTGACCATACTACAGGTCTTTTATGTGGAATTTGAGGTGGTGCATGATGTCTCCAGGCTATTTGAAAATCTCTTGTCTTTTACTATGGAGCCCATAGTTCTACCCTACATATGAAAAGGATCTTTGGGGGATGTCTTCCTACTCATCCTACTCAACCAAGCCTCTTGTTTCCCACTCCTTGCTGGTTTAGGGTAAATCTGTTCTGTTTACCTTCTTCTGCCTATTCTATTCCTTTTCTCAGTCCCTGGGCAACATCTCTCTAATTTGGTCATGATCCCTCTAGGTGTTGGGGAATGGGATGCAGAAAGGCACTTGAGTTCTCTCTTCATTTAGCTTTCAGACTCTAGTGTAGCAGGGAAATTCTTCTTCAACAAAGTGAAGGTGCTCACTGTTGCTCCCAGTGCCATCATCTGCTACTTAGAGAGGAAAGGGCAACCTTCCCCAATGGTGAAGATTCATTTCATGTCCCAGTTCTATATGTCAACTGCTGTGTAAACTTTATTTTATTTTTTTTATGAGCAATTGGGGTTAAGTAACTTGCTCAAGGTTACACGGCCAGTTATTTCTAGGTGTGGTGCTAAGTGCCTGAGCCCGGGATTCGATCCCCAGGTCATCCTGACACTGGAGCCAGTGCTCTTACTCGCTGAGCCACCTGGCTGCCCCTTGCTGTGTAAACTTTAAAGCACTCAAAATGTTAGCTATTGTTTGGGTCACTCTAATGCAATTACTCATTTAACAGGAGAGGAAGCTAAGGCCCAGAGAGAGGAAAGAACTTGGGTACTGGTACTAGGACCTAGGTCTCCTGATTGTACAGTACATACACTGTCTACTGCAATGCATTGCTTTCCATAAGAATTTGGTGGCCATGGCAAAGTATTGGAAACAAAAGGGGTGTTTATCCTATAAAGTATAGTGGAGCAAATTGTAATATATGTATAACGGTGGCAATAGGGCAAAACTCCCTTTATTCCCAGGACTGGAGCACTTCCAGAGCCCCTGCAACTGGGCCCATGCTCAGGCCCTTTGGTAAAGGAGACACACCATCAGAAGCTTGTAGATGGTAGCCTCCACTGCTGGGGGTTGTTGTCAGGGAAGATTGACAACTGATCAAAAGCATTCAAAAGGAGAAACAACTTCCACTCTCAGTTTCTCTTCCTCTTTTTTTGGATGTGTAGTTTGGAAATCCAACAACTTTTCCCTGGACTTCCTCACAGGGGTGGAGGGGATCTCTCTCCCTTCTCCCTACTCAGTAGCAACTATGATGCCTACCCATGTGTGGAAGTCAGTGCATAATATATTGGCTTGGATGAGCCTGAGATTGAATCTCAAGTCCCTAGATGCCTCTTCTGCTTTATGTTTCTTTTCCTCTGCATTTTTGTTGTCATTTTAATCTTAGTGGTATCTGACTCTTTGTGACCCCATTTGGAGTTTTCTTGGCAAAGATACTAGAGTGGTTTGCCATTTCCTTCTTCTGCTCATTTTAGATAAGGAAACTGAGGCAAACAGGATTACATGACTTGTCCAGGGTCACACAGCTAATAAATGTCTGAGGCTGGATTTGAACTCACAAAGAGGAGACTTTCTGACTCCAGGCCCAATACTCTATCTACTGCACCACCTAGCTGCCATTCCTTGGCATAGGTGACCCAATAGCACTTTTTTTTTGCCTTTTTTTTGGAGGGCAATTGGGGTTGAGACTTGCCCAAGGTCACACAGCTAGTTTTTGTATTAAGTGCCTGAGGCTGAATTTGAACTCAGGTCGTCCTGACTCCAGGGCCGGTGCTCTATTCACTGCACCACCTAGCCGCCCCAATAGCACTTCCGAGAGGGATATTTGGAGTTATTGAATGCAATGTAGTCACACAAATCTCTTAAGGGTTCTCCCAGAAGAACATAACAGAAATGCCAAGATCAAATATAAAACCCTCTGTTTTGACTTTTTTGGGGAATCATTATTAAATTTTATTTTTAATTCATGGAATAAAATAAGCATTTCCATAATTCAATACAATAAAAAAGATGATTGCACATGAAACTGCAAAATCTTCTTTACACAACTTGCTATTCCTTTCAAATACACAAGAAAATTATCATGTAAATTTCTTTTTTTTCTTCCCTCCCCCTTCCACTGCCCTAGACATTAGACACAAATAGGTATATATACACATACACACATACATATATGTTCTAGACATAGAAATTATTCTAGACATACTTCTATTTATCAGTTCTCTCTCTAGATGCAGATAGTATTGTTTTTCATATGTCCTTTCTAGTTAATTTGGGTGTTTATAATAACCAAAATAACTTATTTATTCAAAGTTGTTCTTAAAACAACATTGCTGTTACTATATACAATGTTTTTTGTTTCTGCTTATTTCACTCTTCATTATTTCCTGCAAGTCATTCCATATTTTTTCTAAAATAATTGAGCTTAAACCTGATTGCCTCTCAAAAAAAAAAAAAAAAGAAAAAAGAAAACAATAAAAAATGGGCAGGTAGGTGGTATAGTGGATAGAGTACTGACCCTGTAGTCAGGGAGGACCTGAGTTCAAATTCAGACTCAGTCACTTGACACTTACTAGCTGTGTGATCCTGGGCAAGTCACTTAACCCTGGTTAAAGAAAAAAAAAGAAAAGAAAATCATTGAGCTCATCATTTCTTGACAGCACAATAGTATTCTATCACAATCATATACCTCAACTTGTTCAGCTATTCCCCGGTTGATGGGTATCCTTGCAATTTCCAATTCTTTGCCACTACAGAGAGGTGCTATAAATATTTTAGAACATAAAGGTTCTTTTCCTTTTCCTCTAATTATCTTTGGAAATAGATCAAGTAGTAGTATTCCTGGATCAAAGGGTATAGACAATTTATTAACTCTTTGGGCATATTTCCAGATTACTCTCCAAAATGGTTGTATCAGTTAATAATTCCACCAATGAACTAGTGTCCCCATTTTTGCACAATATTTGTCACTTTTCTATCATTTTAGCCAATCCTCTCGGTATAAAAGGATATCTCATTTGTTTTAATTTGCATTTCTTTAATCAATAACAATTTAGAACATTTGTTTCATATGACTATAAACTCTTCAGATTTTTTCATTGGAAAATTGCCTGTCCATGTCCTTTAACCATTTATCAATTGGTGAATGACTTGTATTCTTATAGAATTGATAAAATTCTACATGTATTTTATGTATGAGACTTTTATCTGATAAACTGTCTATAAAAATTTCCCCATATTTTCTGCTTTCCTTCTGATCTTTGTTATATTTGTTTTTATTTGTACAAAACCTTTTAAATTTAATGTAATTTAAATTATCCATTTTATACCTAACTTTACTCTCCATCTCTTGTTTATTCATAAATCATTCATCTGTCCATAAGTCTGATAAGCAATATGTTCTGTGTTCTAATTTTCTTGTAAAATCTTTCTTTACATCTGGGTCATATATCCATTTTTACCTTATCTTGGTAAATGGCATATGATGTTGGTCTATGCCCAATTTCTGTCACACTGCTTTCTAGTTTTCCCAACACTTCTCCCCCAAATCTTGTCTTTACACTTGTTAAATATAAGGTTATTATGTTTACTTGTTACTGTAAATTGTATGTCTACTCTATTCCATTGATCATACCTTTCTATTTCTTAGTAAGTACTAGATAGTTTTGATAATTACTGCCTTATAATAAAATTTAAGATCTGGTACAACCAAGCCTCCTTCCTTTACAATTTTTCATTATTTCCTTTGATATTCTTGACTTTTTGTTTTTCCAAGTGAATTTTATTTTTTTTCTAATTCAGTAAAAAAAAAATTTGTTTGACTTTCAAAACCCTTTATAATCTAGCACCTCCCTACCTTTTTAGTCTTATACCTTACTCTCCTTAGCATACTCTGCAATGCAGTGACACATAATCAGTGCCAAGGTAGTGATCTTTGCTATTCCTCAAGTGAGATGCTCCATTTTCTATGAGCAGTTTTGAAAGCTCTCCTTCATACCTGTAACCATCTCCCACCTCATCTCTGACTCCTAGCTTTCTTGATTTTTGCTATTTCCTTCTCCAGCTCATTTTACAGTTTTCAAACAAGATGTCAACATGCATTTATTAAGTGCTATGTTTTATTATATAATAAATAATATTAATTATAATATAATATAATATAATATTATATTATATATATTATATTATATTATATATAAACAAAAAGACAATTCCTGCCCTCTGGGAGTATGCATTCTAAAGGGGGAAGACAGCACATAAAAGCATGAGGAGAGAAGGGAGATATTGATGTTGGAATATGGAAAGATGGTGAAGACAAGAGAGCCAGAAAACCTGGAAAGCTGGAAAATGAACAAAAGATGGTTAGCCTGGGCCCTTCTACAAAATGGAGGCTTTAGGAAAAACTCGCCAATGTGAAAAGGAGGTAACAGGAGGGAGGGATCTTCCAGGGTGAGAAGATGAGGCATTTTGTTGGAGTTTAGGGAGTTAGAATAAAGCTGGGAGAGGAAGAATGTATCTAAAGAACTTTACAAACCATGGAACATTTTCATTCAAATTCAATTCTTATTTTGCTCAAATGGTGGTTTGAATTATTCCTAGCAGATGAAATGGGGGGAAATGTTGCTTTTCTAAAGGAAGCCTTCACTAAGTTCTTTTGTAAGAGGAACAATTAGTCCTTCATTTATATGTTTTATAAGTCCAGATTTTTCTTTGTCAAGTTTTCTAGAAAAAGATATGCCTATGCAAAGTGAGGTCTGGTGAGACACTACATCTGGGTGTCTATAGTAACCAGAGATAGGAAAGAAGCAGTGATGACAGGCTCTATGGTGAAAGTGAATGTGACTTCAGGAATCTCTTTCTTCTTATTTCATCCAGTGGTTGCCTAGCAAAAATAACCAGCAATAGAGTGATGATGCACCATCACTGTACAAAATATTCAACTATCATCATTAGTCAGGAAAACTGGAATCAACAGTCTGGGGAAAAGGTTGCTTAGGAAGTTGTGTTCCAAGGACCCATTTTACTGAGATATTGTTGGTTTTAATTATGAACAGAAGCCTCATTGAGGCCTCAATATTTGGTAACCATGGATATCTCTGTCTAATACACATATTTTTGTATAGAAAGGTATCAAGAGGGCAACTAGGTGGCACAGTGGATAGAGTGCCCATTCTGGGATCAGGAAGAACTGAGTTTAAATCCGGGCCCAGACACTTACTAGCTGTGTGACCTTAGGTGAGTCCCTTGTTTGTCTCAGTTCCACATCTGTAAAATGAACTGGAGAAGGAAATGGCAAACCACTCCAGTATCTTTGTCAAGAAAACCCCAAAAGGGGTCACAGAGAGTTGAACATGACTGAAACGTCATCAGAACAACAACAACAAGTAATAATAATACACATATTCTTGTATGGAAAAGTATGAAGTTGCCACTCTGGAAATATAACATTGGAAGTGGTATGGTATTTTGATAGCAACACTAAATGGAAACTCCATTTAACTTTGATACTTTGATATATCTGTGATCCCATCTTGTGTGAATTCTACTCCCTCCAGCAGTACAAATCACAACCCACCTATGCCTTTTCATCCTGTCTGACTTTTCTTCATGGTCTTCCATGAATCCTCCCCTGGGGACCTGCCCAGTATTCCAGGGACCTTCCTCTAGGGTTCTTGGCATCAGAAGAAGATGAGTGGAACCAGGCCATCCATTCCTTGATTCTGCTATTTGACTAGCCTATGTCTTTTTCTGATTGTAGTACATCCTTTATGCCGCTTCTACTCCACAATTCTTCCTAGGTAATATGATGTAGTCTTTTGACATCTGCCATGGATGTCTTTATTGCTCTTTAAGCAATATTTAAATATTTTGGAAACTATAGTATTCCAACATTTACCAATATTTAGAATTACCAGAAGATGTTAATATCAAAAAGATGGCTTTTGTTTCAAGAAGAAGTTTGGGGTCATTAAAATCATTGTGCTTGTTCTTTTTGTCCTATGCAATTCAGGGCCCGGTTCATGGTCCATCAGCACTATTATGTTGTAAGAAAGAAGGAAATTGATGATTTTTAAAAGACATGGGAAGATTTATATGAACTGATACAAAGTATTTATACTATAACATCAATATTACAAAAATGAATAATTTTGAGGATTTTTATGAACCAATGAAGAATTATTAGAACAGAACCAGAGAATAATTTATACAGTAACAACACCATTGCAAAAATAAACAACTTTGAAAGATATAATAACTATGATCAATACACTGGCCATCCATGAATGCCATCCATTATAGAGAGATGGTAGATTTAGGTTGCAGAATGAAACACACACACGCTCACACACACACGCACAGATATTGAGGAAATTTGTGGGTTTTGACTATGAATATTTGTTAAAAGAACGTTTTTCTTTTTTGGGAGGTGAGAAGGAGAAAAATAGATTTTTGTTCTTTTTTTTAAATATTGAGGTTGTAAAAATAAAAAGATAAATATAGAGGTTGTGTGGACACAACACATGTAAAAATGTTGCATATGCATTCAGATGAGCTCACTATGTTATTAGTTTTATTTAACTGTTTTACTTTGTTATAAGAGATCTCTCACAAAGTAGGAGTCTGTGATTGCTTGTAATGTAAGAAGAAATTAATAAAACCTTAAAAAAATTCCCAATACATATATAGACAGAGCAATAGCTCTTTTTCATTGATTTGATTTTTCTTTCAGTAATGGTTAGGTTGAACACCATTTAGTGGTTATAGATATCATATAGGAGATTTGACAGTGCTTTCCAGCTGGATGCAATCAGCACAATGTCATCTACAAATGACACAAAGACATCTACAAAAGGAGCAAATGGAGGATCTGTTCCATTTGACCTCTACCCTGGAAATACTCTATGATTTGTTGTTGTTCAGTCATTTTTAGGTCGTGTCTGACCCTTTGTGACTCCATTGGGGGTTTTCTTGGCAAAGATACTGGAATGGTTTGTCATTTCCTCCTCCAGCTCATTTTATAGATGAAGAAACTGAGGCAAACAGGATTAAGTGATTTGCCCAGGGTCACCCAACTAGTGATATGTTTTAGGTCAAATTTGAACTCAGGTCTTCCTGACTCCAGGTCCAGTGCTCTATCCACTGCGCCACCTAGTGGCCCTCCATGATAGTGGCAAATACATTTGATGAGTTTTCATCTCACTGATTTATGTTTCACTTGGTGTTAATCAAAGGTCACTGATCAGTTTTGTACATTCTCCTTAGTGACAGCTCCAAATCTTCTCATGTCTTGTCAAGCTGTTTACTGCTTAAAAGCAGGTCCACAAACATTGAAATATTCTAAAGATGGGGCCTTGGCTTTTCCTTACATGTATAAAGTCCTTACACAAGGGCTATGAGGTTCTTATCAGCATTCCATGGTTCTAAGATAATAATAGCTAGCATTTATATAGTGCTTTAAGGCTTAAAAAGTGCTTTTCAAATATTATCTTATCCACACAACACCCCTGGGAAGTAGGTGCTATTATTACAGGGGAGGAAACTGAGGCAGGCAGGGATTAAGTGACTTGCCCAAGGTCACATTACTGGGTGTCTAGGGCCAAATTTGAACTTAAATATTCCTGTCTCCAGGTCTAGAGAACTGTCCACGACTCTGTAACCACCATGTGACTATATCACCTGAGATTTGTGGGTTTGAGGGTCAAATTTAAGATTTAGCTTTAAAAAGGATTACTACAGTAATTCTTTATTTTAACAGTCTTTGGGTATGGGTCAGTGAGGAGATATCTTATTTGCTCACAGGCCCAGAGCAGAAGTAAGAATTTTTCAGATAAGAATTATGTCATCAGTGGGTCATAGTTTTTACAGAAAATCAGACAATCAACAAGTATTTGTTAAATATGTACTAATATTCTAGCACAATGAGGGCAGATAGAATCAATTAGTTTTAGGAATTCAAGATCACTGATGAAAAAGAAATCACTGAGGTGTTTAAAAAAAAACAGTATAAGAAATACATGTATGGGGCAGCTAGGTAGTATAGTGAATAGAGCACTGGCCCTGGAGTCAGGAGGACCTGAGTTCAAATCTGACTTCAGACACTTAACACTTACCAGCAGTGTGACCCTGGGCAAGACACTTAACCCCAAACTGCCATGCTTTCCCTCCTCCAAAAAAGCAAAAAAAAAAAGGTAATACATGCAGACATATTTCCCTATTATAATACAAATGATTTTCTGATTAATATTATGTGACCAACAAAGCACCTACATATATAGAGTATATTCAAGAAATTCATCTTTTTGTATCCCTTAAACTCTATTCCTTTCCTACCTTCCCTATCATTGTAAAAGGTGTCAATATCCTCCCAGTCCTAGAGACTCACAGTATAGAAGTCATCCCAAATTCCTCACTACGTCTCATCCCCCACATTCAAGCTGTTGCTAAATTCTGTTCATTTTCCTTTGTAACATCTCTCCTATATGCCCCCTTCTCTCCTCTGACAATGCTACCCCTCTGGTGTAGGCCCTCATCACCTCATACCTGGACTATTGCAATAACCTGTTGGTGCTTCTGCCTGCCTCAAGTCTTTCCCCATTTTAATCCATCCTCCATTCAGTCACTAAAGTCATTTTCCTAAAGCATAATTCTGACCATGTCACCCCTCCCCTACTCAAGAAACTCCAGTGGCTCCCTATTGCCTCCAAGATCAAATACAAAATCCTTGGTCTGGTGTTCAAATCCCATTGTAACCTAGCCCCCTCCTACCTTTCCTTGTCTTCTTGCAC
This sequence comes from Petaurus breviceps papuanus, assembly GCF_028583685.1. Taxonomy (NCBI): domain Eukaryota; kingdom Metazoa; phylum Chordata; class Mammalia; order Diprotodontia; family Petauridae; genus Petaurus; species Petaurus breviceps. The sequence continues at coordinate 36,457,974 of NW_027187378.1, forward strand.
CTTGCTTCCTTTAATTCAGTAACACTGGCCTCCTGGCTGTTTCACTAGCAAGATGCTCCATCTCTCAGAAATGGGCATTTTCTCTGGCTGTCCCACATACCTGGAATGGTCTCTCTCCTCATCTTCATCTACTGACTTCCTTTGTTTCCATTAAATCCCAACTAAAATCCCACCTTCTACAGGAAGGCTTTCCCAATCCCTCTTAATTCTAGTGCCTTACCTCTGTTAATTATTTGCTATTTATTTTGTATATATAAAATACACTTATATTTATTTTGTATGTATTTGGTTTTTTTTTTCTCCATTAGATTGTGAGTTCTGATGAAAGACAGAGGTCCTTCAACTTAAAAAAATCAATCACTTACTGTGTTAAGAATACTGTTGGATGATGGGGAAAACACAAAGTTTAGATAAGACAGAAGATAAGATAAGAAGAAACACCTCATGGTGTGTCAGTATCTGAGGGGATAGGCCATTTACATAAATAACCACAGTGCAAAAATGATAAGTGGCAGAGTGGATAGCATGCTAGGCCTACAGTCAGGAAAACCAGAGTTCAAATATGGCCTCACAAATGGATTAGCTGTGTGACCTTGGACAAGTCATTTTACCTTGTTTGCCTCAGTTTCTTCATATGTAAAATGAACTGGAGAAGGAAATGACAAAGCACTACAGTGTCTTTGGCAAGAAAACCCCAAAATGGGAGTATGAAGAATGAGACATGACTGAACAATGACAACAAAAATGTCTAAAAGGGAAAAACCAAGTATAATGTGAATTCTGAATGAAACTAACTTTGCTTTCATTACCAATAGGTTTGGTTCTGCAGCCTCAAGGACATTCTTTTCTCTATTGAAACTTCTTGGTAGTTAAGTCATCACAACAGCAACACTCTCTGGCCATTTCTTTGGTCCTTGACAATACTTGTAGTCAAAAATATAGTCTTATGTGCAATACTTAACAATCAGGCTACTTGATAATAAACAATGAGAAATTAGATGTTTATTTGACAATTAGCTGTAGAAAGAGCATTGGATTTGGAGTTAGGAGACTAGGGTTTGTATGCTGGTTTTATTTCATACTATCTACGTGACTTTAGGCAAGTTTTTTTTTTCTCCAAGCATTTATTAAACACCTGCTATATGCCAGGCATTATGTTAGGTGATTTACAAATATTACTTCATTTGATCCTCACAACCACCCTGGGAGGTAGATACTACTATTATACCTATTGTAATTATACTACCACTAGTATACTACTACTGTTATTATTATTAAACTACTATTAATTCTGTGGTTGAGGGAACTGAGGCAAGCCGAGGTTTAGGGACTTGTGCAGGATCACACAGCTCTTAAGTGTCTGAAGACTGATTTGAACACAGGTCTTCCTGACCCCATGTCCAGAACTCTACCCACTGTGTTACTTGGCTGTAAATATACTCTTGGATCCTTTTGAACTTTAAACCCTATTGTCCTCTGATCCTGCAATTTATATAATCTTACAAAGGGGAAATGCCATAGAGGAAGGAGTGAAATTCAATCAGTCAGCATTTATTTGGCATTTGCTATTTGAAAAGAATTATACTAGATATCATGGCATACTACTTTTCCTCATAGTACTTAGTGTTTTAAATGGGCTTAATCAACGGTTTCCTCATGGTCAATTTGATGAGTGTATCTCTGACCCTGTAGAGAATGAATATACATGAGCATGCCACTTCTTCCATAGGGAATATGGGCATACCTATTGGCACCTTGTTATAAAGACAAGGGACCACTCCTGATGGTACCTAGAGACCATGGCTTCCAACAAGATGATTGGATATGGGGAGGGAAGCAATCCTTTTGCAAGAGCCAATAGAAAAAAAAAGTAGATTGCTCACAGCCCTTTTCAAAGGGCCTTAGGGAGGAAGCACATGGCAAACACAGACATGAACTTGCTAATCCACAAGAACTGAGAGGACAATTCCTGAGGGTGGACTTTCCCAGCCCAACCCGAGATGACAACAGCTATGGGCAATGAAAGAATTCCAGCAGAAGTGCGTAGCAGAAACAGATGTGTTTGTTCACTCTGTCCAAGGAGGAGATTCACAGACAATATTCCTGACCTTTAACCTCCTGTGAGGAAGAAGGATTTTGATTCCTCATTAATTTGATGCCAGAAGCTATCCTTTTAGATAAAGAAGAGGGTTGCATCACAAGAAACTACAATTTTGAGAGTTTGGGGTGCTGGCTTTTAGAAAGAGAAGGACTTATATTCTGCTGTGCATATGAGGGAAAAAAAGAAAGTTCCTGAACGTGCATGGCTCTTAGAGGAAAAAAAGTCATCCACACAGCCTCTGTTCATGTAAAAGCCAACAAAGAATCTTGAATTTGGGGAAGCAGGGGATCTAGATCTTGCTTTGCTATCACCACCACCACCACCACTCCTCTCCTGCTATCGCATTGGGTTATTTGGACAGTGCAGATCTCGAATAAAAAGCTTTTGTCTATCCAGCAGCACCATGGTGTGTTTGCCTGAAGGGGAGAGTACTGGTCTAGGGGAGACTCTATAGGACCTTGTGAGAAAGTGGGTATCTTTCTAAATATAAAAAGATTGATATGATGGCATCATCCAATTCAATTTATTCTAAGGTCAACTACTATGAGTAATTTTTGTGTTGTCATTATCTTTTTCTAGGCTCCTGTGAATCCTTTCCATTATTTGCATTTTCTGTGGAGTGAAAACAAATAAATTAAAGTTGTTTAGTGGAATGGTATGTCAAAATTGCATTTTCATGACCATTCTTCCCCTCCTAGTCAGCACAGTAAGTTTATAGGTTTCCTGTATCAAGTAACAATGGCAGGTCATAGGATTGCAAAAGGGAACCTAGAAGTCACTGTCCCATAGATGTCCCATATACCAAAGGGGCATAATTTGCAAATTGTTTCATATGTTAACCAAAAATCACATTCTTAGACTATGTGCTAAATCAGGGGAAACCATGTGGGTTTTGCTGTCAGGACCTTTCAGTTTTATGATATATAAAACTTAGACAAGTTCCAGACTCCCACAGTAAGACCAACAGAACACTAAATGATACAGATAATTTTGAAATGATGATTACAGAACCAGGACAGCACATCACTTCCTAGACAGCTCTAAACTATATGATTGAGAGAATTCCTTCATTCATTCTTCTTTCTTTCTCCTCTCCTCTTCTATTTCTTCCTTACATGTGTAGTCTTCCCTTAGTAAAAAGTAAGCTTTTTAAAGTAAGGGACTGATCTGCTTGTTTGTATTTGCATACAAACTGTGTTTGCATTCCTAGAACTTAAAATAGTGCCCAGAACATAGTAAGAGCTTAATAACTATTTTTTTATTCTTATCCATTCAAATGGGGACATATAGTGCTTTGATGACCTTAAGGCTCTATGTAAGTGTTAGTTATTAATTCTTTTTATTTTTTTTTAAAGCAATCGGGGTTAAGTAACTTGCTCAAGTTTACACGGCCAGTTATTTCTGGGTGTGGTGCTAAGTATCTGAGCCCAGATTTGATCCCCAGGTCATCCTGACCACTGGGGCCGGTGCTCTTACTTGATGAGACACCTGGCCGCCCCTAAGCAATTGGGGTTAAGTAACTTGCTCAAGGTTACACAGCCAGATGTTTCTGGGTGGGTGCTAAGTATCTGAGCCCGGGATTCGATCTCCAGGTCTTCTCAACACTGGAGCCGGTGCTCTTACTTGCTGTGCTACCTGGCCACCCCAGTTCTTTTTATTATTATATAAGGAAATGGCTGGGATAGCTAACTGATAGAGTAGATAGAGTGCTGAACCTAGAGTCAGGAAGACCTGGGTTCAGATTTGATCTCAGATGCTAGATGTGTGACCTTGGGTAAGTCACTTAACCCTGTTTGCCTCAGTTTCCTCATCTGCAAAATGAGCTGGAGAAGGAAATGGCAAACCACTCCAGCATCTTTGTAAAGAAGACCCCAATGGGGCCACAGAGAGTAGGACATGACTGAAATGACTGAACAACAGATCTTTGATCTCCTACCAATGCATGTCAGCACTCTCTCTGGAATTTATACTTTTAGAGTTGCCTAGAGCATTGTGAAGTGAAGTGACTTCCCCAGGATCACAAAGCTGGTAAGAGTAGGAGGTGGGACTTCTGGTTTTGAGGCCAACTCCCTACTATGGCACATTGCCTATCATCATTTTCGTTCTTCTTTTCTTAAAATTCAAGTTTTGTTTAGAGAGAAGAAAGATAGCCTTTCCCTGAAAGAAAGATTGCCAAGATTAGTAACCATGGAGAAAACGCTAGACAGAAATCAGGGAAATCATCAGTTGTGTGGCTAGCGAGACCTGAGCCTCTCATGACTGAAGGCTGAAAGGACCTTGGTGGCAGGTTTCCTCTTGTCCCCAAGGGACCTGTTAGAAATGGAGCACACTATTCATGCTTCCAAAGGTTAGAATTTAAGAATCAATATTCTCTGTAACTAAGCAATTCAGTAAGCCAGGAAAAGAAAGATGAGAGGAGAGTGAATCCTCAGGTTGGAATCTCTGGAATTCCCCTTAAATTAGTGACCTCAAGACCCAAGAGTAGCTGGAATGGTTGCCCCTATCACTGTTTCCAGGTGGACCTCTGCCAGTACTCAATGAAACAAGGCAGAAAAACATTGCAGACACTCCCTTTGCCCTCAATCAGGCCTTGCCTGCCTCACAAACCCTTTCTACAAAAACATTCTTTTCCTCAAATGATGTGTGAACCAGTCTTCTGCCTGAACTCCTGCTCAGCAGTGACTCAACCTTCACCTATTCCCAGACAATGCTATCCTTCTCCCTTCTTTTCGTAAGACCTTTCCTCAGCCCCAGGAATTTTACTTTCTCCTTCCTGGGGGCTTAGTATAGTGCCTGGCACATAACAGACTCAATAAGTTCTTGTTTCCTTCTTTCCTTGCCCACTTTTTTCAGGACCTTTCTCAAGGCTAGGACAAATGTCTGACGGGGAGAGATCTGCTAGCGTGAGCCTTTTCTAGATACCCTGGGGGCTTGGTGGGGGAGAGGTAGAATCACCATTAATATTAGCTTTCCTCTAAATCTATCCTGGGGTAGGTCTAACTCTACATATAGATGAAGTCAGGATGATAACAATTAGCATATATAACATTTTAAGGTTTGCAAAGCAAATATTATCTCACTTTATCCTCACAACAACTCTGGGAAGTAGGTCCTATCAGGTAAGCCCCCATTTTACAGATGAGAAAACTGAGGCAAACATAATATAAGTAACTTGTCCAGGCAGTGTCTGAGATAGGATTTGAATTCAAGTCTTTCTGACTTGAGGGCCATTATTCTATCTACTGCCCCACCTGGCTGCCTACAGGATGCCTACAAGTAGGTCAGTGTTGTATGGTGTCATTTTAGAGACACATGTAAATTAAAACGCTTTTTGAGTTCATTAGGCATGTAGTCCCTTTCTTTATGGGGGTGATCGTTCCTTTGCTTCTGGTTTCCACCAAACTGCAGATCTGGACATATCATTCTCCCATTCGATAAATATGCAGCAACTCTCTATTACCTCCAGGAACAAATACAAATCTTCTGTTTGTCTTTTAAAGCACCTCATAACTCAGCCCCTTCCCGTCTTCCCAGTCTCCTTCCACCTCTCCTCCACATACTCCAGGATCCAGTGACACTGACTTCTTTCTCTTCCTCACACAAGACACTCCATCTACCCACTCCATGCATTTTTACTGGTTGTCTACCATGCCTGAATTTCTCTTCCTCTTTAGCTTCCCTGACTTCCTTCAAGTCTCTGTTAAACTTATACATGCAGAGGCAACTACATGGCACAGTGGACAAAGCGCTGGTCCTGGAGGACCTTTTGAAGGTTCCTGAGTTCAAATCTGGTCTTACACTTAACTAGCTGTGTGACCTTGGGCAAGTCACTTAGCTCCAATTGCCTCCAAAGAAAAAGAAAAAAATTATACCTTTAGAAGAGAGTTTTGTGCTCCTTAAAATTAGTGCCTTTCCTCTGAGATTATCTTCAATTATATGTATATGTGTGTCTATATACACACATATATTTTATGTGTTCATAATTTTTTGTATATTGTCTCCACTTCCGTTAGATTTTGAACTCTTTGAGGGAAGGAACTGTTTTTGCCTTCCTTTATATCCTCATGCTTAGCCCCAGTACCTGGCACATAGTAAGCACTTAATAAATGCTTCTTGATTGACTTAACTTGAGTATAAACAGTGTTGAGAGGAAGAAAGTGGGAGGGAGAGGAAGAAAAAAGAGGGGGAAAGAGAGACAGAGAAAAAAAAGAGAGACAGGGACAGAGACTGAAAGAGAGAGAGACAGAGAGAAAGAGAAACACAGAGATAGACATACAAGTGCACACGTACACACACACACACACACACAGAGAAAGACAGACAGAGACAAAGACAGAGGCAGAGAGACAAAGAGACAGACCGAGACAGAGAGGCAGAAAGAAGAGGCAGCTGAAGCAGCCATACTGGGGAGAAAATAGATGCACATTGCATTGTAATAGGAGAATTCTTTTGAAAAGAATCAGATTAGGTATCTTTCACAGCTAAAGCTCAGAGGAAGAATTTGTTGACCAAAGAAGATATAGAGGCAATCACAAGAGATAAGAGAAAATTTCAGTTACATGAAATTGAAAAACTTTCTGTGCTAATAAAATGATGAACAACTAAGATAAGGTAGAAAGAGGTTTATTTTGGGGGGGGAATCTTTGCATCAAATAGCTGTAATAAAGGTATAATATCCAAAATGTATAAGAAACCAATATAAATTCATATATATATTATATGAATATATATGTATATATATATGTATACACATACACAACCAAAAGCCAATCCCCAATGGATAAGTGGTCAAAGGATATGGACCAAGCTCTCCCCAAAGAATTACAATCTATATGAAATAGCTATGAAATGTTACTGAAAATCCCAAATAATAAGAGAAAAACAAATCAAGCCAACTCTGAGGTACTGCTGGAGGGACTGAGGAAAGTCAGGCACACTAATACACTGCTGGTGAAGCTATGGTCAGTCTGACCACTCTGGGATATAGTCTGGAATTATGCTCAATGACTATAATGTTCATACCCTCTGACCCAGAGGAGATCTCACTGCTAGGTTTATATCTCTGGGAGGTAAAAGATGGAGAGAAATGTCCCCTCTACAACAACATATTGATGACATAACTAGAACCAAAGTCAAAGCCCATAGATGGCGGGATGGCTAAACAAATTGTGGTGCATGAACACAATGAAATCTTACTCTATGGGAAGAGACAATGAATATGATACATACAGGAAAGCCCAGAAAGACTTACATGAAAAAATGCAACACAAAGTAGGAAGAAGCAGGAAAACAATATACACAACAAATACAACTTGTGTTCATGGAAAGAACATGAGTGGAAAGGGTGACAACAACAAAAATCTGAACTGAATGACATAATCATAATGATCAAGCTAGTCCCCAAAGAAGAGATAAAAGGTGCCTCTTTCCTTTTGTTTTTTCTTCCAGAAATGGAATAATATAGAGGTAGAACACAACTCATGTTGTCTGATTAATTTATGTGTTGATTGTGCTTTATTTTCTCTTTTTTATTCTTTGTTTTCAGAGTTGGCTTTCTGAGTGGGAGAGGAGGTGGGGGATGTATTTGAAAATTAAAGTGACATAAAAACAAAAGATAGCAATAACATTTTTTAAAGTGAAAAGAAGAAAAGAATAGGAGAATGATTTCCCCTTACTTCTCCCCCTCCCTGCCTCCATTTCTCTTGGACATTTAGGGCTCAGAGACTGTGAGTTGTTGGAGCTCATTTAGGGAAGAAGGCAAAGATGGAAGGGCTGGGGGCAAGCATTATCCCTGGGAGAAGATCAAGATATCTCTGATTCTGAGTCTTCTGAAGAGTTGTTTTAATGATTCCCCAGGGTGTGGTGAGATCTTGTATTCCAATACTCTAAGACTGTGGTATGAAGAGGAATGATTGTTACGCTCTGCCGATGACTTTGTGGACTGGGAAAAGTGTGTACAGTCAACCGTGAATAAGATGATGACTACTGCTGGGCATGGAGATGGGTGACCCTTTACCTAACTGACAGATCTCTTGGAATAATGTTATTATAAATTATTTACAATTTCAGCAAAAATATTCTAATCTAGAATAGCAACATGTTTCCTGTTGGAAGGTGGAGTAGGAAATAAGAATCTAAATGGGAAATAAGGCTCCAGCTCTATTTGTGTAGGTTTCCCCAGGTCTGAATAGAGACAAAATGAATCAATTTTGTGATACATTAAAGTGATGTTGTGTTTGAATGATTGACTTTACAATTTACTTCCTTGGACTCCGCCTAGGGGAACCTGGGCCAAGGTAGAGATAACAGGTGCTTGCTTCAATAAAGAAACTGTCCTAAAAATAGTCGCAGCTCTAGTCCCTCACTCGTGGAAGAAATCAATCAATAAATCCATTTTATTTATTAATAACCTATTATATGCCAGGCACTGTCCTAGGCACTGAGTATACAAGTACAAAGATTGAAAAAATCCCTTTTCACAATAAGTTTACATTCTAATGGGGGAGACAACATATACGTAACATATGTAAGTACATAACAAATACATGCAGTATAAATACGAAGTGAATAAGTACAAATATATACAAAATACATAAATTTAAGGTAGTTTGAGAGTGAGGACATTAGCAGTTGGAGGATCAGGAAAGGCTTTTTGCAGAAGATGGTGCCTTCTTACACCTGCATCTTTGAGAAGAGCAGGACTGTGTGAAGCAGAGAGAAAATGGGAGGGTTAGCCAGTACAAAAGTATAGGGTTGGAAGATGGAGTGTTGTTGTATGTGAGGAATAGAGAAAAGGCCAGTTTGGCTAGATTTCAGAGTGGAGGAGCAGGACTTAATGTCCTAGGAGGTTTGACAGATAAGTTGGGGCCAATCTGTATAGGTAGAGGATTTTAAAAGCTAAACATAGGAATTTATGTTTTGTCTTAGAGGCAATAGAGGGCCAATGGAGTTTGTTGAGGAGGATAATGACATGGTCAGATCTGCACTTAAGAAAAATTACTTTGGTAGCAGTGTGTAGGAGAGGATGTAGTAGGAAAGAGACCTGGGGTAACAAGACCAATTAAGAGACCTTTGCATTAATCTAGTTGAGAGATAATAAAGGCTTAAACTAATGTGGTAACTGTGCAAGTGGAAAGAAGGAGTTGGAGGGGAGATATTGTGAAAGTAGAAACTGCAAAATTTGGCAACTAATGGCGTTTGTAGGAGGAGGGACCTAACCAAAAGCCCTCCAATTATGGAATAAGGCTACCTTGGGGCACCCTTTCCTTCAGAAGTGTGCAATCTTCTCTACTCCACTATCTTCTTCATGTAAAGCTTTCTATCTTAATTTCAAGTCAACAGTAAAATATTATTTGGGACAGCTAGGTGGCACAGTGGATAGAATGCTGGGCCTGGAGTTAAGAAGGCCTAAGTTCAAATTTGGCCTCAGATACTAGCTGTGTATTCTAGGGTAAGTCATTTAACTTGTCTTTCTCAGTTTCCCCTTCTGTAAAATGAGGATAATAATAGCCCCAACCTCCCAGGGTTTGTAAAGTGCTTAGCACAGTGCTGGGTGGGTACTATATAAATGTCAGCTATCCTCATCATTATTATTATTTCAAGTGAATAGTAAAATCCAGTAAAATGTTACTTGGGACAGGAAGAGCTTGATTCTCTCTAAGAGCCATTAATCTTCAATTCTTTCCAATACACATTTATTAATTGCCTACTATGTGCAAGGTACTGAATTAGCTGTTCAGTATACAAAGACTGAAATTAAAAACCTGTCCCTACCTTCAGGGAACTTACATTCTACTGGTTGGATACAATGTATAAACAGATAAGTAAATGCAAGATTATTTGAGGAGAGAAATCAATTAATCAATTAACCAGTAAACATTTATTGTACCAGGCACTGTGCTAAGCGTTGGAAAGATTTATTGGAGGAATAAGGAAAAGCTTCCTATTGGAACAGTTACCTGAGTGGAGCCTTGAAGGAAACTAAAAATAAAGAGAATCTAAAAGGTGAGGATTTTTGGCATGGTGGTCATCCTATGCAAAGGCATGGAGCCTGGAGATGAGCTACAGAATAGGGCAGTGTAGCAGCAAGCACCCCAAGCGCGTCCTCAGGGTTTGCTGCCCCTACAGGTTCTTGGATCTGCTTTGTTAAAAGGAAAGCAACTCAAAATGGGTTAACAAGCTTACTTTAATCAGTCAGACATATATCGTTTACCTTGTTCAGGAGAAAAGGTCAGCACCCTGAACCTCAAAGTATACAGGCATAATTATCAAGACAGAAACATCAAGGAGACAGATTTCCAAACTGTCCAACCATTACATCCATACCCAGTCAACATCTGGGTTTCCACATTCTGGGTTTTTCAAAGCCGGGGGGCTGTCAACAACGGCTTCCCAAAATTCAGATCAAATCACAGAACACTTCTCAAAGTGAGTCCCAAAACAAAGCCTCACATCAGGGCTTATATAGCCTTCTCCTGGCTCAGAGAATGTAACAACCTTGTTTACTCACTGGCCAATCAAGAAGTATCTACTGAAAAACAAGCCTCCCACCCCAGGCTCCAGGGGCACTTTAGCCTAGGGGCAGGGAAGATCTTTAAAATTTACACTCTCATTACAGGCAGTTTGTCTGAATTGTAGATATCATGAAGGACAGTATTATGAAATGAGTTCTGAAGGTAAATTAGAACCATATTGGGAAAGACATTAAATGCTAAGGTGGAGGAGTTTGCATTGGGAAGCACTGAAAATTCTTCAGCAGGGAAGTGACATTGGTCAGGTGCTCCAGGGAGATAATTTTGGCAGTTGTGTGAAAAATAAGTGGAGGAGAATTTGGACTGGATAGCAATGGGCTCTTAGGAAGAGTCCTGGAAGGAACCAAGAATAAAAGAGTAGAATATGAATAGCACAAAGTAATAGAAAATCTACATTAGACCTGCATCCTGGATGAGGAGGGGTGAAAAGCTGGAAACATGTTGACATTTCAGTGATGCCAAAGAAATGCTGCATTGATCCAAATAGAGGTCATACTTTCCCTTCAAATCTGACTCATCTACAACCTGACTGCCTATAATACAACTTTATATGAACTACAATAGAAGGGACTAGGAAGAAGAAAGCAGAGATGATAAGAAATTAAATGTCTTTATTTCTAATTTCAATTTTTAAAAATCTCCTTCCCACCTTTAATGAAATCTTAGACCAGAGGTTGAATGATTGCTTGTTAGGATTGACTTGACTCTTGCTTCAGGTGTGGGGTGCGTTAGGTGAACTCTGAGGTGCCTTTCAATTCTGTAATTCTGATTTAAAAAATTTTTCAGACTATATTTGTAACACCTGTGTTGGCTTAGGGACTACTCTCTCTATGCTCACTTGCACTGCTAAGTTGGGTCCCCAGAGCAAGGCTATTTCTCCCTTCAGAGTTCTAGGCACAACCCTAAGGGATTGGGGATATCTTTCTCTAGTATTATAATTCTTGAGATCCTATCTTATATATTTCCCCCAACAATATCACTGACAATATTCCCCCAATATCATCTAATGAGTGATTAGCACCACAATGTCAATAGGCCTATTGTTAGAGATCCTTGATATCCCTGATAATCAATAAACAGGTTAGCTCTTACAGAGGATATTCACTGAGAAGATATAACAAGAACTGAAGTCCAAAAATATCCTCCCAAGTTGGGGTACACACCCCTCTCTCCCCTTCATTTCCTGGAGTCAAACTTAAAGAGACAGGTACAAAGCATTCCTCCCACTAAGTTCACTTCTGAGTGTGGCAGAACCAATGTCATATAGGGTGTCTCTACTGTCCAGTTCGCTACTGGGCTGTGTCTCTTCTTAGGACTATGCATCAAGCTTCACTTCTGCAGTTCTAGCCTGACATTACTTAATATCTGGTGGCTCTTCTGATCTCTTGAAGCTCAAAAGTTTCTTCTGTCTCTAATACTCATTTACCTAGGATCAGAAAAGAAGAAACATAAGAGGAACAGCAACACCATGCATTCACAGGCACATGGCAACCTGGGAGGAGAGCAGCACCTAGCAGCAGCACTTGCCATCTCTCTCATCTGTAGTCTTATGGCAATTCTTGCCCCTCTTGCTCCCAGGGAAGAGAGAGCTCCCTTCTGTTTCTGCCTCTCGGTTCCATCTCAGTAACCACTGGAAAGGTTTTTCATCATGACAAAGGCAAATTTAAACAGTCACAGAATCCAAAGTATGTTCTAAATCAGGGACAGGGTCCCTCTAGTACACATCATCGTGAATTTCCAGAAGCAGGCTTAGAACCCTTTTCATGGAGAGGCAGCAGAGTACACTATTCCTGCTCCAAGAACTGGGCTCACCACTAGTTTGAGCCCCTTTAGTTGGTACAGAAAATTGAGCTGGAGTCAGGAAGACCTGAGTTCAAATCCAACCTCAGACACTTACCAGCTGTGTGACTCCTGGCCAAGTCATTTAACCTTGTTTGCCTCAGTTTCCTCATCTGTAAAATGAGCTGGAGAAGGAAATGGCAAACCCTTCCAGTATCTTTGCCAAGAAAATCCCAAATGGGGTCACAAAGAGTCTGATACAACTGAACAACAACATAATTTTTATAAGATAATTTTGCATAAATATTTCTTCAGAGAGGTAGTGTGATATGGTAGATAAAGGAAATTAGGAAGACCTGAGTTCGTTTTGTCTTGCTTTTCACATACTGACTGTGTGACTCTGGGCAAGTCAATTAAGCTGCCTTATGCTCTAGGCATTTCCCTAAGACTGTAAGTTGAAGAGAAAGGGCCAAACCAGCTAGCTACCTTGATAGAAGGGAGTCCCCTTTTGGGAGTTCTCTATACCAATGACATCACTGATTCAGCCCCTAACATAGTTATTTGTGTGACCATAGGCACTCAGCTTCCTGATATCTCAGTTTCCTCCTCGGTAAAATGAGGGGATTGGACAAGATGATTTTCCAGCTGTAAGGCCTAAGATCCTATACACAAATTCTCTTCATATGGATCTTATTTTAGTAGACAGCTGAGAGTGTAGTTGGAATAGGAAAAAATGGCCGGTTTTGTTTGCTAAAGGACAGAGTTATAACTCATGATCAAAAAGCTATTTGAGGTCAGGTTCTGTTCTTCATTTTGCTTTTGTATTCCCAGCATGAAGCCTTGTACATAGAAGGTATTTAATGAATAAATAAATTTCAAACTGTAAACAGTAAATATGATATAAATAGCAAATATGACAAGCACCAGAAAATCCACCAGGTGTGAAATTGCTGGAAATCCAATCAACCTTTAAAGATAAAACAGTTTTTATGCCCAAAGGGCTATAAAAAAAAGTGCATACCCTTTGACCCAGCAATACCACTTCTAGGGCTATATCCCAAAGAGATCATACAAGTGAGAAGAGGACCCGTGTGTACAAAAATATTTATAGCGGCTCTTTTTGTGGTGGTAAAGAATTGGAAATCAAGGAGATGCCCATCAATTGGGGACTGGCTAAATAAGTTGTGGTATATGAATGTAATGGAATACTATTATGCTATAAGACATGAGGAGCAGATGGACTTCAAAATAACCTGGAGAGACTTATATAAACTGATGCTGAGTGAGGAGAGCAGAACCAGGAGAACTTGCACACAATCACAGACACATCATATCTGTGACGACTAACTTTGATAGACTGGGTTCCTCTCAGCAATACAAGGTTATAAGACAACTCCAAAAGACTCATGATGAAAAGGGATATCCACATCCAGAGAAAGAACTACAGAGTCTGAATGCAGACTGAAGCCAACAACTTGCTCTCTCTTTTGTTTTGTTTTGCCCCTTCTTTCTCGTTGTTCACTCCATTGGTTATAATTCTTCTTTACAACTTGACTAATGTTTAATGTGAAGGTATTTGTAGAACCTATATTGGATTGCATGCCACCATGGTTGGGCGGGGGAGGAAGATGGGAGGAGAGGAAGGCAGAGAACATCAAGGGATTGTGGAACTGAATGTTATAAACTAAAAATTAATTAATTAATTAAAAAAAAAAGATAAACCAATAGAGGATTGGCTTGAGAAGCCTCAAATACTCACCAACCTGTGGGTTGGGACCCTGGGTCACCTAGAAAGAAGTTGCTATTGAAGAAGAAGGTGCTAGAGAAGGGAACATATTGGAGCTGGGCTGGGGCGGCACTTACCTGGGGTGTGAGAGGAAAGAAGTGTACTCTTTGATAGCTTACTATAATAATGGAATATTCTTGCTAATGAAGTGCTAAGCTCAGTGGTTCTACTTGCTGAAGAAAATGTCGTCAGTACTTTCTAAATTTCAACATTCTGGTGCAATACTCTAGTTACCCCATACTAATTATGGTACAGCTGCCATTTCCTTCTGGTCTCTGATCAAAATGTCATCAGTTGAACAAACTGAGTGATTCCCTGACCCTGATTACTATTTGTGTCTTGGTAAGCATTTGTACCAGTAAGTGTTTAAAAAAACAAACTACTAGCTGTTAAGACAGCTGACTCAAATTGACTGTTTCTATTCAATGAGGGTTGATTGACTAACCCCACCCCTAACCCTACCTAACAGGCAGTCACTTTTTCCTGGTACATAACAATGGATTAACTTTTTCTTTTTTTTTAGATTCTTTGAAAGTATGCTTTGGTATTTAGTGACAGTTTCCAGAATTTATTCTAGGGTGTACTAGGAGTTGGGAAATCTGGGTCACATTTCTAGCTTCCCAGCAGACTACATGTGGTATCCTGGATAAATACTGTCCCTCTATGGGCCTCAGTTTATCTCCTCTGTAAAATGAAATAATTAGACTCAATCATCTCAACAATCCCTTCCAGCTCTAACATTCTATCACTAACTATATTTGGATAGGAGTCTCAGCTCTACTTTCATCTGTAAATGAGGTGGCACAGTGGATAGAGTTCTGGCTCTGGAGTCAGGAGCACCAGAGTTCAAATCCAGCCTCAGACATCATCTGTAAGATGGAGACAATGATAACGCCTGCCTCCCAGGCTTGTTGTGAGGATCAAATGAGATAAAAATTGTAAAGCACTTCATACCTGGCACTTTGTAAGTGCTATATAAATCTTTCCAATTATTATTAGGATCAAGTGAGAAAATGAGTGTGAAGAGCAAGTATAGACGATTTTCGTTATTGGTTATTGTCTAAGGGGACCATTTCTGGAACCTTTGCTAAAGCCTTCATTGGATATCTCAACCTGTGGTTGAAGGATGCCCAAAGGCTGTTATCCCCATAGGATGTAAACTCTGGAAAGCCCCACCAACCTGAGAAGCCTTTGAGTATGGACCCATATCAATCTGTTCTCTGAGAGACTAGTCTAGCCATCTACCCCTGGAGAAGATTGGTCAACAAGTGGGGAGTCTTTTTTCTTGGCCAGCACTTAAACAAACAAACAAAAAAAGGAAAATAAAACCCTCATCATAAACATAAATGGTCTGGCAAAACAAATTCCAGCATTGTCTATGTCTAAAAATATATGCCACTCTCTGCATTTTAAGTCCATCATCTTCATTTTGGGTTTTTTGGACTCATGGTTTAATATTTCATTGATCAGAACTCTAAAATCTTTCAGTTTTTTTTTCCTGTAATGTCATTATATAAATTGTTCTGGTTCAGCTCACTTTGCTGTATATCAGTTTTTTAAGGTCTTTCCAGTTTCCTTTAAAATTATCCATTTCATCATTTCTTGTAGCACAATAATATTCTATTACATTTATCTACCATAATTTGTTGAGTCATTCCCCAAGAGGTCAGCCCCTTAGTTTCCAATTTTGGGCTACTACAAAGAGTTGATATAAATCATTTTATGCATAAAGGTCCTTTTCTTCTTTATTTGGTCTCTTTGGGGAATAGGCCTAGTAACTGTATCGCTGGGTCAAAGAATTTGCATAGTTTGGTTATTTTTCAGACATAATTCCAAATTGCTTTCCAGAATGGTTGGACCGATTTGCAGCTCCAACAACAGTGCATTAGTGAATTTGTTTTCCCCAACTCCTTTATCACTTGTTACCTTCCTCTTTTGTCATCTTTTCCAGTGGGTATGACATGGAACCTCAAAGTTGTTTCAATGTGCATTTCTCTAATTATTAGTCCATTTTTCATGTGGTTATTGATAGTTTGGATTTATTCTGTTGAAAACTGCCTATTTATAACCCTTGACCATTATCCTTTCGGGAAGGTCTCTTAATCTTATAAATTTGAATCAGTTACTATGAGAGCTTTATCAGAGCAACTTGGTGCCAAGGTTACCTCCACCCTCATTTACGTTTCTTTTGTACTTTTAACAACATTAGATTTATTTGTTCTTATGATGAAACCATTGCTGGCTCTTGGTGATCACTTCTTCTTTCTAGAGGCTCAGTAACCATTTAACAATATATTTTAGAATTTTGCCAGGACTTGAAGGTTGAGGTGCCTGGGTCATAGAGTGCAAAACTAGATTTTCTTCCCTTCTTTGGAAAACCTCGTTCCATTCCACATGATCTTTCAAAGATTATTGCCAGTAACTCAACAACAACATCCACCAATTCATTCACTACTCTTCAATGTCTGTGCCTGGTAACTTGAACTAAATAAGGACAGATAGGAACCTTTGTTATTTTCTAATTTATCTTGGGTTTTGCCTCTCCTCACACTTTTTTGACCTAGATTTGTGATTTCTTCTGTGTAGAGAACTCCACATGAAGAAACTCCCCTTACCAAAGTCTAGTAGTAACAGTTGTACAATTTATAGTCTTAGTTATTGCAGACACTGGAAGTTTAAGGGACTTTCCTAGGGTCACAAATTAGTATGTCTCACAGTCAGAACTTGAACCCAGATCTTTTTGACTTCACAGTTGGTAATTTATCTACTGTCTTACACTCTCAAAAAAATTGTTTTTTTTAATTTAGTAGTAGTTTTTTTTTTCACGATTACCTGTAAAGACAATTTTCAACATTCATTTTTTGGAAAGATTTTGAGTTTCAAATTTTTCTCCTTCCTCCTTCCCTCTCTCCTCCCCGACACAGTAAGCAATCTGACACAGGTTGTACTTGTGCAATCATGTAAAGCACATTTACACATTAGTCATGTTGTGAAAGAAGAAACAGAATAAAAGGGGGAAAAAAAACCATGGAAACCATTTCCCCCACCCCCAAGTGAAAATAGGATACTTGGTTCTGCATCTCCATCAGTTCTTTATCTGGATGTGGATAGCATTTTCCATCATGACTTTTTGAAATTATATTGGATCACTGTATTGCTGAGAAGAGCTAAGTCAATCATAGTTGGTCATCATACATTGTTACCGTGTTTCCCCAATAATAAGACACTGTCTTATTATTTTTTTTTGGAAAGAAAAACACCAGAGGGCGTATTTTCAGGGGAGGGCTTATGTTGCCCTGCCTCAGCTCTCCTCCGCGGCACTGCTCTCAATGGAACCAGCAAGCAAATCACTGGGGAAGAACAGGATGACGTGCTCACTGCTGCAGCTCTGATTGGATGCAGCTTGGAGCGGGGGG
>NW_027187378.1:36475986-36538202 GCF_028583685.1 Petaurus breviceps papuanus
TCCAACATTTATCATTTTCCTTTTTGTCATCTTAACCAATCTGATAGGTGTGAGCTGGTACCTCAGAGTTGTTTTAATTTACATTTCTTTGATCAATAGTGATTTAGAGCATTTTTTCATATGATATGGATTTCTTGATTTCTTTATTTAAAGACTGCCTGTTCATATCCTTTGACCATTTATCAATTGGGGAATGATGTGTTCTTACAAATTTGACTCAGTTCTCTGCCATCTCTCTTCAAATTGCTATTAGTTATATTTTATTCTGTCATTTCCAATATAAATATAATTTTCCTTGGCAGAGAAAACACAACCAAAATAAGAATTGAGTAGTTCTACCTTCTTTCTCTCCTATCCAATATTTTCATTCCATTCGCCCCAAGACGAAGGCTTTATCCTTTTTTGAGCCTCATCTTTCTTCCAATATAGTAAAAATTCCATATTTGCTACCCTTTTTATTCCTCCCAGTCTCAGCTTATTCTAAGATTTAGCAATCTTGACCCTGTTCTTAATTAGGACAACTTGATTCCAGCTGCATATACATAACAGAGTCTGGAATGTAGCCCAGGAGGAGGAAAAAAAATGACCTTGCCCTCTGGGCTTAGTTTTTGATTTGCTTTGTTTTTTGCTTGCTCACATTCATTTGTATAGTAAGGCTCAAAGGACTTGGGGTACTCAGAGAAAAAATTTGAGTCAGTTTTGTAGGTTTCTTAGGGGGACAGAGTCTTCACCTGAAATACACAAAGGGGGGCGGCTAGGTGGCGCAGTGAATAGAGAACGGGCCCTGGAGTCAGTTCAAATCTGGCCTCAGACACTTGACACAATTACTAGCCATGTGACTTTGGGCAAGTCACTTAACCCCAATTGCCCTCCAAAAAAAAAAAGCAAAAAAAAATAATAAAAAGAAATACACAAAGGAACAGTTTTCTTTTGAAAATTTAAATTCCATATGGAAATTAAACTGGAGTTACAAGGACTTTCTCTGTTTTCTTCTTCCAATTTTTAAAAGCATTTTTATTTAAAGTGTTGAGTTCCAAATTCTATCCTTCCCTTCTTCCTTGAGTCCCTTCCTGAAATGGTAAGCCATCAGATATGGGTTATACATGTGCAGTTACGTAAAACATTTTCACATTAGTCATTTTGCATAAGAAGACTTGAATAAAAGAAAAAAATGAAAATGGCATGCTTCAGTCTGTATTCAATCAGTATCAGTTCTTTCTCTGGAGGTGGATAGTATGCTTCATTATTAGTCCTTTGGGATTGTATTGCTGAGAATAACTAGCTCATTCACAATTCTTCAAACAATACTACTGTTACTATGTACAATATTCTCCTGGTTCTGTTCATTTCACTATGCATCAGTTCATATCTTTCCATGTTTTTCTGTAAACATCCTGCTTGTCATTTCTTTCTTTCCTCCGCTTAATTGTATTTTATTTTTTCCAATTACATGTAAAAGTAGTTTTAAACAATCACTTTTATAAGAGTTTGAGTTCCAAATTTTTTCTCCCTCCTCCCTAAGATGGTGTGTAATCTGATATAGGTTACACATGTAAAATCATATTAAGCATATTTCCACATTACTAATGCTGTGAAAGAAGAATCAGAACAAAAGGGGAAAACTATGAGAAAGAAAAAAACAAAAAAGAGAAAACAGTATGCTTTGATCTGCATTCAGACTCCATAGTTCTTTCTCTCCATGTGGATAGCATTTTCCATCATGAGTCTTTTAGAATTGTCATAGATCATTGTATTGCTGACAACAGCTAAGTCTATCAAAGTTGGTCATTGTTCAGTGTTGCTGTTACTGTGTACAATGTTCTCCTGGTTCTGCTTACTTCACTCAGCATCATTTCATCTAAGTCTTTCCAGGTTTTTCTGAAACCATCCTGCTTGTCATTTCTTATAGCACAATAATATTCCATTACAATTATATACCACAGCTTGTTTAGCCATTTTCCATTTGATGGGCATCCCTTGGTTTTCCAGTTCTTAGCCACCTCAAAAAAAGAGCTACCATAAATATTTTTTCACAAATAGGTCCTTTCCCCTTTTGGGGCTATAGATCTAGAAGTGGTATTGCTGGTATAGCTAGATCATACAAGGACTTTCTAAACCTAAGTCAGGAATAGAGACCTTGACCCATTGAACAGAAAGTTAAGATTAAAAAACAATTTGTTAAAAAAAAATTGTGTTAAAAAACCTAGCATGTGCTAATTAACTGACTTTTTTTTCTGCACTTTTTGGAGGGGGGAAGGCAGGGCAATTGGGTTAAGTGACTTGTCCAAGGTCATATGGTTAGTAAGTGCTAAGTGTCTGAGGTCACATTTGAACTCATGTCCTCCTGACTCCAAATACACACACATACACACACACACACACACACACACACACACATATATATATATATATATAAACATACATATATATGTAACTGACTTTTTTTAAAGAGAAGTTGACCATTTGAAGCTGAGGATTCTCCTTTTGGAGAAGAAAAGTATACTCTGAAAATAGACAAATTCTCTTTATGAAGGAGAAAGAAAGCCAAGGGTTTTTCACTAATAAAATAATGCTGAAATTTAACCCTTTGATCTTTAAACTAAAAGAGAGGTAGCAGATTCCACCCTTTGTCTTAGGAGAGATCGGTAGCACCTCAGTTGAAGACTTCATTTAAAGTCATAGCTGGAAGCAAAGAGTAATCCTACAATCATATGCCAAGAAGAGGCTCATTCAGCAGCAGAGCACTGTCCAGCAATGGCCATGTGAGACTAACTGGGGATAATAGCTGGCAGACATGACATGCCACACCCACACACCTAGCAAAGAACACATCTGGCAGCCATGTCATGCCATGGTCAGTGAGGAACAGGACTTGTAGGACCAGCATGATGACATTATCAGAAGACATTGGTGGCCCTTCACTGTCAGAGGAATGAGTTGTTCCTTCATGCACGTGTCCTGGCCATGAACATTCCCTATGAATCTGCTCTTCCATACATGTGTCCTAGTCACCTGTGTTCTTAAGTAAATGGCACTCCATGAGAATACCCTAGGTGTGTTCACTCTTCCCACTGACAGTTAAAATGACAGAAAGGGAAGATGACAAATGTTGGAGGGGATGTGGAAAAATTGAGACACAAATATACTGTTGGTGGAACTGTGAACTGGTCCAACAATTCTGGAGAGCAATCTGGCATTATGCCCCTAAAGTTATAAAACTGTGTATACCATTTGACACAACAATACTATTATTATTAGTTATTATTATTAATATTAGACTGTTAGGTCTGTTTCCCAAGGTGATCATGGAAAAAGGAAAAGAAACTATATTATCTAAAATATTTATAGTAGCTCTCTTTGTGGTGGCAAAGATCAGGAAACTGAAGGGATGCTCATCAATTGGGGGATGGCTAAACAAGTGGTACACAGTTGTGATGGAATACTTCTATGCTGTAAGAAATGATGAGCAGGTTTATTTTAGAAAAATATGGAAAGACTTGCTTGAAATAATAAAGAATGAAGTGATAAGAACCAAGGGAATATTGTATATAGTAATGGTATTATTGTTTGAAGAGTAACTGTGAATGACTAAGCTATTCTGAGTATTACAAATACTCAAATCAACTACAAAGGACCTATGAAGGAAGATGCTATCCAATTCCAGAGAAAGAACTAATAAATAGGAGCATGCATGGTATAGTTTCACACATACATCAAATGGTGGCCTTCTCTGGTGTAGGATAGGGTGGAAGATGGTTTAGAACTTAAAATGTAACAAAAATTAATTTAATTAAGAAAAGAAATGAAATTAATGCAGGAAAATTATGAAAAGACAAATATAACTTGGTAAAAAAGAGACAAAAAAATTGGAGAAAATAACACCTTAAAAACCAAAATTGACCAATATACATAGTAACAATATTATTGTTCAAAGAATGTGAATGACTGAGTTATTCTTAGTATTATAAATACTCAAATCAACAATAAAAGAGAAAAATGAATAAAAATAAGAGCAATTTCCCAATTGATAAATGATCAAAGGATATGAACATGCAGTTTTCAGAAGAAGAAACCAAAGCTATCTATAGTTATATGGGAAAATGCTCTAAATCACTACTGATTAGAGAAAGACAAATTAAAACAACTGTGAGGTACCATCTTGTACCTGTAAGAAGTGACAAGTGTTGGAGGAGATGGGGAAAAATAGGTACACCAATGAACTGCTGGTGGAGTAGTGAACTGTTCCAACCATTCTGGAGAACAATTTGGAACTATGTCCAAATGGTTATAGAACTATGTATAACCTTTGACCCTGAAATACCACTAATAGATCGGTATCCCCAAGTGAACAAAGAAAAAGGAGAAGGATCTACATGTATAAAAATATTTGTTGCAGCTCTTTTTATAGTGGCAAAGAATTGGAAATCAAGGGGATGCCTACCAATTGGAAAACTGACTGAACAAGTTATAGTGTATGATTGTGATGGAGCACTTTTGTGCTATAAGAAATTATGGGGGGGGTTTCTAAAAAACATGGCAAGACCTCTCTGAAATGATTCGGTGAAGTGAGGATTGAGAGCTCATTGTGTACAATTACAACAATGTCATAATGATGATCAACTATGAAAGAGTTGGTTACTCTGGTTGATACAATGATTTTAAAGTACTGTAGTGCCAATGCAATATTTACAGTGCCCACAATCATGATAAAGACAGTGACTATAAGTATTCCATGACATTTGATCTCAAAATATACCAAACTCTCCAGGTAGAGGATAGAATTGAAGCATTTATTTAGACACCAGAAAACCGAATCTCAAAACCAGTAAGCTGATTTCATTATAGTACCAAAGATATTCAGAAGCCATAATAAAGCAGAGAGCCACAGCATCCTTCAACCTTCCCACAAACCAATACAAGATCAATATTTACTCATAAACCTCTCTCTCCTTGCCTCTCTCCCCCCACTGGCTCTGACTACCAGCCTCCTGTGGGCTTAGCTTTCCTTAGGTAAACTCCTACCACCACAGACTCCATGTGACTACATTAAGCCTATCAGAGGGCAGAGTCTATCTTCACAGCAGGGAAGCTTCCTGTGGGCTCTCCTGCACCCTTCAGCAAATTCCCTCCATCACAGGTTCCATGTGATTACACTCAGCCTATTGGGGGCAGAGTTTACTTTCAAAGCAGAGGAGGTCTTCAAACTACCCCCTAGGTCTATTAAGGGGCAGGGAAGGTCTTCAAATTCCCATTCCCATTACAAGTACTTATGATGAAAAAATGTTATCCACTTCCAGAGAGAGAACTGGTGAACTGAGTGCAAATTGAAGTGTGCTTTTCTCACTTCCTTTATTTTTTTTGCCTCTTTTTTTGGCAATAGGGCTAATATGTAAATATGTTTTACATGATTTCACATGTATAATTGATATCATATTGCTTGCCTTCTCAGTGGATAGAAGAGCAGATAGGAGAGAGGGAGAGAATTTGGAACTCAAAATTTAAAAAGAAAAGAATGTTAAAAATAAATGTAATTTTTAAAAAGAAAAATACCTTTAATGATTAAAGAACCATTTTTTGTTTTAAATTCTTTTATTGAAAAAATTATATATACATTAAAAAATTTTTCAATTTTTTAATATATTATCTCATTTGACTTTAAAACAACACTGGAAAGTAGGTGCTATTATTAAAAGATACACGTCAAAGAAACTTACGATCAAAAGACAAAAATGTCAGATGGTTTCCATGAGGAGATTGAAGGATAATAGATGGATAGCCTTAAGTGTTACCCAGGTTCATATAAGTAATATATATGAGGCAGGATTTGAATCCTAACCTTCAGGGTTTGCAGGTCAGCTCTCTAGTCACTATACCACAACTGAAGTACTTTACTGCATTGCTGACTTTAAAATAATTTAATACATTGTCCATTGATGTGATCATTTCCATCATTGTGAATCTTGATCTAACTTTGTCTTCTTATCTCAATCAAGATATCTGTGTTCTTCCAGATACATTCCAAGGAATAGAGGTGAGTACATACATAAATATAGATATATTAGTGGTGCTCAGCAGTGACAGAAGTTGATATAAACATTTTTTGTGCTGAAATTAATTTATCCAAATCTAAATAATTATGAAGTAGGTTTCTTGGTTTGAATGGTCCTTTAAGTTGGGCTCATACATCTTTTATTTTAATTTTCAAATAAGCATATTCTATGGGATAGCATCAGATCAAAACCAAATGTTTGCCAGAAATATCCAGACAATTCAAGTAAAAGGATTTTTAAGAAATTAGGTTATTTCCATTCTTTATTTCCATTTGTTTTTGTATGTATGTAATGCCAAGCAAAGCAAAGGCAACTTCCCAAGGTTCAAAACACCAGCATAGGTGCTCTCCATTATATTCAGTGAAAAATTAAGAACAGAGAAGATCAAAATATGACATCATTCAAAATACAGCATTTACTAAGTGTGATTTAATCAAGTACTACCCCATCCCTGGACATTACATTCATTTAATCAATCACAAAGTCCCTGTTCTAAATAATACTCCACCCCTAGGCTGTACATTCAATTTAGTCCATCACAAAGCCCCTCTTCTCAAATGGAGGTTACCTTCCAATCATAAGTAAAGTACATTCATTTGTTCAATCACAGAACACAAAAAGGTCAAAAGTTCCCCACCCTTGGATCACAATTGAATCTACCCCAGAGTTACAACAAGCTTAAGCACAGCACTTAATACCCAAATGGAGGTCTTTTCTTCATCTTGACAAAAAGGCAAGTTCTCAGCAATCTTTGTTCCTGGGGAGACAAAGCTTAGCAAGGCCACAAGATACATTGCCAGTCTCTTCATTAATTCATTCTCTGTCTGCAGAACAGTCCTAGGACCCCTGGAAACATTAGCAAAACCCTCTTCCAGGATTTCTGTAAACATACAACAAGAAAATCCTTCTTCAGGGCTTCTGAACCAATAGCAAGGTTTCAAGGCTTCTACAACAACAGCACTGTCCTTCACCAGTGGACAGTATTCACTCTCTGCAGAACAGTCTCAGTAGCTCTGAACCAACAGAAAGGTTTCCAGACTTCTGCAACAACAGGACTGTCCTTCACCAGTGGACAGAATTCATTCTCTGTCTGCAGAACAGTCTCAAGAGCTCTGAACCAACAGTAAGGTTCCCGTACTTCTGAAACAACAGGACTGTCTTTCACCAGTGGACAAATCTGGCAAAACAACATCAAAACAGACAGACAAAGAACCAGCATAACAGCCATGTCTCCTCAGTCCTTTGCAGCTCTGGGCGGCAGCTCTCAAAAGTCCTGGGTAATTCAGAGTGGCCCTCAGCAATCCTCTCAATCTCTCTCTGCCTCCAAAAGGGTGCTGCTTCCAAAAAGTTCTTCTGCCTCTCTCTTGTCTTGTGTCTCTCTAAATTTACATCATCAGCTCCTCCCAGTTCAGCACTCTCTTTTCACGTCAACAAGTCCATCCCACAAGTGGGATTAACAAGCTCTGGGTTTTAACGCAATCAAACCAAAAACCAAGCCAATACAGGGGAATCTTTAAATGCCATTACTATTACAACATACAACAACTTAAATTCAGTAGTTACACTAAATAGCAAATGAGTAAATTAAATAACAAATTATTAAATTCTTTCCTTTCCCCTACCCCATCCTCCATCCAATGAGAAGGGAAGAAAAACAAAACCCATTACAAATGTGTATAGTCACGCAAAACAAATTTCCACATTAGATATGTTTCTAAAAAAAAAAAAGAAGAAAAAGGTGCCCCAAATAGGCAGAAGAAATTCCAAGCTAAACTCACTCATCTTCATGGAATGCCTTCAAAGAACAACAAATTATCTGGAAGAAACAGTCACATAACTGCTGCAAACTGAACCAAGCCAGTTTTCTAATGCTAGTAACAGATATCTCTTCATTTCTCAAATGGCTGTGCTACTTTGGGACTCTGACTTTTCCACCATGCCTCCCTGTTGCATACCTTCTCAGACCACCTCAGCAATCTTCCTTTTCCTTTGTGTGTTGTCTTCTCCCCTTAGATTTAAACTAGGGCAGGTGCTGTCTTTTTTGTATTTTTATCCCCAGCACTTTGCACAGTGTCTGGCACACAGTAGGCATTTAATAAATGTTCATCGAAACTGAATTATCAGTTTGAGCTGGTGAATGACACTGGAGAAAACTTGGTTCCTATCCTCTTCCTTGGAGGTATCTCATTGAAATGATAGCCTGTCCAGCAGTAAGAAAAAAGCATAGGAAAAAAAAAAAAAAGAAAAAAGCATAGGCCCAGAGTCAGAGGACACAGGCTCAAATGATCACTACCTGTTTCACTTTGACCAAGTCATTTAGCTTTCCAAGGCCTCTGTTTCCCCATCTGTGAAATGAGAAAGTATATTACATGGCCTCTGAGTTCCTTCTAGCTGAAGATCTATGATTCTATGACTGGTATTCTCGTTTAGCTACAGGCTTTAGACTTGGAGTGGTCCTAAGAAACAATACAGGTTCAACTGAGGGCTAAATAGATTAAGTGATTTACTTTTCAGGCATTTTTCAGTAGTGTCCGAAATTTCATGACCCCACTTGGAGTTTTCTTAGTGAAGATAATGGAATGGTTTGCTATTTCTTTCTCCTGCTCATTTTACAAATGAGGAAACTGAGGCAAACAAGGTTAAGTGACTTGCCCAAGGTCATACCGCTAGTAAATGTATGAGAGAAAGTGTCGTGAGAAAAGAGAAAAGATCTTACAATGGACTCGAATTATACCCACAGTTAGGTGGAGACTGAGAAGGAGTGACCAGGAAGGTAGAAGGAAAATCAAGAGAAAACAGTGTTAGGAAAACTCATAGAAGGGGAATAAAAATCCAGGAGGAATTGTTAAATGTCAAATGCAGCAGAGAGCTCAAGAAGCGTGAAAGCTGAGAAGTCATTGGATTTGGCAAACTAAGAGATCACTGGTAACTTGGAGAGATCAATTCAGTGGAATGGGGAGATCTGAACCCAGATAACCAGGGGCTAGAGTGGAAATAAAGTAGAAAAAAAAGGTCTAGATAACTTTTTCTGTGATAGGGAGAATACGGGATGATATCTTGAGGGGGTAGTAGGATCAAGTGAGGGCATTTTAAGTTCGAGAGCTGAAGTTGTTTGCAGACAGTAGGGCAAAAA
This sequence comes from Petaurus breviceps papuanus, assembly GCF_028583685.1. Lineage (NCBI taxonomy): Eukaryota > Metazoa > Chordata > Mammalia > Diprotodontia > Petauridae > Petaurus > Petaurus breviceps. Next base: position 36,485,170 of record NW_027187378.1, read on the forward strand.
CCAACAGAGAGGAAGAGATTGAGCACCCCCCAGGTGATCACTAAGGTAATCTGCAGAAGGAAAAGGGAGAGAATAGTATCATTGTGTAAGTCAAGGACTTGGCCTTTATCTGTAACCCTGATCCTATTCCCTGTAGTTAGAGGCTAGAGGAAAGAAGAAAAGAGGAGATGATATAACAAGGTTTTGATATGAAGAGGATGGGAGAAAATGGAACTCACAGTGGGTGCCCTGTGCTTTCTCATTAAAGTATGAATCGAGATCTTCTGTTGAGAAGATAGGGGGAGGGAGTGGTGTAGGAAACTTAAGGAGGGAAGATGTTTGGAATGGCTGGTGGGGAGTATTATAGAAATTAAAAGACAATAAAAGGATTGCTTTGCAGTGAGGTAAAGTTGAGAATAGGTAACAAAAATTTATAGTGACCCAGTTATAGGTTGAGAGACTTCTTTCAGCCTTGTTCTGTAGCACATGAGTAGGAATGGAGGAGGCAGATGGTTGGGGTATAGTCTAGGGCAATCACAGGAGCGAAAAATGACCAGGAGGCTATCATTCTGCATGGTCTAGCACATCCTATAAGGCTATCTACTGCTCAGGGAAATAAATCCTTAGCTACCCTCCGTCTGGTCACTACCACTAGGAGACACAGGGGTCTCTTGCTTGGACACCACAATAGATTTCTCTGTTTTGTTTATTCTGAATATAATTCTGTTTGTCCTATCCAGCTGCTCAAACTTCAATTGGAAAGGAACATCATAGAGGCACACAGAAAGTGAGGCTGTTCCCACAAGACAGAGTATCATACCCCACTCTGACCTCTGTTACCCTGTGTGCTGGAGAATGGTGAGCTATATTTGGGGTTTCCTGGGGACCTTGGGCAGGCATCAGCGGGCAAAAGGGGAAGTGTCTTTCCGTTACTTCTGCCCCTGGAAAAAAGAATGGTCAGTTTGGAGCATGATGGTTGGGGAAGAGAAAGTTACATAATGATAGTGATTTCACCAAGTCTTTTTTTTCTTATGGATGGCAGGTAATGGAAGTATGTTAATTAGTTTCTTTTCAATTGTCAAGTCTTCTTGACTGAGAATTTAGGATCATGGAAGACTGGGATTTACATATGTTTCTATCATGTATGTCATACACACATATACTTATTACGATAAATTAGAAATAATCTCAGAGGAAAGACGTTGGGGTGGAATGTGGTGCCTCCAGTATCCAAACAATCCTATGAACTTTTGGGCCTCCTTCTTATTGGTAGGGGTAGGAAAATCCTGAATCTTTTGTCGGGCTTGAGGAAGAATCTCCCTTAGCCCCTTGTTCCATTGTATACCCAAAAATTTCACATTTTGAGCTGGTCCTTGAACCTTTGCAGGGTTAATTTCCCACCCTTTACTTTTCATATGCTCAATTAGAAGGGTCAAACTCCTTTCCACTACTTTCGCATCTTTTCCCTGTATCATGATATCATCAATGTAGTGGGTAAGCTGTACACCAGGTAGCTTTAATTCATCCAACTGTTCAGCCACAATCCTGTGACAAATAGTGGGGCTATGTATGTACCCTTGTGGCAAGCGGGTGAAAGTATATTGTCTACCCTGCCAAGTGAAAGCGAAGTGGTCCCATTGTTTAGGGTCTATTGGGATGGTGAAGAAGGCATTTGCCAAGTCAATAACTGCATACCAAGTCCCATCATATTTCTGGATCCTTTCTATTAAGGTGATGGTATCTGGAACAGCAGCATACAAAGAAGGAGTCACCTTATTCAACTGTCTATAATCCACAGTCATTCTCCATGTCCCATCTGATTTTCTTACTGGCCATACAGGATTATTCCATCTTGTGGTTGTAGGGACCAACACTCCTGCTTCAACATATTCCTTTATAGTAGTGGTAATTTCGTCTTGCCCACCTGGCACACGATACTGTTTTAAAGTAATTACTTCAGAAGGTTCAGGTAAAGTGATCGGGTCCATTTTTAGTTTTCCCACTAAAACTGTATTAATTCCTATCTTCCTCACAGCAAATTGGTATCTCCCTTCAGGTAAATTCAGTGTCATGCCTCTCAATACATCTATCCCAATGATGTATTCAGGAATGGGTACAACAACCACAGTATATTCTTTCTTAGGTAACTGCCCAATTTTCATTGTTATTTTAACCTGTCTGGCTGATATTTCAGCACCTCCTAGACCCGTGATGGTAATAGGAGTTCCATGTTTAAACTTATCAGGGTTTCCATAGATAAGTGTGGCCTCAGCCCCAGTATCAATCAGTGCCCTAGTCACAGTAGTTGATCCATTCTTCCAATAGATTGTTAAACCAATATGGGGTCTGCAATCTCTTCTGCATATTTCTTTTATCTGGGCTGGGGCTTGGCCTATCTCCTATTCCCCCTGAAGGTGGGGCAAACTTGGATACAAAGATTCAGATTCAGAAATACCTGCAGGGGTGGTTCCTGCTTCCCTGTTCATTCTAATGCTAAGTACCTTTTCTTGGTACAGCTTATGCAGCTCTTCAGTTGGAATACCATCTATTCTTCTGAAGTCCACCCCAGCTCTTAATAGAGCAGTAAACAGTTCCGTTCTTGTTGGTCTATTTTGTCTCTGAATCCTCTGGCTGTTTACTCTTCTCTCTCGAGGCAATTTGTCTTTTTCCCATTCCCCTAAATCGCTTAATTGTGAAATCTTATCCAGCACCTCTGAAAGAGGGTGCCCTATTTCTCCAATTAACAGAGTCAGAATTAGGTGCTTATATGCAGGAGGAGCTGTCTTCACTATGATATTTCTATGAGGAACTCCTAGGGGGGTATCATAATATGCATTTGCATCTCCAATCAGGATAGCAGTTTTCATTACCTCCTCCTTTAGTTTTCTCATACAGTCTCTAAGTGAGTACCAGGGTCTGTCTCCCCTAGGCCACATAGATTCAGTTGGATATTGCTTTGTGCAACCTTCTGCAGCTAAAACTAGAAGATTCGTTTTATTATTTCCTCCTTTCATATGGTGATCCCTAAAAGCCTGGTGTACAAAAGGATTCTGACTGATACTTATGAATTTTAAACAGTCCTCACTGTCCAGTGTTATTCCTCCGGCGCCTTCATCAGTGATTCTTACTATCCAAGACACTAAAGACTCCCCCATTCTTTGGGTAAATCTACTCAATATATCAGTGATCTCCTGTTGAGTGAAATCCTCAATTATCTCCCTGGACTCTGTTTTGCCTCGGTGGCTCTCCTGTCTTCTTCTTCGTATGGGGAGAGCTTCTACATTAGAAGACTCCTCATCTAACCTTGCTCCATTCTCCTCACACACATTCTCCTGGAAGCTGTCAGGGCAACTCTGCCCAGCCTGTACAAAAGCTGCATGCACATTCGTTCTGCTAGTTTTTTGCTTCCTTTTAGCTACATGAATAGTAGCTTGCTCCTGGACTGGAGTCCCTCCAGTTTGCTCTTCTGAGTGCTGTGACACAGAAGAATCCTCAGGCAAACCAGCTGACTCCCTAGCCATCTGAGCTCTTTCCTTCAGCAGCTTATCCCTACTTTTACACATAAGGCGATAACTTGTTAGCAGCACCCAGCCTCTCCTGCACACTCCTGCCAGTTCTTTGCCTGGTTCTATGGGTATTGCTTTCAAACATCTTTCCAAATCTCCAGGTTCTCCTTCTTTTAGCCTTGGTTCCCAGTTTTCACAGGGCCCTGTGCTTTTAGCCCATTCTCTGGCTAGAGAGGAATAAGGCAAATCCTCCCATCCTGGAATAGCCATTTCTCCCTCTAAAGCCCCACTGCTTCCAAATAGAGGCCTGACATTTTGTGATCCCATCCTCGTCGCCAGATGTATCAGCAATGCCATATTCACAATGCCTATAGAGATTACAAATATGCTGATATAATTATCCATTAGAAAATACGTCATGTTTGCCATATGAGGAAATAAACTAGAAAATTTATTAAGATACCAAAAGACTGAGTCCCAAAACCAGAAAGTGAAAGCCATCAGAGTAGTTATGACATTGGCACAGGTAGATAAAGTAGAAAGCACCCACATTTTCAAGCCTTTAAAACAGAACAGGCTACCTCAGGCAAAGGTCCTCCTCTCCCCACTCACAGCAACCACCCAGCGTCCTGGAAGAGCGCTCCCAGCAGCTCCGGCCCCTGGCAGTCCTCAGCAGGAGTCCTTAGCAGAAAGTCCTTAGCAGTTCTAACTCAAAAAGGGCTTCGCGATGCCACTGCCTCTGCTGCTGCCGCCGTCACCACCACCGCCAGCCACCGAAGGAACGCTAGCTTGGCTTCCGCTTCCTCTTGCTCCGCCCCTTCCTGCTACGTCAGCAAGTCCAACGGGGCATGGAAGATCTTTAAATCCCATAACCCTTACAGTGCAGGAGTGTGCTGGTAAATGATTAATACTTGGCTTTCTGAAGCTATACTTTTAAGTTTAATCTACATTGTGAAAATTTCCCCATTTCTTTATTAAGTCTAGAAATCAGTAAAACAACAAATCAACTCTTGATTTGTAGCATTTACCAATTTCCCAGGCATAAATGCCCACACTGAACATTTAACAATGGACTCTTGTGAAATTGGTACTAGCTGGTCTGGTTGTGTGCATCTTGACTTACATTCCCTACTCAAAGCTTCACTAATAACCCAGATAAATTTCCCCTTTGGGGTTCTAAGGATACTTCTGAGGGGCAGTGGGATTCTTCTATCTCTTGTTAGTCTGAGCTCTCATCCTGTGTTTCTTCCCAAACTGTGATGAGCACATTAGCTTTTACAAGGGATTTTTTTTTTTTTGCTTTTTTGGAGGGCAGCTGGGGTTAAGTGGTTTGCCCAAGGTCATGTGGCTAGTTTTTGTGTTAGGTGTCTGAGGCCACATTTGAACTCAGGTCTTCTTGACTCCAGGGCTGGTGCTCTATTCACTGCAGCACCTAGCCACCCCTACAAGGGAATTTTTACTGAAAAGATATAGCAAGACCCAAATTGCAATTGCTTCTGAACCTTAAGGTGCCCTCTCTCCTTTAAATACCCCTTGGTCCCTGGGGAGAGGAGAGTCCAACTTAGAGATTTCCTATCTGGGTGTGGCATGCTTAATGTATGAGTTGCTTCTGTTTGCTAGTTATTGTGTCATTGTGTCTTGGCTACCATTTTGTCACTGCTGAACTGAGTCAAGCAGGCCACTCCTCAGGACTAGTTCTTTCCTACGTTCAGCTGTTGGACATCTGTTGCCTCTTCTTCTTTTTGAAACTCACAAAATTGCACCCTGGTCTGTTCCATCTACTACTCATTCACCCAAGTGTAAAAAAGAAGAAATGGTAGCACCATATGCTCAAGGCCACCTGTAAGCCCAGGTGGAGAGAGTAGATTTTTGGCATCACCTCTCTCTCCATGCAGAGGCATTCAGCAGTTTTTGCCTTGCCTTCCACCTGGGAAGAAAGATTGAGTTTCTCTAGACATACTCTTAGTTCTAGCTTGGCCTCCAGTTAGGACTTTTCTTCACCACGAGTTCAGTAAATGGACAGGAAACAGTCAGAGAACCTTCTCTTACTTGTCATCACCATTTTCTAGAAGCTGACTCACCAAATCAGCCATATGGATTAACAGCAGGCAAAATCACCATGCATGCTCTGAGAACTAGACCCCCACTGAGCCGTTCTGTCCCCCTTTCCCCCCCCCCACCCCATGCAGAAAAAGGAAGATGTAAAAACTCTGGCTCTTCCATCATGATTTTTTTTCCAGAAAAGTAAGAGAATACTTCATCTTCAGGATATTTTGTGGTTTAGAAAAGAAACAGGGAAGGCTCCTTACCTGTCACCTCTCCTGTTCTCCTCTACCTTGTTCTTTCTTCAAATGGTAAATCCTGGGGATCATTTAAAGATATTTTTAAAATTCCTCATTACTGTGATAAACACCATATAAAATGAGCCTTTTCATAAACAAAACAGAACAGAAAAAGAAATTTTATACACAAACTGCAAACCTGACCTTTGCAGTCAGGCAAAGTCAGGCTTCCTTTAAGTCCCAACCAAAATGTCATCTTTTATTAGAAGCCTTCCCCAACCTTCTTAGTTCCAGTGCTCTTGGTTCTTTAATTATTTCCTATTTATCCTTTATATAGCTTGCTCTGTATATATTTCTTTGTATATTGTCTTCCCCATTAGATTATAAGCTCTGGAAGAAAAGGATTTTGCCTCTTTTTGTATCCCCAGGGCTTAGTACAGTGCCTGGAATATTTAGTTGTTGTTGAATCATTTCTGCTGTGTCTGATTCTTTATGACCCCATTTGGGGTTTTCTTGGCAGAAATACTGGAGTGGTTTGCCATTTTCTTCTCCAGCTCATTTTACAAATGAGGAAACTGAAGCAAACAGGGTGAAGTGACTCGCTTAGGGTCACACAGCTAGTAAGCATCTGAGGCCAGATTTGAACTCAGGAAGATGAGGCTTCCTGATTCCAAGCCCAATGCTTTATCCACTGTGCCACCTAGCTGCCCTAATGCTGGACACACAGTAGGTGCCTAATAAATGTTGACTGAATGACTCTTTGCCATATAATAGTTAGTTTTTTTCCCTCCAAGTATACAACAAATTCAATATACAATGTTCAAAGCTGTCCTCTTGTCTGTTTCCTTCTGTTTTCTTTATTCATCCAAAAAGTAAAAAATGCTTCAATGTCCTTCTCTTTTTTCTTTTGGCAACTCTATCATATCCTCTCCCTTCCTCACACTTCCCCCTTTCTCCCATTGGAAAAAAACCAAGCAAATTAAACTCGTTTCTGAACCTACTGTATTCTGGAAGCCATAGTTCTGGAAGGGCATTGCCTGTCTGGAATATATCCAGAAGAGGACTTTCCGAGAATACTGGGGGCACTTGAAATCCTTTTACATTCTAGGCAATGAAAACCTCAAGGCTATGGAGGCCCCTCGTGGTCTAAGAGAATGTGAGGTCCACTGCAAGTTGGTGGGAGAGGCATCTCACCTTCTCAGATTGCACCAGCTTTAGGTGAAAGATGCCAAGAACCCATGCACAAAAGAGCAGCCTCTGATACTTTGCTCCTTTCTGTTTGTTCATGTGCCCTTCTCTTTGTCTATATTTTGTCTGTTTGAGAAGCTGGTACACAGTCTACTCATTGGATGGAGGCTTCATATATGGCCACATTCACATTGAGGATCCTTTCTTAAAATGCTTGATTGGGGGGTTTTAAACAGCAGCAGACTAATGGGTTTCGTATAGACACTGTGCTCTAGACAGTGGCCCCAGCAGGTGTTTGTTAACCTGGTCTTGTGTACAGTCATAGAATCTTAGAGCTTTTCAATCTAGGGCTTTTAACTTGGGGTCCTGGGAACCTGTTTTTTTCTTTTTAAGAGTATTTTGATAATTGAATTTCAACATAATTACTTTTTGAACAAGGTTAAAAAGCCCCACCTTAGAGATACCATAGTCCAACCCCCCTTTTAAAAGTTATTTATTTGTTTGTTTATTTTTGCTTTTTGGAGGGGTAATTGGGATTAAGTGACTTGCCCAAGGTCACACTGCTAGTGTTAGGTGTCTGAGGTAGGATTTGAACTCAGGTCCTCCTGACTCCAGGGCCAGTGCTCTGTTCACTGCACCACCTAGCTGCCCCAAAAAGTTATTTTTTTATTTTTTGTTTTTAGTTTTCAACATTTACTTCTATTAGATTTTGAGTTCTAAAATTTTTTCTCCTCTCTCCCCTTCCCCTTCCCTCCTCTAGCATGCAATCTGATATAGGCCATACATGTTTAATCATATTAAACCTATTTCTGCTTTAGTCTTGTTGTAAAAAAGAATTAGAACCAAAGGGAAAAACCATGAGAAAGAGAGGAAAAAAAAGAAAAAGAAAATGGTATGTTTCAATTTGCATTCAGGTTCCATAGTTCTTTCTCTGGATGTGGATAGCATTTTCCATTGTGAGTCTCTTGGAATTGTCTTATATCCTAGTATTGCTAAGAAGAGTTAAGTCTATTAAAAACTGGTCATTGCATAATGTTGTTGTTACTGTGTACGATGGTTTCCTAATTCTGCTTACTTCACTTAGGATCAGTTCATGTAAGTCTTTCCAGGTTTTTCTGAAGTCCACTTGTCCATCATTTATTACAGAACAATAGTATTACATTACATTCATATACCACAACTTGTTCAGTCATTCTCCAATTGATAGGCATCCTCTCAGTTTCCAATTCTTGGCCACGACAAAAAGAGCTACTATAAATATATTTGTACAAGTAGGTCCTTTTCCAGTTTTTATGATCTCTTTGGGATACAGAACTAGAAGTGGTATTGCTGGGTCAAAGGGTATGCACCTCCCCCCCCCCCCTGCTTTTTTTTAGTGAAATCTAAGGTTCAGATAATGACTTGACCTAAGACCACATGTCAAGGTAGTAGCAAATTGGAAACTAGAACCTAAGTCTTCAGATTATGTCTAGTGGTTTTTACCCTGTTCTATGATGTCTAGAAGAGAGGGAGGCAATGGAGGGACCTAAGAGCTTCTTTGTCAGGGTAGGACTCTGCTTTCAGTGGGATTGGGGTAGAGGTGGGGTTGGGTGTACTGTCCCAGACTTCAGGGATTTTCTATTAGCTGCTCAATCCCCACCACTGTCTGTGGGCCCAGAGCTCCAGAAACAGTTGTTGCTGCTGCCTCCATCACCCATGGGCTGGGGCTGGACCTCAGCTGGACCATGCTCCTCTTTCACCCTGGTCCCCCTATGTTGTCTTTGGTGTTTGTGGGTTGAGAAGCCTGGAAACGGCCACAGCTGCAGTGATTCAGTCCCTTGAGGCCTGCTCCAGTCCTGTCTGTGCTGGGCGGCCCAGGTTGCACTGTGCTCTGCTCCCAGTCCAGTGCGACAGACCCTTCCTGTCCATCCTCCAGGCTGTCTTGGGCTGGAGACTTGTTTCGCTCCTTCATTTTGTGGGTTCTGAAGCTCTAGAATTTATTTTGAATCATTTTTACAGGTATTTAGAAGGTTTTGGGGGAGAGTTCAAGCAAGTCCCTGCTTTTTCTCTGCCACCTTAGCTCCACCCCCTCAACCCCCCAGAGCTATCTTCAAATCTTATGCAGAAGGAGAGATGAGGGAACTCTTACCAGATGACCTCAATTCCTTAAAGGTGGATGAGAGTGGAATTGGAATCTTAGGGAAAGAAGAGCAGAATTAGAACAGCTACTGTGGAGAATAGAATAAATCAATAAAAGATGAATAAAAGCATTACTTTGAAACGGCAATGGCCCACTTGATGCTAATTAGCACAATTTGTAGCCAGGCCAGTCTGCACCCTTTTGTAACTTCCTCTAGAATAGATTCAAGGCTTGGGCAAAGGATGGGCTAAGGAGTCATCCAGGATTGACAACTATCATGGCTAAAGCAGAAAAATAAGAAAACAAAGGATTCAGGGAGTAGAGAACAGCGCATAAGTGAAATAGCTGTCCACAGGGTCAGGACCGTGGAGGGACAGAAGTAAGGCCAGAGAGGAAGTGTTAGACTAGGAGAATAGGGAGGCCTCAAGGGATGGGAAGGCTGAGGAGTAGGCTCAGGAAGAGTGAGATCATGGAAGAAATGTCAGGACAGGAAATCGGAGTTGGAGTTCAGGATCTCAAGAGGTGACCAGTTTTAAGTGATGAAGTATATAAACTGATCCTCACCGCTGTTTAATCAGCAAAGGGTTCTTGAGCAATCCTTCAGCTGGAGATCTGGTCGGGGGAAGGATGATTTCTTCACTATGATTAAAAGTTGTCAGAAGTGGAGTGTGTAGCCTGGATCTGTCATTTCCCAATTGTGTAACTTTGGGCATTCACCTCTCCAAATGTCATTTTTCTTACATTTAAAATAAGGGGTTGAGGGGCTGCTAGGTGGCACAGTGAATAGAGCACTGGCCCTGGAGTCAAGAGGACCTGAGTTCAAATCCAACTTCAGACACTTAACACAAAAACTAGCTGTGTGACCTTGGGCAAGTTACTTAACCCCAGTTGCTTTAAAAAATTAAAATAAAATAAGGAGTTGAACTTCCAGCTCTAATAGTATATGAAACTAAGGGTCTATATTGGAAGGGCTAGCTACTTTAAAAAGAAATGTTACTCTTGGCTTCAAAGTACAGAATTAGGGCCAAAAGATTGGGACCAATTTTGATTCAGTATAAAGAAAAAATTCCTAACAATTAGAGTTGTCTGTAAATGGAATGGGCTACCTCATTGGATGGTAAGTTCTCTGTCATTGGAGGTGTTTAATCAGAGGCTGAATGACTGCTTTTTCAGGGATGTTGTTTCAATTACAACTTCACTAAGACTGATACAATTTTCATTTCAATTGTGCTTTCCATGTCAAGTCAAAGCCCCTACCATCTGCTTTCCTTCCTATTGAGGGTTACTAGAGAAAATCGGAAATTCATGCAGATTTATCAATCCAACAAACATTTATTAAACACTTAAGTGCCAAGTACTATGCACTAGAAGATTTACAAAGTTTAAATGAGATAGTCCTTGCCCTCATAGAGTTTACAATCTAGTGTGGCCTTTAACACATATGCAAATAACCATAAAACTCAATATTACACTTTAAGCGCCCAGAGAGATGCACAACAAAATGCTATATGAATCCCCAAGAAGTAAGTGACTATCTATAGTGGGATCAGGGAAGGCTTCATGATGTGACATTTGGATTGGGCTTTAAATGTAGGACATTCTGGGAATAGAAAAAAATGTGAATAAACTGTTGGAAGTTAGTAAACATAGGATAGAATGTGAATGAGGTGGAGGGAGTGGCATAGTTTGGTTGGAATATAAATTGAGGGGTAAAAGATTATCTAAAGCTTCAAAGGTAGGGAGGTCCCAGATTGTACAAATCTGTAGTTTGAATTCTAACTTCAGATAGACCTTGATAGGCATTCTTTTTACTAAAATTGTAGCCCTGTAATTTTAGAACTAGAATAGGCTTTTTAATTCATATTAAATTAAATTAATATTTAATTAATAATTTACCTCAATGCCTTTATTTTACAGATGAGAAAACTGAGTTCCAGACTTGCTTGTTTGTCACTGTGTAATTTCTTCAGGTTTTCACAGTGGTAGACCCATATCGTCTAGTCACAGGGGTGGGGAACCTGTGATCTTGAGGCCAGATGTGGCCTACTAGGTCCTTGGGTGTGGCCTTTTTTTGACTGAGTCCAACTTTTACAGAACAAATCCTTTTATTAAGGGGATTTGTTCTGTGAAGTTTGGATTCAGTCAAAGGGCTACATCTGAGAACCTAGAGGGTGACATGTGGGCTTGAGGCTGTAGGTTCCCTACCTCTGATAGGATGCTGACCTCGGAAGTGAGAAATCCTGGGCTCAAATCTTACTGTAGGTACTTACTTGCAATGTGACCCTGGTCAAGTCACTTGACGTCTCTTGGACTGATAATATCTGTGGCACTTACTTCACAGAAGTGATAAGAGGATCAAATGAGATAATTTGCAAATATTAGAGCATCTGTAGTAAGAACTCTCTGGCTTCACTTTCCCAGAGCAAGGCCAGCCATATGTTCCACTCAGGGTTTAGGGTTCTTTTTTAATGCCATCAGCTTGGTCCCTTATTCCAGATGCTTTCCCCATTCTGTTAGCCATGGGTGTCTAGCACTCCAGTTTCTTTTAACTAATTGGCATCAATTACTTTTACAAAGGGATATTTACTTCACAGAGATAGCAAGAACAAGTATCAATATTTTCCCCCAATACCTCAGAGACCCATTCTCTACTGTGCTAGTTCAGCCTCTGGGGAGAGTGACTCAGACTTAGCAGTTTCTACTTAGCATTCATCCCACCAAGTTTACATCCAAATAAATTATCATTGCATAAGTTAAGTCCTTATTTCAGTTTCCCCTGGGCTAAGGTCCCAAATGTTAAAGGCTGCTATTCCCCTCTTAATGGTATCAATGCTGAGACACCTGTGAAGTCCAACATATACCCAGACTCTTGGACCTTCAGTAAGCTTGCTCTCATGATCTTTCAAAACTCACAAGGCTGTAGCCTCCAGATTAATCTGCTTTTCTTTTACATATATGTAAAATGAACTAATGCTGAGACAAAGACTGGAGGTCCGTATTCACCAGGCTGCATGATGACCTCCAGTGGGATAGACGGGTGGACCAGAGGCCTCTCCCTCCCTAGCACTGTCTCTCTTCTCTCATCAGAATGCTCCTACACAGAAAAAGAAAATAGCTGAAGATTCAGATTAAGAAAGGAAACTAAGTCAAGTACTGCTATGGGAGTGCATCTCCAACCCTAACGATGCAGCCAGTCAAAGAGGTTCCTCTTTGCCAGGTGGTTAGCAGACTAGAGCCAGTCACAGAATATTTATGCATACTCCAAATTTCTCCAAGGCATTTCTATTACACAGGACCATAACTCTCTTGGAAGCAGGCTCCCCAGCCTCCACCATGTAGGGAATTCAATCATCAGTGTTCTGAGCAGTGTTCTGGGCCCGATGGCCAGTCCCTCATTAGTCATCATATAAATGCCTGTATTATACCTTGAGCCCATGATTTTTTACTTCAAATCCAGTGCTTTTCTCGCTCACTGATTCTCTAACTCAGTCCTCAACCTCTAATTTTACTCTTCCCCATCCCTCCCTGACTCTCAGTAGATGGGTTGGTCTTTGAGATTGAGAAAGTCAGTGCCTTTTGCTTTGAATTTCTGCATCTTCCATCCTTTTGGTCTCTAGTACTTCTGTCTCTACACCAGGATCTTAACCATATTTGGGTCATGGACTCCTTCGCCAGTTAGTCAAGGAAGCCTATGGACTCCTCAGAATTGTGTTTTTAAATGAATATATTTTTTTAAATTAAAAATTATAAAATAAACCAATTATATTGAAATAATTATTAAAATATTTTTAAAACTAAGTTCACAGACACCAGGTTAAGAACACCTTCTCCACATCCTGTCTAGTCTGAGGGAAATAGATGACTCCTTTCCTTTCCAAAATCTGTTAGTTCTCTATCCACCACACTGCAAATGATCATTCTTCTCATGTCAAAGCTTCTCATCCCCTACAGAGTGTGCTCATTCTCTAAGTTATTTCTAGTCACAGAATGGCAGAGCAAGAGTTGAAAGGGACCTTAGAAGCCATCACATCCTTTATAGATGAGGAAACTGAAGCACAGAGTGGCTAATGACTTGTCCAGATTCACAAAGCTAGTAAGTATCTGAGGCAGGATTTGAATCCAGGACTTTCTAACTCCAAGTGTAGTGTTTTATCCATGATGCCATGTTGACCTTCATTTCATCTTCAATTTCTTTCTCAAGGATCTTTTGCCTTTTTCTTCCTCTATGTGCACTTTTGACTTTGCTACCTCCTTAAGCAAAGTTTTGATTTCTTTCCTTCCTTTCACCACCATGCTCCTTGGATGAACAATCTCCATCTGCTGTTTCCATTTCCCATACAACTATTTCTTTCCTACTGGTATATGGTCCTCATCTCTTTCCTAAACCAGTGCCATGATCTCCTAAAAGTCAAATCCACTGTCCATTTCTCATTTATATTTTACTGTAACTGATCTAAGCCATTTGACAACATTTACTACTTTCCCTACCTCTCCTGGCCTTTTTGAACAACTATTGATTCTTTGGTCTCACTGAGAGTACTATTACACTTCCTTTTCTGCTTTTCTGAAGGAGCCTGCACTCTCTCCATCACTGATTCCTCCTTCCATCCTTAGATGTGGGCATTTCCCCAAGGATCAGTCCTTGGCTCTCTCAATGCCCTCCCCCTTTGCAATCTCATCCTATTCCCTGGCTTCAAAAATCACGGAATCTCAACAGTTGGAAGGCACCTAACAGGCCATCTGCTCCAACCTATAACCAAACAAGAATTGCTTCTGTAACATCCCCAACAAGTAACTCAGGCTTTGCTTCAAGTCCTCCAGGAAGAGTGAAACCACTGCCTCCAGAGGCTACCTATTCCACTTTATTCTACAGTTTTTGATTCATTGGAACTTCTTCTCACCTTGTTAAGATATCAGAGCATCTTACTTTAAATGGAGCAAGGTGATCTGATGATTTTCCCAATCCCACACTTACACGTACACGGTTATAGAATATGGGACCAGAAGTGGAAGCCATCCTGTGGAGGTGAATTGGAGGTAAAAGTGCCTCTTGGAAAACAAAGCAGAACCATCAAGAAAATTTTCCCAGGGTGCTTTTGGATCATTTTGTTGAGGTGTGTTAGAGCTCCTGGTTAAGCAGGATAAGTCAGAGGGCTACTAAGACTCTCTTCATGCTTATCTTTATTTGGGGAGGTGGTAAACAGTATTTTATTTTTTCCAATTACATATTAAGATAATTTCCAACATTCATTTTTTAATAAGATTTTGAGCTTCAAATTTTTTCTCTCTCGCTTCCTTTCTCCTCCCCAAGATGGCAAGCAATTTGATATAGGTTATACATGTGTAACCATTTAAGCATATTTCCACATTAGTAAGACTCTCTTCATAAAGAGAGAGGGGGATAGAGGGAAAAGAGTGGGGAGAGTATACTCTGGGCTCTTTTCCAAGTCAGGAAAGAAAGAAAACAAAACAAAAAAAAAAACCCCAACCTTTTCAGGAGAAGAAGCACTTTCAACAGAGAAGAAAGAAAAAAGAAACAACACACAGATATCACTATCAACTCTTTTGTTGCTGTTACTTAGTTGTTTTCAGTCGTCTGACTCTTTGTGACCCCATTTGGGGTTTTCTTGGCAAAGATACTGGAATGGCTTGCCATTTCCTTCTCCAGCTCATTTTATAGATGAAGAAACTGAAGCAAACAGGGTTAAGTGACTTGCCCAAGGTCACACAGCTAAGTGTCTGAGACCAGATTTGAACTGAGGAAAATAAATCTTCCTGACTCCAGGCCCAGTACACTATCCACTGTGTCAGTAAACAGCCCTTACTTTCCATGATAAGGATGCCTATAAATATGTTTTTTTTTTTGTAACACCCTGTCTCTTTATATTTCAGTGGGTCAACTCCTTGCAAACTTTGCTTCTTCTTTACATATTCAAGTTAGATAATTATGCAAAAGATAATTATAGAGCATTTATGTATCTTCTTCAAAGACCATTCTAATTTAATGTGGAAGAGATTAGCTGGTGGAGAAGAGCACCACCTGTGGGCACTATTCATTTTTGGTCTGAAAATTAGATTGACTTTACATAATTTTTTTCTTGTCTTTGATGTTCAATTGGACTAAACAGATTATTGAGAACTGCTGAAGTTAGGGCCCAATTGATCCTTTGGGTCCTGTTGATATATTCTTCACTCTAAGCTCTCTGGGTCTCAGTTTTCTCATCTGCAAAATGAGGAAGCTGGACTAGATGATTTTTAAGATTTCCTTAGGTTCTCAGTCAATGATCCTATGATTCAAATCAAAGCTGAGGATGGATGCAGAATCACTCATGAGCTTGCATTAAGATGGCACATGTAACCTTTACAGTGTGATTCAGCCCATCAGACCAATCTGCCACTTCAATTAAACAGGAAATGTAAAGATGCACAGATTTAGAAGGGTTTCCTATGAGGGAAACTACAGAACAGCTGATGGGCTCCAAAGGAACTGGTGTAAACCCCACAATTAGTAAGCTCCAGAATTAGCAAGCTTATTGTGAGAAACACTATCAGATGAAAATTGGTGAAAGGGAAGCATTGAAAGGGCATCTGTTTAAAATAGTCATCATCACTTCCTTGGGGTGAAGAGCGGGGAGCTAAGAAAACTCATACCAACGTTCATTTACTAGGAAAAAAATTCTTGACACAGGAAAAAGGCAAGAGACATAGTTTCCTGAGATGTTCCAGTGCAATGATGAGTCTCTGCAGAAATAATGACTCGCTTGTCGCCATCTATCTGCTCAGTCTGCCTTACTGCTTTCACATCCTTTACTGATATGAACTGCCCACTGAGTAAGCTACTACACCCTGGGCCTGCTTCCCGTATCAGAGGTGACCTCACTATCAAGATGAGATTGGCTTTGGCAGTTCTCCTTGTGGAGAGCTTTCTGTCATGGAATATATTCTAACCCATGGAGATTTGCCAAGACATTGCTCTTGCTTAGTTTATCACTCCTAACTTGACTTTAGTTATTGCTGGTGTCTTTTTGTTTTTTAAATCTTCAAAGAAAATTACCAAAAAAGCTTTGGAAAAAAAGGAAATAGGTGAAACCCCAGTAAAATGTTGCTGTTCACTTAAGAGATGTATGTCCGTATGGGTTGCTTATGTGTGGCTCAAGGGAGGCACTGATAGGTATGACTTGAGGTCAAGACCACACCCCAAGGAGAGCAGTATGATGATTGAGTGGGGAGGGAGAGGCAAGTAAGTCAAAGGGACAAATTCTAAAAAGGATAGCAACCCCACAACTAGGCAAGGTGAGGGTTTATAGAAAATTTCCTGGCCATGATGATTGTAGGAATAAATAGAGGAAAAGAAAGAAGAGATACAGAATGGAAAAACTAGGGAGGAAAGAATATTAAAGAAAATTGACAGTTTAGAACACCTAGTGGAAAACCTTACTCAAGAACTGAATGCTTTGAAAATTAAAATGGGCTAGACAAAAAAAACAGTGACTCAAGAATGCAAGAGATATTTTTAAATGCAAAAAAAAAAAATTAAACAAAATCTAAGAAACACAGTAAAAACTGCTAACCCAGAAAATAGATTAAGGAGAGATAACTTAAGAATAATTAGACTTTGAAAATTATGGTCAGGAGAAAAATCCTGGGTACCATATTTAGGAAATTATAAGGGATAATTACGCAGAACTATTTAAATGAGAGGGTAAATTGAAAATAAAAGGAATCTATTAGTCACCTCCACAAAGAAACTCAAAATGAAAACTCTCAAGAACATCATAACCAAAATCCAGAACTTGCAGAAGGAAAAAAATGCTACAACCCACAAAAAAAGATGTTCAAATACCAAGAAGCTATAGTAAAGATTACATAAAATTTTATTCTAAAAAAAGGGGGAGCTTGGAATATGGTATTCCAAAAGGCAGGAGATAAAAACTTGCAATCAAGTTTACAATAAATAATAAAAAAAAATTAAATGCAAAAAATTTCTGATAAAATTAACATAATTCTAAAGGGGAAAAAATAAATCTTTAGTAGAATAGAGGATTTACCAGCATTCCTTGTGAAAAAAAGACCAGAACTGTGTAGATATTTGAAAAGATAAATGTAGCCAGGAAGATAAACATAGAAAGGTATACAAAATTTTATAATTGAAGGAATTTTTAGGAATGAATTGTTTATGTGTTATTGGGGGATAATAAACAAATGTCTTCTCAGAACCCAAATATCTTTAAGGTTAATAGAGACAAGTTAAAATAACAAATGGTTAGTGGGTGGTTTTGTTTTATTTTTCTGATTTTAGGAAAATACAAAAATAGGAGGGACAGGGCCCTATACTGGGGAGAAAGGAGGAAGAAGGGGAGGGAAATCACTATTGCATAATAGAGGTATACAAGATGATGAATATATGGCCAGGGAAGATGAAGAAGGGGAAATGGGTATCTCACGAACCTCACTTCCATCTGAATTAGATAAAAAAAGAACACACCTCACTCATTCCTATCAAAACACATTGAAATCTTGGTATAGAAATATATCAAATTCAAAAATGAAATAGGAGGGAATAGGAACAAGGGAAGGACAGAGAAAGACATAAGAGAAAGAGCAGGATAGGTAAGGGCATAGTCATAAACAAAATATATCTCAAATGTTGGAGGGAGCAATGTGAAGGGAAGATTAAAATGTAGAGAAGTAAGAGTAAGAAAGATGGAGGTAGGGAGAAAAGAAGAGCTAAAAAAGGGAGGAAAGAGACTATTTTATAAGATCACAAATATCAGACTAATTTCTTCTCTTTTAGTACCTAATTATTTCTAAAGAGGGAGATGGTAGTAAAGAGAGGGAAAAGTACAAGTGGCAGAATGGAGGGAAAAATACAGTTAACAATCATAACCATGAATGTGAATGGGATGAATTTACACATAAAATTGAAGAAGACAGCAGAATGAATTAGAAATCAGACTGATAATATGCTGTTTGCAAGAAATTCACTTGAGCCACAAAGATTCACAAAGAGTTAAAATGAGATGATGAATGAAATCTATTAAGCTTCAACTGAACTAAAAAAAAAGCATAAGTAACAGTCCTGATTTCAAATAAAGCTACAGTAAATATAGGAAAGATAAAAGAGAATAAGTAGGGAAATGATGTTACACCAAAAAGTACCATTATTCATTACTTAATATCAATACTTTATAGATACATGTAATAGCACAGTATCAACTACCTAGGTAAGGAAAAGCTAATCAAATTGGAAGGAGAAATAAAAAATAACACTATCATAATGGAGGATTTTAATGTACTCAAACCTAGACAAATCTAAACAAAATATAGATAAGAAAGAAGTTATGAACTTGAATAGAATTTTAGAAAAATTAGAGATGATAGGTGCCTGGAGATTACTAAATAGGAATAGAAAAGAATGTATATACTTATGAGTTGTATATAGCACCACTACAAAAACTGACTCTTTTAGGTTATAAAGAGCTCACCAAAAAAAAAATAAGAATAAAAAAGCATAAATATTAAACACATCATTTATTGATGACATTAGTGGTTGCTGTGCTTCCAGCTTTGGGGAACTAGGAAAACCTAGCTAAAAGAAAAGAAGGAAAGAAAGAAGAAAGGTAGGAAAATTGTAGATTAACATAATTCTAAAGAACTGGTGGTCAAAGAAAAAATTATAGAAAAAAATAGAATATTTCATTAAAGAAAATTATGATAATGAGATACTCTACTCAAATGTATAGAGTGCAGATCAAGTGGTTTTCAAGGGAAATGTTATGTTTCTAAATACTTTCATTAACAAAAGAGAGAATGAACAAATCAATGAATTGAATATACAATTAAAAAAATCTTCACAACAGCAAATCAAAAATATCAAACTAAATAGCAAAGTAGAATGCTGAAAATTAAGCAGATTAATAAACTTCTTAACAAAACTGAAAACTTAGAAGAAATAGATGGATATTATATAAATATAACATACTCAGACTAATAAAAGAATGAATAGACTATGTAAATAATCTAATCTCAGAAAGTTAAACCAAGTAAGCTATAAATGAACTCCCAAAGGGGGAAAAATATTTACGACTAGATAGATTCAGAATTCTAACAAGCATTCAAAAATAATTAGTTCCAATGTGAAAAAAATTGTTTACAGTAAGAAGAAAAGAAGGTACCCCTCCATTCTCTTTCTATGATGCAAATATAGTCTTAAACTTCAATCAGGAAGAGACACAGTGTAGAATATCCAATTATCCCTAATGAACACTGATATAAAAACTTTTTAAAAAACATTAATTAGCAATTAGGCTACAATAATATATTGGACAGATTATACACTATGATCATCATGAGTTTATACTAGGACTACAGGGTTGGTTCAACATAAGGAAGATTATAAATATAATAACTTATATTAATAACATATATAATAAACCCCATGTGATTATATAAATAGTTGTGGAAAAGGCTTTGACACAATCTGTCACTCATTTCTATTAAAAACTCTAGAAATGATAGAAATGGATATACCTTTCCTTAATTTATTAATTGTCACAGTTTTTAATCTAAATCCAAGAGCAAACATTTTATGTGGTAGAGAAAAGTTATAGGTCTTTCCACTATGGCAAGGATGCCCATATCACCACTATTATTTAACACAACGCTAGAAATGCTAGCTATAGGAATAAGACAAGAAAAAGAAATTTGAAGTATAGACAAAGAGAAAACAAAATCATCAGTTTCTTGCAGATGAAACGATGTTCTTAGAGAACTAGAGAGTCAACAGAAAATTAATTGAAGTAATAACTTCAGAAGAGTTGCAGGACAAGATAAAATTGGTATGATATATGATGAATGCACAAGAAAATAACAGAATAGTTTATGATATTTGAGCTAGAAAAAGGAATTTCCATTTGGTGGAATGAGGGAAGTAGTCATAGAAGAGGACACACTTGGGCAGGGATTCAAAGTACAGGTAGGATTTCAACAGGCAGAGAAAAAGGAAGGATTTTCCAGGAACAGGGAAAGCATGAGCAAAGACACAGGGCAGGAACAGCATGGTGTGTGTACTGAAGATGGTGAGCAACCTGTTTCATCTGCATCATAGACAGGAGTGTGCTAGATCTTATTTGTACTGGCTCTTGAGAGCCGATTGTTAAAATCTCAATGTGAGATTTATACCTTAGAAATCACTATAAACCAGGCCTTGATTTATTGTTTTATTGATTTAACAGACTTAAGAAAGTGATAAGGAAAATGTTAATAATTCAGATTTAACTTAAAAGTGTACCCTGCTAGTTGGTGTAATGGATAGAGCACCAGCCTTGGAGTCAGGAGGACCTGAGTTCAAATCTAACCTCAGACACTTGATACTTATTAGCTGTGTGACCCTGGGCAAGTCATTTAACCCCAATCCCCCCCTCCCCAAAATGTGCCCTGCAAACATTTTTTTTTGAGAGTCAATTGTCAAGCATTTACCAGCACAACCCTGAATAAGGTACTTAAATGAGAGCAGATTGAAATAAACCTGGAAAGGAAGAGGGGCAGCCAACCCATGGTAGTCCCTAAAGGTTCTAAGGGGCTTGAACTTTATTTGGTAGACAATAGTAATATCTGACATTTATATAGTGTTTTAAGGTTTGCAAAGTGCCTCCTACACATTATCCCACAAATCTTATGAAGTAGGTGTCAAAAGTATTACTACTCCTGTTTATAAGATGAGGACGCAGGGTGAAGGAAGCTTAAATAATTTGACATGAACATGCAACTAGTAAATGTCAGAGGTAATATTCAAACCCAGGTCTCCCTTAACTCCAAGTCTAAAGAACTTTTTATAGCACCATGTTCCATGAATGGTTTTAAGTATAAGAGTAACCCAATCAGAAAAGTATTAACCTGGTAGGGATGGGAAGACTGGAATGGAAAACAGCAGAGGTGGGAAGATAGAAGGCAATATTATTTCACATAGTAGATGGTAAACTTAAGGGATTTGAAATCTTGAAGCAGGAGTGCATATTGAAAATATAAATAAGTTCCACCTTCCATTGGAAGACATTTACTGATGAGGAACTTGCTACCTTTAAAAAAGCTATTCTGCCACTTTGGGACAACTCTAATCATTACAAAGTTTTCCTTCTTATCAAGTCCAAGTCTGCCTACCTGTAACTTCTACTCATTGGTCTCAGTTTTGTCTTCAGGAATCTAACAGAACAAATATGATCTCTCTTCCTTGTGTGTCACTGGTCTGGATAAAGATTTAGGAAAATCCATGCAAGAAAGACACTAAGCAGATTTCAGAACCATAAAGATCCATTCCCCTCAATACCAACTAACTACCAGAATATACTCCATAAACTCCAAAGTCAGATGCTATTTCCTTTCTTACTTCTTTGTCTAAAGCCACTGTGTCATGAACCCCTTGGTTTAACCACTTCTCCTCTCCTTCAGGTTGCTGTAGACATGATGTCATTTCTTTCTCAGATGATTAGGGTCTGATTTTAGTTCTCCTTTCTAATGCCATGTCCTGCTGCCTATTTAATTGATAACTGGGGACCATCACTGTTAGTTGTTCTCCAAGATGTTGCTCTGTTACTGTGACTCATGGGACCTGTGGGGAGGAAGGTCACAGAACCAGTGCCAAACTTGGGAGCTCTTGAGGAGAGCATTTCCTTTCCAGATGCCCTTTGTACCGATACTCCTTAAGATTCTATTTAGTCTTGTTCATAAAAGTATCCTTATTTGAAATATGTATTGCCTGACCCTGGAAAAGTCATTCTTTCTCACTGGGGATTTGTTTCCAAGTTCACAAGGGCCAGGAAGGGGCTGTGTTGACACCCTACAAATCATTTATAGAGTAGGCGCTTGGTTCCTATCATTTTTAACCTCTTTTCGCTTATTTTTTTTTTACCATTCCAATAATAAAATATTTTTTTAAAAAATCTATAATTTCACTGATAAACAATGATACAAAGAAAGGTGTTTTTTTTTTTAAGAAAATGAAATTGCTGTGAACTGTGCTTGAAATGGGCTTAATTTTCATTTTTTTCTTCTCCTCTCTATCTTTGTCACATATAAAAGCAGCATTCATTTCTATCAATCCAGTAGCTAATAATTCAGCATTATTCTAAAGTGCTCCTGGAATTCTACTGGGGGTGGAGAAATCCATCTCATATTCACTGGAATTTGAGTAATTCCCTTTACTGGTTTAGCCAACGGAGATCTGCATGGGATTATGTCTCATCTAAAGTTTGTATCTCCCCCTTCAGGGTCTAGCGCAATGCTCACACTCATAAATTGTTCATTAAATATTTGTGAGATTGAAACACAGACAATAATAATAATAATCTATGTTACATGATAAGTGCATTAGAGACATGTAAGACAAGGTGCGACAGGAAGTCTCAAACAGAAGGGTTGTTGCTAGCTTTGTGGAGCGGATGGCATTCAAGCTGGGCTTGGGTAAGATAGGTAGGACTTCAGCAACTGCAGAAGGGTAGGGGAAGACATTCTAAGCATAGGGAAAAGCATGAATCTTTGCATGGAGGCTGTTAGAGAAGATTTGTGTGGAGTGCAGAGGTGTGGAGGGGAGTTATCAGATAAAGCTAAAATGATGGTCAAGGGTCAGGTTGTGGTGGGCCTTGAAGACCAATGCTTCTAATCACCAAAGTGCTAGAGTGAATTAGTAGACAACATTCTCTCCGATGCAAATAGATAGATTAGTTCATCATAGCTCCTCATTTCTGATGACTGCTCCAATTTGCTAAACACTTTCTGTTCGAAGGTGTCCCCTTTTCATGATGGCTCTTCACAGGCAGGCCTTGCCAAATGGGCAAAGAAGTCTGTCCTTGACAATTTTTCTTTGTCCCTTTGTCTCTCCTATATCCCTTTTCAAGGTTCCTCTCCCTGAACCCACACCCACAGTCCCTTTGCTAGTACTAGTACTAGTACAGGCCCCTTTAGGGCTGATAACAGGATAACTCAATCCCAGAGGTATTCACATTTTTAATGTGAGATTCTGGAAAATTGAAAAGCCTCCAAGAACAAATGGAATAACTCAAAGGGTGGCATTTTAGGCACCGTGACAGATGGTGGGGCATACTTTGGGGTGGGGACCTTGCTTTAGCTGTAGGTGACTGGCAGTGTGGTGTAATGGAAAGAACACTTAGGCCTGGGTGGTCCTGCCCCCTGAGTAACCCTGGGCAAGTAATTTCCTCCCTCTGGACATCAGTTTCCTCCTCTGAAAAATGAGACGATTGGACTAGACGACCTCTAAGGTCCCTTTCAGCTCTATGACTCTATATGGACAGCAGGACAGCGTTTCCCAGTTGTCATCTGACCATGGGCTGCCCCTCCTCTTGGTGGTCTCATTCCTTGGCTCCATCTGGCTATCCTATCCTTGAATTGGTGGGCCTGCACCTGTCCTGCCCTTCCCATCACATGTCAGTGGAGGCCAGGTGACTGCAATGGGACCCCCAGGTCTGGACAAAGAAACTTCCCAGAACTTGTTTATTTATTTATTTACTTAGAAATTCAAGTGTGTCTTTACAAAATCAAAACCAGTGAATAATACAGACTGGCCCAAGGCCAGAAAGGGCTGGCTAGGTTGACTATCTCATACTTCCTCCCCCTCCTTAGCAAAAAAACAGGCCCGTCCCAGCTTGCCTCCATCACTGCAGCCTCTCCATTGGGCATTCTCCTAGAGGCGAGAAACCCGCCCACTCCATGCCACAGACCCCACCTCTGTCCCTGGAATTTAAAGGAGCCAAGAGCTGTTCAGGGAACTCAGAGCTGAGATTCAGCCACAAGCCTGCAACTTGGGAGAAAGCCCTTGGAGGGGTACAGAAGACAAGGAGAGGTAGGTCTTGTATATTATATGTCCACTGTCAGCCGGCATCCTCTTTTCCCTTTGTTAGGAGTCCCGAGCAAACCAACAATGAAGGAGCTTCTGAAAGTTAGGATTAGTTTTGCACTTTGAGCAGAAGAGGGATTGAAGTGGGACTTCTTTCTTACAGCTCTCACCATTTGTCCTGAGGCTTAATGAACTGTTGGGGCCACGGGAGGGGTAACAGAGAGTGCTGTTTATATTATGAAGGAAAGAAGGAAGGAAGATAAAGGGGAAAAGGAAGAAAGAAGGAATGAAAGAAGGAAGGAACAGAATACCAGTCCACAACCTTCCAGTTCTGGGGTATGGGTAGGGAAGTTTAATAGGTATAGCACTTGAAGAAGAAACCCCTGATATGCAGAGTCAGGGAAAAGTGAAAAGCAGTATGCAAAAATAGTGTGAAAACATCTGATGACTAATGGACCTGAAATAAATCTTCCTCTGGGACTTTAGTGTGATGTCAGTTTACCTGTCTAATACTGGCTGGGTGGCTCCTAATTAGTACATGGAATTGGAAAGTGAAGGTCCCTTTAGCAGGATTAGAGTTTCCTGCTGAGTGTGCTGGGTCAGGGGTGGAGGGGTGGGCAAGAGAAATGATCTGCACACACAAAGACCTCTTTGCTCCTTCCCCGGTTTTCCTCCTTATGATCTCTGCTGTCAAACCTTCTTACCTGGATGATGGCAGACAGAGTCCTTTAAGGATTTCTCTCTGCAATTGTGGAAGCAAAATAATGTGAATAACCTTTAGTCTATATAGCACTTACCCCCTGGAAGCCTGGAAGCCTCTCTAGATTTTCACTCGTGTAATCTTTCATTTTCTTAAACTCCCAGGGAGAAAAGAAGGAGGCAAACATACTGAGCCCTCACACCACTGGTGGCACACAGCCTGAAGGAGGGTAGTGACTTACCTAAGGTAAAACAGTTAATTTGGAGACAGATCTGGACTGCCAGTTGAGGTCTTCTGACTCCTTGGTGACAGCTCAAGCCACTAATGTCTTCCTCTCACTCATCCTCTTCTTAAAAAAAAAACTGTATAAAAAAGGAACAGGGAAAAAGGAAATAGTCTGCTAATAATTTTTTATATTTTCAACCCAGTGAAGAATACTCTTCCATTCCCATGGATATGTAGGGGCATCTGAGGATCTAGGTCTTGGATCAATATGAGAACACTCAGCTTAAAAAAGAAAAATGCTTCCTGTTGGTGCATTAGCAAGGGATACCTTGGCTATTGAATTGTAAATAGCACCATTCCTCCCTTCTGTGTGGGCTAACCTTCCTTTTCAAAGATGCCAGCCTCAGAAATTTAACCCAAGCAAATAATAGCTTTCTTCAATCTACATTGCTCATTCTTAGTCCTGTCTCCCCCAGGTTTTTTCAGTTTATCTCCAAATGCCTGGAGCCAGTTTCCCTGATACTCGAGATAATTTCTCATTTGTAAGTCTAGCATTTGTGGAAGTGACCTGTGCTCCCCTGGGACGTTGTGGAGTATCATCTAAGATAGAGATGCTGCTTCAAGGACATGAGACACCGACACAGCCAGGCACAGCAGAACATTAGGAAGAGTCTGACTCATTAGCTTGTAAATTCCTGTTGGCCAGAGGAGCCTTACAAAGTAAATGAATGTTGATTAATTGAGTAGATTATCATGGTGTTATCAGCTCTCTCATCTGGTGCTTAAAGCATGATCAGCTAAAGTTATATGATGCCAAACATCTGGGGGAAAACTGAAGAAAGAGATTAATTCTATAATTAGATTCAATGTATTTATTAAGCATCAGGTTGAAGTGTACAGTTGGTGATGAAGTATTGGAACTCAGGAAAGAGGAATGAGGGCTGGATATGTAAATTTGGAAGCCATCTGTACTGAGATGATCTTTGAATGTTGTGATCACCAAGACAGAGAGCAGAGAGAGAGAAGGCACAGGGCAAAGCCCTGGGGTGCACTCATTGACAGGGGGGTAGAACACCAAAAGGTGTGCTGCCAAATGCCAGCCTTCTCTCCTTCTCACCCACCAAAAAGTATACTTGGCCTCTTCCCCTACCTGAAAGCTTTCAGTTTCCAGCCTGCTCAAAATGGTTAGGTGACTTGTCCAAGGTCATATAGGTTGCAAATATCCCAGTCAGAATTTGAACCCAGATTGCTTGACTCCAAAGCCTATGTTCTTTCCATTATTATTCCTGTGCTCCCACATTTTTTTCAGTGACTTGAATGAAGCTTATCAAACCTTTATGAAATTTTCAAATGGCACAAGACTGGAAGGCATTAACTAATACTTGGGTAACAGGATCAGGATTCAAATAGATCTGGAAAAGCTAGAGCAATCAGTCAGTCAGTCAGTCAATAAACCTTTATTAAGAGCCCACTATGAACCAGGCACTATGCTAAGCAATGGAACATTGGGCCAAATCTAATAAAATTACATTTAATTGGGATAAGAATTGAGTCAAAAAATTAAGTTTACAAGGACGAGATGTGGGTGTTGAGACTAGGTAGCAATTTGTTTGAATAAAGTCTGGGGATTTTAGTGGATTGTAAAGCTTGTTATGAGTCAATAAGATTATATAGCCAAAAAAAAAGGTAAATAAATAGCAACAAGTATGTATTTTTAGTGCCAAGGACATTTAAAAAAAAATTAGTGCCATCTTGGGTTAAAGTAAGAGAGGCACAGGGCCCAGAACTAGGGATATGATGAGTCCTGCCATACTCTACCATATTCAAGGTGTTGTGTTTAGTACTAGGCATTCCATCTTAGGAGGGACAGTGTGAAACTGAAGACACCATGGAGGTGGAGAGCCAGGATGGCAAAGAACCTTGAGATCGTGCTGTACAAAGACTGGTTGAAGGAAATGGAGATATTTTTCTTGGAAAAGAGAAGGATGAAAGGGGTATATGATAGCCATATTCTAGTACTGGAAGACTGTCCTGTGGAAGAGTAATTATATTTTTTTGTGTTTGCTGAGAGAGCAGACTTGGAATCAATAGGCAAAAGTTATAGAGAGGAAGATTTAACTTGATATGTATCTCTCTCTCTCTCTCTCTCTCTCTCTCTCTCTCTCTCTTTATCTATCTAACAAATCTCCCTGACAATTAGAGCTGCCCCAAACTGAATCGGCCGTCTGTAATTGGAGATCATGAGCTCCCCTTCCTTAGAGGTCTTTAAGTAAAGACCTGTCACCACGTTTTTTCAGGTGTGTTGTGGCCCTCTGCATCCTTGCACACATGTGAGTTGGATGACCTTTGAGGTCAACTCTGAGATTCTGTGATTCTTTAGCTATGTACAAGTCATATCTCTAGGTTTGTCCAGCTGGGAGGATGTGAGATTAGTTCAAGAGCTCCTGTACATTCCTTTGAAGGTACACAAGTTGTTTTCAATCAGAGCTATGTAACAGGAGCTAGTTTTCTACTATAGGTCTTACTCATATTGTCAGGAGTAAATAGGACAGAGCTTTTGAATTCAGATAAATTCTTTATATGACCTCAAATATTTGGGTACATGCAAATTTTTTTTTCCTTTTTAATCTGGCTATTTGGTTTTGTGTAGACCAAGCCAAACAGTAAATAATGGATTTGAACTCAAAACCCAGCACTTCCAATGACAACAGAATAAAACTCCTATTGCCTGTTTGTTGTTGAGTCATTTTCAGTCATGTCTGACTCTTTGTGACCCCATTTGGGGTTTTCTTGGCAGAGATACTAAAGTGGTTTGCCATTTCCTTCTCTAGCTCATTTTACAGAGTAGGAAACTGAGGCAAACAGAGTTAAGTGACTTGCCCAGAGTCACACAGTTAGTGTCTGAGGCCAGATTTGAACTCAAGAAGATGAGTCTTCCTGTTTCCAAGCCAGGTGAGCTCTATCCACTGAGCTGCCTAGGGACCTCTAAAGGTGTTTAAGTTCCACTCTAATATTTTGTTAGTTCATGTTATTAGAGCATTTTACTAATGATGATGGCTGACATTTATATAGCACTTTAAAGTCTGCAAAGTACTTTATAAATAACATCTCTTTTGATCTTTACAACAGCCCTGGGAGGTAGATGTTATTACTATTTCCATTTTACAGATAAGGAAACTGAGGCAGACAGCAGTTAAATGACTTGTTCAAGGGCACACAGTTAGTAAATGCC
Source organism: Petaurus breviceps papuanus (assembly GCF_028583685.1). Lineage (NCBI taxonomy): Eukaryota > Metazoa > Chordata > Mammalia > Diprotodontia > Petauridae > Petaurus > Petaurus breviceps. The sequence goes on from NW_027187378.1 coordinate 36,513,249, forward strand.
TGTGGTAAGATTTGAACTTAGGTCTTTCTGACTCCCAAGTCTAGCATTTTATCCAGTAGGACTATTTGATAAGCACTCAGTCACAGAATCTGCTTCTCTCCCTTAGCAACATGAGCCTATGAGTATTGTTGGTGTCATGGGAGGCTGGGTGAAAGAATGAAGATGGTTTATCAAGTACCATCATCATTACTGGAGAGCAATGCACAGTGATCCAGACTACTTATTCTTCTGAGTGAACTATTCATTTACAAAGGGCAATAAAATTTTATTAATTTCATTAATCTACATGTGAAATAGACTTCTCCAGAGAGAATCAAGTTACTGGGAAAAAGAATGATTACAGTTAGTGAGAGAGTAAGGTCTGAAAGGAAAGAGGAAAAATGTTTCCTTAGCCCTAGGCCTAATTTGGCCTAGTCTAGTCTAAACTAGCATAATCTAGTCTGGACTAGCATGGCCTAACTTAATCTAATTAATTAAGTATGGCCTACCTTAATATATGATAATAATAGTTGACATTTACTGTACCTGACAGTTTGAGGTTTACAAAGCCCTTTACATACATTATCTCCTCTGGGTCACACAACAATAAGTGTTATTATTATTCTTCCCATTTTACAGATGAAGAAACTGTGATTAAGCAAGGTTAAGTGACTTGCCTGGCTAGTATGTTTTAGAGGTGGTATTTGAACCTGAGTCACCTGTCCAGGCCTAGCCTGGTATGGCCTAATCTTGCATTAACCTGGCTCAATTTAGCCTTTCAGAGCTGTAAATGGCCTTTAAAATCCCTGTCTAACTCTTTGAATTTACTGTCAATGAAAAGGAGGTGTGGTCACATAGCTAGCTGGTAGAAGAGCTGGGATCAGAGCCCTGTTATAAGTTAATAGATAGGTACTTAATTGCACAAGGATATACTGCTAAAATGTACCCAGCTGTAATAGTGCTATGGATTATCTGCATGGCAGTTTTCTAATTGGATGACTTCAAGAATTGTCTATAAAGCAGCTGAGAATAGAAAGGAGGGATGACCTGGGCAAAATGTCCCGAAAATGGATCTATTACACTCCTGATTTATAAATTGACATAGTCCGGGAGGCTCTGGGGTCATGGGTTGTGGATAGGATGAACCTGGCAATCCACTTTGAATTGTGGTCCCTTCAAGGGGTCCACCATTTGCTTGAGCTGACACCAGAGATAGGACAGAACTCCTCTGCTGGGGACTCTGCCTTGACCCCATATGAGCAGGAAGGTAGCAGGGAATCTAGTCTGAAGTCAGTCAACAATTTCCTGAGCGTATGGGAATCCCTGAGGATTCCAGAACCACATTGCCTCTTGGAGGATCCCCAGGTATCTTTGAGTTCTACCTGTTGACCTTGTTCCTTTTCTCTACCTTTTCCCCCAATAATGTATCACCCCCCAAGATGTTTGCCCTGAACTGCCACACTTCCATGTAGTCTCATTGTTACTTTGCTATTCCAAGAGAAAAACACTGAGTTACTGGGCACCTCTTAGGAGACGGTGGTTTTTGGTATACTGGTATTCATTACAAGGGAGCTAAGAAACAGAAGCTTTAATAGCTTAAGCTGAAGAATGAGTTCAGACTATTTAAATCCTTTTGGGCAGTGGCAGGTTTGTTAGACATTAGAACGGAGTGACAGTATATCAAAGGAAGTCCTAAATCCTTTTACTCTGGGAGAGCCTTAAAAATAGCTAGGGAGGGGAGAAGGGAAGATTATAAATCTGGCCACAAGGTATGGATCATTAAAATTAAGAAAAAAGACCACACAGGAAATGTTATTCTTCTCTTCCCTGCTTGTTATGATCATAGGAAAAGGAAACATTATTTTTGCTTGGCTATAGCTAAGGTTATGCCAAAGTCAGGGACGGCCACCTAGGCCACAGAAAGGAAAGATGAAGGTATTCTTGGGAAAGTCCCCATTTCCTTATTTTCCAGCCTTGCATTTTTATTCATGTAAAGTCTCTTATCCAACCAAGCCTGGCCATATTATGGTCCCTAAAATGGGTCTTATGGGGGGGGGTGAGATTCTAGAAAAGTCAGCTACTTGTTCTGGCTTCTTCTTGTTATTGAAGATGACTACTTAAACTTTCTGTACCCAGCCAGAGCTCTCTAAGACTGCAAATTACAGGACAGCAGACCTGTGTTGGTAGCAGGGGAATTTCTTCCCAGGAAAGCTTTCTATATGGATGAAATTATAGATCCTGATCACCTTCCCCTTCTCCACCCCCCCCTCCCAAAAAGATTGTACCCAAGGTTATAGCACATGTAGAGCAAACACCTTTGTATCAGAATCAATAAAAAACAAATAAAAAGCCGATAAAATCAAGTAAACACACCCTCCCTGAGCAGGAAACAAGATTCCTTATTAAAAATATTATGAGTGTAGACAACTGGTGGGCTGTATGAGATAAAGGTTTATAGGATCAATAGAATCAGTCACAAGTTGACACAGTAGAGTATATTTGAAGGTAGTAGGAAATAGATCCATCAGCTTTTTGCCATTAACTGATAAACATTCTTTATAACTTGGAACATATTAAAAGCTACTTATATGGAGCTTTGTTTTCCAGTGCACAATTACAAAATCAGGGCTGGAAGGGAGTTTTAGAGATCACCTAATCTAACCCTTTCATTTTAAAAAAAATTTTATTTTTTTTTGTCTTTTTGGAGAGAGGAAGGCAATTGGGGTTAAGTGACTTGCCCGAGGTCACACAGCTAGTAAGTGTTAAGTGTCTAAGGTCGGATTTGAACTCAGGTCCTCCTGACTCCAGGGCCGGCACTCTATTCACTGTGCCACCTAGTTGCCCCTAACCATCTCATTTTTTTTAAAGCAATTGGGGTTAAGTAACTTGCCCAAGGTTACATGGCCAGTTTTTTTTGTGTGGGTATTAAGTATCTGAGGCCGGAACCAATCCCAGGTCCTCCTGACTCCGGGGCTGGTGCTCTTACTCACTGTGCCACCTAGCCGCCCCCGTAACCATCTCATTTTAAAAGGAGGCAAATGAGGGTATGAGGAGTAAGCAGTAGAGTAAGAATTTAGGGCCATGTCTTCTGACTCCAAATTCAGGGACCTCCTTCCACTGAAGTCCTCTTCCTCCTTGCACATTAGTTACACGTTCAGTGTGACATAATGGAAGGTGAGGGGAAAAAAAAGGGAAGCTCATGTTACCATACTATGAAAAACTTCAATTCTCTATTTCCTGACTGTCCAGCATGGAAACTTGGAAGGAAAATGGAGCATTGTTGTATTACTGTTATTTCATTTCCCGGATTATGCCACTTGTTTGGGGAGGGTGGAGCATCCTTTAAAAAATTTTTTCTTAAAACATTTTTATTTAAAGTTTTGAATTCCAAATTCTATCCCTTCCTCCCCTCCCCCCTTTCCTGATATGGTAATAGGTTATATATGTGCGATTATGTAAAACATTACCATATTAGTCATTTTGTGTAAGAACACTTGAATAAAAAAGATGAAAGAAAATGAAAAGTAGCATGTTTCAGTCTGTAGTCAATCAATATCAGGTCTTTCTCTGGAGGTGGATACTATGCTTCATCATTAGTCCTTTGGGATTGTCTTGCATCATTGTATTGCTGAGAATAAGTTATTTACAGTTCTTCATTGCGCTATATTGCTGTTAATGTGTACAATATTCTCCTGGTTCTGTTCACTTCACTTATGCATCAGTTCATGTAAGTCTTTCCAGGTGTTTCTGAAATCATCTTGCTTGTCATTTCTTATAGCACAATTACATTCCTTCACCATTTTATACCACAGCTTGTTTGGAGCATCCTCAAAGAATTATAATTATTATTCAGCAAGAATCCTATTTGTTGGGGCAGCTAGGTGGTACAGTGAATAGAGCACTGGCCCTGAAGTCAAGAGGACCTGGGTTCAAATCCAGCCTCAGATACTCAACACAAAAACTAGCCATGTGACCTTGGGCAAGTCACTTAACCCCAATTGCCCTCCAAAAAGCAAAAAAAAAAAAAAGAATCCTATTTGTTGATGTTTTCAGGATTTATTTAAATTCCAGCTTCAAAGTTAACATTTCAATGAATAGATTAAGTAGAGTTTTCAGAAGGAACTTGAACTGTTAAATTCCTCTTCTTTTAGATTTTTGGGGGTATTGGGATCACTCCATTTAACTAGCTTAGACTGGGCTGTAATCATTTAAATAACACCTCAAGTTTTTATAGCACTTTGAGATTTGAAGGATATTTTCCCCAGGATATCCATTGTGAGGTAAGTAGTGAAAATATTGTTATCTTGTTTTAGAATTGAGAAAACTGAAGTTCAAAGAGATTACTTGAATTGCCCACAGTATGGGTTAAAGCTAGAATTCAAACCCAAATTTCTCCTGATTACAAGTCTAAGTGATGCTAGTTTAGTTATGCCCAACTCTTCCTGAGCCCATTTGGGATTTTCTTGGCAGATACTAGAGTGGTTTGTCATTTCCTTCTCCTGCTCATTTTACAAATGAGAAAACTGAGGAAAACAGGGTTAAGTGACTTGCTCAGGGTCACACAGCTAGTAAGTATTTGAGGTGAGATTTGAACTCAGGTCCTCCTGACTCCAGGGCCAGTGCTCTATCCACTGCACCACCTAGCTGCCCTGACATCTAATCTATTTCTTCCTCCTCAACCCATTTCAGATGCCCTGGAGCCTAGGGTTGATGGTAATAGAGCATATTAAGAATTAATGTTTCCATGACAGTTTGGCTAATTTCATAATTCACACCACAACTTAGAAGAATTTTGGGAGAGGAAGAGAGAATTTTGCCCCCTTTTCACTTTGGGTGAATAGTTTGGTGCTTTAAAAAAATATTTTGGGGGGCAACTAGGTGGTGCAGTGAATAGAACACAAGCTCTGGAGTCAGGAGGACCTGAGTTAAAATCCAGACTCAGACATTTAACATACTTACTAGCTGTGTGACCTTGGGCAAGTCACTTAAGCCTAATTGCCTTGCCTTCCCCCCTCCAAAAAAAAATTTTGTCCACTCTACTTCATCAATAATAGAAGATAGGCTATCAAAGTCTTGTATTTCCACTCTGTTCCACTCCCCTAGCTTCCTCACAGGATTAATTTTTTTAAATTAGTCACAAAGACAGAGAAGGAACACTTGATACACAGGAAGGACCTTTATGAAAAGATAAAAATGAATGAAAAGAGGCTTATATAAAGAATATTTTCTTATGAAACTGGGGCTGAGGGAGACGGTATTACACTCTCTTGGAAGAGTATAACAGCTCAACAGGAATCCCCTTCTTCCAGCTCTAAGTTCAGGACTCTTTCATAATCAGTTATTTATTCTTTTTATCCATCATGTATACCAGTCATGACTGAGTTCATCAGATTCTTTTCTGAGGGAAAATTTTTTTAAAGATCGTTTTTCTGGTTACAAACTTGAACAATCATCAAACACAAACACTCTCATAAAACAACAAAAGAAGGGATTTGAAATGAAACCATGATCTTCTGTCTGTCCCATAGTTTATTTTTAACTAGAGCATATTAAATTTAACAAGCTGGTAATGAAATTGCCATGTTTATTTTTGTCCCTTTCTGAAATTCTCTTTGTCGTATCCTGTGTAATTAAAAAAAAAAAGTTTTATTGTTTGAGAAGAGGATTTGAAAGAAGTTGAGCAATGAGCATGAGGTCAGTGGATTCCTTGGAGACAGAAGGATGTGAAGAAAGTAAAAGTATAAGGTGCAGAGCTGCAGAATGTCAGCTTGGAAGGAGACATAAGAGACCGTGTAGTTCAACATCCTCATTTCCACAGATAAGGAAATTGAGGCCCACAGTGATGAAATGAAAAGATTTGAGTGCAGATTTTCCAAACCCAGTTGTCTCCAGTATACCATGCTTTTTGCCCCCTTGGCTGTGAGGTGCAGAGGAAACAGTGTTTAGCTGTGGAGTCGGAAGACCTGGGTTCGAATTCTACCTCTGTCAACTACTGACTGTGTGACCTTACAAAAGTCACTTAAGCTTTCTGGGGCTCCATTTTCTCATCTGGAAAATGAGAAGGTTGGACTATATTGTAAACTGGAAGGGACATTAGTGTCCATCAAGACCTTTATTTTTCCAGATGAGGAAATAGAGGCACAAAGAGACTTTTTTTAAAAAAAAAGTGAATTGCCCAGGTAGGGTGTGAACTGAGGTTGTCCTGACTGCAAGTCTGGTGCCCTATCTGCCACACCTCATTGCCTCTTATCCTTCAAATTTTCTCTTTGAGCTGTAGGTCTCTCTTAAGACTCTGAGAGTCTTCTTTCTACACTCTCACTTGGTGACCTCATCAACATCTCTGAGTTTAATTATCATCTCTATAGAGATGACTCCCAGATCTATAAGTCCAGCCCTAGCATGTCTCTCCTGAGTGCTAGTAATGTGTCTTTATCTGCCTATAGGGTATTTCAGATGGAATGTTCTGGAGCCATCTTGAATTCCACAAGTTAAAATCAAAACTCTTTTATCCTTTGCCTCAAAATTGGTGCATTTGATTGTTGGCCAGCCTGTATTCATGGACACACTCTTCTCCCTGGGTTTTCCTGATGCTGCTTGATCTTGGTTCCCTGTCTTCCTGTCTGTTGGATCACCATCTACTCTCACCCCCTAACTATGGGTGTATACCCCTTCCCCCAAGGCTCTATACTGACCCTTCTTCTCTTTCTACAGTTTCTCACTTGGTGACCTTTTCAGTTCCCATGAGTTCAATGATCATCTCTATGCTGATGATTCTGAGGTCTATACATCCAGCAGTAGTCTCTTTCCTAGTCCTACAGACTGGATGTCCCATAGGCATCTCAACTTGGCATCTTCAAAATTGAAGACCTTCTTTTTTCTGAACTTTCTTATTTCTTTCGAAGGCACCAGTGTCCTTCCAGGTCACTCAGGCTCACAGCCTTTGAATCATCCCAAATGTTCCATTTTCCCTCATCCCTTGTATTCAATCAGTTGCTGAGTCCAGTAGATTCTGCCTCCATAACATCTTTCCTCTCCATCTCCTCTCCACTCACACAGCTACCATCTTAGTTCTGGCTATCATCCTCTCTCACCTGGATTATTGAAATGGCCTCTTAATTGGCCATCTTGCCTCAATTCTCTTCTCTCTCTAATATCTTCTTCACAAAGCGATGTTCCTAAAGTAAATCCCCAATCACATCATTCCCCTACTTCATAAACTCCAGTGCTCCCTATTACCCAGCTATGTGACCTTGGACATTTCACTTAACCTTTTTAGACCTCATTTCCTCATCCACAAAGAGGATTGGACTAAGTATCCTCTAATATCCCTTCTAGCTCCAGATCTGAACTCTATGGATGCTTAAGGTTAAAGGCAAACCCCTCTGCTTGGCATTTAAAGCTCTTCACAAGCTGGCACTAATCTGTCTTTCCAAGGTGATTCCATGTGACTTTCTCAGGCAGGCTCTTTCCTCATGCTCCAGTCAAGCTGGACTGCTTGCTGCTCTTTACCTGTGTCCTTGCATAGGCTGCCTCCCATCCCTAGAATGCTTCCCAGTCCCTCTCTTCACCTCTACCTTTTGGAATCCCTAGCTCCCTTCAGGACTCAGCTTAAGTGCCAGCTCCTTCCAGAAGCCTTTCCCAATTCCCCCAGTCATTAGTGTCCTCTGCCCTACTTCAGATCATTGCACTTATTTTGTATATATCCCGGATGTCCACTTACCTGTGGACGTGCTGCATCTCTCACTATATAAGCTCCTCTAGGGCACGGGCTGCTTGACTTACTTTTACATGTGTATCCCCAGCAGGTAACTATTATTATATTGTTGTTTTCAGTTGTTTCAGTCCTGAGTGTGAGGTTAGATTAGACAGCTTCCTGGAATGTCCAACTCTCCATGACCCCCTTTGGGGTTTTCTTAGCAAAGATACTTGGAGCGGTTTGTCATTTCCTTCTCCAGCTTATTTTACAGAGGAAGAAACTGAGGCAGATGGGGTAAGTGATTTGCCCAGGGTCACATAGCTGGTAAGGCCAGATTTGAACTCATGAGTCTTCCTGATTCCAAGCCCAGTGCTATAACCACTGAGCCACCCAGCTGAGTCTATGCTCAGTATATAGCAAATACTTAATACATGCTTGTTGATGGATGATTATTCCTATAGACATATCCAAACTCATAATGGTCATATAATCCTGTTTAAATCATTTAACTTCTCAGAAATTCAGTTTGGAAGAGATAGGAGACAGGGACTGGCACTCCAATTTTGTTGGTATAAGGAACTTCTCTTCCAGATGAGGAAACTCCCTTTACCCAAGCAGATACCAGCAACTTAAAGATTTGAATAAAGACTAAGAGGTCAGTTGACTTGCCCAGAGTCTCCTAGCCACTACCCTAGTGGGTAGTGGGGATGTGAGTGGGGATGGGGAAGTAATTGTATATTGGTCTTTCCGGCTCTGAGACCAGCTCTTTAACCACTATGGTACACTGCTTCTCATCTGTAAATGAGAATTCAGTTGCCTGTGCAGTAAGTACCTAATTCTGCAGAGCTGTTAAGATCAAAGGAGATATTATATGGAAAGTGATTTGTAAACTGTAAATGACTAGATAAATGTGAGTGAATGGAAGAATTTCCCAGTCCTCCTGACTGTGGTCTTAAAGCTCTTTTAACTACCCCCACTAGAAAATAGTATCAACAGCACCAGCCAGAATGAACATCAGAAGGCCAGAAATGGGCTAGAGGCTTGGTTGTAAAATCTTTTCTTCCTATGCCTGGAACAGCATTTTAGGTAGTTAAGACCATGGGCCTGGGATTTCAGAAAAACCTGGAGAGACTTACATGGGGCTGAGTGAAGTGAGCAAAACCAGAACATTGTACACAGTAACAGTCACATTGTGCAATGACTAACTTTGATAGACTTAGCTCTTCTCGGCAATGCAAGGATCTAAGACAACTCCAAAAGACTCATGATGGATAATGCTGTCCACATCCAAAGAAAGAGTTATGGAGTATGAATGCAGATGGAATTATACTATTTTCTCTTTTTGGTTTGTTTTTTCTTTCTTGTGGTTTTTCCCTTTTGTTCTGATTCTTCTTTCACAACATGACTAATGTGGAAATATGTTGGGTTATTTTTTTTTTTTAAAGAGACCATAGATCTGGACTGCCCTCTCATTTTGTGGCACCTTTCCTTCATGTTCTAAAAGTTGTATATTTGGTGAGTCTGCAGGAAAACATGAGGAATCCATATCACAATATGGTGATTCTTTTCTTGGGGCACTTCAGATCTGAGAGATCCTTTAAGTACAATAAACTAGGGGGGAAAATCACTTCATTGTTTGCAAAATGAACACCTGAAGATTTTTTCTAAGCTTATCTTTTTGAAAATTTCAATTATGAATCAACTCATTCTTCCTCCCTTCAATTTCACCAGCTATTTTGTCTGAAGAATTTCCCATCAATACCAGGAAGGGAACTAAGAAATGTTCAAAATCGATCCCACAGATCCATTGTGAAGCTTACCGGGTTTTTGTTTGTTTGTTTTGTTTTTTGAGGGAGTGTTGCATTCTCCCTTTTCCTTTACCCAGGCGGTTGTCCCTGACCCCTACCTACCCCCAACTTCTCTGACAAAGGCCAGACAAGGAAACTTTTCACGTACAATCCCCCCTCCCCTTGTCTCTTTTCCATCAATTTCACTGGCTCACTCTGCTGGCCTGGTGACTAAGTCCTTTGTCATCTTTCCATCCCACCAGCCCCTCCAGCTGCTCTAATGGGCTCTGTTTATGCAGCATGGGTTCAGCCACAGTTCTGTTTGTGTGTGAGACTAGCTTAAACTGGATTAGCTCTGTGTGTGTGTGTGTGTGTGTGTGTGTGTGTGTGTGTGTGTAGCTGCTGAGGAGGGGGAGTGTTAGTAGGGAGAGAGCAGGAATGGGAGTCAGTAGAGAAGTACCCTCATTGAGAGCCAGATTGAAAAACCAGGAAAATGCCAACCCTTGTAGCAATTGAAGATGACACAAACTTCTTCTTTCCTTGTTTTCTTGTGTAAGACCCTGTGTCCACAGTGCTGCTGGACATCCTCATGCAAATTTCCTTGCAGAAAACTCGACAGAGGGAATCTTTTCCTCTGAGGGAAGACTGATTTTTTAATATTTTTTTAACTTCAAATGAACTGACGGTGAACATGTGGGCATTCCTTCCATTTATGTAAATAGATCACAGTCCCTCCATACTTTAATAGGTGGTTTCCTGGGTTGCTGTGGCTAAAAAACCAAAAACCAGTCTGTTTCCCGGGCTGTAGTCAGGTTTTCCTTTCCAATTTGGTGAGACCTGCCAGATCTTGTGCTCTATTGACTCAGAGACTTTGAAAACTTAAGGTGACCTCCACGTTCTAGCGAGGCATTAGAAGGGTGCTTTAGGGGAAGCAGGCTGATAGGTGAACAAAAAGGTAAAAAGTGAATTCTTCCCTCATTTTCTAGCACTTAGGATTGTGTTCAGTTGGGGGTACCTGCAGTTCCTGAAAGATAGAACTTAGTGGGGGTCAATTCAATTCAAGCATGTATGTGATCAGTGTTTTATGTACTATGTATGTGATCAGTATTTTATGTACTATGTATGTGATCAGTGTTAGGCATAAGAAGATGAAACTGGGTATCATATCCAAGAAAAAATAGCATTTATATAGTGCTTTAAGGTTTGCAAAGGCTTTTCTTATGCTATTTAATTTGATTCAGAAAAGACAAGATAATAGTAATGGGGAGATGAGCAAGGAGAAATCAGAATGGAAGGGCAAGGATGCAAGAATAAAGGAGTTAAATTCGTTCATTCATTTATTCCATATTTATTGAGATATTGGAAATGTGCAAGGCATTATCCTGCATACTGTGATGCACAGTAAGCCTTCGTGGTCAGGCTAAGATAATAAATTAGTGGGGTACCATTTATAAATATGTGAAATCTGCAAATACTGAGAAGATGAGAAATTTATTTGAGAACCATCACTTGAGGAATTAGCAATGGAATGAAATCAAGAAAAAGAAGTTAAAGGAAAAATTAGGGGGGAATGGAGAAAGGGGAAATTTAGAAAAAGCAGGAGAAATACCTTGTGCTCAGAAATTCCAAAGTGTGTGCCAGTCTGGGGATACCCTGGAATTTTCTCTTTTTTTTTGGAATGGTCAAGAAATGAAAATCCTAGGTCTTTTCCTGTGTATGAAGCAAAGTCGTTCCAAAGAGCAGCCACTAGAAGTGGACTTACTCTGAGCTGCCTAAGTCAGACAAAGCTCTAAACACTGGACTTTTATTTCCTTCAAGGTAGGGAGAGGAACGGAGTGAGGACAGACACCATAGGCAGGAAATCCCTCCGAGTTCACCCAGTATATTCTTTTTTTGGGGAATCCTTCTAGATCAAATACCCCTGCATATCCTCCTCCCAACTCCTCATCTCTCTCATTCCTTCATGCCTTAGTTTTTCTTCTGTTTTCCAGTTGCTTGTTGCCCAGGAAGATTTCAGTCAGGTATAATGAGCCTCCTTGTCTCTCATTCACCCTGAAAAAATCAAGTGGGAAGGTGAGGGATGACTTAACTTAGGCAGGATTTTTATAAAAGAACGAAGAGAAAGCCAGTAAAAGGCAGGAATCAAGGCTTGGAGAGTAAAGGTTCAGCTGGAGTTGTCTCTGCACAGATGGAGGAAGCCGAGTTCCTTAGAGCCTTGTGGAAGAAAGGGGAGGTAAAGAGGAGGGGAATGGGATCAAGAGATTGTTGTGACTGAAGGGAAATGAGTCAAAGGAAGAAAGGCATTGATTTAATTCTGGTGGATGAAGGAGTGAAATGGCTTGCCAGACCACAAAATAACACTCCAACCAACTAACCTACTTTAAGCGCCAAGGGCAAGACAGGAGGGAAAGGCAAATGGAAAGTGGAAGACTGGAATCCAGGAATAGATGAGCTGAATCCTGCAAACAGGATGCTTGCTCTCATTTCTGCACATTCCCACAGTGCTGGACCGGCATCATCAACAGAAAACGAGACAGTTGGTTGGACTGGGGGCAGGGAGAAGAATGACATTTGCTGGTAATCATTAGGAATGGCACTAGAATCTGTCAGGAGCAATGATGGGGAAGGCACTGAGGACAAATTGAGGTTCAACTAGTGCTGATGTGTCAGCAATGAGATCTAAATAACTTAATAATTTCCTCTGGAAAAATGGGAGCCGGGGAGACAGAGACAGAGACAGAGAGAGAGAGACAGAGGGAATTGCTTTAGTATTAACTTTAGTTAGTCCCAGGCAGTAGTCAGGAATCACTTCTATAGTAACTCAGACTAGGGTGCTTAATTATCTATAAAGAAGTGCCATTGAACACCTTCTCTTTCAGCCTATAGATGGACATATCTTCTGACCATTGGTGCTGGTATTTTCCATTCTTCTTCACCTTCCCTCTAACATTGCTCCTCTGTCTGACATCAATATTTGGGTCACTGGGTACTACTATGTACCTAGTCTGATTGAAATCTTGAAGTTATCTTTCTGTTCTCCCTTCCCTCTCATGTCCAATCAAATTCCAAGCCTTGTCAGCTGTACTTTGGCAACATTTCTTAAATCTGTTTCCTCAACTAGACTATAAGATCCTTAAGGACAGGGACAGTGTTATCTCTAAACTTTCTGTCTTTCTTAAAGTTTAGAGCAGTGTTCTGTATACAGTAAATGCTTAATAAACATTTAATATTTAATTCAGTTTGTTTCTGGATCCAGACAAAGAAGGATCCAGTCATATTAGAGCTACCATATCTTGTATATGCTAAACAAATATTGATTGACTGACTGGATTTTGTGGTTGCCTTCCAGTCCTCATCTCACAGTATTAATCCTGTTTTTCTCTTCTTTTTTAAGGACTTGAAGAAAATCAAAGAAAGGAAGTGTGAAAATGATAGGCAAATTCTTTGCTTTTCTGTTGTTGTATGGAGTAGTCTCTCCCTCTAGCCAGGTAAGTCTATTCACCTACATTATATGTATTGTCGTATGAGAGTCAGCTGAAGGAATTGGGCATGTTTGAGGGCTTATTAAGTAGAAAAAGGAACTGACATATTCTCTTAGTCCACAGAAGATAGAATTCAGAGTGATGATTAGAAGCTGCAAAGAGGCAAATTGATGTCAAGAATAACCCTTTATTGGGGCGGCTAGGTGACACAGTTGAATAGAACACTGGCCCTGGAGTCAGGAGGACTTGAGTTCAAATCTGGCCTCAGACACTTAACACACACAAAAAAGAATAACCCTCTATTTAGAGCCATCGACAAGGGTACGGTCATTGATCTAGGCTAGAATAGCTCATGGCAGTAATCAGGTCCAACTCTCTTTTTCCCAAAGTTACAGAGGTAGTAAGTGGCAGACTGGGCTGCCTTTGGAGGCAGTTGGTTCCCCCTCACTGGAGGACATCACACAGAGGTTGATTAACCACTTACTCTGGGTGTTGTACTAGAGATTTCTTTTGGGTTATGACTTGGACTAGATGACTTTCAAACCCTTTATTTGAGAGCATGGAGTTGGCCCTCAATAAATATTTGATTTGTTATGGAAGTGTCCTGGACCAGGAGTCAGCAGACCTCCTCCTATAGGAATCATCCATCCCCTCATTTTTCAGGGAAGGAAACTAGGACCCTGAAAGGTTGTTCTTTGCCCAATGTCTATGGCAAGATCATGACAAGAAATGTACCAAGGTGTGCTGACTCCTGGCTGGTGTTCTTATATCATGAATCAAGTATTTGTTGACAGCCTAAAACATGCTCTCCCAAAGTCCACATGTTTGGGGAGGTACAGAAGTACAATATACAGTCCTTTGCTTAAAAGAGATCACAGTCTGACGGAGGAGATAGGATATAGATTGTTCTGGAAAAGATACCTACAAATGCAAGGCATAAATGCTCAATGAAAGCGTGACCTAGGCAACAAGCAACATAAGAATCTGTAGAAAGGTGGTCTCCATGTGGGGGTGAGGTGATCAGGGAAGGCTTTCTGGAGAAGGTGGACTTTACTGGGGCCTAGGATGATGGGTAGGATTTAGAGAGGGGAGAGAAGTGGAACAGAATTCTCACCAAGGAGACATTAGCTTGAAAGGACAGAAAAACAGGAGCTAATAAACAGTTTTCTCATTGGAGAGGTTGCCTTGGGGGGGGGGGGAGGCAATCAATATTTATTGATTGCCTGGATTTTGTGGGGTTTGGTAAGTGCTTAGTAAATAGTTATTCCCTGAGATGGCCAGCATCCACATCTCTCTTTTCTCTCCCCTGGTTTCTTTGCAGGACCTTCACAACCGTTTCAAACGCGGAGCTAGATCCTCTATGGGTGAGTGGGAGGTGGGGTGGGTGAGGAGAGTTTTGAGAAAGCAAAGGGCATGTAATGAGCCAATTAAGCTGGGGGGGGGAGAGGAGAAGGGGTCATTAAGGATGTTCTATTTTTTTTTCTTTTTGCCTTTTGGATGGCAATTGGGGTTAAGTAACTTGCCCAAGGTTACACGGCTAGTTGTTTTGTGTGGGTGTTAAGTGTCTAAGGCTGGAACTGAACTCGGGTCCTCCTGACTCCAGGGCTGGCGCTTTACTCACTGTGCCACCTAGCCACTCCATTAAGGATGTTCTTAATGCACACACAGCCCTGTTTGCATGAGCTATGCAAAAGTTATGTTTTCTTAGGAGAACGAGTCCATCGTGACAGATCTGTATAGATATATGCATGTATTTGAATGTGTATCTATATGCTATTAATAATTGTTAAACAATGATCATCCTTTGTTTAACATTTCTTCAACAAGCATGGATAAGTACCTGCTATATACCAGGCACTGTTCATCAATTCATTCATTCAACAAACATCTACTAGGTACAAGGAATTGTACCAGGCACCATGGGTGATACAAAGATGTCCAAGGCATGACTCCTGCCTTCAAAGAACAAGATAGTCATGGAGTCATGAATCGTAAAAGAGATTAGGGATTACAGATCATTGAGGCAAACGTCTGTTACTTACAGATAAGGAAGCAAAGCCCAATTTGCCCAAGTCCACACAGCACATTAACTTCAAAGCTGGAACTCAAACCCTTTTCGATTCAGAATTTCTGCCTTCCTGTCAATATTCTTTCCTAGGCTATAAGCCCAGTTCTGCCATGACTTGCTTTTTGGGTGAGAGGCTGTTTAGCCTCTGTGCCTCAGTTTCTTTCCATTTGTAAAATTTAGCTGTCACCTCTTCCACTCACCCCAGTTAAGATGAAAGTCCAAGATGTCATTTGGAAGAGAACTTTACAGTTTTCTCACCTGTAAAATGGGGATAATAATACCTATCTTAGTACCTATCTCACAGATTTGTTAACTGATATGACACATTGAAAGTGCTTTGCAAACTTTAAAGTACTATGTCAATTACTATTTGCAGGGCCATTGGGTTGAAACTGTGGGATTTCTTTCTGCAGGATAAAGGGACTAGGCACCACTTAGTGCATAAAAAACTAAAGAAAGTTGTCCTTCTTCTTGTTATAGGTACCTGCAAAGATGAAAAAACCCACATGGTTTACCAGCAACAGCAATCATGGCTGCGTCCTGCACTCAGAAATAGCCGAGTAGAATATTGCACTTGTGATAGAGGCCAGCCTCGGTGTCACAGCGTACCTGTCCAAAGTAAGCATCGTTATTGAGTTTTGTCTTTAAAACTCCAAATACTCAGTCTTACTCACTGGAATTCTGTCCTTGCAAGGCCATGGCACTTAAAAAAATTTTTTTTTAATTTTAGACTTAAATACTGAAAATTAAATACATAATAAGAAAAGAAAAAATAAATGTATTACAAACTTAAATATTAAAATGTAAATATAAAATAAGAGAAGGAAAAAACATGTCATGTGCATAGCAGAATGAAAGAGAGGATTCAAAACATATTATAGCAATAAATTTCCATTTCAGGAAAGCCTATGTACTAAATACTACACACTCTATTGAGAGCTGTTCATCTTTGCTTCCTTCTAAGTTTTCTTCTGTTCTCTGCTGTGCACTTTTTACTTTGTTCTTTTCCCCTCTCCTCCCCTCCCAAGGCTACGATTAAGCATGGATATATTTACATATAGATATATACATAAGCACACATGTACATACATACATATACAAACATATACTTTCCCTAACAGATTCTACTCCTAATATTTGTTTTATATTTGTGCTTATCTTGTATTTCCTAACCCTCCTGACTCCTACTTCTACCTGCTTCCTTGCTCTCATATTACTTAACCTACCCCTCCATCCCCCCTTATCCTCCTATTTCCATAAGTCTAGATACTCTCTTTTATACCCTTTTGACTTATTCCCCCACCCTCCCCTGTAAAGCTCCCTCCCTTATCTTCCCACAGCACTTTTGAAAGAGAGACAGACAGAGACAGAGACAGAGAAATGTTGGGAGGACTGAGTCTTCTTCTCAGTGCCTCTGTAAAATGCCTCCCCTCCTCCCCTCTGCCAATTGAAACATTTTCTATCCTTTAAGAGACAGGTAAAATGCCATCCCCTCCAGGAAACTGATCCTGATTGCCTAGATCACATGCTCCATAAGTGCAGGGGACTATACCTTAGCTAAACTTTGCATCGTACCCAGTACCAACCAAAGGACTCTGCCTACAGTAGATACTTAATAAATGTTTGTCAAAGTGCTAGTGAAAAAAAGGAATAACTGAGCCCTGCTGGAAGATCTATTGCTAAAGTAAGCAAGGATGATTGGACCTGAAGTGAGTGTGAATATGTAGCAGGACAAGAAAGAGGAAGAAGGACAATATGATGGGCAGGAGGTGAAATTTAGAGATCAGGGAGTTGTCTTTGGTGATACGCTATCCCTCTTCTCCACCTCCACCCCCCACCCCTTATGGTTGCTTTGAAAATTAACTACATTTTCTTTGTTTTTAATAGGTTGCAGAGAACCAAGGTGCTTCAATGGGGGCACTTGCAAGGAGGGCTTGTATTTCACAGAGTTTATCTGTCTGTGTCCCAGAGGTTTTACAGGAAAACTATGTGAAATAGGTGAGTGGTTGAGTAAGTGACTAAACCCCAGCTCCACAGAGGAAAGCCGAGTGTTGAAATAAGCCAAGATCCAGTCAGGGGACCAAAGAAGGTAACAATGAGGTTTTAGGAGTAAGAGGCTGTATGGCCTAGTAGAAGGAGTTCTGTTTCTAGGTCCAAGGTATAATAGAATAGAGAACAAAATAAAGAAAGGAAGGAGTGAGGATATAGTTGGTTTTTAGTCATGTTCTCCCCTTCATGATGCCATTTGGGATTTTCTTAACAAAGATACCAGAGTGGTTTGCCATTTCCTTCTCCAGCTTGAAGAGGTGTGGGGCAGAGGTCAGGGGTGCTGGGACCCCAAGAATGCCAAGGCAGAGTTGCCTGGAATGAATTCACACACTCAAGCCATCTTTCGGTCAAGAGATAGTTTATTGTAATACCAATAGACACAGGCAAAGTTTCTTTGGGGAACTTGGAATCTAATGGGGGTGAATCTAGGGGGGATACTAATTAGGTAATTTAGGGGTCCAGGTGTCTTGGGAGCTATGGATGGGAGAGTGTAGAGAGTACACCAGTTATTGAGGGAGTTGTCAGAGGCATGGACCTTGGGGATCTGGTGTGAGGGAGAGTCACTGGGCCAGCCAGGGACAAAAATCCTTGGGCCAGGGATCCCTCTGTCTCTTCTGATAAGAGAATGTATTCTGCAACAAGAGAAAATTTTCTCATAGGACAGGGACCTATTGAGAAATTGGAAGGCTGGGGTCTGAGCACTCCATCAAGCTCATTTTACAGATGAGGAAACTGAGGCAAATAAGGTTAAGTGACTTGCCCAGGGTCACACTGCTAGTAAGTGTCCCAAGTTCAGATTTGAGCTCAGGTCTTCTTGACCCTGGATCTGGTGCTCTATCTATTATCAACCAGCTGCCCTTGGGGATAATTATGACTGATTTACTCTCCCTGGGGTCACAGCTTGGAATTTGACCCTTATTCCTTTTGAAGACTTTTCCTTTAGGACCCAGACTTGACCCTCCCTCTCCCAGGCATAGAGATCAGAAGTTCTGCAGATGATCTATGTACTCAGGAAGCCACCATCTCTGCCATTAGCTGGTGGTATGACATTATTCAAGTTGCTTAAGCACTCCAGGTCTCAGTTTCTTTTGGCCGTTAGCATATTCTCATGTGATTGTTGGGTGATATGTTAGGAGAAAAAAAAGTAGTGGGTTTGAAGTTGGGAGTCCTGGGTTCATCTGCTGGTTTCTGTCACTTAATACCCTAGAGACCTTGGACAAGTAATTTAAACTTTCTTAGGTACTCTTCATTTGTAAAATAAGGATGCTGGACTAACTGAGCTCCAAGGTTCTTTCCAGTTCAAAATATAATCAAGGCTCTTTCCAGTTTAAAAAGATATGAGGCAAAATGCTTTAAAAATGATTACGCCAAAAATCAGATTTAATACATTATTTTATTATGTTCCTCTCTCTAATCAGATACTGATGCTATGTGCTATAAGGACCTGGGCTTCAACTATAGGGGGACATGGAGCACAAGTAAAAGTGGGGCCGAGTGTGTCAACTGGAAGTCTAGTGGACTGTACTCCAAACAGTACAGTGGACACAGGCCAAATGTCCTCAGGCTGGGACTTGGGAACCACAACTATTGCAGGTGAATGAGACTTGTTTTGACTCTGGGAGGTTTTCTCCATGAGGTTAAACCTTGGTAACGTTGGAGATCAGGAGTATTTCTAATCCTCCCTCTGCCCTCTTACATTTAGGAACCCAGACAAAGGCTCCATGCCCTGGTGTTACATCTTCAAGAATGGATTTTATATTGCTGAGTACTGCAGCATCCCGCTCTGCTCAAAGGGTAAGTGCTAGAGGGGTGTATTTGATCTGACCATTCTCACTGGCCTTGATGGAGAGAGGAAACCAGTAGGTTGGGGGGTAAAGTGGCTGGGAGGACAGGACTGAAGGTCCTTCCTTCAGAGAAGAGCAAAAGAGGGGAACACGATGGTTTCTGACTTGTTTCAGTAGAAACAAAGTTAGAGGCTGTTCTGATTTTCAGAGGCAAGGAAAGAACAGGCTTTTGGCATAACTTGATTCAATTCAACAAACATTTGTCAGGCACCCACTGTATGTAGAGCACTGTTAGGCCAAACTGGAGAAGGGTAAGAAATGAATGTTAGAATGATGACTGGGTGAAGGGAAGTAGTTGAAATAAGACTGAGCCTGTATTGTGCAAGGCTTTGAATACCAGATTAAAGAGTTTGTATTTGGTTTGGTAGGCAATGAGGGGTCACTGAAATTTTTTAAGCAGAGAAGCACTAGATTATTTAGAACGCTAGTATAATCATCTGGGTAGCTAGATGGTTCAGAGGATAGAGTACCAGGCTTGGAAACAGGAAGACTCATCTTCCTGAGTTCAAATCTAGCATCAGACACTAGTTGTGTGACCCCGGGGCAAGTTACGTACCTCTGCTTGTCTCAGTTTACTCATCTGTAAAATGAGTCGCAGAAGGAAATGTCAAACCACTGCAGTATCTCTTGCCCCCAAATGGGGTCATGAAGAGTCAGACACTACTGGGACAACTAAACGAGAACAACAAACAATACAATCGTCCGGGCAAGAGAGGGGTACCTGTATTGGGGTCTGGCAATGTGAGTGAAGGGAAAGGAAAAAAATATTCTAAAAGATAATGTTGAGGAAGAATTGATTTGATTTTGTAACTGATAGGAAGGGGGAGAGGGTAAAGAAAAAGAAAGAGGTTTAATTAGGATTTAAGTGTCTAGGTGACTAGGATAATGATGAAAAAGGAGCAAAGTCAGAAAGAAGCAAGTATAGGTTCACAGAAGCATATTTTACTACTACAGAACTATTCTGGAATCTGGCAGTGAGTAAAGGTAAGAACTCAAGGGGAAACAAGTCACTCACATTGTATCATAGCACCCCTCATTCCATGTATCACTAATACCTTAGAAGTTGTGATTTGCAGTCGGTTTTGCCCCTTGTTGGTTATGCAGCTGTGAGGGACATTCTTTTTTTTTTTTCTTTTTGGAGGGGGGAAGGCAGTGCAGTTGGGATTAAGCGATTTACACAAGGTCACATGGCTATTAAGTGTTAAGTGTCTGAGATCGGATTTGAACTCAAGTCCTCCTGACTCCAGGGCCATTCTCTATTCACTGCACAACCTGGCTGCCCTGAGGGACATTCTTTAATCTCTCTGGGTCAGTTTCCCAAGATGTAAAATAAAGGAATTTGAAAAAATGATGGCTAAGGTTCCTTCTAGCTCCAAAATGCCAACTGATAATATTAAATGGAACAGTTTGTCAATTTTTTTCAATTAGAGAGAGAAGGAAGCAGTTTCTCCTGGGACTTGAGAGAATGAAAAAGAAATGATAAAATTTCAGATCCTCCTGAAAAGGAGAAGTTTGGCATCCCATCTCATCTTACCCAGCTCTGAGCCTCCCCAGAAAGGACTTATTATTAATTTGATTGATTATTTACTTTTTGTTTCACCCCTTTTTTCCCTTCTTAATCTAGGTACCACTGAAGAGTGCTATTTTGGAAAGGGCATATACTATCGGGGTACTCAGAGCAAAACTGAATCAGGCAATTCCTGCCTCAGGTGGGATTCCCAACTTGTGAAAATTAAATCTTACACAGCATGGAGGGAGAATGCATATGACTTGGGCCTGGGCAGCCATAATTTTTGCCGGTAGGTTTGTATTTGTATGTATGAGCCTGGCTTTTATGGGGGGAGGGGAGAGAGTAGGGGTAATATTTGATGTTTCAAGTTAAAATATTAATAGATTTTTGTGACCTTGTCTATCAGAAAATTCTAAGAATTTTCATATAGCTTCCATATCCTCACAAATTTCCTGTGAAAATAGATTTCGATTCTCATTTTCCTGATGGGGAAAAAGTCCCAGGCAAAGCAAGGCCAAGTAATTCTCTTGAATTCACAGTCTTTTAAAGAGTCAAATGTAGAACACAGGTGTCATGATTCCCAGCTATTGAACTGCTGTACAATTTATCTTTTCCCAAGTTCCTCTTTTCCCTTAAATCCTTTCTAAGAACAGTAGCTAGCATTTCTATAGCAATTTAAGGTTTGTAAAGCACTTTGCAAATATTCACTCATTTTATTGGGAGGTAGGTGCTATCCCTATTTTACAGATGGGGAAACTGAGGCAGAGAAAGGCTAATAGCCTATCTTAGGCTCTCTGAGTTAACAAGTATCTGAGGCAGGATATGAACTTGGGTCTTCCTGAATCCAGCTCCAGGCCTCTATCCACTGAGCTATCAAACTACCTCTATAAATAAACTTTTTTTCTACAAGTAAATAAGCAAACAGACAAACAGATTAATGCATGGATCTGTGATAGTTTTCCCAACATCCATTATATAACAATATAATTAATTCCTAAAAAATTATTTTTAGATTATATATGCTTCATCAGTTTGTTATCTAGAGGTAGTTAACATTCATGTTAGACTGAAGGGGCCCTAAATAGTTCTACAGAATTGATTTCCTTTACTAATATATATCAGTCAAGTTATTATTAAGTCTTCTTTGTTCTCCACAATTCTGTTATGAACATTGCTCCTAGAAGGGATTTGGGAGTTCAGGTGCCTCCCCTATACAGCTGGACTTCTCTGGGCCTTTTTAGCTAGTGGACAATAGAACATCACAACCCCGCTTAATCTTACTCAATTCAAAACACTTCAGTGGTCATGTGAATTTGTGGTTTTCTAAGTCAGTACGTGGCCAGCAGGGATTCATTCCTATTTGAGTTTGACATCACTGTATTTATTTATTTAGCTTTTTGGAGGGGGAAAGGCAGGGCAATTGGGGTTAAGCCCAAGGTCATATGGCTAGTAAATGTTAAGTGTTTGAGGCTGAATTTGAACACAGGTCCTTCTGACTCCAGGGCCAGTACTCTATTCACCTAACCACCCCTTGATATCACAGTAGAGGTCACAAGGTCCTTTCCAACTGTGAGAATTTTTTAAAATTCCTGTGATTTGCTCATTGAGAAAATCTTTATAGGTAAAATACTCTAACTTCTTTGCTTTCAGGAATCCCGACTATGACAGCAAACCCTGGTGCCATGTGCTGAAAGGCAGCCAATTGACATGGGAATACTGCGATGTGTCCAAATGCTGTAAGAGGCAGACTTTGGGCATTTTCTTTTCTCGCTTTCTCTAGCTCTTTCTCGTCACTTCTAGTTGGTCTGTGATTATAGCAACCACTCCTCTGGTGGATCAGGAGCTTGGGAGAAGCTAAAATATATTTTGCCATGTTTGTTCCTTATAACCTGACAATTAAGGAAAGTCAACACAGGTTTCCATTGCCCACTGAGTGGGGTGGGTGGGAGGTATTGGTAGTCTCCTGATAGCAATCTTGGGAAAGGTTTCAAGTGGATCTATCTCTCCCCTACCTCCATGAATACTCTGTAACCTCCCTCTCTCCCATTCTCCCTCAAAAACCTTTCCTTTCAGATTTTATCATGTGCTTCAGCTTGTACAGATCAAAGTCAGCAAGAGGGAGTGGGTGAAAAGAGAATAAAGCAGAGGAAAAGCAAGGGTTGCCACTTTATTTACAAATTTCCAAATTGTCCTTTGTATGCTCTATGTTCTGTCTAAATTGATTTATATGCTGTTCCCCAAATACAATACTCCATCTTCTGTCTCTACAATTCTTCACAAGCTGTCCTTCATGTCAAGAATGGTCTTTATTCATTCAACAACCATTTATTAAGACCTAACTCTTAATGATAGGCCCTATGCTAGTGCTGGGAATACAAAAACAAATGAAATGGTCCTTGCCCCCAAGAAAATTGTGCTCTGTTGGGGGAAATACTATGTATATAGAAAATTAAAAACAAATATATGTATATATACATACATATCTATACATATGTATACATATATGTATATTTACGTGTGTGTGAAGAGAGATGGAGAGAGAAAGAGACAGAGATGGAGACAATGAAGAGAGAAATAGAGCAAGACAGACAGATGGACAAACAGAGAACAATAGAGAGACAGAGTGCGAGTCATTTCTGGGGAAAGGGCACTAACCACTGAGGGGATGAGGTGACCTTTGAAGGAAGCTAGGGATTCTGAGAGGCAGAGGGGAGGAGAGTGCTTAAGAGGCATGGGGGCTAGCCTGTACAAAGTCATGGTGGTGGGAGATGGGAATGGCAAGGATACCAGTTTGTCTAGGATGTAGTGCCCATGAAGGAGGGTAGGGTACAAGAAACCTGCAAAGGTAAGCTGGCACCATATTACTAGGAGCTTTTCATCTTGCAACTCCTAGTTGCCTTCAAGCCTGGGCTTGAAAAGGCCTTTCCTAATTTACCCCAGTTCTTAGTGCCCCCCCCCCATTATTTTGGATTTATTTTGTATAGACCATATTTTCTTATCTGCAATCACATTTTATTTTACCCCTTCTCCCCAATAGAATATAAGCTCCTTGAGGGCAGGGGAGAGATTGCTGTGACCCGAGGTGGTTGTGGAAGAGGTGGTATTCACGTTGGGTCATCAAAGATGGGTAGAGGAAAGGAGGAAAGAGGAGAAGAGAGAGTAGAGGTGAGGGGAGAAGAGAGGGCTTTGTAGGCTAGGTGAATAACACGTTTCTTGTAGTCTTCTCCATTTTGTATGCTTATAGAGACTATCTATTTTGCCAGAGCTCAGAATACTAAAATTGGGAACCAAAATGGCTTCCCAAGAATACTTGCAGACTTTTGCAAGGTCTGACCTCCTCCCTTTTCTTTGTATTTTCCTTCTCCCCAGCTACTTGTGGCCAGAGGCAGTATAAAGAAAGCCAGTTTCGAATTAAAGGAGGCTTCTTTGCCGACATCACATCTCATCCTTGGCAGGCTGCCATCACGACCATGGACCGGAGATCCCCTGGGAAAATACATTTTCTGTGTGGAGGAATACTGATTGACTCCTGCTGGGTTCTCTCTGCAGCCCACTGCTTTCAGGAGAGGTAAGAATGAGGAAAACCCACAAGTTATTCTTCTCTAGACATTGAAACCAGAGGAAATTTTTACAGAAAGTCTGACAGCCAGAGGAATATTCATCTAAGGGAATGGCAATTTGTCTGCAGTTATTCTTAATTTTCTTTTATTGGTCTGGACCTATGATTTCATTAATGAGCAGGGAATTCCTGGTGAGGAAACTCCCTCTACCACTTCATTTAGAAAACCATTCCCTAAAGTCTTAGGAAATTGTCTAGGAGTACTGAGAAGTTGTGACTTGTTTGGACACATAGTCAGCATGAGTCGTAAATGGGACATGAACCTAGGTTTTCTTCACTCTACAGCCACCTCTCTCAACTATGCCATAATGTCTTTCTACAGTTCAACCTTTTGCAATGCCTGAAGATGGTCCAGTTCTGGGCCAGCCCTGGGAGTGCAGATCCAGACCATTACTCCATTTCCTAGTTTGGAATGGTCCCAGATTGTGACTGGTCTTGGGGAGGTTGGGAAATTTCCATTCACCTCAGTAAATAGTATCAACTGTATGATCTCAGGAGTCTTTAAACAAAGTTGAAGAGTAGTTGGAGGTGGGGGATGTTGCAGAATTGAAGAATGAAGCCACCAAAGCTTGGGTCAAATCTCTTGAAACTGCTCAAGTTGTCCATTGGGCAATTTCTCATTAGGTAGTCCAACCCTGGTCTATTTGTAACAGCAAAATGACTTTTTTCCCTTTTTCTAGATTCTTTTCTAAAATAATAGAATAAAGAATGATGAGTAATAATAGTCTAGAGAGTTAATTCCAATCATGCAAGTACTAGATACTATGTATTTCCATTGCTTTAGTTTTTATTAATTAGGAGTTAACCCAATTACAATAACCCAAGGGGAGTTGAGTATCCTCTATGCACATGGTTTTCAAGGATGGATTGGCATTCAGAGATTTGTGCTTCATACAAGCATAGGATTGAGAACTGGAAAG
>NW_027187378.1:36538212-36626466 GCF_028583685.1 Petaurus breviceps papuanus
TGTGTGTGTATTTGTGGGTGTGTGTAGGGGAGTATAGCTGGAAATGATTATGATGTATAAAATAAAAGGCATCAATCAGATCTTTTTTCCAAAATTTTAAATAAAAGAAGTTAAAATGATAGAGCTGTTGGGCTGCTACATAATGACTCCTCTTCCCTGACTCTATCATAGGATTTTAGACTAAAAGCAAATGATAAAAATAGCACTGGGGCTAAGCATACTGAGTTATAAGTTGGGTTTTTTCTTCTTCTTTCTGAACCATTCCCAGATCATGGGATATGCTCATTGCATTACAATCTGGTGATGACATACATAGGCTTTTGAGCCAGAAAAGGATCCACAATGTTGTGTTAATGAATAAAGCAAGTACACCAGGGTTCCTACTGGTTTCAAGGTCTGATCTCCAAAGGGACAAACTCTCCAGAAAGCTTCTGTCCTGTGGGACAGTGAAGATTTTGCCATGTTTCACCTGAAGAGTTGAACACTTAAAGAATCCTAGGCTACCTTGGGATCTTCTTGTCTCTTCCCAATGTTACATGAAGCTGAAGTCCTTTCTGAATTCCAGTCCTGTATCTTACCAACTGCCTCCTCCACCTGCCTACTGGACGTCTCTACGTGGGTGTTCCACAGGCATATCAATCTCAGGATGTCCAAAACAGAATTGCTTTTCCCTCACAAACTCATCCCTCCAAATTTCTCTGTTACTGATGATGGTACCACTATCCTTCTAGTTACCAAGGTTCACAACTTTGGAATCGTCTGATTCCTCTCTCCCTCAACCTTCATTTTCAAGTAGTTGCCAGAACTTGTCAATCTTGCCTCCCCAGCCCTCACAGCTGTTCCCTTCCTTCCACTCGAATAACCTCCATCCTAGCTCAGGCCTGCATTAACATTAACTAGCCTACTAGTTGGTCTCTCTGCCTTCAGTGGCTCCTGTCTCCAGTACCTTCAATACATCTGCTGCTCAGTGGCATTCCCTATTTAAAAATCTTTAGTAGCTCCTTATTGCTCACTGGATAAAATGCAAACACTTCGGTCTGGCATTTAAAACCCTTCCCAATCAATCTGACTCTCACCTTATTTCCTTTACACATTTTCTGTTCCAAACTGGCCCGTTTGCTTTTCTTTGTATACACAATTCCATGTCAAGTCAACAAACATTTTTCTAAACATTTATTTTGCTAAATATTTGCCAATTATATTTTAAGTAGTATTTTTCCAATTATATATAAAGACAATTTTTAACATTCTTTTTTTATAAAATTTTGAGTTCCAAATTTTTTCTCTCTCTCCCTGCCCTTCCCTCTCTCCTCTCCCCACTTTAGATGGTAAGATATAGCTTATATATGTACAATCATGTAAAACCTATTTCCATACTGTGAAGGAAGAAACAGTTTACCAAAAAAAAATTTATAATTTGCAAAATGAAAAATATGTATTTATTTTCTCTTGCCTTCTTTTCTTGGCACAAATGGAAATATAAGACCATCTTACCTCAATCTCATAAAACCCCCTGGCTTCTTTGGGTCTTTCTCCTAGCTGGGACCTCCTAATGGGTGTTTTCTTGATTGCTCTAATTATGAAATAGTTTTATCTTTCCCCCTTGAAATTATTCTATATTACTTTGTATCTTTGAAAATGCTTCACATTTACATATTTGCATACTGGTTGTATCACCCTGGTAGAGTATAAGATTCTTGAGGGTATTGACTTTCATTTCTATCTTTGTCACTCACAAAGTACACATGGTGTTGTTATTGTTTGGTTGTTTCTGTCATGTCTGACTCTTTGTGACCCCATTTTGGGGGTAATCTTGACAAAGGTACTGAAGTCGTTTTCCATTTCCTTCTCCAGCTCATTTTACAGATCAGGAAACAGCCCAACAGGTTACTTGCCTAGGGTCACACAATTAGTAAGTTTCTGAGGCTAGATTTGAACTCAGGAAGATGAGTTTTCCTGACTCTAGGACTCTATTCACAGCACAACCAAGCTGCCCCAGTATACAGAGTAGGCACTTGATAATGTTTTAAAATTGAATCTCCAACCCACTTTCCTACTCATACGACGCCTAAGAAGTTTTTGTAACAATAATCATCTAAGCACTAAGACCTTTTTCTTCAACAGGTTAAAAGTCCATGAACTTAGGGTGGTTCTAGGCAGGACCTATCGGGAGAAGAAAGAAGAGGATGAACAAGTGTTTGAAGTGGAAAAATACATCGTCCATGAAAAATTTGTTTCAGAGACTTTTGACAATGATATTGGTAAGATGGACCTTCCTTAGATTTTCCCCCTCTGAAATCTTACTCTTGTCAATGCATGCATGCTCACCCTTTTTAGTTCCTCGTCCTTTATAGTACTGTTCTGAAAATGGAAATGTGTGTGTGTGCGTTTGCACAGAGGACTTAGCTCACTCTTCCTTGTTTCTCTTTTCAGCTATCTTGCAGCTGAAATCTAAATTTGACTCATTACAATGTGCCCAGGAAACTAAGTCAGTCCGGACCGTCTGCCTTCCTCCTGCCGGCCTGCAGATGCCTGACTGGACAGAATGTGAGCTGTCAGGCTATGGAAAACACGAGGAAAGTAAGTGCAGTACCCACTGGTTATAGGAAGTTCCTAACTGTAACACTTCTGCAGGATACCATGAGATGTTAGAGTAGAGTGAACCAGGAAGACAAGGAGCCAGGAGATCTGGGATCTAGACCCTGCCCACTCCCTCCCTCCCTTTAGGCAAGTTATCAGCTCTCTATGTCTTTACCCGTACCTTTGCACAATGACACCATGCTTACCTATCTCATGGAATAACTTTGCAGGTCAGAAAAGAGAATGAATATGAAAGTGCTTTGTGAAGAGTAATTTTTACTCACCTCTTGGCAGAGAAGGGATGGACTGAAGGGACAAGATGAGACAGATAATTTCAGAAATAGTGAATGTGCTGATGTGTTTGCTTGGTTAATGTGTTAAAAGGAAAGGCTTCTGTTAGGAGGGGGTGGGGGAGGTCAGTGAGTCAGTGAGAAGGCTGGAGCTGAAAAAAAAAGCATGAATAAAACATTTTTTTTAATATGCAGAAGAAGAAAACAATCATGTTCGAAAGGGGACACAAACTGGGCAATTTTGTTATAAAACTTTGATAAATTTAACATTCACTTTTTTTTTTTTGGAGGGGGGAAGGCAGGGCAATTGGGGTTAAGTGACTTGCCCATGGTCACATGACTAGTAAGTGTTAAGTGTCTGAGTTCAGATTTAAACTCAGGTCCTCCTGACTCCAGGGCTGGTGGTCTATTCACTGCACCACCTAGCCACCCCAACATTCACTTTTAAAAGTCAAATTGTACAAATTATACTTTACAAGAAGCAGCTAAGTGATGCAGTGGGGTAGAGCCACTGGGCTTGCAGTCAGAAAAACCTGAGTTCAAATCCAGCCTCAGACACGTAGGAACTGTGTGACTGTGGACAAGTCATTTAACCTCTATTTGTCTCAATCCACTGGAGAAGGAAATGGGAAAGCATTACAGTATCTTTGCCAAGAAAAGCCCATGAACAAACAGTATTGGTGTCCACAGGATTACAAAGAGTCAGATGTGACTGAACAACAACAATGAACTTAGAATCTTTTTTGCTTTTCCTCATATGATGAAATGTTTACATCAGTAATTAAGTTCACAGTAAAAAAAATAGTAATGATATGAGATGTCTAGCACTCTACAGAGGGTAAGGATTGAGAAACAATCCCATCTCTTTTCTTGTAGGAAGGAACCAAAGTTATACCAGAAATCATGAAACCATTTCTGTCTCTTGCAGCCTCTCCCTACTACTCTGAGAGACTAAAGGAGGGCCACGTACGTCTGTACCCATCCAGCCGCTGCACGTCACGGCACCTGTTTAATAAAACGATCACAGAGAACATGCTCTGTGCTGGGGACACAAGAAGTGGTGGGAAGGAAGTAAACCTACACGATGCCTGCCAGGTAAATTGGGTTTTCTCCATCACTCAGATTACTGGGGTATAGGAAAAGAAGGTTTTAGCCAAAGAAAACACCAGTCAGAATGGAATAAATGCATTTAATCTCAAGAAGCCAATGTAAACCTCAGGGAGGGTAGGTGAGAGCCCTTGAGACTAGTGGAAAGGAAAGGCCAAAGACTCCTAAACTAAATAAATTGTAAGAAATTTCCTTAGTTTCTGGGAAGGAAACCCCACCTGTTGCTGGATTTCCTGCAAGCCCATTCAGTGAACGGACTGTTGCAATGACAAATGAAACCCAAACAGGGGCAGTGTGGTCCAGTGGGAAGAGGGCTGAATTTAGGAGTCAGAGAACCTTGGGGGAGGTTCAGTTTCCAGCTGGTTCAGTTGCTGGCCCTTCTGTTTACTTTGTTGTGAGGATAAAATGACATAATAATTATAAAATGGTCCTGGAATAGAGTAGGCCCTATATAAATGTTAGCTATAGTTATTTATTAACTAAATATTAGATATAATTGTATATAAATTATAATAAATATATAATATTTATTAATTATATGTTAGCTGTTGTTATTTCATCTCTCTGGGCCTCTGTTTCCTTATCTGTAAAATGAGAAGACTGGCTTGAATGATCTTCTAGTTCTAATATTCTGGAAGTTACATGAGAAATTCCTGATTTCTACAGGTGCTGGGGAATGGGTATCTCCTTTGAAAAGGGGCAGGAGCTACACCTTAGGCAGTGAGGTAATACAGTGGATACAGTGTTAGGTCCGAAGTCAGTCCTGCCTGCAGCATTTACTGTATGACCTGGGCATTCTGCTGGCCTTAGGTTCTCCACCTGAAAAATGGGGATGATAGGGGTGGCTAGGTGGTGCAGTGAATAGAGCATGGGCCCCAGAGTCAGGAGGACCTGAGTTCAAATTCGGCCTCAGACACTTAACACAAAAAAACTAGCTGTGTTGTGGCGGCTAGGTGGCTCAGTGAATAGAACACCGGTCCTGGAGTCAGGAGGACTTGAATTCAAATCCGGCCTCAAACACTTAGCCGTGTGACCTTGGGCAAGTCACTTAACCCCAATTTCCCCTCCAAAAAATAATGGGGATGATAATAGGTTTGTTTTGAGGGTTAAATAAGATAACATAGGTAAACTGCTTCATAAACCTTAAAGTGCTTGACAGTTATAGTTCTTGAGAAATACTGGGGAGAAGTATGATGATGTAAAAAAACAGAAGACATCAATAAAAACTTATTAAAATAATAATAGTCCTTATGCAGACCACTTGATAAATATTATCTTATTTGATCTTCACAACAACCCTGGGTGATAGGTGCTATTATCAGGCTCATTTTATAAATGAGGAAACTGAGGCATGCAGGGGTTAAATAATTTGTTTGGGGTCACACAGCTAGTCTGGGGCCAGATTCCATCTCGGGTCTTCCTGACTCGAAGGCCCACACTCTAACCATTGCACTATTGTGTTGCTACATAAATGCTAGCTTTCACTCCCAGAACCCGCATTTATTAAGGAAAAGGGAACCAGCATTTACAAATATTATCTCATTTGATCTGCACAAAAACCCTAAGGGGTAGGTGCTATTATTAGCCTGATTTTACAGGTAAGGAAATTGAGGCAGAGACTTGCCTAGAATACTTCACAAATATTACCTTTTTTTGATCTGTGTAATAACCCTGAGAAGTAGGTGCTGTTTTTAACAGGGGAGGAAACCGAGGCAGACAGAGTTGCATACAGTCACACAGCTAATAAATATCTTAAGTCACATTTGAACTCAGGTCTTCCTGGCTCCAGGCTCAGCACTCTACCTCCTATACCCCCTAGCTGTCTCTTACATGTTGTTTTATTTGGTAGAATAATAAGGAATATTTCATTTTTGTAAAGACAAAAATTGATACAGTGAGAATTTAATGAGTGCTTGTGGACTGATTACACTCCAATGATATTCAGAGCACTGTGCCAATCACCAAACGAGATAGAAAGCTTTTCATAGATCTTTGAGGAAGTTTGGAGGAAATAGGATATGGAAGATTTTATGTCCTGGAGAAACGGAATCAAAATTGCACAATCAACCAACCGAGACTCTGAAAAAGACAAGTTGTCCAGGAGGTCTGTGGGTTGGCATTCCTATGTGATAGAGTACTCACATTCTATAGTAACACAGTGCTGGGCATAAACCAGGCCTGCCAGCTGAATGATTCAGCTGGAAAATTGAGCATGCACTCCATATGGAAAGAGCTCTGGCTTTGTATTCAGAGGCCTGGGGGTTGAATTCCAGTTCTGTTATTTACTACCTGTGAGACTGTGGCCAATTCCCTTCTTTTTAGATCTCAGTTTCCTCATTTATAAAATGGGAGAGTTGGACCAGGTGGTAGTCTGAGGTTTTTTCTAACTGAATGATAGGATCCGAGGATCAGAGCTGCAAAGGACATATAAGTTTTCCAGTCCAACTCTCCCATTTTACAGATGAGGAAACTGAGGCTGAGGGAAGCAATTTTAATTTCTCTGGGCAATTAGAGACAGCTAGATGTTGAAGTGGACAGAACACTGAGCCTGGAGTCAGAAAGACCTCAGTTCAAATTGGAACTCAGATATTTATTAGCTTTGTGACCCTAAGAAAGTCATTTAACCTCTGTTTGCCTCAGTTTCCTCAACTGTAAGGTGAAGCACCTGCCTCCTAGGGTTTAGGGTTGTTGTGATGAGATAATATTTGTAAAGCGCTTGGCACCACCAGGCCTGGCACATAATGGGTACATTTTTAACGTTTGCTTCCTTCTTTCTTTCCTTCCAAAGTCACTCAGACAGAGCTAGGGTTTAAAACCTAGTTCCCCTGACTCCAGATCCAGGACCCTTCCCATTTGACCTTGATGGCTTCCCAGTAGAGCAAGTCCTGGACTTGGGAGACAAAATATCTGGGTTTAAATCCCAATTACACTACTTAATAGCATAAAGAGCAATTCAGGCCATCTAATCCAATTGCTTCCTTTTATAGATGAGGAAATTAAGATTTTAATGAAGTTAGATGATGTGCCCAAGGTCACACTGGAAAGAGGCATTTTTTTTCTCTTTGAAAGGTTTTCAAAGTAAGAATCTTACAATTATTTTTTAAGTAATGGGGGTGATTAGAGAGCTCTCCACTCCACCCTGGCTCCTTCCTACCTTTCCAGAGTTCTGACACTTCATTCCTCTCCACATACCATTTGATTCAGACACGGGCATTCTTGCTGTTCCTCGCACATGACAGACACTCTGTCACCTGCCTCTGTGACTCTGTTCTTCCTCCTCATCTCCATCTCCTGGCTTCCCTAGCTTCCTTCAAGACCCAAGGTGACTCTCGCCTTCTTCAGGGGGATTTTCCTATTCCTGTTCCTCTGTTAGTACCCATTCACCCTGAATACATCCTGTAGGTACCATAGTTTGCACACTGTCTCTCCTACTATAATAATAGCTAACATTTATATAGGTTTATGTGCTAAGCATTTGATGGCTATTATCCCATTTGAATTTCACAAAAGTCCTGAGAATGCGGGCACTAATGTGAGGGCAGGATTGTGACTTTTCTTTGTGTTTTGTTGTCATTGTTCAGTCGTGTTGGACTCCTTGTGACCCCGTTTGGGGTTTTCTGGGAGGAGATACTGGAGTGGTTTTTGCCACTCCTTTTTCTGGCTAATTTTACAGATGAGGAAATTGAGGCAGTGACTTGCACAGGATCACATGCCTAGTCATTGTGTCTGAGGCTGAATTTGAACTCTGGACTTCCTGACTCCAAGCCCAGCGTTCTACCCGCTGTCCACCTAGCTGCCTCTTTCTTTGTTCAACCAATTCTTAGTTCAGTGCCTGGCACATAAGTACTTAAAAAAGTTTGTTGACTGACTGACCAAGCATGCTAAATGGGTTTGTCTTTGAAGGCTCCAATCTAGCGGATCAAGGAAGGATTCTTTGCATTTTCCCACAGCTAGTGGCTTCAATAAATGCTTAATTGTCTGAACACTGTTGATTTGTCACTGGTTCTAACCACTGCAAAAGCTGCAATTAAAAAATACATATTATAGGACCAAAACAATGCTTTATACATAGCAAGCGCTTAAAATATATATGTTGTATTTTAAGACACTTTTTTGGCAAGGGAAAGCTAAGTGGCACAGTGGATAGAGCACAGGGCTGGAGTCAGGAAGACCTGAGTTCAAATCCAGCCTCTGACATTTTACTAGCTGTGTGTCCTTGGGCAAGTCACTTAACCTGTTTTGTTCTGTTTCCTCAGCTGTAAAATGGAGATGATTATAGAACCTACCTCCCAGCGTTGTTGTGAGAACCAAATGAGACATTTGTAAAGCCCTTAGCACAGTGCCTGGCACATAATACTATATATTATTATATGTAATAAATAATATAAATATCATATCTATATATCTAGGCCATACAAGACTATATATTGAAATGGAAATATTTTACCTCAATCATTTTTCTATATCAAGTCTAAAATGGATGGGTCGGGGCCTGATTCACCTCAACCTTCACTTAGTAACAATTTAGCTATTTAGGCAGGGTCTCCAGGACTTTGCAAAAGATGAAGAGTATTTTTTCAGGAAATTGACTGCAAAAGAACAAAGGCGATTGCCTGTCATTATTAAGAACTATTCTGGTCCCCACAGCACTGCTCGCACTCTCCAGACATGGTGGCAATGCTCATCTGGGTGGCTAAGGTGGTTTATTGATCTGTCCTCCCATTGCAGGGTGACTCCGGAGGACCTCTCGTGTGCATGAAGGATAACCGTATGCATCTGATTGGGATCGTCAGCTGGGGCATAGGATGTGGAGAGAAAGATGTTCCAGGTGTATACACCAAGGTTATCAATTACCTCAAGTGGATCGAGGACAAGAGGAGGCTGTGAACAATTAAAAAAAAAAGCAATTGTCCTCATAATTTAGTGGTCTCCCATCTACTTCCCTCTCAGATGAAGCACTGAAAAGACTAAAGTGCAGCTTTTTATTTTTTCAATCAGATTTCTCCATAAACTGTCATACAGTGAAAAATAGGAGAGGAAGAAAGAGAAGGAGTGAGCATTTATTTTCTAAGGTACTTTTCCACTTTGGAAGTTATCAGGAGTTAAGGTTTGGTTTTAACTTGCAATCTGTCAGGAGGAAACAAAGAAAGATGAATTGCAATCACCCTGGGGAAATATCACCACCTAGGGACAGATGGGCAGATAGACAAGCAGACCAGAAGATGGGGAGAAGAAAAAAATCAAGCATGAGGTTAGAAAAATGTTTAGGAAAAAACAATATCGCCATAGTGAGAAATAAGGAAAATAAAGAAATTAAGGGAGAAAAGGATGTCATTAGTTAAGAGTGTGTGCCAGGGAATCCAGAGAATGCCCCACTGGGACTTTAGGTATCAGTGACTCACTGGTTGGCCAGTACAGGGATTCTGGTTTTCTCAGATACTGAAGAGCCTTCCAAACAATTCCATTATCCCCATGGTTTCTTTTCCCCATTTGACAACTGCTGAATGACATTCCTGGCTTCTGGGTACACTGTAAATCTTTTCATGTGTTACTACTTTTTAATCTGCTTTGTTGACTCGGGCAGAATTTATATCATTGTAGGGACTGATCTCTTCAGTATATTTATAGCGATCTATATTTTTGCTTGTATTCGTTAGTGACACAATTCTGTACCATATTTCTTCAATATAATAAAAAGATATATTTTTCACATTGTTGACAAACAGTACTGTGTGTTTAGTTGCCCAGCATGGGGTGGTAGTATCCGCCTGCCTGTTCCAACTATCATCACACTTTTAGGAAGCTTTCGTAACTTCAGTTTGTCTCAGACCTAAGCATCACCTTGATGAATCATCTGTAGCCCTAATGTTGGTCTGGATCAGAGGAGATGATATGAAATCTCCATCAGAAAAAAAACAACACCTGCAATATTGTACCCAAGTACAGTTATCCCTTTCACATTGTGACTTTTCCCATTGTGGTTTTGATATATCATGGGTTGGCATGAGAAATTAAATGGGAATTTTGGGGGAGTTTTGCAGAAGCCACAGATGGCATAAGAAGGCCAGCAGATCACAGAGATAATTTAAAAACTCAGAAATACATAAAATATATGTATAGTATTGCATCATAGCAACATATGCTATCTTTTAATACTGTAATAATTCAGACTTTTCCAGTACGAAGGGAGGGCCAAATATTATTACATGAATTTTCCAGATCACAGGGTAGGGGTGGTGGGGTGGGGTGGGGGTTCCCACGCCCCTGACCCCCATGATGTGGAAGGGGTAACTATTTCTAGTCTCTTCTCCCCTTATTTCCAGTTTGCCTTTGCTCACAGATGCAGCCTAGACCTCCTCCTCCTTCTCCTCCTCCTCAGTAGAGCCTGTTGTCTCTGGAGTCAACAACACCCTGTATCCAAGAATAAAACTGATGATCCTGTACTAGCTTTTGGATATATGCTGACACAGATGCAGAGAAAGGGGAGAAGGAAGGTGACAGTTTTCTACTATCTCTTGAGATATTGTCAGATCTGTTCAGTTCAGCATTTTCTTGGTAGAAAAGCAGGTTCAGCTAAAAAAAGAGAGAGAGAGAAACGAAGAGGATATATTTTGTTTGAAGCCTTGGGGCACAATTTGGGAAAAAGAACTCCTCTAAAAATTTGGACTCATACCCAAAGCCAGTTAAATACATGCAGACCACAGAAACTTGAGTCATAGATTTTTGACTTTAGGATGCCTAGGTTTTGACTTTCCCTGAATCAGTGCCAGACATGCAACTGAGCCATTTAAGAAAAACATAGATCGAAGAGAACAGTGTGGCAAGAATCCCAGGCTGCTGCATCTGGCAAGAATTCGAGCAGATCCGACCCCCACCCCCACCTCACCATGCATGGGGCAGGCTTTGTTCCGACACTTTGCTTAATGAAATGAACTGAAGAAGTATGGCCTCCTGGGATGGAAATGCAAAGTTAAAAGACTCCAGCATTCCTCTGAGTGAAGTCCTGGAAACCACAGACTATGTCAAGACAATAGCTCAGAAAAGGTCACTGACTCAGTTATAGGGCAGACACAGAGCCCAGCAAGGAGGGGTCATGTGAGTTACGCTAAAATGTACTCAAACAGCATGATGTGATCTGTTAGCAACACTCTTGTTTAGAGTAGCTTTGGGCAGGATGATTCAGGATGAAATATCCAAAGTGGGGTGAGAGGGAAAAGGCAGAGAAGGAAATCAAACATTTCTTCCTAGCTATCACTTGCTAACACATGGCTTCTAAAGAAGAAAGCTGCCACAATCAGTGAATAAGTATGATTTTCTGCCAATGGCGCTAAAAGTCTCATTGAACAAAAGGGAGAGGGACCCACAGATGACTGGAGCTGGCCCATAATCCTAGGCCTGCCTATCAAAGCATGTCATAGGCTTTCTCATTCAACATTGAGTCAAAGAATCGGATTTAACAAAGCTCCCTAGTGTTAGCATTTTGAGGAAATTTCAAAGCTTGAAGTTAAGCTCCCTTTAAAATACAAAATATTTTCAATCATTTGCTTGTCACTGGCATTAAGTCACCACCTACTGGTCAGAGAAATAAAGTGCTAGTATTGTGACAAATAGTTGTTTGTTTTTTTTTAGTTACATTTATTTCTATCAAAATATCCTGGCCCATTTAAAAGCTACTAAGATGGAAAGACGGGGTATGGAAAGTGTGGACATACCAAGAGAAATCTGTGACCAGCGTACAGTGACTACTGTGCAACGTAGGTCTGTCCTTGCCAGTTCCTACTTGATTAACACACATCTCCCTACTCCCTCCAGGATCAAATTGAAAGTTCTTTGGCATTTAAAGCTCTTCACAACCTGACCCTAACTTTCCAGTCTGTTCCTCTCCTCTCCTCTTCACCCATTCCATGATCCAACCCCACTGGGCTTCTCACCCAAGACATTCCATCTGACAGTTCCTTTGCACTTACTAGCTACTCCTCATGCCTAGAATGCTACCACCACTACCCTGACATGCCCCTACTTTTGACTTTGAGAATCCCCAAGGTTCTTTATGACTCAGCTCAAGCCTCATGTCTTCCATCCAAGGAGGCTTTTTCCTGGTCCCCCCAGCTGCTAGTGCTGGCCCCTCTAAGGTTACTTTCTATCCTCTATCTTGTACACCCCAATTTATATATTGTTATGTCCCCCATTAGAATATAAACTCCTTGAGGGGAGATTTTGCTTTGTATCCCCAGAGCTTAAGACAGTGCCCAGAACATAGTAAAGTTTAATAAATGCTTACTGATTGACAGCTACCTCCTACATATTTATTTAAGTGAATTTCAAAAGACAGCTAGCAATCCCAAGGCCCTCAGTGATAGCATCTTTCAAGAGGGTACTAATCTCCACTGTTAGTTTAATTAACAGTGCAAGTACAAGTTAGCAAGAAGGTACTAGATTAGGAACTAGATCTAAATTCTTAGATCTGGACTTGTCATTAACTCTAAGACCCTTAGCAAATCATAATTTAGTTTTCATGACTGTAAAATGAGGTTAATACTCTCTGCTTTTACAAGAGACCCTATCAAAAATAGAAGTACTTTTAAGGTTTTTTTTAGACAAAAGCAGTAACCATCGAAACCATATAGTATACATAGTAATATATAATGACAGTCACTATATATCACCATTAAGAACTTCCTCAGATGGGACATTCATAGCGTCCTACATGGGTTTAGAGATGGAAGACATGTTAGAGATCATACAGTTCAACCCCATCATTTCATGAATGAAGAAACTGAGGCCCCGAGAGACAGACTTGTCCTTGTGATTTGTCCATGAACATAGTGTTAGTAAGTAGCTGGGTTGGGATTCTGAGCCAGGCCCTTTGACTCTAAGCTCAGTGCTTTTGCTACCATGCATTTGTGGTAGGCCACATGAAACAAAACACCTGGGACACAGAGTTCTGGTAAAATTAACCTTTACTGAGGCTTGGGTGAGCATCCAGTTCTGTCTGTGCTAAACACATGGCATCTGAAGAGCTCTGAGACAAGCCGGCATCACTCATGCCAACAGCACACAGAGCTGTGTGGCTGGAACAATGGACCACTACACACCAGCGATCCACTACACAGCTCATAGATGATGATGATCCTACTGTGACTTTATATGTTTAGCATTGCACTCAGGAGGATGCCCCCCTTCCTCTTAGGTGTTTTGCCTGCAATTAGCATGAGTTGCTCAAGAGGAAAGTGAACAGCCTCTGGAATTTTAGATTTATAAACTCACACATATGCAGTAACAACAGGAATATATCACACTATGGAAAACAACGCACTGGTTACACTGTCATCCCAGGAAGCCGAGACGTCATTCAGGGACCTGGGAAGAGGTGAGTCTAAGTGCTACAGAATTCCTAAAAAGGGGGACTCCAAAGCTCATGTGATTCCACAGCAGGTTTTGAGCCCAAGTCAGATTCTGAAGTGAGACCCAACTGCTGTTTGCACAGTACCTAGGACACAAAGTAGAATGCCTAGGGAAGTTGGGAAAGAAACACATTTCTCTATTCACAGCACAGTTCAACCCAGAGGAAAAATACAGTGCAATACAAAGTTACATACTATTCATTAGCAAAAACAAGTCCAGAAAAGTAAAGACTTATGGAACTGAAAATTCACAGAAGTATCAGCAAAAATAGGATCAGGAAATAGATTTCTTTTACTTCTTTCTATCCACCACTCCTGCCAGGAAACAGGGAATAGCACCTTCATTTAAGCTAAAAATGAATGTTCATGGCTTTTTAATATCTAAATCAATACTACATATATTCCCTTGAACAATTATGAAAATTGCAAGCCACTTAGTCACCCAGTGACTGAGAACAAAGACTAAGTAACTGTTAAGCAACCATAGCATGTTCTTCATGATCCAGGTGGCCAGTTCTGACCTCCTTAAGAATAGAACTTGAATTTTTTTTCTGCATGGAATCTAGCCGTATAACCTGTGCCCCAGACCCTTCATTTCCCAATACTGAGACATCCCTGAACAAGCTAGGCTAAAATATGTGGGGTCAACTTTCCCCAACCCTCTTCACCTTGTGAAAGCTAGATATCAGAAAGGAAGTTAGTGAAAGTGTAGTGAGTTAAATTATTTGGGGTTAGGCAAGGAGGAGTGAGAATTGTACAGCTTGTCTAGCCACTAGCTACGAGAGAGGCTCAGGTATTCTCTTCTCCCTTTCTGCCAATGATGGAAGATCTTACCTCCTCTGAATATTGAGATTAAAAATAATGGCCAGGACCTCATTAGAGTAATTTGTATAGGATTCTAGGTCTGCAAAAACAATTCTTTTTTACTGGGTTTTAGCATTTTAGTGATAGGTTTAAAACAATTTTGAGAATTCCCAGTTTATCACCCCAGTCCAAATTTAGTGAATATCTGACAAGTAGAGAAATCTATATATAAGAAATTAACCAAATCGACACTCATTTCTTTCTGCCCTCCTCTGAATGGGGTCTTTAATTACTTCCCATATCATTCATCCTCCTTCATATAACCTCCCTTACACAAAACTGTCCTCCAGGGATTTCTTATTCCTTCCCTCAAGTCCACAGTTGACCCTTCCTTGGCTAATATTCACCATTATTCAAATGATTGAACTTTCTTATCACTATCTTTTAGAAAGTACTATTTTCCTAGCTTTAAAAAGAAAGGTCAGGCAAGCAACATATGCCAGCCTTCTTCAGGAAACAGATTAAAAAGAGTTAAATATAAAGTCAAACAAATCTGCCATGTCTCATCTCCTCTTTGAGAATGAAATTATTACTGATTCAACTTCAGATAAGTCCAGTTCTCCTAGTGACTCTCTCCCTTGATTTGTTCAGTGAGACGAAAGGCTCAGTAGATTCAACACAGAGAAAGGGAGAGTGTTTGTTGTCCCGAGAAGAAACTGATGTGCAGAAGACAGGCTGGTTCTTTACTTCTGGGTAAGACAAAATGGAAAAAGTAATTGTGGCTCTCCCCTCAATCTGCTATTCTCTTCTCAGGTTCGGACTTGAAACTTCCCAGCTTTGGTCATGTATTTTATGCCCTTGAATGGTTTATATTTTTCTCCATACATATCTAGACGGTTCACTTTCAATCCTAGAATAGAGGAATATAATATAGGTGTTATTTCAAGGAAAGAGAAAACAAAATTGTATGAAGAGAAGAGAATGACACTATTGTTATATTATTATGCACTGCTACATTTGACATAACTGATCACTCTTCTCCTGGACTCCTTCCCCTCTCTGCATTTTTGGGTTCTCCTTTCCCTATCTGTCTTGCTCCTCTATCTTCTTTGCTGAACCATTAGCCACATAAAGCCTCTTAACTATGTGTATTCCCTTGACTCTTGTCCCAGGTCCTCCTCCTCTCTTCACTCTCTGCATCAGGGCTTCTTAGCCTTTTTTTGGTATCGTAGACCCCTTTTGGCAGCCTGGTGAAGGCTATCAACTCCTCAGAATAGTGTTTTAAATGCATGAAATAAAATACACAGAAATACATAGGAAACCAAAATAACCAATTTCATGGACAGTCGATTAAGAATCTTTCTAGTATACTCTCTCTTAGTAACCTCATCATTTCTATGGGTTTAGTTATCATCTCTATGAAGACAAACTCAGAGTGAAACAACCCATACTCCTGAGGAGCTCATATTCTAGTGGAGAAAACAACAGAAAATCTCTAAATGTATACAGACTAGGTAGAAAGACAACATAAATACAAATCAATTCAAAGCAGTTAAGTACGAGGCAGTTTGGGAAGGAGGACACCAGCAATGAAGGGATCATGAATGGTTCGTATAGGGAGTCCTGAGCTGCATTGTGGAAGAAGAGAGGCATTCTATATATCAATATAGCAAACTAAAGCCTCTTCTGTGCTTGAGTCTCACATCACCAATAGTTTATTGGACATTTCAGACTGGATATCCAAGAGATATCTCAAATTCAACATATTCAAAACAGAATCCATTATCTCCTTCCTCCACATCCTCCTCTCTTCCATTTCCCCCATTTTTGTTGAAGACATCACAGTCTTGTCACTCTCCCTAGTCTGTAACCCTGGCACTACCCTCCCTCACCTCATATATCCAAATGGTTGCCAAATCTTGCTGTTTCTATATCCACAACATTTCCTGCATCCAGCCCTTTCTCACAGAGCTACTACCTTACTTCAGGCACTCATCCACCTTTTGTCTAGAGCAGGGGTGGGGAACTTGCAGCTTTGAGGCCATATGTGGCCCTCTAGGTCCTCAAGTGCAGTCCTTTGACTGAATCGAAACTTCACAGAACAAATCGACTTAATAAAAGGATACTTCTGTAGTACTTGAACTCAGTCAAAAGGCTACAACCGAGGACCTACAAGGCCACATGTGACCTCTGAGGCCACAGGTTCCCCACCCCTGGCCCTAGACTACTACAAAAGCCTTCTGTCTGGTCTCAATTCTCTACCTCAAGTCTCTCTGCGGTTTATTTTAACAACTGCCATTAAAGTGATTTTCCTTAAGCACAAATCTGACCACATCAGTCTCTTAATCAACTCCAGTATCTCTTTATTGCCTCTATAGGATACTATGTCAACTTCTCTGTTTCATTTTTAAAGCCTTTCAGAACTTGACCCCAGCCTACCTTTCTAGCCTCAATGGACATAACTCACCCTTCGGCTCTCTACAATCTAGCCAAACTGGACTTCGCACATAACACCAGAGCTTCTGAATCTGTGATCTTTTTTTTTTTTTTACTGGCTGCCACATACCTGGAATGTTTTCCCTTCTCACCTCCTCCTCCTGACTTTAAGACTCAGCTTAAACCCCATCTTCTGTAAGGAGTCATTTTGGTCCCTTCCAAGCTTCTCTCTCCTCCCTCTATCCCCACCTGCCACTTGTAGGGGCTTCCCTCTGAGATTTCCTCCCATTTATCTTATATGTACATAGTTGTGTACATGTTGTCTCCATTATTAGAATGTAGGCTCTTTCTTTATATCCTCAACACTTAGTCCAGTACTTGGTACATAGCATATCCTTAATAAATACTTGATGGTGATGATGATGATGATGAAGAGGAGGAGGATGCCTGGAATATACTCCTTCCTCTGCTCTACCTCAAAGAATACCTCTCTTCTTCCACAATGCAACTCAAGACTCCCTTTGTAAACTGCCTTGGACTTAACTGCCTTGAATTTATTTGTATTTATTGTCTTCCATCTAGTCCATATGCATTTACAGATGTTCTGTTGCTTCCCCCACTAGAATATAAGCTCCTTGGAAGTATAGACAGTTTCACTCTCTGTATGTGTATCTCCAACACCTTGTACAGTGCTTGGCACATAGCAAGAGCTTAATAAATGCTTGTTGATTGACTGGTTATTATATGCAGAAAGTGAAGAATTGATATCATGCCCTCCTTTACAACATACTGCTCTGTTTTGGAGGAGGCAAGAAAATGAGGAAATTAAGGTTTTTGGACAGTGTTGGAAAAATCTCCACAAAGTTCCACTTTTATGCCATCATTATATGAAGGTGACCTTCAGTTCTCTAAGGCCACACCAATGGAGCACAAGCTTCAGAACGTTCTATCACACTAGAAGTTCTGAGTACAGTCCCCATTGCCCAATGACCAGCCTAGTGAAGTACTGAAAGGCTTATCATGAACAAGTTGGTCACTGTATGATGAATTCTTTGACCATGGCAGCCCACGAAAAAGAAAAAAATAAATAATGATTTTTAGCCCCATCCATGATAAGAGTAGCAAAAAAGAAAGAAGGTCCTACGAATCACACTGATTTTAGATCACATATGACCATTAGATTCTTATCTAATAAGAATTTGTCAATATAGTTGAATTCCTACTAAAGGAATGTCCTACTAGAGAAATTCAACTGTATTGACATACTCACTATAAATTAATTCAAAAAGTATAAGAATGTTGTAGCTACCTGGAAAGAAGGTTCACCAGATCTCTTTGAAGAACAAAAGGGGGAACTGGCAAAGTTGTTTTCAGTGTGTGCTCAGTGCCTATGATGAACATAAGCAAAAAGACTCTTAATGAAGACAACTGTAGCTGACAAACCAAAAACTGTTGAAGAGGATGAAAAGGTAGAGAATTCTATGAGGAATTTGACAAAGTTCTCCAAAACAAGTCAAGATATATCTCATTACTTAATGGCTTTAATGGGAAAAATAGTGAAAAAAAATGTTGAAAAATGCAATTCAGAATTAAGAATTGAAAGAGCCCAAAGATTATAGACTACTTAGAAGCCTCATGTCTTAATAATACTAATATTCCTTAAAAGAACAGAGTTAACCAAAGAAGAGATATAAAAATGAATCTTCTAGAAAACAGAAAGCTGGGAAACTATTTTTATAGTTAGTGTTTCTGATAAAGACTTCATTTCTCAGATATATAGAGCACTGAGTCAAATTTATAAGAATATAAGTCATTCCCCAATTGATAAATGGTCAAAGGATATAAACAAGTAATTTTCAAATGAAGAAATTAAAGCTATCTGTATTCATATGAAAAAATGTTCTAAATCAATATTGATTAGAGAAATGCAAATTAAAACAACTCTGAGGTACCACCTCTCACCTGCCAGACTGGCTAATATGACAGAAAAGGAAAATGATAAATATTGGAGAAGATATGGGAAAACCAGGACACGAATGCATTGTTGGTGGAATTGTGAACTGATTCAACCATTATGGAAAGCAATTTGGAAGTATGCCCAAAGTGCTATGAAGCTTTTTTTTGTTCCAGTAATACCACCAGTAGGTCAGTATCCCAGAGAGATCATAACAAAAGGGAAAAGAATTCACAAGTACAAAAATATTTATGCCACCCTTTTTGTGGTGGCAAAGAACTGAAAATTGAGGGATGCCCATCAACTGGGGAATGGCTGAACAAGTTGTAGTATATGAATGTAATGGAATACAATTGTTCTAAATGATGAGCACGCAGATTTCAGAAAAACCAGGAAAGACTAATGATGCTGAGTGAAGTGAGCAGAACCAGGAAAACATTGTATACAGTAACAGCAACATTGGGGATGATCAACTATGATAGATTTAGCTCTTCTAAGTAATACATTGATCCAAGACAATTCCAAAAGACTCCTGATGGAAAATGCTATCCACATCCAGAGAAAGAACTATGGAGTATGAATGTATATCAAAGCACACTATGTTCACTTTTTTTGCTTTTTAATTTTTTGTCTATCAATTTGTTGTTTACTTTTAGTTTACAAGATTCAGTTTCCCAATTCCTTGAGTTTCAAATTTTCTCCCCCTTCCTCTGCCCCTCCCATGGCAGCATGCAATCAAGTATAGGATCTGCAAATACTTTCACATTAGACATTAATCAGGTTATAAAGAAGGATTGCATTGGATGGAAAGAACAATGGGAAAGAGGAAACAAAACCAAATAAGAAAAAGGTTTTTTGTTTTAAAGAATTTTTTCTTTCTTGTGATTTTCCCTTTTGTTCTGATTCTTCTTTTGCAACATGACTAATGTGGAAATATGTTTAACATGATTGTATGTGTATAACCTATATCAGACTGCTTGTTGTCTTGGGGAGGGAGAAAAATTTAAGACTCAATCTTACAAAAATGAATGTTGAAAACTATCTT
This sequence comes from Petaurus breviceps papuanus, assembly GCF_028583685.1. NCBI lineage: Eukaryota > Metazoa > Chordata > Mammalia > Diprotodontia > Petauridae > Petaurus > Petaurus breviceps. Next base: position 36,557,833 of record NW_027187378.1, read on the forward strand.
TACATGTAATTGGAAAAAATAAAATACTATTAAGTGCAAAAAAATAAAAAAGAAAATGAACTTTCTTCTTTGTAGAGATAGGGGATTATGGGTGAAGAACAACATAAACATCACAACTAGTTGATGAGTTGGTTAGTTTTAATGAATTTTTTTTTCTCTCTGTTTTATTCTTTGTCATAAGAGATGGCCCTCTAATAGGTAGTAAAGGAATGGATATATTAGGAAATAAAGGTATTTTAAAAGCTAAATCTGTTAAGAAAAACTTTAAAATGTCAAAAGGCTTGTTGACTGAATGATTGGTGAACAACAAAAATAGAACTATGTTAACTGACAGGAACTGACAGATGAGCCATGTAGGTGTCATTTTTTAATCAGCTGTCAGTGTGCAGTCAACTAGATCAAAAACTAGTTAGAACAAAGGTCAAAATCAACCCCCAATTGGAAGCGAAGATCAAGATAAGAAGAAGCTATGTATAACTACAATACTTCTGAAGTGATCTACATAAACCAGATACTGACAATGAGAAATGGGAAATAGAAACCAAGGAAAAGATATTAATAGATAAAGATGATCACAATATTTCCTACAAAATTTAACAAATGTAATGCAGTCACATCAAGGAGGAGACCAAAAAGTCCCAGAGTTAACCTGAACCAGCAAACATTTGATCTCGCCAAGGCAGAGGCAGGCTAACACTACTTTAGAATATGTTCATTTATGAAATATGATAGAAGCAGATAGATGCTAAGAAGAAGAGCCTCCCAAAAGAGTGAAGAAATATGGCAGGAGAATGAATCTCAAAAAAGTCTGGCATAAGACCACAATAATAAAAGAAAAATAGAACAGATCTGTCTGCATTTTATAACAAACTATTTTCATCATCAATGACAGTAGAAACAATATATTTGGACTCTAATACTTTAGTCTCAATATGGAATATGGTAGAAATGACACTAAGGGAAATTAAATAACAGCTAGATCAGACCAAATATAAACAGAAGAATTCAGAGACATAAGTGACAGGTCTGAAAGGTCTGCGAGTGATTTTGAAAAGATATCTCAAAGACAGGAATACTAAAAAAAAAAACAGAAAAAATCACAGTGTTTTTTGAAATTCATTTAAAAAGGCATTGATAACTACTACTCTATATGCCTACTTTTCCATGTCTATAAAATCTTTCAGAGAATACCTACCTATACATATGTCAAGAGTATCCTTGAAGAGAATAGGAGAAGGGAACAGGTAGACATCAATAAATACTTTTTCTGAGAGGCTAAGTAATTTACCTACAGTATTGACTGCTTGACACCCAAAAATATTAAGAGTCTCCTCAGTGAGTTCCAAAACTCCTCAAAATAGATCAATCTAACAAATCTAACAATTAAAAATCAAATGGATGAAGAATAACTACTGTTCAGATTATGACATGCAATTACATGAGCAGTTCATTGAATCTGTTCATCAAAAAGCTACCTGGATAGGTGAATAATCAAATAGGCCCATATATGAGTAGGTTAGATAACATTTGTGAAATTATATAGCACTTTAATTATTCCAAACAATTAACCCATCTTTTAACACCAATGTTCTTCCAATGATATTATATGGGTAGACACTTCTAGAACACTTCAGTCTTTTAAAAAAAAATCAAAATTGTGGTTGAGTCAAAAGGCAATAAACACAGAAAGTACATAAAGATATGGTAGTTCTAGTGGCACATGCTGTATTGGCACTCATGGAATGTTAAAAAAAAAAAACCTAGAGGAAATCCTCTAGGATGGTGGGTAGATCCTCCATGGAAAATTTATGGAAAGGCAGGGACAAGAATCTCAAAGGATGAAAGGGAATGTGTAGGTCATTATCTTATATCATATAAGGAGATATTCATATCAATAAAATCACTGATCCATCAAAGTATAAGTTAGAAAGTCTACTCTTTTGCTCTTTGACTGGGTGTGACTTGAAAGTGATTTATTTGGAGATTGCAAGAAAAAGCTAAGAATAAAACAGATTCCAAGTTATGTGTCATTAACAAGCTAATATTAACAATGTTCTAATTGTGATAGGACTATGATGATGCTGATGCAATCTTCAAGAATCTCATGTTCTAAGTTAATTCTAATCACCTGACTCAGTCAATAGCCTAAGAGTTAGGGGGGAAAGACTGATTTTATAGAGTTCTAAAGGCAAAGAGACTTGACAGAGCAACTCCAGGTTATGGTATGCTGATCTAGGTGATTTCAGTGGGTCAAGAATGATTATCAAATATAGGTAGGAAAAAAACATTTTTGATTAAAGCCACCATCTTAAAAAAAAAAAAGACATACCTTCAAACTGTAGATCTTGGGAATTAAGGGCAAGAACCTTCTCAAGTCAGAAAAGATTTAAATACAACCTCTTATCAGTATTTATTCATTCTTATTTGTGGCTAGTTCCTTTCATTTAGATGATTTTGGTGATTTTACAATCAAGGATTATTACATTTTCCCTGAAATATGTTGGAAAAGAACCACACACTTTCTAGTCTAAAACTTGTTAAAGAAACAAAACTCTGTAAATAAATAGTAAGCTGTCAGAAAGGCTTTTCAAATCAGAAAGTCATTTATATCTCCTGACATCCAGCTGTTGGTTACTTACCAGAGATGGCCAGTTGCTGGATTTTAAATTGCAGGTTGATGGTAGGGTTCTCATCAGGTTTGGAAGCCCCAGCTTGAAGGCTCATAGTCCCCTTCAAACTTGGCAACTTTTGGGGATTTATTTTTCCTACATCCCAAGAGAGCAACTTCAGAGAAAAGAAAAAATGTAACAGAATTAATGAGTTAAATGTATCAGAAAAATACTTTCAGTAATCCTGTTTCTATACAACAAAGAGTCCATAGTACTCTTCTTGAATGTATTTTAGCTATGTTCTTACAGGAAAAAAAAAATGGTTTTTAAACAAAAAAATTAGTTGCACTGGGATTAACATTTGAAGGAAGATGTTCTTAGGGTCCCAAGAATGTAACATAAGCTGCCCCTATGGTGTTTTTACCACCTATGTGTAATGATTATATTTTTCCTTTTCATTTCATCCCAATGAGGGCAAACTCTGTCCCAACCACCTTTTCAACAAATGACGCAGTCACTTTTGGAAATGCCTAAATAGTCACTGCTGTATCAGACATTTACAATTCAAAATGTACTAATCTAGAATCACTTACCTTGGTAACTGGGTCAAAAGTGTGCGCGCCCTGAGATGGAGTAAGGCTCATATTCAGGACCCCTTTGGGCATTTGGCTGGTGACAATCACTCCCTCTATAGTTTTTCCCATAGTCTGTTTGGGCCCCACTGTAATCTCAAAGCGTCCTAGTGAGCTACTATCTCGGAAACTGATGTTATGTTTGACATACACTGGAATTGCAACCAAGCTGAGAAAAAAAAAGATAGGCAATTCATTTTATTATTGCATTGAAAACATACAATATCTCTTCACCTTTCCCTTTTTCTTCTAGCATCATATTTTCCTCTTCACATGAATGAACTTATGAAATTACTTAGCATACCTTAAAGTACTATAGAGATGCTAATTATTACTATTTTTATAATTATGTCTTCATCCCTTACCTCAGCCAGTATACAAAGAATAAACAACAAAAATACTTTTCTCCCTTTTCTTTTTTCAAGGATAGGACAGTATCTAATAGCTAAATTACTAAATAGATAACATACTTTTTATTCTAAATTTCCAACCTTGCTGAGACAGTAGATTTTTTTATTTTTTATTTATTTTTTTTAAGCAATTGGGGTTAAGTAACTTGCTCAAGGTTACACGGCCAGTTATTTCTGGGTATGGTGCTAAGTATCCAAGCCTGGATTTGATCCCCAGGTCATCCCAACACTGGAGCTGGTGCTCTTACTCGCTGAGCCACCTGGCTGCCCCTAAGCAATTGGGGTTAAGTAAATTGCTCAAGGTTACATGGCCAGGTGTTTCTGGGTGGGTGCTAAGTGTCTGAGCCCGGATTCGATCCACAAGTCATCCCGACAGTGGGGCCGGTGCTCTTACTCACTGTGCTACCTGGCCAGTAGATTTTTTAAACACTAGTCTAAGATTCAGAAAACCAGAGTTTGAATCTTGGCTTTACCACTCACTAACAGTGTGGCTTTGGGCAAATTACTCTCTGGGCCTTAGCTTTCTTACCTATTAAATAATGTAGCCAGACCAAATGATCTCTGAAGTCCTTTCTGGCTCTAAAAGTCAATGTTTCTTTTTTTTTTTTTTAAGAGAAGGAAAAAGATCAGGTATTTTGCTTCCACCTGGATATAAACTCAGTTCTTTCTAGTTCTTTCTCTGGATGCACATATTTCTCTCCATCATGAATCTTTCGGCATTGACTTATATCACTGCATTGCTAAGAGGAGTCCAGTCTATCAAAGTTGGTCATCACACATACGTTGTGTCTGTAATTGTGTACAAATTTCTCCTGGTTCTACTCTTCTCATTCAGCATCAGTTTGTATAAGCCTCTCCAGGTAAACATGAAGACCGCCTGCTCCTTGTTTCTTATGGCACAATAGTATTCCATAACATGCACATACCACAACTTGTTCAGCCATTCCCCAATTTATGGGCATCCCCTTAATTTCCAATTCTTTGCCACCACAAAAAGAGTGGCTATAAACATTTTTGTACATATGGGTTAAAAGTCAATGTTTCTAAAAGTAAAATCAATAAAACCCACAAATGCTAAGTACAAGATATCCCATATGACAATAAGAAGTCACTCTTACTCCTGTATTTCCATTTTTAGATTTATGAAGTGTGGTTAACACTTCTTTTCTTGAGAGTGTAATACTATCACCTTCTATTTATATAGTGCTTTTAACTTTTTTCAAAGGCCTATTACATTCATGATATAATTTGATCCTAATAAACCAATAAAATAGGTGGGGCATTATTTTTTCCACTTGAACAAATAAATAAAGTGAAGTGGGTCATTTAAGAAGTTACTGGCAAAGTTGGGACGAGAACCTGGATCTCTGTACTTTTTTCTATGCCTTATACTCTTTTTATTAACTCGCACTTTCTCTAAAGGAATTTAAATCCTCAGATTAAAGAGACAAATGAAATTTTAACAATTGTTGTTTTTTATAGTTTTTAAAATGTTTGTTGAATATAGGAACACAAATCATACAGGCATGTTCACATTCTAGGTTGAGAAAAATATTCTGATTCAGACACATATAAATATGTTTCCTTTACATTGAGGATTTCTGCTTACTTCTGAGCACTGACATGGTAGGAGAGCAGGCGGAAGTTTCCATCAGGTGGGATGAAGGAAAGGATACGCTCAGATTCCCAGCGCTTGAAACGAACACACGGATGAAAGCTGACATCATCCAACAACCTAGGATTCTAAAGTTACCATAAAAGGAAGAGTAAGGAGCAGGTAGTAAACACTCGTATATCAGTCAGGGAAATTATTTAGATGTTTTTCATAAAAACAAACAAAAACCCTCTAGTTATGTAGAATGAATGTAGTTAGCTAAATACAAGTCTTTTGGACAAACCTTTTATTCCTCATTTCATTTATTTCTTTTTTCTTTACCACTAAGTGTGCCAACATCTCTTTTCTCAAGCACTGTATCTCTACCCCAGTGTTTGTTACCATGAAAGACAGTGTGAGGTCTGGCATCCCAGTCAGCTTGACACAAGCATCAATGACTCCTTGGATCTCAGCAGTGATTGTAGAACCTCACACAAAAAATAAAACAAAACAGATAATAAAAGGTCATTGAACCAGAAAAATGTCATCATTCTAACTAAAGTTCTAAGATATTTCATGTAAGCTAAAGGACCATAATAAAATGTAATTTTCCTCAAATTCCCCAAATTCAGATATTTATCTCAATATCTGTCAAACTAGTGATTTTGTTAGAGATAACCTTTACCATACGGGTAAAGGGATAAAATACCTCAGGAAAAGCAACACCACTAATTTCTACTGAAAAAAAAAGTTCAAGATGGCAAGGAGAATTTTCAGAACAAAGCTTAAGTCATATGAAATCATTAAACTTCCACACTAAAATCATAAAGTATCAAGACAAACTAACTACTGATAAATGGGACACGTTATTATATACATAACAACGGTCAGTTAAGTCATATAAGGGGAGCATGCTTCCAATACAAATTTATACTACTTGAAAAAAAATCATTGCTCTCAATTTTCTTAGTGCTCAAACACTTTTAGATCATAGCTGCAGGTACCTGATTTATCAATGATGGCATCAATCTCCTCAATCACATCAAAATATGCTTCATTATTAGTATATTTCACCCCAGTTCGTCGCCATGGTACCACTGATAACTGCCCGGTGGGAAGTTGATCACCCACATTTGTGCTTCCTAAAACAGTAATTAATACAATTTTATCCATATTTGATTCCAACTTCCCATTCCCCTTAACCAGACTTCTACACAATTAGCTGAAGTTTCCTAAACTAAAGATACACTTTTCCCCAAAGGCTTTTTTCCTCCTTACACCAGAATGACCTGATCTATTTTAAAAATTTCTTGTTGCCATTTGGTCTGGCACTCTTAAAATGAATACCACCACCCTTAGTCACCTTCTCCCTTCCTTCTCCTGGAGAAAAAAATAAAGCTACCTGAAGAACAGACTCCATTATTACGGTTTTGAATGTAACCCGAACTTACTTTCTCAAATTCCACAATAGTCTGCAGTTTAAATAATGTAATGGCTTCTACCAGGGATATCAGTATATACAGCAGTGTTCAATTTTCATGGGTAAAATCATCTCATTCTTGCTGAGTTCATGGGTACATCAGGGCTCTGGTAGCAGAGTGAATCCATCAATACAATCTCTCAGATCAATATTAAGGCCAGGGGTTTAATGGCATAAAAGACTACTGCAATTCCTTCCTATTATATGCCAGCTAAAGATGTATTTTCAAGCCATTTTTATATTCCTCATAAAAAGGTAAACCGAGATTTAAAAAGCACTAGTACTAAAATTCTGTAAGATTAGTCTTGTAAGCTTTCTTTTCCCACTCTTTCTTGCACTTTCTCAAACTGCAGGCAGACATAATGAATTTTAAGCCACGCCCTTAGCAGCATCTTCACAGTCAGGTGTTGGGGAAGTTGTTCTTAGACATTAGTGTCCTAGGACTGAATTGGATTCAGGTCAGTTATGACTTTATAGTGTTTTTATAAATGACCTACACTTCATGAAAAATATATGGAACAAAGCTGTAAAACTCAATTCTGACCTTCAGTGGTCTATTTCCCTTCCTTGTCAGAATGCTCAAACATGTGGAAAAAAGTTTTTTTTTTCCTTGAAAAGAGGTAGTGTGAGTTCCTTGGACCTGAAGAAATTTTATGTCTAATAAAGAGAATCATTTTAGTCCATGTTCAACATGTAAAGAATTCAGATACAAAGCAAGCATTAAAATTAAAGCAACCATAAAATCAGAAATCATTTCTCCCCTGAGACTAGCACTCAGCCAATACAAAACTTTACAACAAGCAACATGATGACTTCAGCAGTCAGTGCCTACTGAGTTTTGAGTTTTGTATCCTTCTCCATACCTGTGATAGTGTTAACAACAGTTCGAAGGATAGTCGGAGGTTTTATCAGTTCTTTCAAGATGTTTGACTCAGTAGCCAGTGGAAACCCATTGTCTAGCATCTCTTCGAGTACTTCATAAACCACAACAACATTGTCTTTGATAACTAGCTCTGAACAAACTCCAAAATAATCCTGGAGAAAATAAAACAAAGATATTAATCACACATAGAGAGTAAGAAATATAATAACTTTCCCATTGAATGGAGATCTAGTCTTATCCATATTACTTTTTTAAAAGTTTATATTTTTCTCAATAACATATAAAAGCAATTTTAACATTTGTTTTTTTAAAATAATTTTTGAGTTCCAAATTCCCTTTGTCTCTTTTTCCCTCTTCTTAAGAAGGCATTTTGACATAGATTATACATATGCAGTCATGTAAAATGTATTTCCATGTAAGCCATGTTGCAAAAGAGAAAAACAAAAAAAAAAAAAGAAAAACAAGAAAAATAAAAAAGTATGCTTTGATCTGCATTCAGACTCCATTAGCTCTTTATCTGGAGGTAGTAGCATTTTTCATCCTTCAGAATTGTCTTGGATCACGATATTGATCAGAGTAGCTAAGCCTTTCACAGATGATCATTGTAAAATATTGCTGTTGCTGTGTACAATGATCCCCTGGCTCTGCTTACTTCACTTTGCATCAGTTCATGTAAGTATTTCCAGGTTTTTCTGAATGCAGTCTGTTCATCATTTCTTATGGCACAATAGTATTCCATCAAAATCATACACCACAGAACAATAGAACTTCAACACAATCACATACTACAACTTGTTCAGTCATTCCCCATTTGATGGGTATCCTTTCAATTTACAATTCTTTGCCACCACAAAAAAGTTCCTATAAATATTTTTGTACATACAAAAGCTTTTCCTTTTCTTTGATCTCTTTGGGACAGAGATGTTGTAATGGTATTGCTGGGCCATGCACACCTTTATAGCCCCTTGGGAACAGGTGCAAATCACTCTCCAAAATGGGCTGGATCAGCTCACAACTCCACCAAGACTGCATTAGTGTCCCAATTTTTCCACATCCCCTCTAGCATTTGTTATTTTCCTTTTCTGTCATATTGTTGTTGTTCAGTTGTTTCAATTGTGTCCAACTTTTTGCAACTCCATTTGAGGTTTTATTTGCCATTTCCTTCTCCAGCTCATTTTATAGATGAGGAAACTGAGGCCAACAAGGTGACTTGTGACTTGCCCAGGGTCACATAGCTAGTAAGTGTCTAAAGACAGATTTGAACTCAGGAAGCTGAATTTTCCTAACTTCAGACCTGGCACTCTATCCACTGTGCCACCTAGCTGCCCCTTCTGTCATATCAGCCAATCTGACAGTGTGAGGTTGCACCTCAGAACTGTTTTAATTTGCATTTCTCTAATCAATAGTGATTTAGAGCATTTTTTTCATATGACTATACATAGCTTTCACTGCTTCTTAGGAAAACTTCCTGTTCATATCCTTTGACCATTTATGTGTATTCTTATAAATTTGACCCTGTTCTCTATATATTTAAGAAATAAGACCTTTATCAGAGAAACTTGTAAAAAATTTCCCTTAGTTTCTTGTTTTCCTCCTAATCTTGGCTGCATTCATTTTGTTTGTGCAGAACTTTTTCAATTTAATGTAATCAAAATTATACATTTTATATCCATAATGCTCTCTAGCTCTTGTTTGGTTATAAATTCTTCCTTCATCCATAGATCTGACAGGTAAAGTATTACATAGTCCCCTAATGTGTTTACGTCACTCTTTATTTCTAAATCATGTACCCATTTTAACCTTATCTTCGTATGTTGTGTGAGACATATCAGTCTGCCAAACTTATTTCCAGTTTCTCCAATTTTTGTTAATTATAAATTCTTTTCCCCAAAGCTTGAATTTTTCTGCTCATCAAACACTAGACTGCTATGGTCATTTACTACTGTGCACTGTGTACCTGATCTATACCACTGATCCATCACCCTATTTCTTAGCCAGTACCAGATAGTCTTGATGATTATCACTCTGTAATACAGTTTGAGATCTGGCACTGCTAGTCCATCTTCCTTCACATATTTTTCATTGATTCCCTTTATATTCTTGACCTTTTGTTCTTCTAGAGAAATTCTATTACTATTTTTCTAGCTCTATAAAATAATTTTTGGTAGTTTGATTGGTACAGTATTGAATATGAATTCATTTAGGTAGAATTGTAATTTTTATCATATTGGCTCTGCCTACCCCTGAGAACTATTTCTCCAATTGTTTAGATCTGACTTTTTTTTATAAGTATCTTATAGTGTCTGTAGTTATTTTAAAAGCACTTTCTCTATCTCTTCCTGCAGGACTTTATTGGTAAATATATTACCTTTTTTAAAACACTTTTTGCTGAGGTTTTCAGACAGTTTTTAAAAAGAGGTTTTTTCCTATTCCTTTTCAATATTTCTGTGTCTCTGTGTGACAAACCAATAACACAAAAACTACAGCTTATATTCTATTTCTATTGATTGGCAAAAATTTATTATAGAATCTTAGGAGTTGCAGGTGCCTCTTAAAGGTCATCCAACCCAACTCCAATCTAGTGGGAGAATCATTTTTACAATAACAGTGTGGCCAAAGTACTGTCTATTGAAAAGAAAGTATAAAAGTCTTGTTTTATTTCTTCAGAATATCTTCTATTATCTGGAAGTATCAAAATAAAAGGGAGGGGCATGTGCAAGTTTGTGAATAATTTTACATTGGTAGAGCATTTTATAGTTTTTTCTAATATCCTTGAACAATTACTTGTTCCAAAATCAAATGGACTATTTTGATAGGTAGCAAGTTCCTCATCACTAGGAATCTTTAAGCAGAAGCTAGATGACTACGTGGGAGTATACAGAATCCCGGGGTTAGAAGGGACCTCATATGTTATCACAGTTAGAAGCTCTGAGCTGCAGTAGGTGTCTGCAACAAATCTAACATCCAACACAGTTTGGTAGACCTTCAGTTTGGTAGGCAGCCTAATAATACCTCTTCTCTCCCATACTTTCCTTTGGAGTCTCCCAAACACTGAGCTAGCTTTAGCAATGCGTGTGTCAACCTCATTATCAACATGAACATCCCTGGAAAGTACACTACTGAGGTAAATGAACTTATCCACACAGTATGTGCTGATTTCATTGTTATATGCCGGTGAAACCTGGACAGCATACCAACGCCAGTGCCACGCCAGAAAGTTAAATCACTTCCATTTAATTGTCTTAGGAAGATTCTGAAGATCAACTGGCAGGATAAGGTACCAGACACTGAGGTTCTTCCTCGAACTACCTTGATTTCAAATACATTTGACCGCCATTTTAGTGCCTGAGAATAAATTCCATTTGTGTCTTCATCTAGTCCTTATGACTTGAAATCATAAAAAGCAGCTAGGTATTCTCTTACCTCATTATCTTCTGCCCCACCTTTAAATTTATCCCTTCTCCAAACTTTCCTATTTCTGTTAAAAGCATCACCATCCTGCAGGTCACCCACTTCGAAGTTATTCTTGACTTTTTCCTTCTAGTTTCCCACATAAATAATAATCTGTTGGCCATATCAGTTCTACATCCTCAACATCTCATGTCCATCCCCTTTTCTCTTCCCTCAAATCCATTCTCCATAAAGTTGCCAACTTGATACTCCTAAGGCACGGGTTTGACTATGTCATTCCCCTCTCTAGAAGCTACAGTGGTTTCCTATTGTCATTGGGAAAGACACAACCTACTCTTGGGGGCACTTTAAGCCTTTGTTTCTGGCTCCAATCTTTTCCAAGCTCATTACACAGAAATCTCCTTTATGTTCTCTATACAATCAGTCCAGTTGGATTATTCGATGTTAGTCTGTATACAACATACCACCTCCAGACTGTGCCTTTGTACTCCCATGCCTCAAATGCCCTTCTTCATCACCACTTCCATCCCTTAGAATCTCTAACTTCTTTCAAGGCTCAGTTTATATGCAACTCCTTATAGGAAGCTTCTCTTCATGTTTGCTAATGCTCTCTCCTATCAAATGATCACATATATTTATGTTCTATCTTCTCAGTAGAATGCAAGGTCCTTAAGGATGGATACTCTTTTTCATTTTGTTTTTATATCTGTAATGCTTTGCAGTACTGTAATTTTAAAACATTTATTAATTTAATATTGGAGTCGGTCACTTTACTAATATTGGGTACTTATCTTAGGTACCAATTCTCTAGTATTCATTTTTGTACTGTCTTTGACAGTCCAAAGAGCATTTTTCTTGCAGGGAAAAAAATGCACAGTAAGAGGTCAGCTGCTCTGCCTACTGGCCCCATGCACTCAGAAGGGTGATTCCATTCCCTCTTGAATTTCAACCACCTCTTTGTTGTTCTTTCCAGCCTTTGATCATTCTGAACTTTACAATACACCCCCCTCCCATTATTCCAAGCTTTTGTATTTATCATCTATAACCTATCTTTGCTTCCATCTTATGTGTTTCTCTTAAATCCAAGTTGGTAACTAAGTTCCACCTCTGTAACCAGTGCCTTATCATTGATGAGAATCAGATCCAGAATAGAATTTCTCCATATTGGTTCCTCCACCATTTGAAGGATGAGAAAAGAAATGATGAGACATTCTGCTTTTTGCACAGTGAGAGCACTCCAGCAGATGTCCAGGTAACTGAAATCTCCCATTACTCCTATATTAGTTTGCCAAGCCTCTGAACTGTTACTTTAACTGCTCATCTATTTCCTCTTTCTGCTCAGGTTGTCTATAGTATATTCTGATGACAACAGAGTTTGTTTCTGTTTCTTCAGGTGTTCACTCAAAAGCTGATCACCGTGCTTCTCCCTGGTGGTGTCCAGATTTCCTCACTAGACTTTCCCGTGGAGAGCAGAGACTGCTTTTTGCCTTTCTTTGTGTCCTGTGTACTTAGCACAGTGCAGTGAGTGGTACATTGGGAAAGGGATGGAAATAAGCATTTATATAGCACCTACTATATGCCACAAACTGTGCTAAGCACTAGGGATACATCATCATCATCATTACCACCATCACCATATGGGAAAAGAATGTATATATAATCCTTGTCATCCTGTCTCTTATGGGACTTATACCAAGAATACTTTCAGCAAGTCTACAGAAGATGAGCTTACATCCTAATACTTTTATTCGACTATAAGAATAATTCTTTTGTTCACTAGTTCAATAATCTACAGAACATTAAATATAAAAAACAGGATAGCAACTTGTCTCAAGATCATTTTTATCTGCAATCTATCAAACACTAAGAGAAGAATGAGCTTTTTGTTGTTATTTTATTATTACTATCAAATAATAACCTCTCAATGCCCAAATCATCATTGGTAGCATGGGAGGAGGGGAGTGGAGATGGCAAAATGGGGGAATGTCAGCTAGGATTACATATAGTAGAAATTTTGTGTGCCCTGAGACTGGTAGCTATGAAGCTCTTACAGGAACCCTGAAATGTATATAATGTGAGGTGTTGATTGAAACCTAATTTCTGCTAGACTACTTTCCAGTTTTCCCAATGACTTTTTGGCAAATGCTGTATCCTTCCTGCAGTAATTGGGGTCTTTGGATTTATCAAACATGCTACTGTGTTTGCTTCTACATGCTGTATATCTGATCTATTCCATTGATCTCTCTCTCATTCAGTACCAAATCAGTTTAATGATTACTGTTTTGTAACACAGTTTGAGACCTAGTACTGACAGACCTCCTTACTTCTCACTTTTTTTTTCATTTTTTTCCTTCAGAGTACTGACCTTTTGCTCTTCCCTATTTTATTATTTCTTTCTATAAAATATTTTTGAGAGTTTGACTGGCACTGCACTGAATAAGCAAATTAATTTAGGTAGTGGGGACATTTTTATATTGGTTCAATCTACCCATGAGCAATTAATGTTGCTACAATTATTTAGGTCTGTCATTTCTGCAAAGAGTGTTCAATAGTTAAATTCATATAGTTCATGGCTGGATCTTGGAAGATACATTCTCAAGTATTTTATAGCTTCTGACATTATTTTGAAAGGAATTTTTTAGAACTCATTGCTAGGAGTTGCTGGTTATATATAAGAATGCTGAAGATTTATGTGAATTCATCTTTTTCCTGTAACTTTGCTGAAATTATTATATTTGTTAGATGACTCTGTAGGGCTCTCCAAATACACCTGCAAAAACAGGATAACTTTTCCCCTTTGATATGCTTATTTCCTCAATTTTTTTTCTTGTATTATTGCTATGGTTAGCATTTCTAGCACTGTTAAAAAGTAATGGTAATACTGGACATCCTTGCTTTACCCCTGATCTTTTATTAGAAAGGACTATACACTGTCTTCTTTTGCATTGAAATAGTATTTGCTAGGGGCGGCCAGGTAGCTCAGCGAGTAAGAGCACCAGCTCCAGTGTTGGGATGACCTGGGGATCAAATCTGGGCTCAGATACTTAGCACCACACCCAGAAATAAGTGGCCGTGTAACCTTGAGCAAGTTACTTAACCCTGATTGCTTTAAAAAAAAAAGTATTTGCTATATTAGGGAAATGTCCATTTATTCTAATGATTTTTAGAGTTTTAATAAAAATGCGTATTGTATTTTGCCAAAAGCCCTTTCAGTATCTGTTAACACCATAGCTTTAAAAAATTATTTATATTATTAAGATGGTTTATTATATTTGTAGTCTTCCTTCTGACAACCTAACCTACATTCCTTGTATAAACCCTTGTGGCAAACCTGGTCATAATATATAACCTTTATAATATGTGGTTGTAGCTTATGAGATATCTTACATAAAATTTTTGCCTCAAGTGAAGTAAGTAGAACTACATCATACATAGTAACAATATCGTAAGGATGATCAACTGTGAAAGACTTAGCTACTCTGATCAATACAATGATCCATAACAATTCCAGAGGGCTCATGATGAAAAATGCCATCTACTTCCAGTGAGAGCTGATGAACTCAGTGCAGATTGAAATATATTTTTTTCAATTTATCTTTCTTTTTTTGTTTGTTTTATAACATAGCTAATGTGGAAATATGTTTTGCATGACTTCACATGTATAATGAATATTATATGTTATCCCTTCTCAATGAGTAGAGAAGGGAGTGAAGGGGAGAATTTGGAATTTTTTTAATTGCACCAATGTTCATTAGGGATATTAGGATCTATTTTCTTTTGTCTCTCCCTGGTTTAGTAATCAAGACCATATTATATCATAGAGATTAGAAGGATGTCTTTCTTATTATTACAGTTTATGTAGTATTTGAATTCATTGTTCTCTATATTTTATTTTATTTTTTGTCTTCTGGAGGGCAATTGGGGTTAAGTAACTTGCCCAAGGTTACAAGGCTAGTTTTTTTTATGTGGGTGTTAAGTGTCTGAGGCTGGAACTGAACTCGGATCCTCCTGACTCTGGGGCAGGCGCTTTACTCACTGTGCCACCTAGCTGCCCCATTCATTGTTCTTTAAATGTTTAATAGAATTGGCTTGTGAACCCATCTGAGGAGTTGCTTTTTTTTTTAATTTGGGAGTTTATTTATGGCTTATTCAATTTATTTTTCTGATACTGAGTTACATAGTCTATTTCTTCTTTTGTTAACCTAGGTATTTTATATTTTTGTTAGTATTCATCCATTTCCTTTAGGTCATCACCAGTTTTGTTGACATATAATTAGGCAAAAGAGTTTCTAATAATTTCCATTATTTCCTCTTCAATTTTTACACCTTCTTCTTTTTAATTTTTGATATGAACAATTTAGTTATCTTCTTTTCTTTTTAAAAATCAGGTTAGCTAACCACTCCTGAAAAAGAAGTTATCTACTCAAGATGCCAAATAAGTAATATAAGTAATAATATAATATAATATATAATACAATTTATTTTACTTAACTGTGAATTTTTGCAAAGGTTTTGTTTTTCTTTTCTCCTTTTTTCAATGGCGGTAGAGTTGGGACAAAGTATTTAGGAAAGGGAAGGAGGATGGGGATAGGATTGTTCTAAAAAAAAGAAGAAAACAAAAAGAAATTTGCTTTCTCAGATGCAAGTGTGTTTCTGTCAAGACTGTTGAACACCAACTTTTCACAAGGCTAGGGTTTTTATGTCCTCAGTGATTAGGAAAGCATATCAAGGATCATAAGTTTCCTAGATCAAAAAAGGACAGTTTCTCTGCAACTTTAAGGAAAAACTATGAAACAAAATGTTGCCCCTAACACAGCTGCACACTGCTTTCTATCAATGGTATCTTTATCTCTAAGTTATACAGTGATGTATTGGAGATCAAAGCTGAGCAACTCTAAGAAATAACTTTATTTTTTGTGTTCAGTCATTGTTTCAGTTATATCTTATTCTTTGTAACCCCTTTTGGGGTTTAGTGGCAAAGAGTAGTTTGCCATTTCCTTCTCCAGCTCATTTTATAGATGAGGAAACTGAGGCAAACAGGGTTAAGTGACTTGCCCAGGGTCACACAGATAGTATTTGAGACTGGATTTGAATTCAGACCATTCTGACTCCAGGCCTAGCACTCTATCCACTGGGCTACCTAGCTGCTTTATTTATTATAAGGTTAAATAAAATAAGAGCCTAATCCAAGGAGCTAAACCTAAAGAGGTAAAAGCTGTTTGTATTACAAGTTTATATATTTTTAAAATGCAATCCTTTTATCCATCTGCCCAATAGTTCAAAGAACACTAAATGCAAAAGGATATTAGACTGTTGACCTATCTATGTGAACATCATTAAATATAAAATGAGAAGAACAATAATAATACTGAAATTTATATAGCTCTTCAATGTTTGCAAAACATTTTATATCTGAAGCTCAAAAACAACCCTATGATCTCTACTTCATCTAGCTTGTTATACCTACTATGTGTATGCCATGAGATCTTTCTTCAATGTACAAGCTAATTTAGAGATCCTAACATGAAGAACATATTTGATCTCATAGGTATCCCTGAGATTTGATAGAACTGAATCTAACATTGCTCTAGAAAGGTATCTTATTCAAAAGGAATGGCATAGGTAAAAATGAAGATTAGTCTGGGTGGTAGGAAAAAAGCTGCAAATTAAGGGCCATTCATATGTGGAAATCTGGGAACCAGTGGAGTTAAGCATGGCAAAGATCATTTTGTTAAAGAACAATGAAGGAAGGACTTCCAGTGCCAAGATGGCAGAATGAAGAAAGAACTCACATTCCCCTCCAAACAACCTTGAAAAAGGCCTCAGAGATACCACATGTCTCAGAGAAAACTACAGACCACCTGCCTCTTACCTCTTCAATCCCTTCTCCACAGAGGTCCCAAAGTGAAACACAGGTTAGACCATGTCATTCCCCTGTTCAATAAACTCCATTGGCTCCAGGATCTAATAAAAACTCCTCTCACATTTAAAGTCTTTACAACTGGCACCAACCTAGCTTTCTATTCTCATTATATACTATTCACTTTCCAGTACTCCTTGGTCCAGTCAATTGACTTTCTTCCTATTCCTCACACACATTCTATTTCCCATCTCCAAACCTTTATTTAAGCTATCTCCCATACCTGGAATGTATTCCTTACCTCTGTCTCTTAGAATTAATAGTTTCTATCAAAGTTTTGTTCAAACATCACCATCTCTAACTTAAGTCAGACCTTTCCTGACTGCCGTGACCCAGTTATTAGTATACCTCCATTTCAAAATTACCTTGTATTTAGTTTGTATATATTTTTCATATACTTCTACCTGTACATGTTGTCTTCCCTTCTAGAATTTAAACTTCTTGAGGGAAGGGACTATTTATTTTTACTTTTGGCTCCCCAGTTCTTAGCATAGTGCCTGGCCCATTATAGGAGCTAAATCAATACCCACTGACCAAAGGATTGCTTGATTAAGTTAAGGAAACCATTTTAAAGACTTATGATACAATGAATTTTTGTCCCTGTCTGGATGGGATGGCAGCTGAAGACTCAGTTCTGTAGTTGAAATTCTAATTTTGTGACTCTGAAATTCTGGATTCTTGTCAATTCTTCCTTAGATAAGATCTGTCTTAAGTAAACATTTCTTTCCTACTAAAATGAGGAGTTAAGGACAAAAGATGTTTTACCTATAGTTATCAAGTTTTTATCCCAAAATGTATCTTTTTTTTAAATCACAAGATATTGGTGTCACCCCAGACCTTGAAAAAGAGGCCTCTAAGATAACAAGCCTTTAGTAATTATGAAGTGAACACTTTTGTACCAACTAGGCTACTCCTAAAAGCAAAGTGTAGGTATCACTTTCCAAAGAAGACATAAAACGTAGGTCTTGTCTGATTACCCTCAAAACCGTAAGTTCTAAAGTCAAACCTGAAACCCAACTAAATTTTTGTCTTCCTAAACTCCTCTGTGGTTTAACTAGCTCTTTTCCTACTTCCTGTATTATAATCAGTCATATATTGCTGCTATGCGGATGTTAACTAGATGTCACATGTTTCACCACAGAAACCGTTACATCTTAGGATAAGATAAAGTATCATATGTGTGGGCACCTAAGCAAAGAATGTACAGTTAAAGTGATTAAACACTAGCTCTCAGAGATCAAGTATCAGTATATACAAATCTTTTCTCCCTACCTTCCACTCTTCTCTAGATATTTCCCTAGGCCCTACTCCTTCAAAGTCCAAAATTTTCCCCTGTATATATATATATATATATATATATATATATACATCCTGTATCCACTGTATCCTCTAGAATTACCATGGCGGTTAACAAATACCCCCTTGGTCTTGGATCTCTTTGCTTAAACCTTGAGGGGCCAGAGCACTAAAGGGCCTGCTCCTAAACAACCTCAAAGCCTCACATATCCTAAGCCCAAGCATAGCAAAGGTACTTACGAGGGCTTTACTTTGCAGAACTCAGGGATTTGGAAGCTTAATGCCTGCTCCAATGTAGGCTATTTTCTGGGTATGCTTCATCTCTACCATTCTGGGAAATGGTCTTGAAACCTGAGTCCAGTTGTCAGCTGTCCATCAATCATGTTATTCTTTCTCTACCCTCAGGGTCTCAAAATTATAAACACCCTAGGCCTGGGAGAGCCAGCAATAGTAACAGAACCCTTAATGACTCTGTACTCAAGCATAATATGTCACTTAAGCATTGGGGTTCTGACCAACTGAAAAGGATTTTCCTCATGCTGTGGTAGGCTAATTCTCAGGCCCTACACTCTTTATCCGAGAGATTCAGGTACAGTCAGTGACTTCTGAGAGGATTTTTTAATATCTCCATGTATGTTCATCCTTAACTATTTTAGTCTTATCTTTTAAAAGTCCTCATTTTCTTTGGCCCTCCCATTCTACTGCATCCTTTAAAACCGAAACTCTCTTATTACTGCCCCTTCATCCTGAATTTCCTGACTTCACATTATTTCCCCTATAGGAGTAAAAACCTGGCTTTCCCCAGAGGGCAGTGTATCTGGTCGCCCATTTTAGTCCTGGATGCTCCTTCTTTCATGAATTCCAAAGAATTGGGTCAGGAGGAGGAGCAGACAAACTACTCATTAGCCACCATCACTCAATGACCTCTCCTCCATTGAGGTTCACTCCATACACTTCACTAGATCCTAGGAGGTAGCCAAGAGGCATAGTGGATAGACTGCTATACTTCAGGTCAGGAGGACATGAGTTCAAATGCTGTCTGAAGACGCTTACTAGCTATATGGCCCTAAAGCACCACTTAATTGGCTGTAAAACGAGGATAATAATAAAATTTACCTCATAAAGTAATGAGGATCAAATGAGATAATATATGTCAAGTGCCCTGCAAACCTTAAAAGTGCTATATAAAGCTATTATTTAATATTCATCTTTATCACTGGGTCCAAATCCTTGTTATGGTTATCAACTGACCACAATTCTCTCCTCTTTCTTAAGGGTTTTTGTATGTGGCTCATATCTTCCTCTCTCCCACAATCTTGCCTCCTGATAAAACAGTAGACATTCATCTCCTTCCTTAAAACTTGTATCCTCTTTTGCTCCAATCTGATGAAAAGGCACCCTTTCTCCTTGGTGAGGCTAACACCTTTACTTGTACCTTTGATCCAACTACCTTACCACTATCTTCTCTGGGAGCTTTTCCCTTAAATCATTCCCTCTCTCACCTTTAAGCTTTCCTTACCTGCTGGCTCCTGTCTTGAGACCAACAAACACATTCAGCTTGATCTCTTCTTTGAAGAAGCTTTCACTTGGCCCTGAGGTTCCCTCAAGCCATTACAGATTCTCCCTTTCACAGTCAAATGCCAGCAACTCCATACTAACTCTGGGATAAAACACAAACTCATTAGCCTGGCATTTAAAGCCCTTCACAATATGGCTCCAACCTACATCTCCAGTCTTATTTCATTACTCCCTTTTACACACTCTTTGTTGGAAACAAACTGGTTTACTTGATGTTTTCCATAAATGACATTCTCACACCTCGACACGTCACCACCAAGTCTATAATATACTCCTTCCTCACCTCCACCTCTTGGAATCCCCAGGTTTCTTTAAGGGACAACTCGAGGGCTATCACCTACACGAGGCCTTCCCTGATTCTTCCTATTGTTAGTTCTCTCTCCCTTTTGAAAATACTTTGTACATACTTCCCTGTTTACATATTGTAGCCTCCCAGTACAATGTAACTATAAAGGCTTTTTCAGTCTTGTCTTTGTATCTTTAATGCCTAGCACAGTGCCTTGCACAGAATAGGTACTTAATTCATTGGTTGAAATGACTTACTCTAGCTCCATCTCTATTACTTGCTGGATCATTTGCTTTTATAATTTTCATTTGCTTTCGTTTCATCCATAATTATCACTTGCTTCTATAATTTTCACTTTATAAAGTAGTTAGTCCACTAAAAGCTACCTTCAATGCCTTATAATGGCATGGATATTAAACTGCCAAGGCTATGCCAGCAGAGTAGAAGTTTTGGAGGGTCTCAGCAATGGGCTGCACACCTGTCATCCGAGGAACTCCCTAGACAAGTGAGGAAAGACTCATCTTCAAAAGGTTGGCCATCAGGAAACTTTTTGACCAGCCGACTCATAAAGATCAAGAAAGGCTTAGAAGGATTGTTCTATTTCCCCTCTTACTGTAGAGGGCAAAACCATCCTCCCAGGCACTCTGGCTCACAACCTAGAAGCCATCCTTGATTTCCCACTATCTCGCACCCCTCTCCCCCCCATGTCCAAGCTGTTGCCAAGGCCTGTCCATTTCACTTTTGCAACATCTCCTGAATACACTACCTTCTCTCCTCTGAGACTGTTACCATACTAATTCAGATTTCCCTCACCTCACACCTGGACTACTACAATAACTTGCTGTTGGATCTGCCTGCCTCAAGTCTCTCCCCACTCCAATCCATCCTCCATTCAGCCACTAAAGTGATTTTCCTGACAGTGTCACTCCCCACCCCTCCTTAATAGATTACATTAGCTCCTTGTCTCCAGAATCAAATACAAAATGCTCTGTTTGGCATTCAAAGACCTTTATAATCTAGCTTCCTCCTATCCTTCTAATATTCTTACCCTTTACTCCCCAGTATGTATTCTTAAATTCAGTAATACTGATCTCCTAGCTGTTCCACCAACAAGACACTCTATCTTTCAGCTCTGGGCAATTTCTCTGCTATTTCCCTTGCCTGGAATGCTCTCCCTCCTCTGGCTTCATTCAAATTCCATCTAAAATTCCACCTTTTAGAGCAAGTCTTTTCCAATCCCCCTTAATTCTAATGACTTTCCTCTGTTGATTATTTCCTATTTCTCCATAGTTTGTTTTATATATTTGTCTGCATGTTGTCTTCCTAAATAGATTTTAAGTTCCTTGAGTGTAGGGACTGTCTTTAACCTTTTTGTATCCCCAGAACTTAGCACAGTGCATGACTCATAATAGGTACATACTAAATGTCTACTAAATGATTTATTGATTGATTGCAATCTGTATCAGTAGTACAAGTACCCACACTGATGAAATTATGTATCTCTGAAGTATGAAAGAAGTAATTAATGTTGCATATCAATCCTGAGATCTCAGAACTGCTTTTTTTGTGTGTATATATTATATATGTGTATTATACCTATATATGCACATACTAAATTAAGATTATAAAGTATTCTTTGGCTTTCCTTGGGATAAAGAAGTTTTAAACGTGTGATAGAGCTAGTTTCTGACAATGCTTTTCATTTATATTATCTAAATGTTTCAGTGGTCATGTTCTTCTCTGCCAATCCTCCAACTTCTGTATTCATACAGCTAATTCCAGAACTCACATGATGCAGAAGTTAAATCAGAGAGTCGTTACTTCTCATCATGTAAATGCTGATCATGGGAACTGAGCAGAAAGTTTGATTTGGAAGCAATCATAGTTAAGTAGAACATTTTACTGTCTGAAGTCAGAACCTTGGCTAAATTGCCCCAAATAACTGAGAAACTTGTGTTTTACACTGTAGTGATGGTCTTGCATAATTTAACTTTCTCCTTGAAGACTTGAAGCCTGCCTACCTTTGAAGTCAAACTCTAAAAGAGAATACCACCTTGTGAAACTATACAAACTAATTTTAGTAATGAAGTCTTCATAGGTTTCTATCAGCAATAAAGGTTTAACACCATCATTATGAACTCTTCATTGTTGTTCCATCATGTCTAACTCTTCATGATGACACCTGGGGTTTTCTTGGCAAATATACTGAAATGGTTTGCCATTTCTTTCTCCAGTTCATTTTTACAGA
The DNA here is from genome assembly GCF_028583685.1 of Petaurus breviceps papuanus. NCBI lineage: Eukaryota > Metazoa > Chordata > Mammalia > Diprotodontia > Petauridae > Petaurus > Petaurus breviceps. The sequence goes on from NW_027187378.1 coordinate 36,580,180, forward strand.
AAAGGAAACTGAGGCAAACGGGGTTAAGTGACTTGCCCAGGGACACACAGCTAGCAAATATCTGAGGCCAAATTTGAACTTAGGAAGATGAGTCTTCCTGACCACCTAACTGCCCCATTATGAACTCAGTCACAAGCTATAGGCAAACATCCCAAACTAAAGACTATTTGGGAACAAACTATTCACCCTTGGAACTGGCATGCTGCTACCATAATAATTAACTTATGGCACTAACTTATTAAAGCACATACCTTTCTTTTCTTTTAAATGATAAAGTAAAAAGGTATAAAATTGCATGTAGTATCAGTCACATATACTCCTTTAATGATGTTTTCCTTAAATTTCCAGTGAATATACCTGGTTTGTGATTTGTTTGTGAAATTGTTTGCTGTGTGAAACAAAATTTGTCAATAAAAAACATTAACTTAGCTTGTTTCTTTTCTCTTTAACAATCCTCCGTGGTTGTTCTTATTTTGATGTAACTCAAAGCAATTTATTACTGTGGTTAATATCTACAAAGAACCATACTAAAACATGATATTTCTAGTCATCTAGCTTAGGAAGGAAAATGGAATTCAAACTAGTCACCAGAATTGAGAGGACTGTAAACCAGCAACTTTAGTATCATCCAAGTATGCCTGGTCAAAGACAAGTAGTACCACCCAGTGTTTGAAGTGGTGTCCAACTTTCAGAAACTGCGATTGTCCTTTCAAGCAGTTGGTTAAAAGTGACCAAAACACAATTTTCATCAGCTTATGAGGCTATTTTTCTTTTGAACTGAACAATAGCAAGACTCTCTGGGGAAGCTGCTTCTCTCATCATTGATACTGCTAACAGTGAATGCAACAGAATCGTTCACTCGTACAGTTTTAAGAGACACTACAAATAAGTCTTTTCCTGAATCACGCACCTGGAATGTGTCTACCACACGGTGAAGGAACTCAATGACAAAAAGGGGCGGCACCTCTGTCTGGATCACAGCCACGAAAAAGATCTTGTGGCGATAAACACTCAGGAGATAGTGATGAGGGGTAGGAATCACAGGGGGCACGTTCTCTGCCTCAGGAGCTCTCTCCTGGGCCTCAAAGAAGTAATCACAAACAGAACGGCTAACCACACTTTTCCAGTGCTTCTCCAGAAAAATATCTCCAGAGGAGTTGATCAAGAACAGGCTGTGAATCATGGTGAGAGAAGAAAGCCCTTTTCAGTAGAGATGACTCAGAGCCTCGACAGAAATGCAACCCTGGAAAACAAAATTCGTTAAGTAAGGAGAGTGATGCTCCACCTGTCTGGAATGCCCACCCTGTCCTTTTTTCCGCTATGTAAATCATACCTATCCATCAAAAACACAAGTGATATTCCAATCCCTCAATAACAGTCATAGCGACAAACTAAATATTTCCCTCTTCTGAACTCCAATATTAATTACTATTTTTGTCTGTTAGCAATGAATTATAAATCATCTTGTAACATCTCTTCTATTATACTGAATTATCACTTAAATCTTTTATCATTTCATTTTTAACACATTTGTCTTGACTCCCAAAAAAGTACAAATTATTTATGGGGAAGGTCTCTGCCTTATACCTGCGTGTACTCCTTATTTAACAAATATAGGGTCCCAAAAGTTTTAGTGCAAAGTTTTAAGCTTTGATAGCTTAAAATTTAGTTAAAGCCTAAAGCTCTGGTTGCTTAAAACACGGCACTAAGACTTCTGAAACCCTTGAATTAGGAGCCTACTGTATAAAGAACATTGTGCTAGGTATGAGAAAGCTACAAAGTATAGATAAAACAAGTAGTTATTTATACTGAAAAAGCTTTCTTCTCTTGCCTTGATTCACAAGGTACCTCATGTAAGACATAATCATAGACTGTAAAACTTAAAAGATCCAGAGATGATCTAATCTCTTCATTTTACAGCTGTGTAAACTGAGTCCCACTGAGGATAAGTGACTTACCCCAGGTTAAACAGGTAGTAAGTGGCAGTCATCACTGGAAACTTAGTTCTGACTACTTCCACTGCACCACTGCAGCCTAGGCTGTCCCAAAATGCAGTTTTCAGCCATTAAAGCTGCATGGACACCCTGTCTAGCTGCCTTATGTTAATTGCTTGTTTCACCAATTTGGCCACAGTTTACTCACACTCTACACAAAAAAAATGAACTCTCTGAGGTACAGTTCAGACCTTTCCTGCTGCAGCAACATCTCTGTATCTCTAAGAGAGAAAGAAAGAGGGAGGGATGGTGGGGAGAAAAAGAGAGGGAGGGGAAAAGGGGGAGAAAGGAAGAGAGGGTAAGAGTGGGAGAGAGATAGAGGGAAGGAGAAAGAGAGGGAAGGGAGAGGAAGAGAGAGAGAAGGGAGGGAAAGAGAGAGGGAGAAGGAGTGAGGAAAAAGGGAGGGAGGAGAGAAAGAGAGAAAGGCAGAGAAAGGGAGAAGGATAGAGGGAGGGGGAGAGAGAAAGAGAGCTAGCTTCCAACATGGCCGAGCAGGGGCAGAGGTGAGTTCTACCAAAAATACTGGCGCAAGGCTCCTCAAACGCGCTGCCCCCGAACTTACACAGGAAAGGGGGCTGGAGAGTGGAAGCCTCAGCTGATGAAAGGAAGAGATGGAGGCAGGGGAGGGAGGAAGGAGGGATGGAGGGAAGGATGGATGGCGGGGTTGGAGGTAGTGGAAGATGCCAAACCCGGTCATTCCAGAGCTGGTCCCAACCTGGTTTCATGAAGGCCAGTGGGCCTGGGTGACACAGATGGAGGGATGGATGGGGAGGGGTAAGGGAAGCAGAAGGATGGGGTGCTGGGGCCTTCCCCGTTTCCATACATCCGCTGCCATGGCAACGAGGCTTTCCACCCCCTCCTTCTATTCCCCCCCTCATCCTCCTCCATCCCCGTCCCCGACAGTCTCCAGGCGGGATCCTGAGCCTCCCCAGGACTTCGCCTTCGTGGCGAGCCCCCCCCCCCCAACCTCCTTCAGTATGTCGCATTCCAGAGGGTCGGTTTCTGAGGTCTGGCACGACCCTGACTCTCTCCATCGCACCCCGAGAATACGCCGCTGAAGGCGCCCCTCATCGCTGCTCTCTCGGACCCCGCACGAACCCTCCCTGGACCCTCCAATCCCCGGCGACAAGGCGCTCGCGCTGCCCCCACCCCCGACCTGGCCCGGAAAAATAAGCGGCCCCCTCACCCGGCTTCTTGCCGACCCGCTACGCCGCGCTTGACAAGCCCCGCCTCCACCCACTCTCCTGCCCCGCCCACACCGGAGCGCGCGCCCCGCCCTCCTCTGCGCTCATTGGCCGACATGACGAACCCGCGCTCCGCCCCCAGGCAGGGAAGAGGAGGGAGTCGCTGATTGGATTTGTCGTTCTTCTCCTCCTCGGTCCTTTGGTGGGCACCTCCCCGAGGCGCCTCCTGGGCCTCCAGGCTCTGAGCTTCGTGATTGGTTGTCTTGGTGCGACCTCTGATTGGGTCTTCCCAGTCGCTCGGCGCTCTGATTCGTCGGGCAGAGAGGGCGGGTGGGCGGAGGGACAGTGGGCTTGGGCAGGTCTGAGGGTGGTTGCCCTATTTTCAGTATCACAGGCAGCTGAGTGTCGCAGCTTCCCGCATAGAAACTGGGACGGTACAAGATGTCTGTTTTGAAACAAAATTATTTTTTATCATTTATCACATTTATCACAAATGGGAAGGAAAATAATATCTTCGATCAGCATGGTAAAGGGAAAAGTGTGATGAATTTACAGAGGAGTCGTGGGTTGGAATCCAGCCTCTGCCACTTATTACTTGCATAACCTTGAGCAAGACCCTTCTCCAAGGGCCTCAGTTTCTCTGTCTAGAAAATGAGGTGGTTGGACCAGATGATCTTTGAGGTCCCTTTCAGCACTAAACCCTGTGCATGATTCTCAATATTTAACGAATGCCGGATCTTCTGATTTCCAAACCATTCCTTCCACTTAGGGTGCTTGTTTTATCTTATCTTCTGTTGAGACAGTATCCAAAAAGACTAAACCATTGATACATTGGTGCAACAAAGAGCTCTGGACTCGGCAGTTAGGAGAGTTGGATTGCTTATTCCAGCTTTGCCAATTTACTGGCTGTGTGACCTTGGGCAAATCACTTCCCTTTCTGGTCCTCGGTTTCTTAATGAATTTTTAAAGAGATGGTTTGTGAAGAAAATAAACAGTGAAAAGGTAAAATCCGCCGTCAAGAACAGGTCATCTTTTTTGACAAGGTAACTAGACCGGTAGATCAAGCGAATGCTGTTAGGCATGACCTACCTGAATTATGGCAATTCCGTTTGACAAACACTACTGAGTAGGAGGCACTGGGGAGAAAAAGGCAAAAATGAAAGTCTTTTTCTCGAAGATTTTTGCATTCTGCTTGAGGCAGAGGACATGTGCACATATTAATATAATAAAAGAGAGGGAGTGAAGAGGAGGGAAGACAAGGAGGTCTAGGATAATTTGAAAAGGACTAGGATGCTTGACAAAATCTCTCAAGGTATAATTTTGAACAATTTGTAGAGATGTGACCTAAAAGAAGCTATAGTTAGGTGAATTCAGGACTGCTTGAACAACCAAACCCAAAGGGTAATCATTAATGGGCCTCTGTCAACTTAGAAGGAAATCTATAGAGAGGGAGCAACCCAGAGGTCTTGACCCTATAACACTCAACATATTTTTTTTTACCAATGGCTTGGATGAAGCCATAAATGTCATTTTTGCCAAATTTGCCAATGCCTTAAGCTGAGAAAAATAGCAGAGAAATCTAAACAATACAATGGGTTAAATCTATTTTTTCTTTTATACTACAAGAATCTGTAATTTCATCGATATTGATATTTCCTCCTTGATGGCTCTTATGTAAATTAGTAGGTAGTCTTTGAGAGATGTTGTGGTCCCACATATATTGCTCTATACCCAACCTAGTGATCAGGACTTATCTAAAGGTGGCTAAACTGAATTTCTTTTTTCTTTATTTTTGACATTCATTTTTCAAAAGTTTAAATTCCAAATTCTCTCTCCCTCCTATCCATCCCCCACCCACTGAGAAGACTTAGACTGAATTTAGAACTATGCTCCAAATGTAAATAAATGACCCAGTATCAGTCTTAGGCCTATACCCCAAAGAGATCAAAGAAAGAGGAAAGGGGATCTCACATCTACAGAAATAATCATAGGAGTTCTTTTTGTTATAGAAAAGAACTATAAACCCATCAATAGGGTAATGGCTGAACAAATTATGGTATACGAATGTAGTAGGATATTATCATGTTGTAAGAAATGATGAAAAGAAAAGTTTCAGAGAAGTCTAGGAAGACTTGAACGATCTCATGAAGGGTGACATGAACAGAGCCAGGAGAACAATTTATACAATGACTACAATATTAAGATAAATGACTTTGAAAAACCTAAGAACTCTGATCAATGTAAGACCAACAGCATTTCCAGAGGACTGATGATAAGGCATGCTATCTACCTCCTGACAGAGATGTGAAGGACCTGAAATGCAAAATAAGTCATAAATTTTCAGACAGAGCCAATGTGGGAATATAGTTTGTTTAACTATGTGCATTTATATAGCACCTACTATGAGCCAGGCACTATGCTAGGTACTTGACAAATACTATCTCATCTGATCCTCACAACATCCTGGAAGGGAAGTACTAATATTATCTCCATTTTACTGTTGAGGAAAATTGGGCAGAGATTAAGTGATTTTCCCAGGGTCATACAGGAAGCGTTTGAAGTGGGATTTGAACTTCCTAACTCTTGTCCCAGCATTCTATCCATTGTGCAAGAAACTCACATACTAAAGGCAGGAATAGCTTATAAATAATTAGACACCTTTAGACATCTATAAGATATATATGGAGTTTTGGGAAGGTGATTTCAGAGCTGGAAGGTTCTAGCAGTGGGGCATTGGGAAAGGCTTCCTGTAGGAGGTAGGATTTGAGCTGAGTTTTTAAGGAGTCCAGGGAACCTAAGAGGTAGAAGGAAAGAAGAGGAGCATTCCAGGCATACGAAATAGTCTTTGCAAAAGTCCAGGGCTAGGGAATGGGGTGCTGTGTTCTAGGACTAGAAAGTAGGTCAGTGTAGCTGGATCAGAGGATGCGTGGAGGGATGTAAAGTGTAAGAAGATTGAAAAGGTAGAAAAGGGCCAGGTCATGAAGGACTTTCGGTGTCGAACAGAGGATTTTACGTCTGATCCTGTAGGCAATAGGAAGCTATTGGAGTTTATTTAGCAGGGGGAAGGGTGAGGTAGTCAAACCTATGCTTTAAGAAAATCACTCTGACTGTTATATGGAATATGACCTGGAGTGGAAAAAGATCTGAGGCAATGACACCAGTCAGAAGGCTGCTGCAGAGGCCTAGCAGCAACCACCTCCTTGTTTCTTCCCATAAGATATTTAAAATCAAGAGTTTTTTTGCAAAGAAGTCAGAGCAAAATTGTCTCATTTTTCAGTTGACTCTCATGAAAAGTGGCCATAAGTGTAAGTGGGACCCCAAGAAAAGAGTCTGGAGAAGGATGGAGAAACTGCCAACACCATGATGTTCAGATTTATTTTGTACCATCTCCAAACACCTCACTGTGGCACCGCCCCTGATAAGAAATTAATGCCACAACTCTCCCATTTTGGAAGCTGCCTGCTAAGGGACAGACATAAAGAAACTTATTGTTATAGAGACTGCTCCTGACCTTTTTAGTTCAGTAATAAATATGTACATATTTTAAACTGCTGACCTCTGCATCCCTGTTTGTGTAATAATTGTATAGTGAAGGTTGCCTTGTGTGTAGCAGTGTCTATAGTGAATAAAGTGCCAGACTTGAAGTTAAGACGGGTTCAGATCCTATCCCAAACACTAGCTTTGCTAACCTGAACAAGTCATTTAACTTGATGTGTAGGGCAGTTAGGTGGCACAGTGGATAGAGCCAGAGCGGAAAGACTCATCTTTCTGTATTCAAATATAGCCTCAGACACTTACTAGCTGTGTGACCCTGAACAAGTCACTTAACCCTTTTGCTTCAGTTTTCTCACCTATAAAATGAACTGGAGAAGGAAATGGCAAACTACTCCAGGATCTTTGACAAGAAAACCCCAAATGGGGTCAAGAAGATTTGAATATGACTGAAAATGATCCAATAACAAAGAACAAAATAAAGTAGAGATTGTGGTGGCGCCTACCTCGTGGAGTAGTTGTGTGACTCAAATAAAATAATTCATGATGTGATTTGTAAGCCTTCAGTGCTACATAAATGTGACCTCTCTTAGCCAACCCATGTATGGCACAGTCAGAAGAGTTACCTATTGACCCATAGGTTATTTTTACTTAAGAAATGAACTTTCTTGTTTAATTTTGTTGGGAGCTTGTGATTTTTGACATAAACAACTTCAGACATAGTATGTGCATGTTAAGTGAGCCCAGCCATTGTGGAAACTGGACTGGGGACAAGTGAATAGTTTTTCAAATTGTTTGCTGAAGATGAAATCCAGTATATAAATAATATATTATATATTATGTAATAAATAAAATAAAATAAAGGACTTCTGTGGAAAAGACAATTGAAACAGTCCAGATGAAAGTAGATGAGGGCTAATACTAAGGTAGTGACTATCTGAGTGGAGAAAAGGAGGTTGTGTACGAGAGATATTGTGAAAGTAGAAATTAGATTTGGCAAGAGATATATGTAGTTGATGAAGTTAGGAGTTGAGGATGACATTGAGGTTGTGAGTATAGGTGACTGAGAGAAGGGGTAATATACTTAACAGTAATAAGGAAGCTGGGAAGAAAGTAGGTTTTGGGAGAAGATAATAAATTAGGTTGGGACATGTTGAATTTGTGATTGTATACCTCCCCAGAGACAAAGGTTGGATAACTAGATGTGGGAATCACCTGCATGGTGATGACAATTGAACCCATGGGAGCTGATGAGATCACCAAGATAGAATAGATGGAGAAGAGCAGAGACCCCAGGACAGAACTGTGTGGTACATCCACCATTAGTGATCCTGACACAGATCCAGCAAAGGGGACTGAAAAATGATCACTTAGAAAAGGAAGAAGAGAACCAGGAGGGAGCAATGTACTGAAAACCTAGAGAAGACAGAGTATACAGGAGGAAGTAGTGACCAGTGGTGTCAAAAGCTCTAATAGAGAATGATCAAGAAGGATGAAGACTGGGAAAAGGCCATTAGATTCACCAATAAAGAAATCACTGGAAACTTTGGAGAGGGTACTTTCAATGGAAAGATAAGGTTGAAAGTCAGACTTCAGAGGGTTTAAAAGTGAGAGCAGATGAAGTAGATGTGTGTGTAGATGGCTTTCTCAAGAAATTTAGCAGAGAAGGAAAGAAGGGATATAGGATGATAATTTGCAGGGATGGTCAGATAAAGTGAAGACTTTAAACTGCTGACCTCACTCTATCTTACTCACTCCCTTACCCCCTGCCCAATCCAGGCTATACTCCAGAAGAAAGGTGCAAGAGAAAAAGCAAAAAGGAGATAAGTTGGCTCTCCTTTGCAGGCCAACACAGTGGGGTGGCTACTCCAACAAGAATTCATCCTCCTCGAGTCTGGCCAACGAAATCATCTTGGCTACAATTTCAGTCACTGAATACCATCCCCAAGAAGGTACAATGTGATTGCCTTGACATATCCCAGCCATTTCATATTGTTGCAGCCTTAGGATCTAAAACTTAATCAAAAGTTGTCTTTATCCTTTTAACAGAGTGTCAGTGATCCTATCTATATACCATAGGAAGAGACGCTTTCAAAAACTTCAGACAAAAGCTTACCACTAATAAGTTCATAATGTTAATTGAGGAACTCCATAGACGAATCCTTCCCCCCCCCCCATTTAAATAAGTTACTGAAAAAGATTGTAAAAAGCAGAGGGCCAAGCACCAATCCCTAGGAATTCTGATGGAGATTATTATTGACTCTTTCAAGAAAATACTCCAGAATTTTGCTAGGATTTGAAATTAAGTTCATTGGTCTATAGTTTTCAGATTCCATTTCTCTTTCTCTCTCTCTCTCTCTCTCTCTCTCTCTCTCTCTCTCTCTCTCTCTCAAATTAGGACAGTCTTTCAGTACATTTCCCATTCTCCATGATCCTTCACAGATCACTGATAGTGATTCAGCAATTGCACCTGCTAGTTCTTTCAGTCTCCAAGGATGTAGTTTATCATCTAGGCCAGTTGATCTAAATTCCTCGAGGGCAACTAGGTACTCTCTTACTATTTCCCTGCTCACTTTGCTTATCAGCACCCAATTAGCTATTTTTTCCTGACTTTGACAGTCCAGAGATTATTCTCTTCACCTGAGAAAACAGAAGCAAAAATGAATCAAGTAGCAATGTCTTATTTCCATCACCAGTTATAATTCTCTCATCCACCTTAAGCACTACTTCTATCTTTTCTTTTAATATTTATTTATTTTGTTACATTTTGAGTTCCTATCTGTCTCCCTCCCTCCCAACCTCACACTAGAAAAGGTCAACAGATATATATGTGGAACCATACTATACACACTTTTAAAATATCAGTTCTCTCTCTGGAGAGATCTCCCTTTATAGGTCCTATGCAATCAAGTTGAATATTCATATCACTCAGAACCGCTTAGTCATTCAGTTACTCTTCAAACAATATTGTTGCCACTGTATACAACATTTTCTTGGTTCCACTAGTTTACTAGTCACTATTTCATGCAAGTCTTTCTATATTTTTTTTTCTAAATTCAACCTGCTCACTATTTCTTACAGAACAGTGGTATTTCATCACAATCATATACTATAAAGTATTGAGCCATTCTCCAATTGATGGACATTCCCTCAATTTCCAGTTCTTTGTCACAAAAAAGAGAACTGCTATAAATATTTTAGAACATATAAGTTCTTTTCCTTTTTCCCTGATCACCTTGGGAACCAGACCTAATAGTGGTATTGCTGGGTCAGAGAATACACAGGTTTATATCTCTTTGGGCACAATTCCAGATTGCTCTCCAAAATGGTTGGATCAGTTCACAGTTACACCAAAAGTATATTAATGTTCCAATTTTTCCACATCCCCTCCAACACTTGTCATTTTCTCTAGTCTTATCCTTTCTATAATCCTCTTTTTTCCCTGATACAGTTTTAAAACCACTTTTTTTTTTGGTTAATCTGTTCTTTCCTTTCCAGCCACCAGTCAGTCTGAACATTAAGATGCCTCACAAGACAATGCCATACTTTTGAATTCCTCTTCTATAATCAGTTCTTGCTTCTCTCTTCAATGCATGTATTTTTTTAAAAAATCTAAGTGGATTAGAAATGCATCAATATGGTTTATCTTTAGATAATTATCTCTTTTCCTATTTTCTGGAATTGTTTCTTCTTGTGTTGTCAGCATTTTATTCTTAAAAATTTCTTATCCCTCTTGGGACTTACCCTGTTTTGTGTCATGGAAACCCACAATTTTTCCCCCGAACCCTCTGAAACCTCCTCTTCCCAAATCTAGAATGCATGTCCTGTTGTTCTCAGCTTTCCTCTCTTTCTCTATCATAAATACTCTGGTAGAGTGAGTATTATTAGATCTCTAGATGCTGGTCTATATGGAAAGACTTCTTTAACTGGTCTGGATGTATTTACAACTCAAAAATACATCTCCAGACCAGGATGATTATGTTCTGTTACTTTTGAAATCTTTTTGGGGGGTGGGGTGGGGGTGGAGCTACACATAGATCTCACCATCTCTGTCCTTCCACTCTACCAGCCTTTCTGAGTTCTATAGGAATATTCCTTTCTTACACTGCTTAAATGCGTCTCTTCTTTCAATCCCATGCAAAATTAAAGAGAATCACTTCTGGTTTTCTCTCATCTTCCCGAAACCAAGTTGGTATGCCTCTCATTTGCCTCAGTATCACCCACTAAGTCATGAGATTTGAATGGAAGGTCCTTCCTCTTTTCACTTCTCTTTTTAGCCAGTCTTCCTTGGGGGTAACTGGCTTGGTTATTCAAATTACCTCAGGTATGCTTCTGGAAAGATCTTTCCCTTCAGAAGGGAAAAAAGTCAAACTCTCCCAGAGTAAGTTGTATACATTTGAAGTCCTACATACAGTGTAATTTTCTTTGTTTCTTTCTTATAACCAAACTAATTTGTAAACTCTTGAGGACTTAGACCAAGCCTTATTTATTCTTATTTGATCTGAATTTCACCCAAGTCTATAGTTGATTTACAGAGATTCTTTGAGGAGACATGAGGATAAAAGACCTTTTGGGAGGCAGTGGAGAAAGACTTTTGAATGGCAGACTAGAGCCCTTGGAGCCAATGACACCTATGGGAGCCAATCCCATCATGCTCCTTGACCTCCAAGGCTTGAAATGATACAGACTACTAAGACAGGACTTCCCTGGGTGAGATCATGTTCTTTCTCCTGATCTAGGTTCCGATCATATTTCTACTTCATTTCTAGGAGAACTTATTTACTCCTGTCTATTTCCTGTAGGACTTCTCTAATCTCTGTTTGCTGTTTTGTTTACATAACTAGAATTACTTGCTATTCACTATTTGAGACTGTCTTTTATGCAACTAGCATTTAGTTGGAGAGGGATTGACAAGTGTAAACTACCCTTCTTCTTAAGACTGATCAAAGGAGAGCTTTCCTTCAGAATCCACACTTGAACCCCCTAGACCAGAGGGCAGATAGATAGAATTTTAGCCCAATACCCCTCTTGGGGACTGGAGAAGAAATTGCCCAAAGTTGACCGACCTGGTCCTTGCCTTCCTCTACCCACTGGTTACATGTGGTTGGTGAAGGCAAGGCCCCTTTCCTACTCTCTACAAAGAGTGGGCCAGAATTCCTAGTATATCAACCCATGCCACCTAAGAGCCATATATATACACACACACACACATACACATACACACACACATATACTTATATACATATGTAGTATTTATGTGTGTATGTATATGTATATATAGGCATACACACACATATACAACCCCTCAGTCCCCAAAACATTTATCTTATAGCTTGGTTTTATTTCTCCTTAGAACAGACTTCCCTCTCCTTAGACAAGCTCCTCACACTTAGCACAATGCTTTGTCCTAAACAAGCATTTAATGAATGCTGATGGATTGAGTGAATTAATAAAGTGATAGTTCTAGGGGAAGAAGTAGTTCCAACCATTAGCACAAGCCTAGGGAAATAGTGAGGCCTGGAGTATTGATTGATTCAATAACGCTTTGGTCAGCCTCTTTGGAGAAGAGTAACAACTTTTGTGGGTTTTTATAAGTATAAACTTGTGAAAACAACAGAAAGTCTGACATATGCTGTAGGAATCCAGAGGGCCTGACACAGAGATAATCTACTCAAACTATTTACTTCAGACAATCTTTGTTTCCTCACTTTGAATTGTTTTATACCTTGGCCTACTGTGTATCCATGGAATTTCTCTCTCTGTGTTTACACAACATATGGTACTGGATTTCCCTTTTGTGATTGGTCAAACCTAGGTTTACCTGTGCTACAAAGCTTGATTCCTATTGGCCATTTCTTAAAGCTGTGCATTCATTAATTGATTTGGAATGAATAAAGACACTTCCCCTCCAATCACTTCAGCTCTTGATTAGTGAAAGCTCTGATAACATCTGTGTCCCTGTCTTTTCCACAGTTTAGGAGTCTTGGAGCAGAATATAATTATTCCCATTTCTGCATGCATCCTTTGCCCAATAAACAGCCTGATTTGATACATTAATAAGTAAGTTTGATAGTATATTTGCTGGCTCAATTCCAATTACTCTGAGTTTATCTGTCTGACTGATACACAAGTGAAGAATTTTAGGGAAACATTCAAAATCATTCCCCTGCAGCCCACTTAATCAAGAGTCTAATAGTTCCTAGGAAAAGTCACTTAATTAATTGGAAAAAAAACCCACCACTAGTTCCAGAGTCAGTGGATTTGGTTTCAAATCCCACTTCTGCCACTTATTACCTGTGTGACCTTGGGCAAATTGCTTAACCTCTCTGGGACTCAATTTCCTCATCTATAAAATGAGAGGTTAGGACTAGATGACTTCTGATGTACTTTTTAGCTCTAAATCTATGCTCCTATGCTTTTTCAAACTCAGTTTCCTCATCTGTAAAGATGAGGATAATAATAGCTATAGTGCTTACCTAGTGGGATTATACAGAGTAAATGAGATGAAGAGGTTACCCAAAAGAGGGTTAGGATTGCTCTGGAAACCCTAAAATACCAACTCCTGCTGAATGAATTCGATTGCAATCTTCTCAGATAAAGAAAAGTAAAATTTATTAAAAGTTTGCTTGCATTAGACACAGAGTAAGTCTGTGCTAGGTCATTCTATGGGGCTGTCACTATTCTATGGCGCTCTCACAAACATGAAGACAGGATGGGATCTTATATACAGAAAGTTGTGGGAGGAATCTAGGGGTGGTCTTGGGAGGAGTTTGGGGAGGGTCTTCAGGAGGAGTTAATGAGGTCAATGAGTGATTAAGGGTGGGAAGTCTTGATGGAGGCTACAGACAATGGTGGGCTAGGCCAGTTCAAGGGTGGACACTTTGATAGGCTCAAAGGTGGGAAGTCTAGTGACAAAGGGTGGGAAGTCTAGTAAAGGACCTGTCTCACCAAATGGCATGATTCAATCAAGAGTACAAGGGAGGTTCCCAGAGCTTGTACCTCAAGGACTCAAGGAGAGCTGAGGGGACTCCGAGAGCCCATACCTCATCAGAGATATGTGTAAATTACTTTTAAAAACCTTAAAATGCTATATAAATTTCAATATTTACTTTTAGTTGTCATGGTTATCATTATTATCATCAGAAATTTTTCTATCAAGACAACAGAATCCCTTCCGTCATAGTTTGATACCTGTAATAAAGTACATATATACACATCAGCACATGTATAAATATCTCCTTTATTTATTTTTGGAGGGGGGAAAGGCGGGGCAATTGGGGTTAAGTGACTTGCCCAAGGTCACACAGCTAGTAAGTGTTAAGCATCTGAGGTCTGATTTGAACTCAGGTCCTCCTGACTCCAGGGCCAGTACTCTATTCACTGTGTCACCTACCTGCCCCTAAATATCTCCTTTTATAATTAATTGTCCCACCACTCTTGGCCCAAAGAAGAGATTTGAGAAGATTCTTCTAATGAGGTATGGGCTCTGGGTGCCCCCTCAGCCCTCCTTGAGTCCTTGAGGTACAGGCTCTGGGAACCTCCCTTGGACTCTGGATTAAATTGTCTCATTTGATGAAGCATTTGCATGAGGCAATAAGCCTTACATTGTGGTTGGGCTTCTAGCCTAGTTACTAACTGCTAACTACTAGCCTAGTTACTAGTCTAGCCCTCCATTATCCATCCACCCTTGAATTGGCCTAGCCCACCATTCCAGCTACTTCCCACCCTTAGTCACTCATTGACCTCATTAACTCCTTCTGAAGACCCTCCCCCAAATCCTCCTCTAGACCACCCCTAGATTCCTCCCACAACCTTCTATACATAAGACCCCATCTCACACCACGTGGTGTGAGAGCACCATAGAATGACCTAGCACAGACTTCCTCTGTGTCTAATGCAAGTGAACTTTTAATAAATTTTACTTTTCTTTGGCTGAGAAGACTGCAATCAAATTCATTTGGCAGGACCCAGTGTGTTGGTATTTTGGGGTCTCCAGAGCAACCCTAACCCTCTTAGTGGGTAACCTCTTCACTTCTTTTCCTTTTTTAGCAGAATGTGGGACCCTTGATATAACAGCATACTTTTTTAATATGTAGTTTCATTTTGCTAAACTATTTTTCCCTTAAAAAATTGGGTTTTTTTGTTACAGATTTGGCTCTTTGGGTGAGGGAAGGAGGAAGGATAAATAGGGAAATGTCAGTAATGTAAAAGACAAAAGACATTAATAACAATTTTAGAAAAGAATTGTCCCATTTTGGGAAGGGGCATGAGAGAAGTAAGAAGGAAGGTCAACAAGTGATAGCATCTTTCTAACCACATTATAGAAAGGGTGAAGTCTTAAAATGAAAGGCTTGGACCTAATGAGCTACCTTCCAACTCTAAAATATTGGAGGCCCTTCGAGGTTAAGTAACTAAAGACCCTCACTAAGAACTGGTGAGAACCTCTACAGAAACAGCCTGCTATGGATAAAGGTTTGTGTAAGAGGATTTGGACTGACACATGCCTGACCTAATTAGAATCCTAGAGTTAGCAGGGATTTTAGATGTTAATTCAGCCCCCTGCTTAGAACATGAATCCCTTCTACAACTAGCCAATCTCAAGTTTTTCCCCTACATGGTTAAAAAAAAATTATTAAATATATTCCTGCTATACAGTCTATGTTCCTAAACCCAATAAGCAAAAAAGGTTAAACACAAAATAATGTGAAATTGCAAATAGAGTCAAGGGTAATTATTTCAGACAGAATATGAAGTGTTTTGAAAGTTTTGCATCTTAGTCATTTTAAAACTCTATTAAATCATTAGCTAAGGTTTAAGATAAGAACACAGCATTATTATACCTCTCCTTTAAAATCACTGGGAAAAAAATCAACTTTAACTAAATCGGACCAACTAGTACCTCAGCATGCTCTCCAGAATTTATCTTTGGAAACATAAGAAAGAAAGATAACTTGGTTCCTGAGACTGAGAAAGTTTTCAAAATTAGGTGTTTTACTATTTTGTAGATAGTTGTCTAGATGAGAATTAGTCAGAAAAATTTTCCTCTGCCAGACTTGGCAATTTCCTGTTTACCAGCTGGAGTACTTAACAACAGGAAAAAAAAAAAACAGAGCAATTTGCTTCTTATCCTTCACCCTCTGGACTTCTCATCACTATATGAACGGAGACCAAAAGTGAAACTAGAGATAGGTTGGGGTGGGGACAGGCTGTGAAAGCTGGGATGGCAAGAATTGGCCTTTCTTGGTAGAAGAGTTTCCTGACCATTTGTTATACCTTAACATTGGGCAAAACTTTTGCATTTATTGCTTCAAAGTTAAAAGTTTTAGCTTAATTGGTTGGCAAAAATATTAAAATATGTTGGCAACAGAAAATGACACATATTTTTAATGCATGGAGGGGCAAGGTCTTATCATCTGGAGCTGTGATTCCCTCAAACAAACCTCATCCCTCACCTGTAAAGTGAGGAGGCTGGGTGAGATGATTCTTTCATCTCTCAATCCTATGATCTATCATTTTTCCTGGCAAGCACCAATTTCATCATTAGACAAAATTTCATGACTCTTCTAATTTTTGGGGGGGGAGACAATTGGGGTTAAGTGACTTGCCCAGGGTCACACAGTAAGAGTCTGAAGCCATATTTGAAACTCAGGTCTTCCTGATCCCAGGGCTAGTGCTCTATCCACTGGGCTACTTAGCTGCCCCAGTCTTCTAATTTTTCAAACATTTCCTCCCCATTCATGTCCTACAGCATTTCATTGCTCCCGTAATGCTTCTATGTTCCACGCCCCCCTTTGACTTTTTCCTCTCTCACAAATGGCTATTATTGTTGGTCCTTTTCCCTCGTGATATCTTGACTCCTTCAGCCTTTGTACCATCACCACTACATTCCCTTCCCCTTCCACATGAACTGAAGATGACCTCTTCACCATTACACCTCGAGACTAGTTTTTTTTTCCCTTTTTTTTTGGGGGGAGGGCAATTGGGGTTGTGACATGCCCAAGGTCACACGCTAGTAAGTGTTAAGTGTTTGAGGCTAGATTTGAACTCAGGTCCTCCTGACTCCAGGGCCAGTACTCTATTCACTGCACCACCTAGCTGCCCCTCCAGACTAGTTTTGGGAACTGGTCAGGATGTATTTATTAATCTCAAGAACTCAAAGATGATATCTGTTTTTGTGGGAGGTGGGTAGTAGGAATAGGTTCATCATATTATGGAACATAGTTAATTGGATAAGGTGCCGGGCCTGGAGTAGGGAAGATTCATTTTCCTGAGTTCAAATCTGGTCTCAGATACTTACTAGCTGTGTCACTCTGGGCAAATCACTTTACTCCTGCTTGCCACCATTTCCTCATCTGCAAAATGAGTTGGAGAAGGAAATGGCAAATCACTCCAGAATCTTTGTCAAGAAAACCCCCAAAATGAGGTCATGAAAGTTGGACAATGACAACAACAGCATTAGGAGCACAGACGTCTTCAAGGAGAGGCTGGATGTCCTCTTCTTGAGGAATGTTGTCGAGGGCATTCCTGTTGGACCAGATGACTTGTAACTGAGAGTCTGTGATCACTGGGTCCTGAGCAGGTCCATTAACTTTCTTTCTTTTTTTTTTTTTAAGCAATTGGGGTTAAGTAACTTGTTCAAGGTTACATGGCCAGGTGTTTCTGGGTGGGTGCTAAGTGTCTAAGACCAGATTCGATGGGTGGTGCTGGGGCTGGTGCTGTTACTCTCTGTGCTACCTGGCCACCTGGTCCATTAACTTTCAGACATAAGGACATCACATTGCACAAGCAGCATGTATAAACTTTTCACTTAGAGTCACACTAAATCAGGTGATACACATGGATCTGAGTGGGGGACTACTTTGCCAGAGGAATCAATGAACAGAACAGAAAAAGAAATCTGTGGCTTAAAAGGTACATTGCTAGGCCTGGAAATTACACTTTAGGGTGAGAGTCCAAAGTGGGTCCAAGGTGTTTGTATAAGTACAGATTTTGAGAATAGAGAATTTATGTGTGTCTGGCAAGGGTGGGGGTGGGGTGGGGGTGGGTGGGGTGAGCATGGATAACAGAGGAAATGAACAAGAGGGACTTAGGCAGCAACATGCAATGTGGTTTGTCCCTAGCATTTGTTCGCCTCTTGATGAGCCTGGGTGCTGGATGGGGGGAAAAGTTGTGGGGCAGAGAGAAACAGTGGCAATGGGAAACCCAATGTCTTTCATCCTCTTCAGACAAAGAGGTGCCTCTTTGGACAACAGCTGCCAGTGCCACACACACCATACGGCACTAGGGGGGTGAAGGGGGGGAGGATGGAGAGAGAGGGGAGAGAGTGTCTGAAGCAGGAACTGGTTCTGACTTTCAATAATGGGGTGGTTGTCATGGCGACAAGCCATCCATCTAAAGGGGATTGCTGAAAGGACCCATTGTTCTGGGGTTAGGCTGCCCTGGCTGTGCCTGTCTCTAAGAGATACCTTTAAACACCTCCATTCTTTAAGGGAAGGGCTAGGGGACCTTCCTCTGAGAGAATGCCATTAGGCGTTTCACACGAGGCCAACATGCCAAAGACACATCCAGGCACTTGTTCTCAGAAATGCAAACTCCCACACATGCATGCCCCAAACACGGCTCTAGGATACATGTAGTCACAAATGTATGCACACACACACACACACACACACACACACACACTTAACGTGGTAGCACATATAGGTAAAGGACCATAGAACTTACATAACATCACTGAGCAAACAGCTTGAATCTGGGAGAGATCTGAGTGGGGTGATAATGGGAGGAATGCTTGGGGAAAGAGGGTGAGGGGACTGAAAACCTCAACCCCCCCAAACAGAAGCATAGATTCAGCGTTAAAAAGGATTTTTGAGGTGATCTAGTTTAGCCCCTTCATTTTACAAATGAGGTAATTGAGGCCAAGAGAACTCAAAACACTAGCCCAAGCATTAGTAAAAGGTAGTGAGGATTCAAAAACCCAGGTACTCTGACTCCACTTTCTGGCTACTTGCTTCCTGTAACTTTTGCCATTGGTTGAGACAGCAGTCTTTATAGTATTGAAAATAAAGTAAATCAGCACGTGTGCCAGCCTCCTTTATGTCCTGAAGAGGAGGGCAATGTTTGTACAGTGCTTGGAGTTCCTCAGAGTAAAAGTGCTCTCTGAGTATTACAGGGCTTTTAAATATGTGTACATGTACAAACGTGCACTCACATGTCCACAAGCACTCGAAGATTTTCACAGCCTTGCTCAAAGCACACAGGCATGAACATACCTCCTTCATCGCTTTTCTCCTGGAAAAGAGACTACACAGGAGCCAGCTGTCATGTTGAGAGGCATGCTATATAATCCATCTGTTTATTTATTACATCAAATATATTGTAGGGTCCCCAAATAAAACAAACATTATATTAGATCAGGAGGAATCATCCCTATTATGAGACAACACATAATTAAGGAAATGAGAGGTGTTGATCGTCAAGGCTGTTCATGATTTTTCTGCAGGGAAGGTCTTGAGTTGGAGTATTAGGCTGGGAGTTAGGAGGACCTGGGCTCAAATTCCACTTTTGACAATTACTAGTTATCTGAAAGTCACTAACCCCTTCTATGACTCAGTTTTCCCTTCTATAAAATATGGATAATAATATCTGTAGTATCTACCCTGACAAGCCTAGTCTTAGGGCCAAATGAGACCATATATGTAAAGCACTCTGTACACTTCAGAGTGCTATATAAATATCATTTATTATTAGCTATGAATTTTTCAAAGAAAATCTCCCTTATCCCTTCCCCCCCCAAAAAAAAACCTAGACAAAGGCCAATAAATCACACTATGATTCCCAAAAATGAATCAACTTTTCTCTAGTACTGAGCACTGGGTTGCTCACAAAGAAATTTGGATGTTAGAATCCAGTGTATGTTTGGACTCAAATATGTGCTTTGCTCAAATATATGCTTTATTCAAAATAGTTGTCTGTGAAGTTTCAGAATCTGCAAAGTCACCTAAGGCCTCACAGGGTGGATAACCTGTATGTAGTTTATGTTCTGATTATCATCTTAATGCAGATAAACCCCAAATCTAAAGATACAGCCCTCATTTCTCTTCTAACTCCCAGTCTTGTATTACCAACCTTTGCTGAACATATTCCGTAAGTTGTACCTTTTGCCTACCCCTCAACTCATAGGGCATGTATGAAGGCTTTCAGGAAGGAGATAAGCTGTGATAAGGAGAGATTGAAAGAAAAAGAGAGGGGAGGATAATGAGGGAAATAAGATGGAGGAGACAGAAGGGGATGGGATCAGTCATTTATGCAGTGAGGTTGGTCTTGGCCATCAGGTTCACTGCTTAATCAAAGACTGGATTTAAAGAGGAAATAGTGTTTTTGTGGGGAGGTGGAGTGAAACATGGTATCAAAGGATTGTGATATTATGAGGCAAGAAAAAGAGGGAGTTTGGTCCTCATTTTTTCCATGTAAGAGGCTAGGAGGTCCATACTGACCCCAATTAATCCCAAGAGCCCAGACATCTCAAATCTATCAATCAACCAAAAGTGAACTAGAATGAATTTTGTTGCTGAGTCATTTCAGTCGTGTCCAACTCTTCATGATCTCATTTAGGGTTTTCTTGGCAGAGATACTGGGGTGGTTTGCCATTTCCTTCTCCAACTCATTTTATAGACAAGGAACTGAGGCAAACAGGGTTAGGTGATTTGCCCAGGGTCACATTGTTAATAAGTTTCTGAAGCCACATTTGAACTCAGGAAGATGAGACTTCCTGACTCCAGGCCCACCACTCTATCCACTGCACCTAACTGCCCTAGGTGTGAATAAAAAGTTCTTAGTCAATTGGAAAGCTTTTTAGGGACTTTGGATCATTGGATGAAGGTACATGATGCTACACAGGAAGTATCTTGTGACTGGCTCAAAGAATCAGACAAAACTCTGGGTCTATGTAATATAAATACATAATGTAAAAAGCCAGTTCAAATTTTAGATTTCAGCAGTAATGAATTCATTGATGGTTGAATCCAGTGTTAAAAGACTTCTGCCTTTGGGAGGAGGGAAGGAAGAAGGGAGAAAGGATAGAGTTTATCTCATTCCTTCCTCCCCACTTCCCCCAACCAAGTGACAACTTTATGAACTTTGAAAGGTTGGAAGAGCATTGAAGTAAGTGGGTAATCCTAACGACTGCTAGGGTTTCTAGTACTATCATTCATGAACTACCTGCGTTATGTTCCCCATACGTATGAAGCAAGAATTAATTATCTTTTAGAAATGGCATTTTACTAAGCAAATATAAAAAGGACAGTAAAAGAAACATTCCCCTCTCCCTTCCCCCCAAACTGTGATAACACGTTTTCCTTATCCTTGGGGGGCTCAAGCTTAGCAAGTATATATAGCTAATGGGTAAACTCCTAAGTCCTGGTTACCCTGAAGGAAGAGTAGTCAGCCACCCTCTGGGGTCTCAGTTTGCCAGTAAAAGTGCCAGTTGGGCAAGTGAACCCAGAAGAGGTAAAGGTCAGAAAAGTATGAGGCCTCAGTTGAAAGGGTAGGAGGAGGGGGAGGGGAGAAGTCTGAGGAGAACAACATTTGGAACAGACGTTGCAAGATAAAAGAAGGGGGGGGGGGGTAGCTAGGTGGATCAGTGAATTGAGTACCTGCCCTGGAGTCAGGAGAACCAGAGTTCAAATGTGACCTCAGACACTTAACACTTATTAGCTGTGTGACCTTGGGCAAGTCACTTAACCCCAATTGCCCAGTCTTCTCCCCTCAAAACAAACAAACCAACCAAAAAACAAAAGAAGAAGGGGAGGTACTTATAAGAGCTGACTGGCTATCTTGGCCTGAGTGGTTCCACTAGGCTCAGTTCCCTATTTTTAACCTATTTTGAAACTCTCAGTTTCTTTCTCAACTCCTCCCCAAACAACCTTATATTCATTTTGTATATATATTCTCTGTCATGTACCCCATTAAATGCAAGCTCTTTAAGGGCAGGGGCTGTCTCACAGATCTTCAGTGTTTAATATAAAAAGCCCTTAATAAATGCTTGATTATTTATTGATTCTTTAATGAGTGTGTAAGGAAAAGTCACCAGGGCAATCCGTGTCCTGAGGAAGTCTATTGTCTTTGTCAGTACTTAGTGGAGTTTCCTGCGCTTTTCCTATGAAAGTGTGGCCACTCCAAGTCTGAAAAAAGCATGTTCTTACATCTCATTATCTCTGTTACTTGTTCCTAACAGCTTGAAAATAGGGTCTAAATAGTATTCTTGTCCTTTGCCCTTACAAACTACAAGAGGGCTACTTAAATCTGACACCCTGAAATTTTATCAAGTAGATTGGTGGACTCAGTTGATTGAGGTACCTGGATCACTCTCCTTCCTACCTCCCCTCCCACATGGGAATCTCAAACTCAACATTCCCAAAACAGAACACATTATCTTTTCCACAAAATCCACACCCTTGCTAATTTTTGTCAAAGGTAACATCATTCTTCTATTCATTCAAGTTAACTCTCTTGAGCATCTCCAATGTGTTTAATTAGCATCTCTCAGAAGAAGATTCCCAGATCTTTATATCCATCCCTAGTCTTTCTCCTGAGCTCTAGTCCTGCATTGCCAACTGACTATTAGACATTTAAAAATGGATATTCCATGAACAGCTCAGAATGTTCAAAATAAAATTCATTATCTTCTCCCCTCTTCTTTTCCCCACTCCAAAGCATCTCCTGAATTTCTTTATTTCTTATCAAGGCACCACCATGATCACAGGCTATAGGTTTCTTTAAAAAAATTTTTTTAAATTTATAATTTATTTATTTTTTTAGTTTTCAACATTGATTTCTACAAGAATTTGAGTTACAAATTTTCTCTCCCATTTCTCCCCTACCCCCACCCCAAGATGGCAAGCATACTGAATATCCCTTCCCCCAGTCTGCCCTCTCTTATACCACTCCCCCCACCCCATGCCTCCCTTACTTTCTTGTAGGGCAAGATGGATTTCCATACCCCATTGCACAGGCTATCAGTTTTAAAGCTTCAGAGTTATCCTGTACTTCTCACACTCCCTACCCACCATATCTAACCAGTTGCCAAATGTTACCACTTACACAACATCTTTCCTATTTGCCATCTCACTACTCACACAGCCACCACCTTAGCTCATACCTTTATCTCCTCTCATTAGTACTTTTGCAATAGCTGTCTAATTGGTCTCTCTGTTTTAAGTTTTTCCCTACTCTAATCCATCCTCCACACAACTGCCAAAGTGATTTAAGTACATGTCTGACTATGTTATTTCCCTACTCAGTACACTACAGTTCCCCCTCCCCCATGGTTCCTAAGATAAAATATAAATGTTACAGGGGCCTAGCTAATGCGTCCAGTCATTTCAAGCATTTGTGACATGCTTTTGTTATGCAATCCCTATAGTGAGCATGCATAGATATTCTGTAACTGGTTGCAGTCTTCTGGTGAAAAGACAGACTTTTGATTGACAGCTGAACTAGAACTAGGGTATATTCAAAAGACATTCAGCAACCAAAACAATCCTCTAATCTTTTCTGCCTTCTAACTTGAAGGAGGCAAACATGCTGCAAACCTCTGGATGGAGAGAGGCTTTGCCACCTGGGGCTGACTTGTGACCCCTGAATATGGATCCCAGGCCTCTGCCTCTTTGTATGTGTTTTTTCTTATTTTTTGGTGAAGTATTGGAGATAGCTATAGGCTTGTGAGCTTCCAAAGGTCAGAATGGTGAGCCATCAGAGGTCCAGGAGTCATATTCTATGCCAGATTTTGTGGCCAGCTGAGACTGAGAGGAGCAAAGTCCTGAATAACCAGTTTGACCAGAATAGATCAAAGAGAAACAATAGTCATTCATCCATTGGCTGTTCTTTATGCTGAAGTGAACTTGAACTTGGTGGGCTTGCTGCCTTGTAGCAACCACTCTAAGTTTGAGTTCATTCTCCCTAGAGACCCAAGTAGTATAGAGGAGAATATTCCCTCAACTCTTGGGGAAAATGTTTGTGATTTCTGTTCTTGCTGTTCCTTCTGCACATTTCTCTTTTTGAAAGCTTATTAATTGGTTAAGTGATCCTGGGTGCTAATCACTGGTAGTTAACACTGGGAGAACACACAGGAATAGGATCTTGAACTAATAACATTATAGAAAAATCACTCAAAGCCTCAGGGAAACCCCTAGAACCCTGAAAGGAAGATGTAACCTTCTTCTGGGGCATCTGACTCATCAATATGAGTACGAATTGTGGTAAAGATACCCAGAGCTTTATAAGAACTATATGTAGAGGCTATCTGGAAACAGTCTACTCATACTGTCAATCATTCAAACCGTATGACTTCCTCCTCTGATTGGTGAGTCCTAAGGGAATTGAGATGATTAGAGTAGCAAATGGTTAATTGTGGAAATTGAGTGAACCACATCGACTCCATCTTGTGACTCAATTCTAGAGCTCAGATCCCTTTCTATTCAATTATGGGTCTAGTCCAAATTCTGTCTTGAGAGAAAATTTTATTCAACTGTAGGAATTGGGAGAAAACCTTATTGCATTATTTGAACCTAGCCTTTCATGGCTAGGAAACTGGACCACTTCTCCCGGCTGCTTAGAGACCCCTCTCAAGAATCCAGGTTATGCTGACCAGAAACTCAGTCAGATTCAAAGATCAATGCAAGGATTTTTCTCAAAATTGTTTCACAAGCAACCCATATATCTCATCTGAAAACTGACCCCATACTGATCAATCAGTTACTGTTTCCATGTTCCTTTGATTGTTTACAGATACTTGGGGAGAGTGAAACATCTCCTTTTTTGATTTCACAGAATTTCACTTGTTTACTCGTCCCCTCCCAATTTGGGAAGTCTTTAATCTTTCATGTAATTAGAAATCAGATTACCTAATGTTGCATAGTTTCCTTTTAATTCTTTGGCAATTATTCGATTAATTGTCTTTAATGAATAAAAAATCTGTCTCCCCCTGTACTGGGTCCAGACCTAAGTTGAGGAAGGGGTCTGGTCCTGATTTGTTGGGAATCAGCATGTATTGCTTAATAAATTGATATGCTCAGAAGACTGAACATTTGTTTCTTCAGTCACTTCATCTTTCACCAGCTGCAGTTCTCCCAAGAACCTTCATTTGAGAAAACACCCACACTCATTACCCCTTCAAATTTGTCTCATTCCATGACTCTCCAGGCTACTTCTTCACCTTGTCCCTCCTTTGGACACCTTGACCTAACTGCTGCCTAACTCCCCTTTAATGTGTTATCTTCCCCCTTAGAATGCAAGCTCCTGGGGGGCAAGAGACTGTCCTTCTTTATGACTGTACTTTCATTGTTCCACATAGTAAGAACTTAAACAAATATTCTCTCTATAAAGTTGAGCCCTATACATTCATCAAGGATTTTAGATTCTCTGGAATCTTGGCACTTCTATTGCATGCTCTTGTTTTTGAAATCCACTAGAGAAAAATTGGCAATCTCCCCACCCCCTTAGTTTAGGCTAAAATTGAACCATCAGTTTCCTGGAGTGTTCCCTTTATAAGTCAGAGCAGTTCCTTTTTGAGATCATTTTTGCAGACTTCTGCATTTGTTGAATGTTTAAATATTGCTATGTTACTAAATCCTGTTCAAGTATTGATAATGAAACTAATATGAGAATCATATTTTAGTATCACTAGAATGCTGATACCTAGCTAAGTGTTTATATTTTTCTTACACCTAGACCATTTGCTTTATTTCAACATCCTTAAGGATTGAAGATCCATAGAGTAAGGTTTGCCTGTTGACCCAGAAACCTGGAATACTTAACCCCATATACTTAATACCTTTTCTTGTAAGTCATCCCCTACCCTCCACCCCCCACTCCTTGTTACAAGGAGTGTGGAGAGGGAATGTTTATGTAAGTGTCCTTAAACTTTTTTACTTGACCGTATTTTCTACAGTCTCTCATTGTCCCATTACTGAGTAAATTTGACATTACAGCAGAAGTACCCTTTCAGTGGCAAGTATCCATTGGGGGAAATTTCAGATGCCTTTTGGGATGGGAATCCAGAGGAGATTTGCCTGGTCCTCTAAGAGCATTGCTTATGGTAAGGGATTCCTGGAAAATTTTGGGTGTGCATGTGTAGAAAGGCATATCTAGAGATTTGTCCAGATTCCAGGGAAGATGTGCTTATGCTCTAAAGGAATCACGGGAGCACTATCACCCAGTTTGATTTCTCACCTGAGGATGAAGGACTAACTTCCAGTCAACCTCAAGAATTCTTGTGGGGTTCATGTAGGACCCCTATTAGGACCTGAGCTTTCCTTCTAAGATGGATTGGTTTTCCTTTCCCTTTTAAAGTAACATGATGATTAAACACATTCTGTGAGTTTGAGTCCAAAGCAGAGTGAGGAGAGGGGTAGATAGAAGAAAATGAGGGTAAAGTACCCAGGTCTGTATACCTATATTAGTTTAGTTTCTCACCGTGAAGGGTTTTGTGTTGGGGTAGTGGTGGTAGTGGAGTTGGGAGGAGCCTGACTCATCAGTGTGAGTGTGAATTGGGTTAATGATATCCAGAGCTTTATAAGGGTTATATAAATTCCTCTATTTGGCAGTTAAAACCTATTACAACCTGGCAGCAACCTCCTTTTTTTTTAATGAAATTTAACTTTTTTATTTGGAATTTAAACACCAAAAATATTTTCCCCCATACACACAACAAAACACAAGAGGATTCTTTATGAAACCGTGAATCTCTACTTCATACTGCTAGATTTCTTTAAAAGTATTCGATAAATCCCACATGTTACTTTAAAAATATCCTGCTTGTCTGTACTTCTTCCTGAATTTTTTTCTATTCTCTTTTGTGCCTTTAAAAAAAGGCTCTATTTTTTGTGGGGGGAGGGTGTCAGGGGGAACAGCAGGACCCTTTCATCTCCTCTGACCCATTCCCTCCCAACATACTGAAAGAAAGAGAAAAAAACACCCTTGTACACATCATCCAGGAAAGCAAATCCACACAGTGGACATGCTAAAAAATGTATGTCTCTGAACCTTGTATCCATCACCTTTTTGCTTCTTCTCATGCATAATGCTCACATTTCATTCATCTTTCTGCTTTTGTACAAATTGTTTCTCCAAGCCTGAAATACATTCCATGGTCAACTCTACCTTTATAACCTTTAAGACTCTGTTCCATATGAAGTCTTTCTTGATTTCCCTAGCTGCTTAGAATTTGCTGTTTTCCCCAGAACTATTTACTTCAGATGTATTCTTTATACACTTAGATATGTACATGTTATATTCATCAATGGGTTATAAATTTCTTGAAGTCAAAAACTGGTTCTGCTAGTCCCTAGCATAGTGCCTGACTTAACAAATATTTGCTGATTGATTAACACATCCTAGACTCTTCACTTCTCTTTACCCCACACATATAATCAGTTGCCAAGTCTTGTCAATTCTATTTCTGCAATAAACTCTGCGCCTATCTCTCCACTCAGGTAGATATCACCCTGGTTTAGGTCATCATCACCTCTCATGGGGATTATTGTAAGGACTTCAATTGTTCTCCCTTCTCCTAATCTCTCCCCTCTCTAATCAATTCTCCACACAACTGCCATAATATTATTATTTTTTGAAGCAATGAGGTTAAGTGACTTGTTCAGGGTCACAAAGCTAGTAAGTGTCTGAGGCTAGATTTGAACTCAGGTCCTCCTGACTCCATGGCTGGCTGGTGTACTATCTGCTTCATCACGCACCTGTCCCCACAATAATACTGCTAAAACATGTGTTTGACCATACCAAACTCTTGCTCAGGAAGCTCCCATGGTTTCTTATTGCTTCTAGGATAAGATACCTCTTCTGCTATTTTAAAGTCCTTCATAATATGGCTCAATCTCTCTCCACAGATTTATCATACATTGCATCCTTCATAGCCTCTTCTTAAGCCAAACTATCCTATTTGCTGTTTCCTATATATAACATTCTACCTTCCATCTCATACCTTTGCACAGATTGCCCTCCATGCCTACGTAAGGGGGTCAATAAGAGGAATTCATTAATTTGATCAGAAGCTCCCCAGGCAAGAGGCAGCCCCAATCTCTGAAGTTCAATTAGTAAAATGTCACCAAGTAAATCCATCTTCATAGGAGGTGCCTTTTAGGTGTCAATAAAAAGATCCATACCCTGTGGTCCTATCAGACTGATGGGGGCAGGAGAGGAAATCATAGAATTGATCAGAAGCTCTTCCTTACCTCTGCTGCTCAGGATCCCTAACATCTTTCAAAAATCAGCTAATCCTACAATAGGCCTTCCCTGAGCTATGCAATTGTTAGTGCTGTACCCCTCTCAAAATTACTTCTTATATATCTTGTGTAGATTCTATATTTACTTATCTGTGACCATATTGTTTTCCCAAATAGAATGTAAGCAGCAGGACTATGGCTTTTTTTGTCTTCATATACCCAATTTCTAGCATGGTACTTGGTACCTAATAGATGCTTAATTGAGTAGCTAGGTGGCACAGTGAATAGAGCTCTGGGCCTGGAGTCAGGAGGATCTGAGTTCAAACCTAGCCTCAGACACTTACTAGCTGTGTGACCCTGGACAAATCACTGTTTGCCTCAGTTATTCAACTATAAAATGAGGACACACTAGAGAAGGAAATGCAAACCACTCCAATTTTTGCCAAGAAGACCAACAAGGTCCATAGGATCACATAGAGTCAGACATGACTGAACAACAACAAAGGTGCTTAATAAATGAATTAAACTGAATAGTTAAGAGGTGTTGAAAAAGTCTACTCTTTTCTCTAAAATATAACATTTTGATTAGATGCTCTCCAAGGTATTTCCCAGCTCTAAAATTTTATTTTAACCTACTTTCATTTAACTTTCAGTGAAGTCCTTTTCTTAAATGTGAATCTTCAAGGAAAAATAAGAAGTCAAAAGTATCTTATGCTTTTTAATGCTGAATCTGTCCTAGCCTATGAAGTTGTTATTCATATCCTTTTATAAATTCTCCATAGAGGATCCACTCAATATGCGATTGGCCTTTCCTTTGGTTCTCTGGATACCTACCTCTAGGATACCTACTAATGTAGCACTTGGGTGGTCCATCTGCTACCTCTCATTCTTGTTATAGGCCCCACCTACTACTTCTTTTTCCAGTCATCCCTGTCTCTGATGATATCTTTTATGCCTCTTCTCGCATTATTGGTAACATCGTACTGTGCCCTGCGGATACCTACCATATGTTCCTCTGTTGCTTTTTTGGGTCACCTGCAATTTCCAGTAATGTTGCCAAGATGGAAGAGGAATTTGACACTGCAGTTTTTGGACTCTCAGTGTGGGTTTAAGAGGCTGTAACAAGGAGGGAAATACAATAAATAATAATAACATTAACAATAATCATAACAATAATAGCACTTATATAGGGTTTCAAGGTTTGTAAAGTGCTTTAACAAATATTAACTTGTTTGGTCCTCACAGGAATCCTTGGAGGTAGATGCTATTTTTATCCCCATTTTACAGATGAAGAAACTGAGGTAAATCAAGGGGAAGTGACTTAGTAATTAAGTGTCTGAGGCAGGATTTGACCCCAAGGCCTTTTTGACTCCCATCCAGTGCTCTATTCACTGTGCCAACTGAAGTAGTTGAATATTGCCATGGTAATTTTTGTCATGATGGTTGCTGTCATCTTCCTGGAGCATCTCACGGATATTATGGGACTGTTTCATTTTAAAGATTGACATTAATGTCTTTGCCCCCCCCCTAAAAAAATCTGTTAAATTGATAGGAAATTTTATATAGGAAAGCTTACTGGCTCTAGAATCAGACCACCTGAGATCGAATTCTGGCTCTGATGCCTAATAACTTGGGCAAATCACTTAACTTCTCTGGGACCTAGTTTTTTCATTTACAAACTGAATGAACAATAAAGCATTTATTAAGTGCTTACTCTATGCAATGCACTGTTCTAGCTGAGTCCTGGGGGTACAAATAAAGAAGGAGGACAGTCCCTGTCTCCCAGGAGTTCCCATTCTAATGGGGAAGACAACACATATGGAAGTTTTCAGCTGCAATTTAGATGGAAAGGCCCCCTGGTTTCTTATAGCACAGTGGCAAAGATAAAATCGTATCAGTTTCTAACATTCCACCATATGACAGCACCAAAGACTTGGGTCACAGGGACTTTTCTTTTCTGGGTCTTTGCTAGATGTGCCTAGAGTTCCTGCAGGACAGTTGCCAGGCTGTCTCTCCATAGGGGCTGCTTCCCAGGACCAAGGATGAGATGGCTTTTGAAGTTCCTTCCAGATCTAAATTTATGATTCTTATGAAAGGCATTAGAGGAGGGACACTGGGATCTGGTGAAGACAGCTGCCAGTAATCATGGGTAGGAGACTCAGGGAAACTGACCCCAGAAATCCCTTTCTATGCTGTCCCCTCATGCCATCCTTCAGCTGCTCCACGCTTTGTACTATTACACAATGAAAAAATTCTAGGTTGTGCCTATAGATATCCTCTACCTCTAAGAGCCAAAGGTTGTGGGTGTCCTTGGGAGAGGTGCCAGCTCACTTTGAAATTTTGCTTCTATGCTCTGGGAACACCAGATCTCCAGAAGCAACTCCACCCAGCTAACAGCTGACCTGTGTTGGCTTGTCTAATTCACCAATGCGTTTGGCTTCAGTACAGAGTTCTTGGGAAGGGAGCACTGAACTTGTCACAAAACACTTCCCATCCCTCCCTCCTAATCTCTTGTAAGAAGGCTATTTTGTTTGACATATCATCTGGGTTCACAATTACTAATGCAGAGTAGCAAAAGTTTTTATTTGGGAGCTTCATTCCTCCTTGTTAGAAATTTTTTAATTGATATTGATGCCTCTTGTCTTTATGTCAGTCATTTCTTCCACATACATCTGGCTTCCCCATTGCCATTGAACTTTTCCTTGTGACAAAGAAAAACAATTAAGCAAAAACATTCAGTGTAGAGACTTTGCCCAACAATGTGTACTGTATTCTATCCTTGTCACTCCCTATCTCTTTACCATGAGGGAGGAGGTATGTTCCATTATCTTTTCTTGAAGACTTTCATTGGTTTTGCCATTACTCAGAGTTCAACTTCCTCTTAGCAACTGTTTAGTCTACCTATATTGTTGTAGTTATTGTATGTATTATTTTCTTTCTTTAACTCACTCTATTAGTTCATGCATATTTTCCCACAAGATTCTGGTCATCTGCTACCTAGGGACAGGCAAGCTCAAGAGCCCTAGAGAAGAAAAGCAGCCCCTATGGCAACTGGCCCTGCTTCTAGTCAGGCACAGCCACCATCTAGGGAAAGATCCTTGTGTATAAGTGAGCTGGCAACTGCCTTCTTAGTATTCAGAGCTGCAGAAGACCTGGAAAAGAAAGTCACTATCAAATGGTGCAACATTAGTAATATGTATGGTTTTATTAATGGGAGTGACCCTATATGACATGAATTACCATTTGCCCTGCCTTTGCACCCTAAAGACCACTGAACATTTTCATCTAACTTGTAGCTGAAATGTCCTACATGTATTATCTTCTCGTATTAGAAAGTGAACCTCTTAGGAACAGGACTACCTTTCTTTTTTCTAGTTGTATCCCTAATGCAAATAGTAAGCTCTTAATAAATGTTTTTAAAATGTATTAATTTCTCTGAGTCCTTATACTTGTCACTTTGTGCTGCAGAACAAAATTCTATTCCATACATAGAGGGATAGGGATTGGATTGTTCATATCATTGGTATGGAGAACAGCCAGGTGAGGAGCTCCCTCTGTCAATAAAAGTCTATACTTTCTCTGCAACATATATAGTCTTAGAGAATTGTTTAACCACTAAGATATTAAGTAACTTAGCTCAGGGTCACACAGCCAGTACATTTTAGAAAGGACAACTTATACCCAGGTCTTCTTGGCCCCAGTTGATGGGCATCTGCTTTGTTACCGGTTTTTTGGCACTACAAAAAGTGCTGTTATCAAAATGTTGACATATATTAACTTTCGTTTCCATCTCTGACTTTCTTGGGGGTACATGTGTCCAGTAATGGGACTGTATCGTCAAAAGGAATGGATCATTTTTTTAGTTACTTTTCTTTCACAATTCCAAAGTGAAATTAAGAATGGGTGAACCTTTGCACAGCTCTCCCAATAATACAACATGCCTACCTTCCCCTGGTCCCTCCAATATGGATTGTTCTCATTACTTCCCTCTATTTTCCAGGGAAGGAAACAGGACTGATGTTTGGGACATTGGTAGAATTGCTCCAATGAACATCATTCTCAGTTGAGTAAACTAAAGCTGAAAGAAAATAAAGCCACACAGATCCATCCAAGTTAAGTTGTAACAACTTTCACAGATACTTTCACAAATTTTGAGAACATGATAGGAGAAATCATCTGGGTCTATTCTAAGGTAAACAATTCTGAGCTCAGGCTTTTTTCCCCCCAGTTATTGGTCATCTATAAATGTCATCAATATTAACTGATGTAAATAATTAATACTAATTGTATATTTGTATAGTTCCATGTGTCCCAGTGCTATGTTTTATTTCTCACACTTAATTATGCCTTGATTTCATTTAACTTACTTGTAATTCTGAAAATTATACAAAGCACCCTTAATTGTCTGTGTTATTCTCTTATTCCTTTCTTTCTGATCCCCTTAATATACATACACCATCTTCTTCCTGTTGCTCCCAGACTACCCATTAACTTTCTACCTGGACCTTCTTTTTAAGCACATAGTACATGCAAATAAATTAAAATAAGTGCAATGTAATGAATGATCATTGCATATTTAGCTAATTAGACTTTCTTAGTTCATTGTTATGGACTACGAAAACCCCTCATAACTAATATCTTAACATGAGAGAGGGTAGATATTTTTTATAAAGGCGAATATCTTTAGATGAAAGAAAGATCACTTATGATACCCCACTATAAGCCTTTCTAAGTTTCTTCTCCATAAGGGGGACCTCTTTATGTCAGCCAAAGAGAGTAAAACAGGAATATGGGGAGAGTAGATGTAGGTAACAACCATCTTAAGAAAAAAAATAATTATCAAATTAAATAAAACAATTTTATTCTCTCTCAAAAAAGACATTTTTCACTTAGGATATTAAGGTCTTAATTTAAAAAAAAAAGACTTTTAAATTGAACAAAAACCTGGGAATTAGTGGCTAAAATTTTGGATCTCAAATCCTACCTCAGATTTACTAGCTATATGATCTCGAGCAAATAACTTAGTCAACAAGCATTTATAAAGCACCTACTACATGCCAGATATTGTACTAAGCATTGGGGAATTCAAAGAAAATTTTAAAAAACCAACAGATCTTGCTCTCAGCCTCAATTTCCTCATCTGTAAAATGGGGATAATAGTTGCTACTTCATAGAATTGTTGTGAAGGTCAATGAGATGCAATATGTGAGGTGCTATGCAAATCTTAAAGCTTATTATTATTATTATTGTAGTATCTTAGGGCTTTAGTTCACTTAGAGAAGCCCTTGAGTTAATCCTTCTACCATGAGTTAGGGCTTCATGTAAAATAAGCCAGAAAGATAGAATATTCTATTTTTTTTTAAGACACAAAGAACCCACAATTTCCCTTGGCAATGTGCTTCAAAGTATTTTAGTTTCAAAGTTTTCTCTTGCTTTAAAAAAAAATCAAGGTATTGTGATTTTAGTTGTGTGGGCACTCCCTCTAAGGATATAATACTCAACCCTTCTAAGATTTAGTAGATGGTCTCTGATCTTTGAGAGATGTTAGGGCCTCGAACTCTATGGTCAACAACACAATGAACTTCTCCTAACTTAGCTAGGTTGGTGCATAGACAACAGCTATGCAGTCCATCCCTGAGGCCATACTCAATCTTTCGAGCTTGGTAGGACCTGTCCAACCTTGTACTCCAGTTGGATGACCTTGGTGACTATAGCCACTTCCATAACACAGTGAAGAATTGAAATAGGTAGAGGGTGGAAGCCAAGATGGCAGAATAAAAGAATTCAAATAGGCCTAGTGAAAGTCTGCCACCTCAATGGAAGAAAATTCTTCTCAAGTCCATTCTCTTAATTTTTTCATTGTTTTATGTTCACATATAAATGGAGAAGGCCGGTGCCTATCCTTTAGAACCCTTGAATGTTAGATTTGGAAGGGAATTTAGATATTAGCTATTTCAACCTTCTCATTTTACAGAGGAAGTAGTCATGTAGCTGATTAGTGGCTGATACCAAACCCTAACCCTCCTGACTCCCAGGCCAGGGCTCTTTTATAGATGGAAAAAGGGAAGGATGAAGACTATTATTAAGTCATGTTTTTTTTTTCTCTCCAGTATGAACAAACTAATTACTCTATAACCCTTTATTCATAAGTTTGATTCCCCAACCATTTGATCTCTTTCATGTGCTTTTTTTCTCTTTGAGCCAGCTCTATAAAAATTTAAAACTGTAACTAGAATTCTTGGACGTAGAGCAAATTCCACTGAGGGGAGTGAGGCAGTGCAGAGGACAGTCTGCCCTGAATGAAGTCATAGAAAGAGAAGGGTCAGCCATATCCCAGAGGGGTAAAACTGTGCTAGGTATAGATAGTAGTCCCTAACCCCCTCAATTCCTAAGGATTAGGGAGAGTAGGCAGAGTTGGGAGGGGAAGGCAGTCTCTGGAAAAGGGAGCTGGAGAGCGAGCAAAGAAGTGACAAGTCACATCACAGGGAAGGCATGCATTTTCCTTTAGAAGCACCCTGGTCATTCTACCCTAGTTGTGGCTTTGTAATAATCCATATACTATATTGGCTATGATTCTATGATCAGTAAAACTTTGTTAATTCAATCCCCACCAGCTCAGAATCAATAACTTTTGAGTAAATAATTTGAGATAATTTCCTCTGTGAATTTTCAGTGTTTCACTCATGAATTAGGGAGCTCTAACAAAAAATTCATTGCCTTTTTTAAACCAAAGGACCAAGAAATTCAGAATTCCTTCTGTGTACCTCTATAACCAGAAAATACAAGTGAATTGCCTTTTTGTACTTATGCATTATTATAAAATGAAAACACTATTAATGACAATTTCTCATTAATCAATAAACAAGTATTTATTGGTCTTCTATGGGCTTCCAACTGAGTACCTACTATGTGATGGGTATTGTGAAAATTACATAAAGAAACATAAATCATCGTTCTTACTCTCAAAGAGAAACAGGATTATAATTACATAAAACAACAGCATTTATTAAAGGCTCATTATGTGCAGAGCATTGTGCTAGGCCCTGGGGGAAATGCAATGTTTAGTAAAGACCATACAAAGTTTTGTCTAGGCCCAGGGTGGGGAACTTAGTGCCTCGAGGTCATATGTGGCCTTCTAGGTCCTCGGGTGCAGCCTTTTCACTGAGTTCATATTTTACAGAATAATTTCTTTTATTAAGGAGATTTGTTCTGTGAAGTTTGGATTCTGTCAAAGTGCTGCACTTGAGGACATAAGGGCCACATGTAGCAGCAGGTTCTCCACCCCTGGTCTAGGCTATGATCTCCAGAAGCTTGCAGCCAGAGACTCTGAAGGTTAGATTGTAAACTCCTTGAGGGCAAGGCCTACTTTGTTTTTTGTCTTTGTATCCCTAACACCTAACACACTGTCTTATACATAGTTGGGACTTGAATTTAATTCTGTGAGTCCATGAACATTTTCATGAGACAGTCATTTTGTTTTTCAGTATTGACTATGGGCACAGACAAATGGACTACTGTGAAAATATAGTTTCTGCACCAACATCTGTTGCAGTTGATAAAGAAGTAGAAAAACTTTGTAGAAAGTAATGATTCCAGTAAAATGTAAGCTTCTTGAAGACAGGAACTGTTTCTTTTTGTCTTTATTCTCCCAGCACCTAGCCAAATGCACATAGTAAGTACTTAATATTTTTATTTGTTGAATTGAAGATCTGGTAGACTGAGTCAACACATATACCTTATTATTATACCTTCATTCCAAGGGAGCACAAAGGAGAATGGCAAAAGTCGCTACACTAATTTTACTAAAGTACCTTCCTCATGCTACTGTCCTGCTCAAGAATGGACAATAGCTTCCTACCATTGTATTATAGTTTATCCCATAAAGCCTTGGAGGATAGGCATAAGAGGTAGGAGGAAAAAAGGGGTCACCAAAGGAGAAAAAATACAGTTAACACATTTCAGGAGGACAACAGAACAAAGAACAAAGAAAGAGAGATTTCCAAGAGTGAGCAGTCATTAATATAAATGCCATAGCAAGGTCCAAGAGGATGAGGATTGAGAGAAAGTAATTGGATTTGGCAAGAAGGTCATTAGAAGGTCAAGAAAGAAATTATAGTAGAGTAGTGGGGGCTCAAAGCTAAATAGCAGAAGTTAAGGAAGGAATAGGTGCATAGGAAGTAGAGGCAGCAGGTATAGGCTGGTAATGAGAGAGAGAGACACAGAGACAGACAGAGACAGAGACAGAGACAGAGGAGAGGAGAGGAGAGGAGAGGAGAGGAGAGAGAATAGCAATTGGGTTAGGTGCAAAAAAATGGGAGTTTTATTTTCTAAGACTAGGGAAGTCCAAGAATGGGAAAGGAATCCAAGATATTAGAGACAGGGATATAGTTTTGGGAACAAGTTCCTGGAAAAAGTAGAAATGGTTCATGTTTGGAACACAGGTAGAGGGGTTAGCTTTCAAAAGGAGGAAACCTTTAAAGAGGTTTCTCTTCTGAAACTTCTCCTGCTATAACATCTCTCCCATCTATCCCTTTCTTTTCATTCACATAGCCACTCCCCTAGTTCCTATCCTCATCATCTGACCTGGACTTTTTCACTAACCTCTGTACTTGGTCTCCCATCTCCAATCTTTTCTCTCCTCTCCAATGTGTTCTCCACACATTTGCAAAATTGACATTACTAAAGTTCAGGTTTGGCCATGTCACTCCCCATTCAAGAACTAGTGACTCCCTAATGTTCTCTGGACATGACAGTTCATCTCCAGCCTCAATGTCTTTGCACATACTCTTCTCTATCCCCTTATTGTTCTCTTTTTTGACCTCTGTTCACAGAGTCTCCTAGATTAGAGTATGGCTTAGGAATTACTTCTTATAGGAAGCATTTTCTAACAGTCCCCTCTCCCACCTTGCAAGTGCTGTCTTCCACCTAAATTTCATTTGTATTTATACTGTAGACAGGATAGGGACTGTATATGTAATTTCATTAAACTATCAGTGAGAAAAGTCCCTAATACTTAAGAATATTAGTTGTTGCTCAGTTTTAGTAGTATATAACTCTTTGTGACCCCATTTGGGGTTTTTTTTTGACAAAGATACTGGAGTGGTTTGCCATTTCCTTTTCCAGCTTATCTTATAGAAGAGGAAATTAAAGCAAATAAGGTTAAGTGACTAGCCCATGGTCACACAGCTAGTAAGTATCTGAGGACAGATTTGAACTCACAAAGATGGATCTTTCTGACACCAGGCCAGAGCTGCTTAAAGCACCAAGAGTTTAGGTGACTCACTTAAACTCATTATTGCCCAAGATCATACTGCTAGGAGACCTCAGAAGTGGGACTTGAATCCAGATCTTCTTTGCTTCAAGGGCAGTTTCTATCCATTGTGTCCCTCTGCCTTTTTAACTGTTTCATTTCTTTGCCTGGCATTCAGTAAATGCTTGTTGAATTAAACTGAATTTAGAAGGAATAATGAGGGGGTGTACATGTCCAGGATTTTATATACTGAGGTGAAGATGAAGGTATACAAGGGAGCTTGGATGGTCTCTATCTGTTTGTAAAGTACAAAGTGAAGTCATTTGTTAAGAATGAGGGGGGAGAGAAAGAAAGAGGGAATAATTAGGGACATAAGAAGGTATGGAAAAATTGTTGTGGGATAATGCCAAGGAATCAATGAAAAGAATGAAAGTATTGATGAGCATCTTCTAGGACAGATGGAACCTAGAGAATCAAACTTCTGAATTCTTTTCTGCCACCCAGATCCAATGTACTTCATCTTTTATTTTTTGGCATCTCTGTGTTTCTGCCCCCAGAAGACCTAATAAATACTTAGCCCACTTCTGAACTCCCATTCAGAACTTCCTAGATCCTACCTGGCCTTATCTCCCCCAATCTGGAATGGTACCCCAGACCAACTCTTAGCTTGACTCCTTCACAAATGGGTTTAAAATACATTGTCTCCAGGAATGTTTCTACAATGAAGCCAGTCACTTTTTTTTGGGTCTGGTCCCTTCAGCACTAATATTGCATGTTTTGCTTTATATACTGCAGCTATATGTTAACTTTTGCTAGTCAGGGGTTTGTAACCTCAGGCCTGTAAACTTCTGAAAAAAAAATCATTCTACTCCTATGTGTTTTAGTTAATGTATTTAATAAGATTATATTGGGGAAGAATCTACAGGTTTCACCAGCTGTCAAAGGGGGCCCCAAAAGTTAAGAACCCCTTTGCTTTTGTACTGGGCCACTTCTCAAATCCTTCCATGTGTTTGCTTATGATAAATGCTACAGTTACAAAATCATCATTTTTTCCATGAATAAAATGCTTTGGAGACAAAAGCATAGAAGAAAAGCAAATTTGTTTTTTCCCCCAAAGGGTTATGAGAAATAACATGGAAAAAAAAAAACCATTTTCCCCCTGTTCAGTTTGCTTTACAGTTTTCTTTCCCAGTCTCCTCTTCTTCAAACTGACACTGACTTGGTGAGTTCCAGAATCAATTTTGTCATTTTCCAGGAGGTCCTAGTTCTTCCCTCCTTTTGGCAAAAATTATGCCTAACTCTTGGTAGTGTCTGTGTGGATGGCAATTTGAAAAATTACACAACTGCTTACTTCTTGAGAAATGTTGGCTGGTTTGCTTCTGAGCTGTCAACATCAAGGTCATATTTCATGCTAAAACTGAGTGTTCTGCTGTAGAATGCTGGAGGGACCACAGGAAACTTGAAAGACAGAAAGCAATCCTGAGAGTTCCAAGCTTAGAACCCACCTTCTCTTAGTCAAAGTCCTGAACACTACTGATAGCACAGGTTTAGAATATACTTAGGTCAGGGAGCATGATCTCATAAAATATGTTTGGAGTTAGCAAGGCAGATTGATATTTTAGAAACTGATATTAGGAAATGGTCACTTCTAATTGTTCTGATGAATCAAAAGGCCTTACTGGGCACTGGAATTGACTTCAAAACTTCAAGACTTCTGTGATTTCATCTGTGTGGACACTCCCCCCACATTTTAGGAGATGTTATGTTATTTATGGTAGCTGAAACAGTCATCATTGCCTGGTGGTTAACTTTGTGGTAAAGAACTTAACTGGTGTGATCCTGAAATGGGAATGACAGATGCAGAAACCATTTTGGACCTATTCTCAGAGCCTTTCTGCTCAGTAGGACTTATCAGATCTCGTGTTATGCTAGCAAGCATAAACTTCAATACCAGGTCATTTTGACAACATAGAGAAGTATCAGAAGAGGACTTTATTAGAGGTACATCAGAATTGTTTCTTTTTCTACTTGGACTTTAAATAATCTAAATATGGCACAGAAAGATACAATTCTACATCAGATGAGATACAAACTTCAGACACAAAAATTTCTTTAAAAGAGGTAGTTGATATAGATAATACTAGTGGTAAAAGTTACTATTCTTTTACTTATAAAACCTTTAAAAAACTTGAAACATATAGTCATTAGCTAATTATGTTTCATATTATATAGATGTGAAATGTTAAAGAACAGGTATAATTGCTCTCTTCTTAGAGGTGAAGAAACGGAGGCCTAGAAGAGTAATAACCATTTGCATAAGGTGAGGGAGGATAGCTTTTCTAGAATGGTCAGCATCAGTCTATGGAAAAAGAGCTGCTATCCAGGAAGCAGGTAGAGGGGAGACTAGATTAGAAAAACTGAACATGTAAGATGTTAGGGTTCTGTAAAACAGTCCTTTGACCTCTGACCCAGGCATATCCAAGAGAATAGGGAAGGACTCAGAGGGTATCAAGGGCATAGTTGATTTTATGACACAGTCATCCTCTCTAAAATACTTTCATAGTTGCTGTTCCCAAGACCTCAGGAAACTTAGAATACAGATGAAAACTTTTCCAGGAACACTTACTAACACAAAAAAACATAGACATGCAAAGGGAAGTCATCTAGGTAACCAGAGATCTGCTTGCCATTATTCAAATAAAAAGTTTCCTAGAGCTCTATTTGCCATCCTTTCTGTCTAGGCATCCTTGCAAGTACAACAGTTTATAATCACCAGGCCAGAAATCCTGGGTCTTTCTTCTTTCACCTACTGTCTTTAGGAAGCTTTAGAGCTGGGAAAGAGAGACAGAAGCCATTGTTAGGAGTACTAACAGTAGATATTGCCTTCGGGAGCCTATATCTTAAATACTTTGCTTGTCTGATTCTGGTAGCCAAGGAGGTCAGTCAATCAACAACATTTATGAAGTACCTGCTGTGTGCTGAGCCTGGAAAGGCAAATGGTAAACCACTCCAATACCTTTGTCAAGAAAATCTCATGGACAGACACTTGAGAAAATGGCAGCATAGAAGCCAGAGAACTCCCTCACTCCCCCCATAACCACATCAAATACCTATAAAAAATGACTCTAAACAAACTTTAGGGCTACAGAACCCACAAAGTGACAGAGAGAAACAAACCTCCCGCTGAAGACAGCCCAACAATCTGGCAAGAAGCTTGCTAGGAGCAGAGCCTCGCCCTGCCTGATTCCATGGTTTTAGCCCCAGGGTGGCTTGACCAGCCACAGCTGGAGGGACTTCTGGAGAGTGGATCACCAGCAGCTGTGGTGGTTTCCAGAATTATCAACCCATAAATGCCAAAGACAAAGTGAGAGGTCAGTGGACTTTGGGAACAGGGGGTCTGGGAGTGTGGTCTGGCCTCTGAACCCTGGAGGGAGAAGTGGCTGAGGCACAGAGGCCACCACTGTGTGGCTGCTTCAGAGCTCCTGGCCTACAGATTGTAGGGGGAACAAGCAACCAGTCTGAGGGGTAATCACTTTTGCTTTAACCTGCTTGGATCTGGATTGCTGTCCAGGGTAGAGGTCCTGGGGTGCATGACCAGTGTGCCAGAGCCAGTGGAGGCTTCTGAGAGGGCACCCAACTAATAGCTCCAGCAGCTGAGAAAACCCCAGCAATTTGGGACAAAGCTCTCCTCTCTGGAAGCAGAGTTCTACTGTAGCAAAAAGCTCAAAAGTCAAGTAATTGAGTGGCAACATGAGCAAGCAAAGGAAGCAAAACAAGCACAGCAATTTGACTTTGGATTTTTTTGGGGGTACAAAAAGGATCAAAACATCCTTGGAACAGGAGGAAGAAAACCAAGTCAGAATTCCTGCACCAAAAGCTTCCAAGAAAATTATGAACGATTTACAAGCCATAGAGGAGCTTAAGAAAGGATTTTGAAAACCAAATAAGAGAAGTGGAGGAAAAATTGGGAAGAGAAATGAGAATGATGCAAGAAAATCATGAAAAGAGAGTCAACAACCAGACCAAAGAAAATAACACCTTAAAAAATAGACTAACTCAAATGGCAAAAGAGGCTCAAAAAGCCGATGAGGAGAATGCCTTAAAAAGATGAATTTTCCAGATGGAAAAAGAATCTCAAAAGTTCACTGAAGAGAATAATTCCTTCAAAATTAGAACGGAACAAACGGAAGCTAGTGACTTTATGAAACAGATCCAAACAAATGAAAAAATAGAAAGCAATGTGAAATATATCATTGGAAAAACCACTGACCTGGAAAATAGATCCAGGAGAGATAATTTAAAAATTAATGGACTACCTGAAAGCCATGATCAAAAAAAGAACCTAGAAATCATCCTTCAAGAAATTCTCAAGGAAAATTGCCCTGATGTTTTAGAACCAGAGGGCAAAATAGAGGTTGAAAGAATCTACTGATCACATCTTGAAAAAGATACCATAAAGAAAACTCCTAGGAATATTATAGCCAGCTTCCAGAGTTCCCAGATCAAGGAGAAAATATTACAAGTAGCCAAGAAGAAACAATTAGAATATTGTGGAAACACAATCAGGATCACACAGGATCTGGCAGCTTCTACACTGAGGGATTGAAGGACTTGGAATATGAAATTATGGAGGTCAAAGGAGCTGGGATTAAAACCAAGAATCACCTTCCCAGCAAAACTGAGTATCATGTTTCAGGGGAAAATATGGTAATTCAATGAAATAGAGGACTTTCAAGCATTCTTGATGAAAAAACCAGAGTTGAATAGAAAATTTGACATTCAGATATAAGAAGCAAGGGAAGCATGAGAAGGTAAACAGGAAAAAAAATCATAAGGAATTTATTAAAGTAGAACTATTTACATTCCTACATGGAAAAACGATAATTGTAACTCATGAGACTTTTCTCAGTATGAGGATAGTTGATGGTAATATAAATGTATATATATATATATGTGTGTGTGTGTGTGTGTGTGTGTGTGTGTGTGTGTGTGTGTGTGTATATACAGGTATACATAGACAGAGGGCACAGGACCAGTTTAATTGGAAGGGATGATACTTAGAAGGTGAAATTGAGAGGTGAGAGAGGAATATAGAAGAGATGGGGAGAGACAGAATGGGGTAAATTATCCCATATAGAAGAGGCAAGGGAAGACTGTTACAATGGAGGGGAAGAACAGGAAGGCAAAAGGGAATGGGTCAACCTTAATCTCATCGAATTTGGCTTAGGGAGGGAATGACATATACATTACATAGGGTATCTCGCTTTACAGGAGAGTAGGGGGGAAGGGGATGAGGGGGGATGATGGAGGGGAGGGCAGGTTGGGGGGGAGGGAAGTTGGAAGCACACACTTTTGAAAAGGGACAGGGTCAAAGAAGAGGATAAAACAAGTGGGGGGAGGGATAGGATGGAGGGAAATATAGGCAATCTTTCACAATATATCCATTGTGGAAATGTTTTGTGTAGCTATACATGTACAACCTATATTGAATTGCTTATCTTCCCAGTAAGGGTGGAGGAAGGGAAAGAATCTAGAATTCAAAGTTTTAAACTCAAATGTTTAAAAAAATATTATTATTATTATTTTTACATGCAACTGGGAAATAAGATATACAGGCACTGGGGTATAGAGATCCATCTTGCCCTACTGGAAAGTAGGAGTATGGGGGAGGATATAGGAAAGAGCAGATTGGGGAGGGGGTATACAGTGGGATCACTGTTTTGGGGTGGTGGGTAGGGGAAAGACAGGGAGAAAATTTGTAACTCAAAATCTTGTGGAAATGAATGATGTAAACTAAAAATAAACATAAAATTTAATTTAAAAAATTAAAAAAAAAATAAAATCTCATGGACAGTACTGGTGCGCAATGGTCCACAGGGTCAAAAAAGTCAAATGTGATTGACTGAACAACATATAATGTGCTGGATATTTTGCTAGATGCTAAGAATACAAAATGCAGCCCAAAGGCTCTAGGGCTACACAGAATAAGCAAGTAAGGACCCTAGAAGGCAGCTACTACTTATGTCCTTAGGATTTTAAGCACCCCTGAGGAGGTATGGGGAGGGAGTATCTATCTAAAACTATTGCTCACAAGCTCCCATCAGTTGTGTTCCAACCAACATCAATCTCCAGTTAAGATCTCGCTAATATCTTTTAACTAATTACTGGACTACAATAACATCCCAAGCCAAAAGTACCCAATCTTCTACCACCTCAGTCCCTAGGGAGAGTGAACTTAAGTTTGAGGTAGTTGCTACAAAACATTCTCCCCATCAAGTTTACTTCTGGGTGTGGGCTCGGTGATGGATGAATTGTTTCCTTGATTGTAGGACACTGTGTCTTGGTTACTGGGTCAGTACAATGCTAGGCTGAGTTAAGAAGGTGGCTCCTTGAAGAACCAGGAGAACATTGTACATAATTACAGATACATCATATCTGTGATGACTGACTTTGATAGACTAGACTCATCTCGGCAATGCAAGGTTATTAGACAACTCCAAATGACTCATGATGGAAAGGGATATCCACATCCAGAGAAAGATTTACAGAGTCTGAATGCAGATGGAAGCAAACTACTTGCTCTCTCTTTTTTGTTTTGTTTTTTTCTTCTTTCTTGTTCATTCCACTGGTTATAATCCTTTTTTACAACTTGACTATTGTTTAATGTGAAGGTATTTGTAGAACTTATATTGGATTTCATGCCACCATGTGAAGGAGGGGGGAGGGGAAGGAGAGAGAGAAAATTCAGAGCTCAAAAGTTTGTGGAACCGAATGTTGTAAACTAAAAGTAAATAAATAAATTTAATTAAAAAAAAAAGAAGGAGGCTCCACAAGGTTCATTTCTCATTAGTCTTGGCTGTTTCTACTACCAGCATACTTAGCAATACACTCCAGTTGCTGGATCTCAGATGGTTCTTCCCACCTTTCAAATCTTACAAGATCATAACTTGGTCCATACTAGCAACAATACTCATTCATTAAAGATCAGAAAAGAATATACCCAACAGAGATAGCAACAGAGCTGATTGTATGCATTCATGGCCATATAGTGGTCAGTTAGAACTACAAGTCAACAGGTGGCAGGCAGCAAATTGATGATGTTATCAACTACTTCTATTTCTCTTTCTACCTAGAGGCTTACAATAGTTCTTGCCTCACTTTCCAGTAGTGAAGAGGGAAAAAGTCAATTCAAGCCTGTTGTATGGATTCAGTCACAACAGCCAAATGCAGCAGTCAATTGACTTTTAGTCAACATGTAGCAATGACAGGATAATAGTTAAAAGATACCCTGTACATATTCTAAATCAGATAGGTAAAAAAAAAAACCCCTCCATTAACATTTCTAGACACAATTTTACTAGCCTCTGTGTGAATATTTTTGCAAACAGAG
The DNA here is from genome assembly GCF_028583685.1 of Petaurus breviceps papuanus. NCBI lineage: Eukaryota > Metazoa > Chordata > Mammalia > Diprotodontia > Petauridae > Petaurus > Petaurus breviceps. The sequence continues at coordinate 36,624,726 of NW_027187378.1, forward strand.
CATATTATGCCTTTATTGGCCAGTAACCCCCATACCCCATTTCACAAAGAATTAAGCAAAGAGCCAAGGGAAATAAAATAGTATGAGATAAAACTTATATAAGCAGGTATGTTAATTAGGAAAGTAAAAAAAAAAAAAAGACCAAACTACATGGGAGGCAAAGGGGGAGCCATGAAAAGGTTTCAAGAAGAGAATAATAATAGTGGGTTTATTTTGGCAGCAGCAGTTTAAATAAACCCCGGAGGAAGAGGTAGTACCTGTGTCTATCTGACATTATTTTCAAACAGGAACATTTGGGGTGTAGCTTACCAAACAAAGAGAGGTGTGTTTTGTTCCAAAGCTAAGGCATAGTGCAACGAGGCCCGTAGTACCACTGAAGGGAGTCAGAAGATCTGAGTTCAAGCCTCTCACTACGTGTTCCCTGTGTCATCTTGCACAAATCTCTTAAATCTTCTTACAGCCTCAGTCTACTCAAGTGTAAAATGAATTCAGAGGTAACTTCTAACTCTAGAGCCACTACCCTCTGATCCTACTGCTATGATACTATGCCTTGTTGAAGTCAGCACTATTACTCCTAAATTGAAAATCATAGATTTAATGAGCTCCAGCAGTCTCAGTAAGGAGGGAAGTACAGTAGAACCAGCCCTAGCTTGGAACAGAAGACATGTAGAGAAGATGGAAGCAGAAATAGGAAAAGGACCAAAGGAACCAGAAAAGGGCGAATGAATGTGACAAACTACAGGACCAGAAGACAACGTAAATGCAAGCAATGACAACAACAGATGAATAGTACGTAATCATAACGACCAAACCTGACCCAAAAGGAGAGATGGGAAAACGGACCTCCTCTTCTTTGAACAGCTGAGGGACTGTAAGTGTAGAATGCTGCATATGCGCTCAGACGTGGCTTTTGTGCTGGTTTTGTTGGACTGCTTCCCTCCCCCCCCCCCCCATTTTTAAATTTCTTTCTTCTTTGTTATAAGAGATGGCTCTCCGGTTAGGGAAAGGGGAAGAATATATTTAGAAATGAAGGTGTGGTTGAGAACAAAAGACGGCAATAAGATTACAAAACAAAAGAAAACCCTCAAAAATGAGAGGGTGACTGACTTGAATGATGATGATGATGACGATGATGATGATAGTGATGGTGGCGATAATGATGTGTGACATTTATATAGCAGTCACTATGTGCCAGAAGTAGAGAGATTTCACCAGGGTCATCTACCAGGAAGGGTAGGGTTTGGTCAGACCCTAGGTAGGCAGAGAGTACCATTCTCCTTTAAGCATTGGACGCGGAGTCAGAAATCATTTAATTTTTTTCTTGATGTTTCTAGGCAAGAACGGAAAATATATCATACCTTTGTTTTTTTTTTTTTTTTGCCTTTTTAAACATTTGGAAGGAAGATGATTTCACTTCATTTTGTCTCCCATTCTAGTTTTCAACAAGGTGGTTCTTTCAAGCTTAAATTAAACCTTCTCCTGAAGGAATCTTGTTCTGTTCTCTGGAAGGAGATGGGTAAACCATTTTCTTTATAAATAATTCTATATACGCTTCAATAAGGCGGAGGTTTCTTCTTTCCGATTTTTCCTTAAATCCAATTCCTTTACCCTTAGAAAAAATGGATCTCATTTTCTTAAGCTGAAATCATTTCCCCCCCATTTCTTCTACATCTGGAATGTGTGTGTGTGTGTGTGTGTGTGTGTGTGTGTGTGTGTGTGTGTGTGTGTGTGTGTGTGTGTG
>NW_027187378.1:36626476-36633318 GCF_028583685.1 Petaurus breviceps papuanus
GTGTGTGTGTGTGTGTGTGTGTGTGTGTGTGTGTGTGTGTGTGTGTGCGCGTTTGTGCGCGGGCTCAATTCTCTTGAGCAATAGGAAGAGCAGCAGCGGATCAGAATCTTCCCTCTCAGCTAACACTTGGGAAATCCTGCCTGGGAAGTTAGCCAGAGAGTTCTTATTCATGTTCATGGCAATTGCGGGCATGGCTCCTCAATCTAAAAGACTCTCCATTATCCAACCCTAAAGTATTCACTTGGGACACCAAAAGTGGGCAGAAGCCTTCTGCATTTTTATTATTAAAGTTAGGTGAGGCATTAACAATTCAATTCAACAAATGTCTATTAAGTGCCTATTGTATACAGAGAGCTGCTGAATTTTCTCTGAAGTAATAGCAATAAGTTCTCATTTAGAGAAGCAATGTAGAGGAAAAGTACAAAGGTTTGGAAAACCTAGGTTTGAGCCTGGCCTCTTCTCTTGCACAATAGTTGTATGATCCTGGGCAAATCACTTAATATCTCAGTGCCCCCAGGCAGCCATAGTAGGTACTTATTAAATGCTTATTCCAGAGATAGGTAAGTGGTGTAGTGAATGGAGCTCTGGCTCTGGAGTCAGGAGGACCCGAGTTCAAATATGACCTCAGATACCTCCTAGCCCTGTGACCCTGGGCAAGTCACTTAAATCCTGATTCCCTCCTCCTCCCACCCCCCAAAGAAATACTTGTTCCTTCCCACCCCCTCTTCCCTTCTAAGGGTATAGTTGTGGAACAGTTGCGAATCTTCATTAATGAAAGGAAAGAAACAAGCATTTTGTTAAGCTTACTTAAGTGCCAGCCATTGCCTTGCTCGTTTTTTTACTAAACCAGGGAAATCACCAGATCTAGGGGGGAAAATCACATTTAATAAAGCTCTTTAAGGTTTATAGGAAAATGCATTCTTCACAACAATCTTGTGGAGTAGGCAATGTAAGCATTATTATTACCATTTTATGAATGAGAAAATTGAGGCTCAGACTTGTTTGTGGCCACAAAGCTAGCTAGCATCAGAGCCAGATTCAAACTAGGTCTAAATGACTCTTCAGACGAGGGCCATTCTCCTCATGCCCCAGTTGTAGGCTAGTCTTGATTAAAATCATTTTTGGAGGCATCACGGCTTAGGGGACTCTGAATAAGGAACTGGGATGTTCTGTTTACAGCTGATATGCTTTGTGGGATATAATTTCAGTGCTTTCTCCACCTCCACATCTTAGTTTCCCCATTTGTAAAATGAAAACAATAAAACTTGCCTTATCTTTACTATATGGGGACATGATGAGGGACAAACAACATAATGCCTATAAAACTACTGTTTGAATGAGTAAATCATAGTATTGTAGGTTTAGAGCGAGAAGAGATCATAAGACTGTATATTTAGAGCAGGAAGGGAGCTCAGAGGTATTTCCCTTCTTTTTCTTTTTTTTCCTCCCTAAAAAATACTGTTTTTGTAAGCTCTCTGAGAGGGGACATCAGTAGGATACTGGGGAAAACTATGATAATGTAAAAAAAATCAATAAAAGCTTATCTTAAAAAAGATAACAGATACGTCTATGTCATGATTCCTTTATGAAGTGTGAACACTTGCTGAAATTAAAGGGAGTGACTTTTGTGTACAATAAAAAGTAGACACCGTTTTAGACACTTATTTCAGAGCTTTAAAAAAAATTGAGAACTGGGGTGGCTAGGTGGCACAGTGAATAGAGCAGCAGCCCTGGAGTCAGGAGGACCTGAGTTCAAATCCAGCCTCAGGCACTTAACACTTACTAGCTGTGTGACCTTGGGCAAGTCACTTAACCCCAATTGCCTTGGCCCTCCCCCCTCCAAAAAGGAAAAAAAAAAAACTAAGAACCAAATAATTGGAGAGAATGCGAGAAGAAACTGCCTGCAGAGAAGGTAGGATGAGAGAATTTTCTTTTCTATCATGTAGATTCCCTAGCTTCCTTCAAATCTTAATGAAGACCCATTCCTACTACACCTATCTAGTGCTTATTCCCTCGATGTTAAGCTCCTCTTCACTCTGTACATACATATGTACATGTATATACATATATGTAAAGGGGGGGCTGGATCAGAAGATGAGTAAATCAAGTGGGGAAGTTCCTCAATCACTCTAATGAAATGCAGGTTATTGCTTTTGTCATTGTCTAGTTGTGTCTCACTCTTCGTGACCCCATTTGGGGCTTTCTTGGTAAAGATAATGGCCATTTCCTTTTCTAGCTACAGATAACTAGAGAAACTGAGGTACGCAGGATTAAGTGACTTGCTCATGGTCACACAGCTAGTAGATGTCTGAAGCCAGATTTGAACTCAGCTTTTCCTGAGTCCAAGTCTAGCACTCTATCCACTGTGCCACTTAGCTGCCCTGTTGTTAGTCCCTTATCAAATTGAGAGTCCCCTAATCAAAGTGTTGGGATATGGAACTAAAGACTGACTGACTAAAGAAATCAACCACTCTTCCTCACGGCCTATACACAAGCTGGTTGTATTGTCTAGACCTCTCTGCCAATATTCACCTATTTCCTTGCACTTTCTTCCAAAATGGGGAATGGATTTCTCTCTCCCTCCACTCCCACCCCAGGACAGGACAAATTACAGCAAAAGCCACTCCTTCCACTCCTGCTCATATGTTGTTGAATGGAGCTGGAGGAAGTTGTGAAAAACAAGCTGACTAGATCTACTACAAAAATGTCGTCTAACCTTAGTTGGCCCCTCTCTGCATCAAGGCCATCCCGGGGTGTATGAAATGTCCAGGGAGGACTAGCACCTCCGGTATGAGGGCTGCTCCTTCACCTTTGGTGTCCAACTTCATTTAGCTCTGACCTGTGGCTCCAAAAAGTTGTAGCATGTGCAGCAGCCACACTTTGGTAAGACATCTTGGCAGATGGGCTAAACCAGGTTGAGGATAGCCGAGAGGCCTCAAACCTATTGATGAGTTAGGGGGTCATCTATCCTAAGCGTGTGAAGACTGTCTTGCCTCCCCTCCTTCCTTGTGGAATGGGCAGATGAAAATAATTTGTTCCAATGACCATGCAGGATGTGGAAGCAAGTGCTTGCTCAGATGTCAAAGACACTGCAACCTCGGTCATCTTGACTTTTGTCTTGCCATTGGACTTTGATGACTCTGGAAGAGACGGTGAGGCTGATGACTATCTCACTTCCCATAGAGGCAGCTCCAAACATTCTCATCTCTCAGGTCTCCCAGACCTCTCCCAGCCTCCACCCTCTCAGATCAGGACCCTTTATTGAGACAATTGAGACAATTTAGTTAACTCCCTCTTCTCCCCATCTCTTCATCTAAAAACCCCTTGATATTATCCTCTACTCTCTCCTCTTTTATTTAATTCTGTGATAAGGTGGCCCTTCTCTTTGCCAAGATCAACCCCTTTACATGAGCACTTGAGACCACACTCTCCCATTCTCTGTAGCAGACTGCCCCCTCAGTCATTCCTTGTTTCTCTAATTTCCAGTCTCTTTCCATGAATTCTGCTTCCTTCAAAGTCTTCTCTATACTTAAGCACTTCATGGTCAATGAATCAATAATGTTTCTTCACCTGCTATGTGCCAGGTACTGTGCTAAGCTCTGGGGATATAAATACAAAAAAGATAGTCCTTGCCCTCAGTGACCTTACAATCTACTGAGGGAAGACACACACACACACACACACACACACACACACACAAACACACACATGAAAAGGAAGATGGAAAGCTGGAAGTGAGAGGGAGGAGCATGGTGAAAAACTCCCAAAGTAGGACAGCATAGCCAGGTGAGAAATAAGCTATTTTTGTATATCTTCCTCTTCCTTTGTCAGGCACACTTCTAGAAAAAAAAAAAACTATCTATGATCCTTGTTTCCACTTGGGGGAGGGGTGTTTCTAGGCATATGATTTCATTGTGTTGTATGATTCGAAGTGATGAAATTCCCTCTATCAATGATGACCAACCAATGTTATTTAGCTCATGGTTTTAGAGAATTGGCTACAGGCACTGAAAGCTTAAGTGACTTGCTCACACAGCCACTAAACGTCAGAAGCTGGACTTGAACTCAACTTTCTGACTCCAAAGGCATTTTTCTATTCAATAAACCAACAGTTTCTACATGTACTTTTTTTTAAAGAGACAATCAGAGTTAAATGACTTGCCCAGGGTCACACAGCTACTAAGTATCTGAGGTTGAATTTGAACTCATGTCCTCCTGACTCCATGGAATGGTGTGCTATCCATCGTGCCACCTAGCTGCCCTCTGTACATACCTTTTGTAAAGCCTAAACCGGTTGGTGAGTTCTTTTAGGCCTACATCAGTCTCTTCAGATGAAGTCCCTATCAGTTTTAAATCTGTGATCCTGAAATCCTTTTATATCTTCATAAGTTCATTCCTGAGAGTTTTCCTATCCCTCTTGGTCTGACTTTCCAAATAGAATTTTATTCCATGGAACTTCCTATGGACCCTTTGAAGTTTGCTCTTAAATCTAGGATACATGTCAGATCATGCTCAGCTTTCCTCTTCTCTATCACAAACTCTAGGAGGGAGTGGCCATTTCCCCCCAGTTTTCCCATAATTTCCACTCCTGTAACTAGTTTCTCTCTGTGAGTAAAGATATGATTTTGAATAGAATTTCCCTTTGCTGGTTTCTCCAATGAATGAAACTATCATCTAGTCACATCAAGAAGCTATTAGTTGCTCTGCTTTTAGTGGAAAGTTCCGTGCTTCTTTGCTCTGGCTTTTGAATTTCCTTAAACGAGTATGCCTTCTTAAAATATGATCCTATTCCTTTTTTACTTAATCTTTTTCTTTTGAATAAGGTATGCCCATCTAGAATAATACTGCAGTCTTGGACGCTCCCGGGTGATACTATTATGTGAAATTTACTACCTTGTGTAAGGACTTCCTTCTAGTTCATCTGCTTATTATCTAAACTTTGGACATTCACGTATCGACACTTAAGTTTTGCTATTGATTCCTTTCTTGATTGTGAAGCTTACAACCTGGTAGGTAGGGCAGATATGACACAACCACAAATAAGCATAACATACAATATTACATACAAAAGTAGGATTTCTTTAAAAAGGTCTTTTAATCTTTAAAAAAAATATTTAATAGTATTTTCTTTTTTCCAATAACACATAAATACAATTTTAAACATTCATTTCCTTTTTTGGAGGGGGGGGGAGGCAAGGCAACTGGGGTTAAGTTACTTGCCCAAGGTCACACAGTAAGTGTCAAGCATCTGAGATCACATTTGAACTCAGGTACTCCTGACTCCAGGGCAGTGCTCCATTCACGGAGTCACCTAGCTGCCCCTAAATATTCATTTTTTGAAAGATTTTTGAGTTTCAAATTTTTTCCTCTCCCTCTCATCTTCCTTCCCCAAGATGGCAAGCAATCTGATATAGGTTATACACCTGCAATCATGTAAACATATTTCCACATTAGTCATGTTGGGAAAGAAGAAACAGGAAAAAAAGGGGGGAAAGCCATAAAAAAATAAAGTGAAAATAGTATTCTTTGATATGCTTTCAGACTCTATCAGTTCTTTCTCTGGATGTGGATAGCATTTTCCATCCCTAATCTTTTGGATCATTGTATTGCTGAGAAGAGCTAAGTCAATCATAGCTGATCATTGAATAATCTTACTGTTATTGTGTAGAATGTGTGAATCTGTTTTAAAAAAAATATTTTGATAATTCTTTTTTTAATATAATTGGGTTCCGTTATAATTGTGTATTTTGTATTTTAAAAAATGTGATTCTGAGAAGGGATCCAACAGACGGTCAAAGGGGTCTAAGATACAAAATGGATAAGGACTTTTGGGTTAAGGCAGGGGCAGCCTTCTAAGCCTTTGGGTGTGGCTTTTTGACTGAGTCCAAGTTTTACAAACAAATCCTTTTATTATGGGAGTTTGTTCTGTGAAGCTTGGATTCCCAACTCAGAGCCAAGGGCTTTAGAAAGTTTTTAAACAAAGTGTTATCTGAGGCCGGAGGGCAGAGGTTGTTACTGCCTGGAAAGAATAGGGAAGGAGGAATTCTAGATGGATTTTGGAGGATGGGGAGGGATTTAAGAGGGCTTGGAAAGTTGTTCTTTCCAGGTCACAGAACTCCAATTTAGAAGATAAGCTTCTTGAGGGTAGAGATTGCTTTTATTTTTTCTTTTGTGTTCTCAATGCTTAGCACAGTATTTAGCACTTAATAAAAGCTTGTTGATTGATTGCATTTGAGTTTCTATTGTTAAGGAAACATCTGCTTTAGGACATTTGACAAAATCTAATTTTGTCACTAATCATATAACTGGAGAGAAGGCTGAACCTGTAGATTAACTATAGAGGAGCTCTTTTCATTGTTGTGTAATTTGTTTCCTAAAAAACTGAAGATATTCAAAGCAAGCTCTAAAGTTTTACTTAAAAGAAAAAAGTAGACTTCATTCTTCCACTTGGAAAGATATGAGACAGATGACTATAATCAATGTATCGTGACACTTTGATGCATTACACAGAAATCCTTAAGAGTGCCATGACAGCATGGGGTAATGGAAAGGGTCCTGGGTTTAAATTTTACTTCTGAGTTTTCTAGCTATGTGACTGGGCAACTTAGCCTGCCTTAACCTTGACTTCCTTATTTGTGAAATGAGGATACCAGGGGCACCTAGGTAGTGCTGTGAATAGAGTACCAGCCCTGGAGTCAGGAGGATCTGAGTTCAAACCCAGCCTCAGACACTTGACACTTAGTAGCAGTGTGACCTTGAGCAAGTCACTTAACCCCAATTGCCTTGCCTTTAGCCCTCCCCAAACGCCCTCTCCCCCCCCCCCCCCCCCCCCCCCCCCCCCC
>NW_027187378.1:36633418-36651505 GCF_028583685.1 Petaurus breviceps papuanus
TCCCCACCAGCCAAATGAGGATACCATCTGCATTTCATAAAGTAGTTGTGAGACTCCAGTGAAATATTGTATGTGATGAGCTGCAGGCTCTGGGAACCCCCTTGAGTTCTCCTTGAATCTTTGAGGTGTAGGCTCTGGGAACCCCCTTGAGCTCTCCTTGAATCTTTGAGGTATAGGCTCTGGGAACCCCCCTTGAACTCTGATTAAATCTGATTAAATATTATGAGGCATTTGCATGAGGCCATAAGCCTTACATTGTGGCTGGGCCCAGACCTCAGTTACTAGCCTAGCCCTCTATTGTCCATCTACTTCCCACCCTTGAGCCTATCAAAATATCAATCCACCCTTGAACTGGCCTAGCCCACCATTGTCTGTTGGCTGCAGGTAGCCTTCAGCAACTTCCCACCCTTAATCACTCATCTGACTTCTCCTGAAGACCCTCCCCAAACTCCTCCTCTAGACCACCCCTAGATTCCTCCCACAACTTTCTGTATATAAGATCCCATCTTCCCTACATGTGTGTGAGAGTGCCATAAAATGACCTAGCACAGACTTACTCTAATACAAGCAAACTTTTAATAAACTTTACTTTTCTTTGGCTGAGAAGACTTGAGTTGAATTCATTCAGCAGTACCTGGCGTGTTGGTATTTTGGGGTCTCCAGAGCAGCCCTAACCCTCTTCATGGGTAACCTCTTCAGTATGAAGAAGGTGGAGTGACTGGTATGTATATGGAAGTATATATGTTAAAGCCCCTTTGGAGGAACTGTTCTGTTTGCAAATTGGTTGCCCTGTCTTTAGGTTGCCAAAGTACAAACAGTCCTAATATGAATAAAAGCTTTACTGGAGGCTAAAACCCCCAAATACTTAAAATAATTTTCATTGAGTTTTAAAACGATTTTACTTATGTAGTGGAAAGGGAGGGAAGTTGATCAGGGGTGTCCTAATCAATTGATTTCCTTTCAGCCAAGTTGATGAAATTACAGAAGGTAAGTGGATAACAGACATTAAGGTCTTAAGTGCCAAGAACTGTCTATATTTACCCTTTTCCTAGGTGTGAAGACTTTAGTCAAGCTTGATGGAATTAGAGCATGGCTAGTTGGATGGCCTTGACATACCTCAAATGGTCCTTACATGAAAGCAATTCTTTTCCTCTTTGCCCTCCACCCCTCCCTCTCTTTGTCTTTCTTGGTCTACCTCTCCTTCTCTTCCTCTTCCTTCTTTTTTTCTCTTTCTTCCTTCTCTCTTTCTCCCTCCTCTCTTCCAATTCCCCTTCCTATCTTTATTTTCCTCCCTTTCTACCCCTTCTCTCTTACCCTCTTCTTCCCCCTCTTCTCTCTTTTCCTTTCCCCTCCTTCCCTTTCTCTGTCTCTATCTCCCTCTTTCCTTTCTTCTCTCCCTCCTTCCTCTTTCTCCTCTCCCTCTCTCTACTTCTCCCCCTCTTTTTGTCTCTTCCTCCATCCTCTTTATCACTTCCTCTTTCTCCCTCTCTTCATTTCTCTCCTTCCTCTCTCTTTCCCCTCCCTCTCTTTCTTTTTCTCACTCATTTTTCTTCTCTCTCTCTCTCTCTCTCTCTCTCTCTCTCTCTCTCTCTCTCTCTCTCTCTTTCTCTCTCTCTTTCCCCCACTCTTTCCCTCTATCTCTCCTGCTCTTTTTCATTTTTCATCTTTCACCCTCTCTCATACTCCCAAAGAGGCAGAAGCAAAGTTTGAGGAGTGTGACCTTTGGTAACAGTTATGAAAAAAGAATACACTTCTTGAAAGGGAATTGCTTTCTACTTCTTACTAGGGAAAGGATTCCACATACACCTCCTCCCCCACCCATCAGCAATGGTTAGAAGGAAATGACTCACTCAGCAGAGAGCAGGCCTAGAAAAGGCTGCAGTCAAGAGTTAGCTCTGGTAATTATGAGTTGAACTACAGATATTAGCTGGATCAGGGATGCAAGTAGAGTGGTGTCCCCAGAAGAAGCACTGAGACCATGGACACTACAGAAAAAGAAAAGACAGGGTATCTGCATTATCAGAGGTCTGAGTTGACTAGGCTGTATGTATTCCCTAAGTATATGTCTTTTTATTTGTATATTCTGTGAAATACCTATTCTTCTTGCTGATGTTGTATATAGGGGTTGGAGAATATGCTTCATATTCATGGGGGAAATGCTTTGTCGCTACTTTCTTTATCTTGACATTATAGTAAATGCTTTTGCTTTTAGCTAATTGTGCTATTTGACTCACAATTAAAGGTAAGTGCCCTGGCTGGGGCTCATGACCTAAAGTTTTAGGAGTAGAAAGCCACCTTTAACTTACTGTAGCTATTCCCCAGGGGATAAGTGCAAGAGGGGGAGGTGCTACAATTTAATTTACTGTTAACAGTGTTATAAATGAATTTTTTTTAAAAAAATTACCTTATTTTCTTCATATGACACAGAATCTTAAGAGTTGAAAATGTCCTCAGAAGACATCTAGTCCAATCTATACCTAAACAGGAAATCTCAGACCACATCCTTAACAATAGGCTATCCACCTGAAGATCTCTTGTAGTGATAGACTATCTCCCAAAGCAGTGAATTTCACGTTAGGAGATCTTTAGATGTACATATTTAGATAATGGCTATTGGTAGATGTGCATTATGTTCCTTAGCATGGGAGTGAACTGGGCACCTGCTGAGGTGGTGTGGTAGTCTCCCTAGGGAGCTGAGTAGTGGTTCTCCAGGGGATTGTACTTTACCTTTTTCTAAAAGAGTTGGAAGGACCCAGGCTAAGGTAAAGCATCAGTCACCCTACCTAACAGGTCAAAGTCTATGAAACTTTTTCCCCTGTCTCCTGTCTTCCCAGAACAAAACACAAATTTTGAGTTGAAGAAGTTCCAAACACGCATTTCCTAGTGATAAAAAGACCCTTGCTCCTGTGTGAATCCTAGTAATGAATGCAAGAGCTGTGTATCACTGTGACCTCTGTCCTCAAAAGAGAGTGACCCAAAGCCTGGTTAGGAGGAGGTGCTGCTGTGGGGGTATATGTGTGTATGCATATGTATATGCACGCACACATACACATATGTATACATGCACACTGTATATGTGTGTATACGTACCATACATGCATACATATATGCATATATACTATATAGACTCAGTGGGAAAAGCAGAAGCAGTAAGGCAGGGTAACTTGGGTTTCATTCTAGGGTGCCAACATCTGAGGTAGAGAGAGTATTTCCTCCCCATGGTTGTCTTTTGTCCCTACACCTCATGCCCTCTACCACCTCTGTGCTATGAAGTGCAGGATCTTACTCCTTTCTCCAGGTTTGCCTTCCCCTACTGTTTTTCTATCCCTTCCCATTGTCATTTGTTGCCTTTATTTTCTTTCAAGACAAAGTTGTTCAGATTTAGGACTAGGATAAGTTAGTTGCTGCCTAATATGGAATTAATGTGGTATAATGTAAAGGATTTTGAGTACTTGGGCCTAAATCCCTACTATGATTATTCAATCTGGGGCTGTTGTCATCTGCAAAAATGAGGAATTTTGACTTGTTTATCTTTAAGGTTTCTTCCAGCTCAATAACCTATATTCTGAAGGTCGACTTTTTCCTTTTCTTTTAATCAAACTATCCCATGACACATTGCGGCTAACTTAGAGATCGTGCCCAATGGAGAATTTTTCCATTTGGCTGAGGAATCTAGGTAAAGCATAAGATACAAGTGGATCTTGAGACTATTCCAGCTGAAAGTAATCTGTTCTTTCTCTAATGTTCCTAGTACCCTTTGCCTGGTACATCTTTTGCCTTATCACACCCTACTTTGAGTTATCTTTATCTTTGCACATTCTGTATCTCCCCTTATAGAATGTAAGCCTCTTGAGGAAGGGACTGCAGGCATGTTTATATTTGTATTTCTTACTGAAGCTAAGTGCCTTACATAGAAGGGGTGCTTAATGAAACTTTACTGAATTAAGTTTAACAGAAGAACAACGTAAGATGTCTTCCTTTCATCACTACATAGATGAGAAAAATTTCACTAAAAAACAAACAAAAAACCCTCCACCCCCAAAACAAAAACAATGGCATCACCTCTCATCTCTGTGATTTAGTTATTATTATTATCCTGATTGTGAAATGTAGGGGCATTTCCAGTTTTGCAGACTGGTATTATTGCAGTCAAGTACAATGTACTCCCATGTCCTCGGTTAACATTTGCATATAGTAGAACTGTTTACTCTCTGGAGATTTGAATGTTTGGGAATGTGTCCACATTGAAAGTTAGTCATGTACTACAGCAAATGAGAAGAGGTGGGAAAAATAAAACTATAAGGGAAGACAGGAAGAAATTCATCTTTAAGCTCATGTTCCTGCTGTTATTTTTAGCACGTTTGAGTTTCATTTTTGTGTCCACAGGAATTTTGTTTAATTCAAGGAAATGCTATAGTTACTCTTTATGGGATTTTAATGGTCCTCTTCAATTTATTTTACTTGTTTTGTTTATTGTCCAGAGCTATGATTTCATTGGTTTTAGGGAACTCCTGGTGAGCAAATTCCCTCTACCAAATGTAGTCAAGTGATTGTTTTGAAACAGTTCCCGAAACACTGAGGAGGCGTGACTCTAGGGTTACACACCCAGTATGTATGAGAGGCAAGATGTGAACCCAGTCAGGTCCAGTTCTCTCCACTATGAATCTCATTCTTTAAAATTGTATTTTAAAAACCCTTTTTGTTGACATTCTCCTCCAATGCCTCAAAGGGATAACAGGTCAGAATCTATGACCCTGAGTTCATCAAGGCTAGGTAAACTGAACACAAGCTCTGGAGGGGTCTCTCAAGTAACAAATATTTCAAGAATGGTCTTAGTGTGTCTGTTATCCAAAGGCTGTAAAATGAGGGGATTGGATTAGGTATCTTCAAGTTCTAAATCGATGATCCCATGACAGAATTTAGCTATACTCAGAATGACTTATCACAGGCTTAACTGATCGATGATGACTTTTTTTGGTCAAAGTAATTCTTGAAGATTGCCTCATCCTGAAATCTGAGAAGAGTTGGGATCTACACTGGCAGAGTGAGAGGGGACCTACAGGGATGAAACTGTGTATCCTTTACCAATAAGTTTTAAAATACAGGATTACTGTGTCCTTCTTCCTCTATCTGATTAACCAAATAGGTCCTTTCCTCTGTGCTTTGGAAAAAATTTACTACACATGATGCCAGGGTAAGCCCTGCCCTTCTACATTCTTGTCTCCTACTATCTAACTGGCATACTTCTAGAACTGGCCCTTTCTGGGATGTATATCTTCTTCAGGGGCTCATTCCCTCTTCCTAGGCACCATCAGGGTATTTGGATGCCCAGTGAGAGCAACAGAGACAGTGGCTGAACAGCCATGAGGGAAAGTTGCCTTCAGAGAGAGAAACCACCTGGCAGAAAACAGCCTACCTGGTGTTGATCTGGTAGTACTCAGTAGGGCCAAAATTCAAAATAGCTAATGAGCAGCCCTCACTTGGGTGAGGGTCTCGACAAGGCTTGGGCACTAGCTTCTCAACTGACAGGATTCATTCTATGATTCTTCATTGTGTATTATTCCCTTTCTGTGAAAGACTAAAGTTGCCTGTTCCAATCTTGATTCCTATGTATACTCAGGTTACTTTTTTTTTAAACTGCCTCTCTCCTCCATGCTGGGGAGGATCCTATAGATTAAAACCAAAAAGAAAATCATTCTTCAGGCATCTGGGGATGTAATTGGAACACTGGGGAGCCAAGTTCTCCTACTGAGAAGACAGACAACCCTGGAACAATGAAACCAGGGCCAACTAGGAGGGCAGGCAGGAGACAGGTGGACAGAAACCTCCCACTCCACCACCGTCCTGTGGCTTCAGCCTAGGGTTGCCTGGCTAACAGCTGGGCTGCATTCATCTTTGGGCAGATCTTTACTACTCAGCCCCTATTGTGACACACACATCCATATTTCCTGATGTCCCAGATAAGTAAAAACCCCGAGAGCAGTTAAAAACAGAGGAAAAGTAAAGATATCAGGAAAGTACTTAACCTCTCCTAATTTCCTAAACTATAAAATGAGGAAAGAAATACTTATCATATTTACTTCAGGGTTGTTTATAAGGAAAGTCTTTTCCTAGCCTGCAAATGCCATATATATATATATATATGAGTTGTTATGCAGGGTGTCCCAAAAGACTAAGTGCAGTGTTTAGATAAACTTAAAACTTAGGAACCAAGCTTTAACAGCTCAACATTGCACTAAGACTTTGGGGACACCTTGGATAGTAGTACTCAAGGAACTTACACAGAAAGTTTTTTCTCTGCCAAAAGCAGAGCAGCTTTCAAATTTTTGGCTAGCCTTCACCATAATTTTATTCCTTAAAATTTGGAAGGAATAGTGAGGGAAGTGATCACAGACTTAACTTTTACCAACAGGTATGAATTCAATTTAAATTCAACAAACATCTATTAAGTGCCTATTAGGGGCTTTGCAAAGAAAGACAAAGACAGAATATTTGTGGTCCTCAAGGAACTTATGTTCTGTTGGGGGAATATCTGAAGTGAGAGAACCTGGGTTTGATCCCCACTTGTTCAGTCATTTCTAACTCTTGGTGACCCCATTTAGGATTGTCTTTGCAAAGATACTGGAGTGGTTTGCCATTTCCTTGTCCAGCTCATGTTACAGATGAGAAAACAGATAGGCAAATAGGGTTAAGTGACTTGCCCAGGGTCACACAGCTAGTTAGTGTCTGATACCAGATCTGAACTTAGGAAGTCTCCTCTTCCTGACACCATGCCCAGCACTCTATCCACTATACCACTAAGCTGCCCTTCCACTTTGCCATTCACTCCCTATGTAACTTAGGGCAAATCACTTGAGCCTTTGGGTTTCAATTTTCTATAAAATGAGGAGATTGAACTTGATGGATCTTTGAGGTTCCTTCCAGTTCTACATCCATAAGCCTGTGAAAGTATAAATTTTTATTAGTAATTAATCTGAAAAAATATGAAGTATGCACACGTGTGGGGTACAGGTGGGGAGAGGAGGAGTCTGGTAACTAGCTACATTAGGCAAATTGTGATAGCTATGCTAATGGTACTCATTTCACTTCCATTAGACAGATGCTAGTTTGGAAAATTATTGCTTCTATTGTCTAAGCCCCCAAACCTATGCCTTTCCCTTCTACTTGCAAATGAAAGATAAAGTCATATCTGGCTTTGGTATAAAATAAATAAGCTTGTGAGAGGGTGAGAGTTTCAATAATGAATCATATAGCATCATAGTTTGGAGCTAGAAAGGAGCTCAAAAGTCATCTAGTCCAGGGGTGGGGGATCTGTGGCCTTCTAGGTCCTTGGGTATGGCCTTTTGACTGAGTCCAAGTTTTATAGAACAAACCCGGTTATTAAGGGGGTTTGTTCTGTGAAGTTTGGATCAAAGGGCTTCACTTGAGGATGCAGAGGTGTGACCTCAAGGCCACAGATTCCCCAACTCTGATTATTTTTTTTTTTTAAAGCAATCGGGGTTAAGTAACTTGCTCAAGGTTACACGGCCAGTTATTTCTGGGTGTGGTGCTAAGTATCTGAGCCCAGATTAGATTCCCAGGTCATCCTGATGCTGGAGCCGGTGTTCTTACTAGCTGTGCTACCTGGCTGCCCCCAGTCCTCTGATTTTAGAGAAAAGGAAACTGGTCTAGACAGGTTAAGTAATGTGCCCAGAACTATACAAAAAGGCCCTGAGAGTTAGGCAAACTCAACTGTCTGATTTCGGATCCAGCAGCTCTTCCAATGCACCCCACCATGTCTCCTATAGGATGCTTTCTTAGGTCAGCTTTTATTAACGTTCATTGTTGCCAGATACATTATCACTGTGCACCTAATTTGGGTAAGGCATTCTGCCAGGGGCCAGTATACAAAGATAAAAATAACTGCAGTCCTCTCCAAGAGCTTACATTTTAGTGAGAAACAAAATGCACATTGATAAGTTTAACAAAAGGTAGGGTATGATGGGGAAAGGAAAAGACCTAGACAAAGTACCCTAGGAAAATTATAGTAGGAAGAAATAACTTAAGTTACAGGGAGTGGGGGGAGTTTTGTGGTAGGACAGAGAGGAATGGAGATAGAGTCACAGAGAAAGTGCCACCTCAGCTAAAAAAAGAAAGATGCAAAACTTTTTGGAGGAAAAGGACTCTGAAAGGCAGGATGAGGAGGGCATGGGGGAGAGCCTGAGGAAATGTGTGGAGGCAGGAGACATGTCAAATTCTAGAAGTTGTAAGCAGTCCAGTTGGTCTGAAAGAGTACATGTGTGACAGGGAATAGCAGAAAAAAGGCTAAAAAAGTAGAATGGAGCAGGTCTTTTTAGAGGGTCTTAAATGACAGGCTTATGCAGAATTACTGAAATCACATAAACAAAAAGATCACCAAAAGGAAGCTGAACTCTGTAATTGAAAAAACCATTGAAGGTCTTAGAAACCAGATAATGAAACATACATCGTCTTTGAAGCTAGGAAAGCAGAGGGTTACCAGGATAGAATAGTTATTGTATACATTGTCAGATTCAATTTTGCCTAATTGTTTTGCTTTGTTACAAGACAATCAAGCTAGAGTTTGGTGGGTGGAACTGTTGAGATGATTATGATGTAAAGACAAAAGCCACACTAAAATAAATTTTTTTTTAAAAAAATGCCAGACTAAGAGTTTTGTATTTTTGTATTGTCTTAAACAATGACAATAGGAAACCACTGAAAATCTTTGAGTAGGAGAGCAAAATGATCAGACCTATATATTAGGAGGATTATTTTGGCAGCTGTGAGGGAAAGAAAGGATTGGAGTGGGAAGATACTTAGAAGCAGGGATATTAGTTGTGAGAGTATTAAAATGGTATGGGTGAGAGGTGATGGTTGCCTAAACAAGGCTGATGGCAGGGCCAGTGAAGAGAAGGGTTTTGTTTCTGTTTGTTTGTTTGTACAAAGATATTAATTATTAATTAGATGTGGAGGTGAGTAGGGAGTGTCAAAGCTAACTGTTTTGAGCCTGAATGCCTGGGAGAGTTGGGATTCTATTGCCATAAATAGGAAGATTAGGTAGGGATTGAAGATAGGTTTAGTTTTGAATGCTTTGAGTTTAAGGTATCTGAAGGAAGTCCAGGAGGAGATACCCAAGGTGCAGGACTGACCAGAGTTCTATTATCAACTTGAACTTGTAGAGTAGTAAGCCTTTGTTTGGGACTTTTGAAAGCATCTTCCTGTGAAATATGTGGACATGCCTATTAGCAGGTCGGTAAGAAGACTAATGACATCTTTTGATTGTCTCAGTGACCAAGACTGCCCCCAAGATGAATTGATTGATTCATGTTGTTGTGAGATACATTTTTTTGAAAAGAATAACCCTTTTGTAGTGGCCTATAAAAGGGATCCTCAAGACTCTTTCTGCCTTTTCTTATAGAGAGTTTCTTAGATAGGAGCTGTGTTTGGGGGACACTGAAGGCAAAGGCACATGGAAAGCTGCTTATGCTGACATCACCTGAAGTAAGAACTTTTGTACCCCAAGTTCTTGCCTATTTTTCATCTTCCTTTTTCCCTTTTCTGAACATACATCAGAGACTAGAGATCTAAAAGTGGATTTTCTTAGCCCAAGGGACATAAGCAGCTAGGTTAGTGGTAGGATATCAAAAATTCCTAGAGAGGCTCATGGCAGAGGCAAATGCTTAATTGAATGGTCTAAACAGGGGTGGGGAACCTGAGGCCTCAAGGATATGTGGCCTGCTAGGTCCTCAAGTGGGGCCCTTTAATGAATCCAAACTTCACAGAACAAATTCCCTTAATAAAAGGATCTGTTCTGTAAATCTTGGACCCTGTCAAAGGGTGGCACCCAAGGACTTAGAAGGCCACATGTGGCCTCGAGGCTGCAGGTTCCCTACCTCTGGCTAAGATGTGAATTCCAAGTCAGTGTCTCTATCTTTTCAGAGGCACAGATGTGATCTCTCAGACACATAGTAGCTATGGTGGGGGAGCAGCACGATCAAGTGATGAGATTTCCTGAGATCACCTCTTTAGCAGTTCTGAGTTTGAGAGCATCAGAATCAGGCCTTCTAAAAAGAGAAGGGGGCAGGTCGTAGGTAGTGTGACCCTGAAATCTATCCTTTTTAGCCAGAGAAAGGGAAAATGCTTATGCAATAACCCCAAGTTTAAGAGTTTGGGAATCTGGCTTTAAGAAAACAGATTTTGGGTGGCTACTGTGGCACAGTGAACAGAGCACCGGCCCTGGAGTCAGGTGGACCTGAGTTCAAATCTGGCCTCAGACACTTAACACTTACTAGCTGTGTGACCTTGGGCAAGTCACTTAACCCCAATTGCCCCTCCAAAAAAAAAGGCAAAAAACAAAGAAACAAAAAACCCGATTTCTTGAAAGGTGTTCCTATTGGTAAGAGCAAAGGACTGAGCACATGACTCCCACATTGGGAAGGAAAGGAGAAAGGAGATGAAGTCAGGGCATGGAAGAGCAAGGAATTTGAATTTTGCTTTCCTCTAGTTACAGATAGTATGGATCTGAAGACAAGCAGGTCACCCTGTTTAGCAGCTATAAGTGTAGTTTTCTTCTGAGAGTGTCCAAGCCCTCAGGAATAGTAATATAAAAGGCCGAATGCCTGTGTAATCCCTTGTCTGGGATACTTCTCTAATTTGGTATTTTCAGGTTTTTGGGTTGGGTCCCAGAGGTTTAACTTTCTAGGCCCAAGGGTACTCAGTGGGTATGCCCTCCTATGGGCCCCCATCAATGAGTTTATTTTTAATAGTCAGTGAGTAGACACAATTAAATCAAAGCAAAGACATTTACTAAAAAGAGTTGGTAAGAACACTAACTACAGGACAAAACACCCTCATGAACCTGGGGCACATTCTCCCACAAATGCACATAGCATTAGTGGGAAGAATGGGCAAAAAATTAGAATATACTTAGAATGAGGCACACACATAGGCAACACATATAGTGAAGACCTCTGATGCTGCAGTGGCCTAATATCCTTTTTCTTATCATGGTGTCTTAATACTATTCACCTATGGTACAAAGTCTTTACTGGGCAGGCCATTTAGTTGAACTCCCTGAGTCTGCTCCACTTCACAATGATATTCTCTATTGTTAGGACTAGTTCTCTCCTCAATCAATAGTTGGCTCTCTTTTCTGTTGCTAGAGGTAATAATCCTTGAAGCTGCTTCCTGTCCCGACTCTTATGTGTTTGTGTCTCTTTCTCTTCCCTTCTAAGTATGTCTCTTGTACTGGTCAAATGGCCTTTCTGCAAAATACTCTGGCCTCCGTCTTCCACTACCACCTGTCTCCTGGTAGAGGTGTAGTGGTCATAGCATATAAAGCTGATGCTGCCTTGATTGTGACTCAATTTTTTCCAGGGCTGGAAGATTAAACTTTTTTTAAGGCCACCTGAATTGTCCAGCCAATGGCCAGCTGCCCTTTTAATTCTACCTTTGTACTTGCTTCTAATGTATTAACACCACACGATACCCATCTCTCTGTTACATGTCCCTTTTTGTGATTTTATCAACTAGGCTCAGGAATTCAATTGGTCAGGAACCAACTTTCTAGACCCCATGTTGATTCACTTTGTGGAGTGAATGAGGGACTTACTGGATTGTAGGAAACTGTCTAGCAGCTCCAAGTTCACTTTCCTTCAAATAGCACTATAATAGCATAATTCCAATATTGTGGAAAACTTTAGGACCCTGAATAAAAGTAGGATTCATTGGAGAGGGAAAACGATTGTTTATTGTTCATGGGCTCCTGTGAGTCCTTTGACTTTTCTATGGGTAGAAAAAAGGCACTGTTGTACCTGGAAGTTGTAGGTTTGCCTTGAATACTGAGGACTTGGGGATGCCTTGTTAACCATATCTGTGAAGACCTAGACACAAGGTGCAGGATTACGCAAAAAAAAACCAACTCTGAGTTAGGGCATAATGAGCCAAAGCATAAGTGATCTTTGTTTTGGGTAGACTACCAGACTAGAACCCAGACTCTCTGAATACAGATCATGGGTATGATTACTTCATGGATTACACTAACAAGTAATTGAAGATGAGGTACTGAAGTTCAGACAAAATGTTACGGCTGGATTTTGGGTTAAGAAGTCATCTACATAGAGATAGCTAGACTAGAATTTGGAGGACACTATACTTAAGGGGTGGTAGAAAGATGAAGAACCAGTGAGAGATACTGAGAAGGAATAGTCCAACAGGCAGGAGGAGAAATTAGGATAGAGTTGTCTTCAAGAAGCTCTGTGAGGAAAAAGTAAAATTCAGTAGGAGTCAAATACTACAAAAAAAGTCAAAAGATGATGACGGCTGAGAAGAGGCCAATAGATTTAGTAATCAGGTTACTGCTGATTTTTAAGAGAACAGTTCCATATAAGCGCTGGTAGTATCAGAAGACAAATAATAAGGGGTTGAGGAATGAATGGGTGGTAAAGAAGTAGAAACTAGGAGTGATCTAGCAGCTGGACTTTCTTTTGTATGTTGTCTCTTCATAATCCTAGTGTAAGCTCTTTAAGAATGGGAGCTCTCTCCATTTTATTTTTCTATTTGTATTCCCAGTGCGTGGCACACAGTAAACATTTAATAAATGCTTTTTCATTCATCCATTCATTCATTCAAGAAGTATAGACTAGTCTTTCTAAGAATTTGGGAAGAAAGATGTAGAAAATGGATTGGGGAAATGGTAATGGTAAGGCAAGGTTTTCTAAGCATTTAGGAGACCTAAGCATATTTTCAGGTACTGCAGATAGAACAGGTTGTTGTGTTTGTCCTTTGTTTCTGAAGAGGACCATGATATCAGGAAGATGATAACATGACTTGCAGTTGACTTTGATTTTAAGTGAGGGAGGGCATGCAAGGTCACCAGCCTCACTTTCTTTTCCAGAGTCATCTGGGTCCAGTGGCCATTCATCAGGGTGACTGGAGATGGCCCAAGATGCAATGGAAGACCCTGACCCTTTTAGACTTTTCAGGTCCTTACATAAGAATGAGGTAAGACCCATTCAGTGAATAGGTCTCTTTAAGAATTGAGTCATGGGATGGCCCTTTCAATTAGAAAAAAAGAAGAAAGAAAAAAATCAAACTGAGAGGAGAAGACCCTCAGGGTTGCTATTCCAAAGAGAAACAGTTACTATTGACATTCACACATTCACTCTAAGCCAGGAGGGCTCAAAATACAGCCAGTAAGTGAAGCTTGGGCAGGGACCTATTGTGATCCAATCTATTAGTTTCAGAATGAATTGGGTTTAAGGTTTTGTGAAAGGAAAAGAAAGAAAGGAAGGAAGGAAGAAAAAGAAAGAACGGAAGGAAGAAAAAGAAAGAAAAGAAAGCAAGTCAGTAAACCCCTAAGTTATCAAAATTTATCTTTCTTCAGGGAGGAGAAGAAGGAGAGGGATAGAGAGAGGATGAGCTGAGTTACCCAACCAGCTGGGTCCCTATTTAGGAAGCTTGGTCTACTCATAGGTTGTGTTTGAGCTAGACATTGAAGAGAAGACTGTGAGAGGGTATGGCTAATGGATTAAACTCCTGAAGGAGATAGGAAGGGATGGTATCAAAATTAGATTTGGGGAGGGTGTTAACCTTAGCAAAGAGAAGGATCATCTTCTAGAAGATTCAAATTAATGAGAATGTTATGGATGAGGAGGGTTTTAAGTGGCAGAATGGGAAATAGGAGGGCACTCACAATCATGACTTAAATATTTTGGGTTAAGTAGCATTCCAAGTTTTCCACTAAGAAAGAGAAGGATAAAGATGTATCTAAGGGCTTGAAGATAGAGAAGAAGATTTGGAACAGCCACTCCAGTAAACATCTTTCCCTAAAGATATGGTGAGAGTTATAGAGAATGGGAAGAACCAAGAAGGGTTGAAATGTGCGATAGTGGAGGAGTGGAATGGACTCCAATGAAAAACAAAATATTAGTTCTGGATGGGACCTTAGGGATAAATTGGTCCCTGCATTTTACAGATTAGAAAGCTGAGGTCCAGGAAAGGGAAGGAATCTGTCCATGGTCAAATGGTAAGTGACAAAATACTTCCAGTCTAGAAATAGAATCCAGACAAAAATCCACAGATCCATCAATTTATAAGATGAGAATCAAGAAATTTTACTATATTCCCTGGCATATAATGTTCAGCTTAATTTATAGAACTGAATAACAATGTCTTTATGTTTTATTTTTCCATAAAGCAGAAAGCACCTTAGAGATATTCTTATTAATTTTCATACAATTCCTAGAAATAACAGCTCATATTTCTATAGTGTTTTATGGTTTACAAAGTAATTTCCTCATGACAGCCCTGTGGTATAGAAAGCACATCACAGTATTATCCCCATTTTATAGAGAGAAAAACTAAAGGTCAGTGAGGCAGAATGACTTGCCCAGTCACCCAATCATTAAGTATTAAAAGGAGGCCTTCTGATGCCACATCCAGCACTTTTTTCATCATGTTATAGATTGGAGAGAATTAGAATGTGAGTTCCAAAAGAACAGGGACTATTCTTGCTTTTCTATTTGTATCCTCAACACTTCACACAGTGCATTGCACATGGTAATTGAATGCTTTTTCATTAATTAATTAATTCAGGACTATTTTATAAGTGAAAAACCTTGAGACATAGAGACGCTAACTGTCAAAATATGCACAATATGCCTAAAGGATGCTAGTTCTATAGTTAGAGCAGTTTTCCCTAAAGGTAATGGTGCTGTCATTTATTATCAAATGTTATTTAGTAAGCATTCATGTGGATCTAAATCATGGTATATAAAGCATTTGGGGGTGACTGATTTTGTTTTCTATCTCTACCAGTACAGATTAGCTCCTTCTCTTCTGTGTTTAGAGAATGGCTCTCTGAGAGATTAGGTGACTTGTCCAGGATAAGTCAGAGGCAAGTCTCCTGGACTTCAAGATCAGCTCTCTATCCATTATACCAGTATTTGTCAAAGTATGATCTGGGGACCATTGGGAGTCCCTTAGATCCAGGAGTCTTCAAAGCCAAAACTATTTTCATAATAATACTAAGACACTTTAATTTCTAGTATGGTAAATATTGATAGATATAATGCATATAAACAAAAGTTCTGTGTGTGTGTGTGTGTGTGTATGTGAGAGAGAGAGAGAGAGAGAGAGAGAGAGAGAGAGAGAGAGAGAGAGAGAATCGTCAATGATTTTTAAGAGTGTAAAGGAGTTCTGAGATTAAAAAGTTTGAGGATTGTTGCATTACCCGATGCTGTCTCTTTTATATTATGAGACTAATATTTTGACTTGCAATTCAGTCTTCAATTAAAATTTTTTTCTTTATATAGTTAAAAAAGGATAGTAAGCCCATGAATGCATCTCAGAATAGCAATTCTATCATTTCTCTTTTTAACTCACAGGAAAAAAATGTAAGGATGACAAGAAGTTTGAACACAATTTAAACTAGTTTTGCTTTAAGAAAATTTTTCTTGACTTTCAAATCAAGAATGGGAAATGCTAAATTGGATTCCATAAGCACAAATCACATTTCAAAATAATCTTTAATTCCATATT
Source organism: Petaurus breviceps papuanus (assembly GCF_028583685.1). Classification (NCBI taxonomy): domain Eukaryota; kingdom Metazoa; phylum Chordata; class Mammalia; order Diprotodontia; family Petauridae; genus Petaurus; species Petaurus breviceps. The sequence goes on from NW_027187378.1 coordinate 36,648,959, forward strand.
ATGGTTCATTAAAAGATTGGGAGCCAGAGAAGAAGAAAAAAGAGCCTGAGAGGAGAAGAAAGTCACAGGGGCAAAAGAAAGACTTACAGATAAAAGAAGAAATGTGAAAGATGAATGAATGGATTAAGAAAGCATTTAAGTGCTTACTATATATATGCAAAGCACTGTGCTAAGTGCTAAGATACAAATAGAAAAGTAGCTCTTGCTTTCAAGGAAATCACTTTCTAATGGGAATGAAAACACATTTGGAAAGTTTCAGTGACAAGTCACATGGAAAGACCCCATGGTCCTAAGAGTGTAACAGCAAAGCAGATGTTAACACCTCTTTAATCATACCATTATTTAATGTTGATCTTCCTAGGGCTCTTTGATTCAGGGTCCTGGATTGTTCCCATTAGTCTGAGGGGAGGTGGTGGTCCAAGTGCTGGTGGTGCCTAGCACATACTGCCTCCTGCCTCTTGCTTGCTGTTTCAGGTAGGCTGGCCTCGATGACCCATGTGTGACAGTTGTCTGGTTGTTGCTGAAGATGACTGACCCCTTCTCCATAAGAGTTGCTTGCCCAGATGATGGTTGTGAGGGCTGGGCTGGAAGAAGCCCTGCCACTCCCAGAGTTCCTCTGTGTATTGGTGGCAGTTAGTCAGCAATTGTTGGTGATGATAAGGAAGAAGGATCCTGTCCCCATGATGATTTCTCCCCTCATGGATGGCTATAGAAGCTGGGCCACAAGAAAGTTTGGGAGGCACTGGTAGTCCCCAAGGCTCTTGGCTTCAGGGTCTTGGTTACTGTCCCCACTGAGGGCTGAATCAAGATGGTAACCAAGGTGGTAGTGATGGTTTAAATTGCCTGGAGACAGATAAATAGAAATTTTAGAGTGAAAGGGAGGGAGGTTAGTAAGAAAAAGAAAGTGTCAGAGAAGCTGGGAGTTCAGTAGATTCTAGATTAGTAAAACTAGTTCTATAATATGCTGCTACTCATGGATTTGTGTTTCAGACTGCTGTTATCATACCTAACCATCAATTGTTTACAAATCTTCCACTGTTCTTTTTTTCTTTTTGCTTTTTGGAGGGCAATTGGGATTAAGTGACTTGCCCAAGGTCACATGGCTAGTTTTTTTTGTTAAGTGTCTGAGGTCAGATTTGAACTCGAGTCCGGTGCTGGTGCTCCAGGGCCAATGCTCCAGGGCCGGTGCTCTATTCACTGTACCACCTACCCGCCCCAAATCTTCCACTGTTTTTGGCCTTTAAAATATCTATAGCAGTAGTGCTTCTCTGAATAAAAGAGCCGCAGCAGTCCACCAAGAGGGAAATTATAACCAGGTCACAGTTGTAGGACCAGAGAAAGTAAATTTTTTCGTTTTATCCTTCTTCTATAGTATTCTACGCCCCACTGGTGACAAACAGGTGTCAGCTACTTTTATCTAGTCACATGTTTAATTTAGCTGGTGACTCTAGAAAGAAATCATACAAGACAAATTTTATTACAAGCAATATAGTTAAAATGCAATAAAAATTCATCATAATTTTTTTCAAGCTCCAGTTATAACCCATACCAAAGCAGTTGCCTAGGACACAACACTAGGTGGATGAGAGGGCACAATGAAGAATATTCTTTAATATTACTCTTAATAAATGCACATCTTTTTAATGCCAAGAAATCCTCCTCTCCATGGTACAAAGGTAAGTATTTTGTGATAAGTCAAGTCACTTGTGTTATATTGAAGGCTCAAAACCTCTGGGAGATAGTAACCTACACAGGCATAATTTTCCAACCTTGTTTAGGGTTCATAAATGCCTTGTCTTGCCTTTGTCCCACAATCATAGTACTCAAGCTGAAGAAAGATTAGATTGGTTCTGTTTTGCCCTGGAAGGCAGAAACAGAAATAAAGGATGGATTTTAGAGGGAGACAGGTTTTTGTTCAATACTGCTCATAATTTGCTAATGATATAAAGTGCTATATTCATGTATCATTTTAAGATGATCAGAGTAATCTCTTTACAGCAATCCTGTAGGATGGGTATAATAAGTATCATTGTCCCCATTTCATAGATGAGGAAGTTGGGGTTCTAAGAAGGTAAATGACTTGACTTGTCTATGATCCCATGAGGCTATGTTTGAATTCAGTCTTCCTAACTCTAAATCTAGTGCTATATCTACGATGTTATTTCTCTCTCATAATAAGGAAAAAAAAACTTCTTAACAAAAATAGCTGGGTTTGGGGTGAGGAGTTGGGGAGGGAGGAAAGAATAACACAGTAAAGAATTGTGCCACTGGAAGCTTTTGAATAGAAGCTTAGGCTAACCACTTATTCTGGACATTGTGGACCAGATCCACATTTTAGATTTAGGTGATTCCCAAGGTCTCATCCTACTTTGCAATTCTATGAATTTATGATTGTAAGGTTGGATGGCTATAATGACATCCACTACTGCAATTAATTCAGTCCAAATACATACCTCCCCTTTCCCCCCCCCCCCCCCCCCCCCCCCCCCCCGCCCCCCCCTTTTCCTTATTATGAGAGAGAAATAACATCGTAGATATAGCACTAGA
>NW_027187378.1:36651605-36752907 GCF_028583685.1 Petaurus breviceps papuanus
ATCTCACCAAGCCCCTGGAAAGGACTTTCAATAAGTTTTGGACTCTAAATAACTAAGTCAAAAGCAATACCTTTCAGACAATTTGTTCATATAATCCACAGTCCTGGGTTTCCTAAACTCCTAAACTCTGGTCCCTTTGAGGCTCCTAGTTCCCTCCATTGCTAGTACCTTCCTTCTAATACTATCTTCAATTTATCCTCTATATACCTTGTTTGTACACAATCGCTTACATTATGCCTTCCCATTAGATTGTGAGTTCCTTGAAGGAAGGGACTTTTTTCTTTTCTTTGTATTCTCAGCACTTAATACAGTGTGTGGTATATAGTAGGCATTTAATAAATGCGTGTTATATTTGAATTATTGGAAGTAATTTCAGAGGGAAGGCATTAGTAGTAGGGATAGGGATGGGGATAGGGTAGGGTAGGGGACTTGAAGAAGTCCCCTTTTGATGATCTTTGGAGAAGTTCCCCTTGATGATCTTTGGAGAAGGTGAGATTTGGGCTATCTTAAAGGAAGCCAGGGAAGCCAGGAGGTAGAGGTAAGGAAGGAGAACATTCCAGGCATGGGTGGAAAGTCGGCAAAATAGCATGGAATGGGGAGATGGAAGACTGGAAAGGTTAGAGACTTCCCAGTTACGAAGGGTTTTAAAAGCCAAAGAGAGAATTTATATTTAATCCTGGAGGTAACTGAGAACCACTGGAGTTTATTGAACAAAGAGGTAGGAGAGGTGACACGGTCAGACGTGTGCTTTTGAAAGATAGCTCTGAAAGCTACGTGGAGGATGGAATGGAGTGGAGAGAGATTTGAGGCATGCGGACTAACCAGAAGGCTTTTCTATATATTCCAGGCATGAGGTGATGAGATCCCGCATAGGATGATGGTGATGTCAGAGGAGAGAAGAGGGGATATACAAGAGACATTACAAAGGAAGAAATGACAAGACTAGGGGACTGATTGGCCATGTGGGGTGAGAGGAAATGAGGAGCTGAGGATGACACCTAGGTTATGAAGCTGGATGACTGGTAGTATGGTGATGCCTTCAATGGTAATGGGGAAATTAGGAAAAATGGAGGGTTTGAGAAGGGAAATATAATTAGTTCAGTTATGGATATGTTGAGTTTAAGATAATACAGTTTGGCTCAAGAGATTGAAAACTTTGCCCAAGGAAAAAACTCTGAAAATTAGAATGCACCAAACAGCAATAAAAAATTGTATGAGGCAATAAGTTGTACTAAAACAAAATCAAAAGAATAAAAAAAATAGAAGAAAATGTTAGTTATCTCATAGCAAAAACAATTGACCTGAAAAACAGATCAAGGAGAAAAAAATTGAGAATATTAGACTACCTGAACACCATCACCAGAAAAAAAAGAGCCTAAATTCCATATTTCAAGAAATCATGAAAGAAAGCTGCCCAGATCACTTAGAACCAGAAGTTGAAGTGGAAATAGAAAGAATCCACCACTTTCTGGAAAAAAAACCCAAAATGAAAACTCCCAGGAACATGATAGTCAAAATTCAAAGTTTCCAGCTCAAAGAAAAAGTACTGCAAGTAGCCAGAAAGAAATAATTCAAATACTGATTAGCCACAGTCAAGATCATACTTGATTTAGCATGTAGCATATAAAGGTGAGGAGATAAAGTATTCCAGAAGGCAACTCATAGGCTTACAGCCAAGAATAACTCACCAAGAAAGACTGACTATATTTTTACAGGGGGAAAAACAGATCACTAATGAAATAGAGGGCTTCAAAGAATTCCTGATGAAAAGACCAGAGCTACATAGAGACTTTGTAATTCAAACACAGGAGTCAAGAGAAACATAAAAAGGTAAACATGGGCAAGCAGTCATAAAGTACTAAACAAAGATAAACTGTTTACATTCTCATAAGGGGAGATTATAGATATATTCCTTCAGAACTCTATAATCAGAGGCCATAGAGGGATTCTAATTAGACAAGGCCTGGGAGTGGTTCTATTTAGTCTTGATGATCTTATGAAAAGAACAGAAAGAGAGGGCAAGAGAAATAATCCTAGTGGAGAAGGGAAAGGAAGATTAGGGAAAATAATCTCACATTATCAGGGTGTATAAGTAGATATCCATACAAACATAGAGGAGAAGGTTGTGAGGTGAGGAGCAGCTAACATTTGAACCTCAGCCTCACCTGATTTGGTCAGGAGGGAAGAAAATACACATACACACACAATTGGTTATAGAAATACATTTCATTTAACAGGAAAATAGCAGGGAAAAGGAGAAAAAAAGAGGGAAGAAATAATAAGGGAGGGATTAGTTCTAAGCAAAATAAACTCATAGTAAGAGTATACAAAAATATTGATAGCACTTTTTGAGGTGGCAAAAAAAGGGGAATCGGAGGGGAAGCCATCAATTGGGGAATGGCCGAACAAGTTATGGTATAGAAAAATGTGACAGAATATTATATTTTTGTAAGAAATGACAAAGGGGATGGTTTCAGAGAAACCTAGGAAGACTTGTATAAACTGAAGCAGATAGAAAAGTGAACAGAAGCAAAAGAATAATTTATACAATGACAACATTATGGTAAAGACAAAGAATTAGAACTCTGATCAGTGTAATGAACAACCACTATCCCAGATGAGCTACACTACCCTGATAGGGAGGTGAGGGACTCTGAGTTCAGAGTGAGACATAATTTTTTGGACACAGCTAATACAGAAGCTCATTTTACTTCACTATTCATGTTTGTGGCTAATGAGGTCAGACTCCAGTAAATGAGTGAACTCATTACTGGAGTCTGACCTCATTAGTGGCAAGGGTTTTGTCAGTCAGTTAATCAATCAATCAACATTTATTAAGTACCTACTACTGCCAGGTACTGTGCTAAGCTCTGGGGATACAAAAAGAGGCAAAGAACATTCCTTACCCACAAGCAGCTTACAATACAATAGGGGAGACAACATACAAATAAATATTTACAAACCAAGCTATAAATGCAGAAGAAATAGGTAATAATTAACAGGAAGAAGCCACTGGAGTTAAGAGGGATTAGGAAAGCCTTCCTATAGAAGGTAAGGTTTTAGTTGGGACTTAAAGGAAGCCAGGTAGGTCAGTAGTCAGAGTAAAGGAGGGAGAGCATTTCAGGCATGAACAAACAGACAGGGAACATGCCCTGAGACAAGAGACAAGATAAGGGTGTCTTATTCATGGAACAGCCAGGAGGCCAGTGCACTGTATGTATTGGGGAGTAAAGTATAAAAAGACTAGAAAGATAGGAAAGGGCTAGGCTATGAAGGGCTTTGAATGCCAAACAGCATTTTGCATTCAATCCTGGAAACAATGGGCAGCTACTGGGGTTTATTGAAGGGGTTGGAGAGGAGGGGCAGATGACATGGTTGGACCTGTAGTTTAGGAAAATCACTGTGGTGGGTGAATGGAAGATGGATTAGAGTGGGGAGAGACTTGAGGTAGGTAGAAGGTTATTGCAATAAGCCAGGCATGAGGTGATAAGGACTGGCACCACAGTGTTGGCAGTGTCAAAGGAAAGAAGGGAGTATATTCAGGAGATGCTGCAAATGTGAAATTGTCAGGCCTTGCCAACAGCATGGAAACAGGGAGCAGGATGAGAGATAGTGAAGAATCCACGATGATTCCTAGGTTCGGAACCCGAGGGACTGAGAAGATGGGGTTGCCCTCCATAGTACGGTCTAGGGGGATGAGATATTGAGTTCTCTTTTGGTCATATTGAGTTGAAGATGTCTACTAGACATCAGATGTCTGAAAGACAGTTGGAGATGTGAGACTATAAGTCAGCAGGGAGTTTGGGGCAGGAGAGGTACATCTGAGAATCATCAAGGTAGAGATGGTAGTTAAATCTTTGGGATCTGATGAGATTACCAATTGAAGTAGTAAAGGGAGAAGAGAAAAGGGTCCATAATAGAATGCTGATGGACACCTACAGTTGGAGGGTGTGATCTGGCAGAGAATCCAGCAAAGGAAACAGAAGGAGTGGTCAGGACCACTGGAGAGAGACAGCCCAGGATACAATGAAACCATGGCCCTTTTAGGTTAAGGTCTTTTCAGGTTCTCACTTTGAGTGAGATAATGCCCACTCAGTGAATAGGGCTCTTTAAGTAGTTACTCAAGGGATGGCCCCTTTAATTAAAAAAAAAAATCAAACTGGGAGGGGAAGACCCTCAGGGTTCCTGTCCAAAAGAGAAACAGTTACTAGACCAGATGGCTCTGGAGGAGAAAGTAAGGCTGGTGACCTTGCACAGTCCTTCCTCACTCAAATCAAAGTCAACTGCAAGTCATGTCATCATCTCCCTGACATCATGGTCCTCTTTGAGAAAGAAGGACAAACACACATAACTGGTCAGAGTGGTAGAAGGAAAATCAGGAGAGAGTGGTATCCCAAAAACCTAGAAAGAAGGAAGTATCAAGGAGGAAAGGGCTGTCAAGGAGAATGAGGGTTGAAAAAAAAACAACATTGGATTTGGTAACTAAACTAAAAGACTCTTATTAACTTTGGAGAGAGGAGTTTTGATGGAATGATAAGGTCAGAAGCCTGAGTGTAAGGAGTTAAGATGAGAGTGAGAGGAAATAAAGAGGAGATACCTCTCATAGAAGACATTTTGAGAAGCTTAACTACAAAGGGCAGAAGAGATGACAGTGGGGACAGAAGGATAAAGTGAGGGCTTTTTAAGGATGGTGGAAGACATGGACAAGTTTGTAGGCAGTAGGGAATGAGCCAGCAGAGAGGGAGAGATTGAAAATAAGTTGAAAGTGTGGAGACTCTGGAAGGGGCAACTTGTTGGAAGAGATGGGATAGAATGGGATCACTTGAACAAGTAGAGGGGTTAGCCTTGGAAAGGAGTAAGGTTACGCTGTCATGTGAGACAGGTGTGAAGGAGGAGAAAGTAGCAGAAGGCACATGAGTGATAAGACATAAGGAAGAGGGGAGAAGAGGGAGCTCATGGTGAATAACCTCATATTTTTTTTCTGTAAAATATGAGACAGGTTGTTAGCTGAGAGCAGTGGGGAGGAGGAGCTATGGGAGGTTTGAGGAGGGATGAAAAGGTTTGGAAGAGCTGCTTTGGAGAGTGACATAGTGAGCTGATAAAGGAGGTATAATAGGATTGCCTAGCAGCAGTGAGGGCCCAGTTGAGGTTGCATAATATAGATTTGTAGTGGACACTGTCAGAATGGCTATATGATTTTCTCCATTTTCATTCAGCAGTTGTGTGCATGTAGATGTGAAGGCAGTGAATGGTGAGAGTGATTCAAGTCTGAGGCTTGGTTGGGCATAATTAGCAATATGCTAAGGAGGCTAGTGATTCAAGAGAGATAGTGTAGAGCTGAATTGGTTCACTGGGGGGTCAAGATGGGAAGAAGAGGAGAGAGATTGACTAGGGCAAGGTATATGGCCTGGGAGATAATTGGGGGGGGGGGGGAATGGTGTCAAAGGATTGGAAGTCATGGTGTGGACCAAAAGTAGAGGTTTGTAAGGGGAAAGAAGGAAGGGAAGGAAAAGGTAGAGGTGAAAAACCAATAGATTATGATCAGACAAGGGGATTTCAGAATTCTTGAACACTGAGGTGATACATCTGTAGGTGATGGCAATATCAAGGGTATGACTTTGTGGCTGAGATGGGATGGAGGAATAGCTAACAGGAGGTGAGCAGTTAAGAGTATTTAAGAGATCAAATAGATATGTTGAAGTCCCCTAGTATGAGGGCAGGAGTTGGAGAGGACAGAAAAATTGTAAGCCAGGTACCAAAATCGTTGAGGAAGTTGAGGAAGTTGAGAGAGTTGAGGGTCTGTAGATGACAAATATCAGAATTTTTTGGAATGTTACATATGAGTAGCAAGGACCTCAAAGGTAGGAGGAAAACCTGGAAGTGACAATGGGGAACAAGGAGTATTATAACTCTCCTGCCTTGACCAGTAAGCGAATGAGAATGAATGTAAGTACATCCAGTATTGGAAAGAATGGCCAGGGGGATTGTGTCAAAGTGGGGAGCCAAGTTTCAGTAATAGCTAATACACTGAAAAAGTGAGAGAGGAAAAGATTTAAGATGAAGAGAAGTTTGTTGCCTATGGAACAGGCATTACAGAGGGCATAATGGAATGGCTGGGTGGAGTTAGTTTGAAACTTTGGGGTGGGAGGGTTGAGGGGGATGGGAATGAGGAATCTGGTGGTGGTGGGTGGTAGAATGGGGTTTGAATGATGATCTATAGCAGTTCAGAGTCACTGGGCAGAGAAGGGTATGACCAGGTGTGACAAAGTTCTTCTTTGAGTAGAGGGTGTCTCTCCTCTAACCTCAAAGAATGGCTGCAGAAGGAGAGAGGAGGCCTGAAGTCAAAAGGAGATCTGCTCTTCTTTGCACCAGAGGCTCTCCACTTTTCAGGTGGAAGATTTGGTTGGCAGCAGGGGATGGAAGTTGCCTTGTGCTGGCACAGATAGAAGTGGTTGCTTTGAGGTGTTTGGAAGACACCTGGTCCTCTCCCTTGCACCCTTCCCTCAGGAGACACATTGTGAACCACTCAGTAGAAGATGGAAGGCACAAGGTGCTGGTGCTTAGGTTTTTCTTTTGTACTCAACTGGGGGGGGTGGTGGTGGTGTGGGAGGTTGAGAGGGAGAGAAGGCAGATCTTTGCAGATTGAAAAAAATAGATATAACTTTTAAAAGAAGAGAGTAAAAGGAGAGGAAGTGGTGGTACCTAATGTAGACTATTTTCTCAAGGAATTTATCCGGGAAGGGGAGGTGAGATGAGATATAGGACAATTGCTAGAAGGGATGACCAGATTAAGCAAAACTGTTTTAAGAATGGGAGAAACATGGGCATTTTGGTAAGCATTAGAGAAGGATCCAGGGAGAAATTGAAGGGGAAGGAGGGAGGGAGGAAGAGAGAGAGAGAGAAAGAGAGAAAGAGGGGGGCAGGATGTTAGTGGGGACAATTTTCTGAAGATCTGAGAGGACTGAATCAAGGATGCATGTAGATGAGTTTGCCTTAGTAAGAAGAAAGGGATACCTCTTCATCTAAGAAAGGAATGAAGGAGGAAGTAGTCGGGGAAGATATCCAAATGATATGAGATGAGGAGGGAGAGGGAGTTCTTAGCAAATGGCCTCAATTTTCTTCAGCAAAGGGCTTATTTGATTCTCCTTTGCTCTTAACATTTTTATTGTCCTGGGTTAAAACCTCATGGAATCTTATCAATGAATAACTCAATATATGTTTTACTAGAGGCCAACAGAAAGAAATGGTAATTTCACATTTCACAGTATCTAAGACAGGCCTGTAGTCCATCATAGAGGGTCATTTAGGATCCCTTTGTAAATATCAGACCCCAGCTGGGAGTGTCCCAACCTAAATTCACTCCCATGGCTAATAAGAATGGCAATAGAAGCACCATTCTAAGGGATCAATCATCTTTACTCTTGCTTTGGCGTATCTGACTTGGTCTTCAGAAGACCTAACTTTGAGGTCCAGCTTTACCACTTAAGAGACTGCATAACTCCTTAACCTCTTTGTGCCTCAGTTTCCTCATCTGTTAAATAAGGGATAATAATACATTACCTATCTCATAGGACTTCTATGAGGAGAGTGTTCTGTAAACATAAGGCTGTGCTGCGGTTCCCTAGTCCTACATTCTTATGTACCTGATAACTGAGATATGGCTATAACCTTGGATCTTTGAAGGCCATATTGTGGAGCATAAGCTTTGGTAGGTTTTATCAAGCTCGAACAATTTAGAGTCAGGTTGGTGAATCTGAATCTACTGTGTGAGTGCCAATCTAACTAAGAATGGCTAGGCATGTCACCAGTAGGTTGGCTAATAGGTGTTGACTTCTTTGGCCATGGAAACCCATGAAATAAAGAAAAATAGAAATTTTAAGATGGCCTTAAGCCCTGTATGTTCATCGTCTACTAACATTTCAGGGGCTCAGAATGAAATTTGTTTTTTTTTGCTTTTTTGGAGGGTAATTGGGGTTAAGTGACTTGCCCAAGGTCACACATCTTGTAGCATCTTCAGGATCTGATGGTAGGTTGCATCTTCACAGGTGTTGATTACTTCCCAAGATGATGGCTGAGGGCACTGGACTGGAAGCATTGCTATTACCAAGGCTCTTGGGTTCAGGGTCCTAGGCTTTCTTACTAAGATCTGGGGTAAGTGGTGGTCAAGGTGATGGTGGCGGTTTGACTTGACTGGCATCTGCTTACTCCTCTCTCTCCCTACAGATGCCTTGCTGCTTTATCTAGGATTGCCTGCCAGAGTAAAGTAGTAGAGAGAGAAGCAGAGAAATTGAGTGGAGGTTTCAATATGGTCGATGTTGAGGTGCTCCTTCCCTCATGCTTCCCCAACTTTCCAGCTGGAGGGGCAGGCTTACTCTTTATTCCCAGTAATAGACTTTCCCTTTGTCATCATCACTCAGCAACTTCTCCCCTTTACAGGTTTACTCTGTCCATATTGCCCAGTTCAGATGCTTGGTATAGTCATCTATTAGTCTCCAGGTTATTCATTCCTCTTTTTCAGAGTTCAGTATCTGGCTCACAGTCTTCCTCTCCACCATAATAACCCTTACCCTTTGGGTCTTCAGTAAACACATTGATGTTTCCTCAAATATCTTAGTCTTCCAGTTCATCAACCTCAATTCTTTGCTACTAGCTGCCATTTTTCAGACTCTTGCTTTACTACCATCACTCATCAACCTTTCTTTTGTTAAGGTTTGTGTTATTCAAATTTATCACCCAATCTAGATCTTGGCATCTTTTATCTATCTATACCCAGGAGATTCTCTTGCCATCATATAAGGAGACCTCAACATACATATTAGTGATTCCTAAAATACCATTACTTCCAAGTTCCTCAATCTATTTTGTTCCCATGAACTATTCCTCCACTTCATGCTCACAGTCATCCTGATTGGATCCACTACAAATTCATGCTATCTAATCTCAATCAGGGCCTCACTGAAGTACAGAAATCCTCTAAAATTGAATCACTATCCAATTTCCACATGGTCTGTTACAAGCCTTTTTGTCTTTCCTCAATCTTCCCATGTCACTCTCTCCCCTACCCTCTCAGCTAAGGATTTCAGTTCATACTTCACTGAAAAAAATGAGGCCATTTGCTGAGATCTCCCTCTTCCTTCCTCCTCATTACTTAAGACTTCATCCTCTACTATCTTTTCCTCCACTCTTATCTTGGCTTAAGAAGTGGCTCTTTTCCTTACTGTAATGGGAATGTGAATTTAAAATCTTCCCTGCCCCTAGGCTTAAGTGCATCTAGAGTCTGTGTCGGGAGTCTTGTGTTTCAGGGGATACTTTGTGATTGGGCAGTGGGTCAACAGGGTTGTTACATTCTCTGAGCCAGGAGAAAGCTATATAAACCCTGATGTGAGGTTTTGTTTTGGGGCTCACTTTGAGAAGTGTTGTATGACTTGACCAGATGAGACTCTGGGCAGTCATTGAGCCCCCCCGGCTTTGAAAAACCCAGATGTTGATGCTTCCCTCTCTGGTAACTGACTAGGTATTGATGCAATGGTCGGACAGTTGGAGGCCTGTCTGCTTGAAATGTTTCTCTGTCTTCTTGTAACTTCTGCTTGTAACCTGTCTGTATACTCTGAAGTTTGGGGTGCTGACTTTTTCCCCTGAACTAGGTAAATGATATTTTTGATTGATTAAAGCAAGATTGTTAACATATTTTGAGTTGCTTTCCTTTAGAAAAGCAGATCTAAGAACCTGTGTTGACAGCCACCCTGGGGATGCTGGGGTGCTTGCTGTTACATTTACTAAGGCAAACTTCTCTACATGCATCCTTGATAGCTTTCCCTCTTGTCTCCTCCACAAGATTGTCCCCACTAACATTTCTATCTTCTCTCTAACCTTCAATCTGTATCTACTGAATCCTTCAATGGTGCCTACAAACAAGCCAATGTTTCTTCCATACTTAGAAAACTCTTGCTTGATCAGATCAGGATGTAGTCAGTGCTGGTATTTTACTGAATTACTTGTGCCATAGTCCTTGTGCCAAAACTTTCTTGCCTGGCTCCTATTCCCTTATCTATATTGTAACTCTATTACAATGTAAGCTCATCATGTAACTTGATTAGAATGTAGCAGCAGGTGGAACAGAATCTCCAGATTTTTCATACAGGACTTGTACATTCCAATTCATATCATAATCAATTATCCTTGTCATCACCATTATCATCAACAGTACGCATTTCTTGAGGCCCTACTACGTAGAAGTAGGCCTTGGAAATTGAAAAAGGTGTATCTACAGCACACAGTTTTTGTTGTGGGAATAACAAAATCTAGTTGGGGAGTGTGATAGTAATGGCAATTAAAGATTCCCCTGTATTGGCTTGGTTTTCAAATTGATTGTGTTAAAACCCAGAGTTTGTTAATCCCACCTGTGGGATGGGCTTGTTGATGTGAAAAGAAAGTCCTGAACTGGGAGGAGCTGGTGAGGTAGATTTGGAGAGACACTAGAGAGAGGCGGAAGATCTTTTTGGAAGCAGCACCTCGTGGAGAGAGAGAGACTAAGAGAATTGCTGGTGGCCGCTTTGAATTGCCCTGGACTTTTGAGACCTGCCCCCTGAGCTGCCAAGGACTGAGGAGACATGGCTGTTTTGCTGGTACTTTGTCTGTCTGTTTTGATGTTGTTTTGCCAGATTTGTCCACTGGTGAAAGACAGTCCTTTTGTTGAAGAAGTCCTGGAACCTGGCATTTGGTTAAGAAGCCCTGAGACTGTCCTGCAGACAGAGAGTGAATACTGTCCACTGGTGAGGGACAGTACTGTTGTTGCAGGGGTCTGGAGACTGTCCTGCAGACAGAGTGAATACTGTCCACTGGTGAAGGACAGTGCTGTTGTTGCAGGGGTCTGGGAACCTTTCTGTTGGTTCGGAAGCCCTGAAGAAGGATTTTCTTGTTGGATGTTTACAGAAATCCTGGGAGAGGGCTTTGCTAATGTGTTCAGGGGTTCTAGGACTGTTCTACAGACAGAGGATAAATTCATGAAGGGACTGGCAATGTATCTTATGGCCTTGCTAAGCCTTGTCTCCCCAGGAACTAAGATTGCTGAGAACTTGCCTCGTGTCAAGATGAAGAAAAGACCTCCATTTGGGTATTAAGTGCTGTGTTTAAACTTGATGTAACTCTGGGGTAGATTCAATTGTGATCCCGGTGTGGGGAACTTTTGACCTTATTGTGCTCTGTGATTGACAAATGAAGGTACTTATGTTTGGAAACTAATCTCCATTTGAGAAGAGGGGTTTTGTGGTGGACCAAATGAAGGTATAGCCTAGGGGTGGAGAAGTATTTAGAACAGAGATTTTGTAATTGATTGAATGATTGGAAGGTCCTGGGGTGGGGTAGTACTTGGAGATTATTTAATCACGTTTAGTAAATGCTGTATTTTGAATGATGTCATGTTTTGATCTTCTCTGTTCTTGGTTTGTCACTGAATAAAATAGAGAGCACCTATGCTGGTATTTTGAACCTGGGAAGTTGCCTTCTTTTGGCATTACATTACAGGGAGATAGGGAATGTCTACAATATATGATAGTATATATTAAATGTGAGGTTGAGTGGTATAAATAATAAATGTTTGAGGAATTCAGAGGAAGAAATAAGTGGTGCCTGGGGCAGTCAAAAAAGTACCCAAAGAAAAGATGGTATGTGAGTTGGGCCTTGAAGAATGGATAGGATGAAGAAAGGTAGGGTGACAGTAGTTAAGTAAATGATTAAAGCCTAGAAGCCTAAATGTACTGCAAGTATTTAGTGAACACCTACTGTATTATTTTCAGCTCCAAATTAGTTTGGAAGGAGTTTGGTTCTGGAGTCAGGAAGATAAGCATTTGAATCTCTCACTGAGGGTCACACAGCTAGTGTGTGTGACCTTTATTTTCTCAGCCTTAGTTTCCCAATATGTAAAATGGGCATAATAATAATACCTACCTCACAAGATTATTACAAGGGTCAAATAAGATAATATATGTAAATTACTTTGCAACCTTAAAGTGGTATGTAAATGCCAGTTATTACCATTATTAATAATATTAGAGATGCAACAAAAATATAACACATTCTTTCAGGCACTGTGCAAGCATTGAGAATGCAAAGAAAGGCAAAAATAAAAAAATTAGTCCCTTCTCTCAAGAAGCTTATAGTTTAATGCAGAAGATAACATGTAAATAACTATGTACAGATGAGATATATACAGGTTAAATTGGAGATCATCAACAGAAGGAAGGTGCTAACATTTAAGGTAGATCAGGAAAACCTTCTTATAGGGGGTTGAATTTTAGTTGGGATGTGAAGGAAGCATGAGAAACCAGGTAACAGAGATAAGGAAGAAGAGAATTCCAGACATGGGGAACTGGTAGGGAGAATGCACATAGTAGGGAGATGGAATAAGAACAACAGCATGGAGGCCAATGTCACTGGACTGAAGAGTTATCTGGGGTGGAATAGGGGCACAAGGTATGTAAACAAGGGTGTCCTGGAGACTACTCTAACTAGAGAGCCAGCTGTTAAATTTTGAGCACCAATATTTACACCTCGGAAATCATCAGTTATTACAAATCAAGGCTTGATGTATTGTTTTGTTGATTTCATAGACTTAAGGAAGTTTTAATAAGGCAGATTAAACACAGAAGTGTGTATGCATATATTTTCCCCCTCTCCCAGAAAGATGGGTTGTTAAACATTTATCCCATATCCCGGTATTCCTCTACAAACACTGCTTGAACTCAGAAGGAGCATGGTAGGAGGCTCAAGGAATCTCAAGTCTCTAGACTAGAGAATCTCAAGTCTCAAGACAAGGAATCTCAAGTCACTAGACTAGAAGGCTGGGGACTGTAGGCTAATAATGGTAGCTGGTATTTAGATAGTGCTTTCAGGTTTGAGAAGTGCTTTCCATCCATTATCTCATCTGAACTTCACAACACCCAGGAGTGTAAGAAGCCTGGAAAGGTATGAGAGGGACAGGTTTTGAAGGGCTTTGAATGCCAAACACGATTTTTCATTTGATCCTGGAGGCCAGAGGAGAGCCACTGGAAGGGAGCAGGGGAGGGGTAACATGGTCACATGTGCGTTTTAGGAAGATCAGTTTGACAGCTGAATGGAGGATGCAATGGAGTGGGGAGACACTTGAATTGGGGAGATCAACCAGCAGGCTACTGCAATATCACAGGCTGGAGGAGAGCAGGGTCTGCATTGGGGTGGTGGCAGTGTCTGAGGAGACCAGGAGGCATATACAAGAGATGTTCTACAGACAGAATTGACAAGACTTGAAACAACAGATTGGATGTGGGATGATGAAAGAGAATGAGTTGAGGATGACACCTTTTTGAGCCTGGGTGACTGGGAGGATGGTGGTGCCTCCAAGAGTAATAGGAAAATGAGTTTAGGTGGAGAGATGATATAATAATCAGTAATATCCAGAGATGGAACTAGCACAGGGCAATTGGGTTTGTGTTCTGTATGCCTATATCCCATGCAATACTTCCTCATGGCTGTCTTAAAGGACCCCTTTTCATCAAGGTAGGGCAGATTATGTTCCCCTCTCAACTCCATCTAGAACTGACAGCTCATCCAGGATGAGCTGCCTGGCCTGGGGACTCCAAGCCAGACTCACATAGAAAATTAAATGCAAAAAATATACTAATTAATTTTTTGGGGGGAAGGTTCTAGCAACTGTGGTGTCAGGAAAGCTTCCTTTAGGAAGTAACACTTGAGCTCATTTTTGAGGAAATCTAGGGACTGATTCTACAGAGCTGTAGTGAGAATGGAGTGCTTTCTAATAATGGAGGATAGACTCTGCAAAATAGCAGAAATAGAATGTGGTGTCCTGGGGACAGCAAGTTGTCCAGCTTGGTGAGAACCTAGAGCGGCAGAATGCTTGATGGGGAGGTGGAGTGATCTATTTTGGAGCAGTAGAAAGATCACAGTATTTAGATGGAGGATCTGAATTTGAATCTCGACTTTACCATTCCCTGGCTGTGACCCTCTGGCACATTTCAACTGTCTGGGCCTTGGTATTCTCATCTTTAAAGTGAGGGAGGTGGATAGAGTAGGTGATCTTTGAGGTTTCTTCCAGATTTAAATCAATGATGTTAGATTGATTCTTCTCAGACATCCTTCTTCTGGAACTTAGACTGAAGACTCTTGGCACTTTCTTGAGGGCTGGCTTGCTCCCTCCATCATACTCCCTGGTGCTTCAGGGCCAGGAGTAGAAGTTAGCATACTCCTTTCCCCTTTCCCTCTCTCTTTCAGACCCTCCGTCTTTCACCATCACTTAGCAAACACCTTTCAAACTTTAAAATTTATTCCAGTCTGTATAGATCCGTACTTGCTGTCATCTGTGGATCTCCAGGTCACTCTTTCCCACCAAATTCACTCTCTAGCTCAGAGTCAGCTCCATTACATGACCTCTGCCTCCTAATTCTCCAGCCCTCAAGCCCATTATCTCAGTGGAGCTGGTTCATCACAACTTGATATGAGTTAACTTACCTTGCAATATTTCTCATCCTCAATGCCCTCATGGCTTCCATCTCTTCCAAATGAATTTATCCCAGGTGTTGGAATTTCTAGTTAAGACTATAATTTTTACACACTGACCTGTGATTGCAAATCACTTTACTGACACCTCATTTGAGACATCCCTATGAGTTGTGGAGTAGCAAGTCATATTATCCTTACTTGACAGATGAGGATATTTGGTCTCAAAAAAGGACTTGGTCAAGGTCACACAGTTAACAAATGCAGGAGCTGGCATGCATACCCAGGCTTTAGACTCTCAAGTTCAAGGGTAGTTTCCATTGGATCCTGCTATAGACTTTGCTTTTAAGAAAATTGCAATTAATGGTGAGGCTAAGATAAATAGGAAAGCAGTTACAACCGGAGATGGCAGATACATATATATATATCTCATGCTGTACCTCACAGACTCATTCGAGGATGAGTTAGGAATAAAGTTCAAGGGGTGGGGAGAGGGTTTTCAGAGGAGTGAGAGATCACATGCTGGCGGAGAAAGAAAGCTGCACGAAGGCGGATGGTGGCAATGGAATGGGGCCATGAGGAGAATGTGAGGATGACCCATTCCCAGAGTCGGGATAAGGAGAATCCTTTTAAGTCACTGCGAGAACTGCGAAGAGACCAGGGTAGAGAGCACCTCGAGGCAGAGAGGAAGGGCACTTGAATGCAAGAAGCACTGGTTTTGGAGTCAGACAGCCATTCTAGTGCCGGCTAGATGTCACCTTAAACAAAGCACTTGAGCTGGGGCCTCAATTTCCTCATCTGTAAAATGGGGATAACATTTGTATCTTCATTTTCAAAGGGTTTCGAGGAAGGAGCTTTGTAAGGGAGTTTGTGGCGGTGTTGGGGGGCCAAACCTAGCTACGTGGCTGCTTCCAGTGACACAGAACTCAAATCCAACCCTCACTGCCTCAGTTTCCCCATCTGTTAACTGAGATAAATCAGCGCTTGCTTTTTCTTAGTCCCTGCAAGACCCAAAGGGAATCTGGACTTAGAAATGAGCTCCCAATTGTTGGTCTCCCTCCACACTAAATCCTCCTCCCACTTTGGCTTTGGCCTTTTGTACCGGCCTCACGTGACCCTCTAGGCGGCTGTGTATCCCCCCCCCCGCCCCTCCCCCCCCTCTCTCCCTTCCCCCTGCCACGAGCCTTCGCCCCCCCGGCTCTTCCGGCTCCCCGGCCTCTCCCCCCCTCTGGCGCTCACCCTTCTTCCCTCCTCCCCCTCTGCTGCTTTTCCGGCTCTTCCCACTCTCTACCCCCGCCCCCCGTCCCCTCCACGACCGCCGTTCCCTCGCGACCGTCCCCCTCCCCCCGCGGCTGTTCCGCCGCCCCGCCTCCCCTCCCCCCGCCCCAAGCTCACTGTCTCCAAGATGGCGGCCGTGTCAGTTTGGGGCATCTCCGCCGTCCGGCCCGGGGCCCTGGGATCCAGGCTCTCCACCGCCTCGGTAAGTTGCTGTGGAGCCACCCAGTGCCGCCTCCCGCCGCCGAGTCCGTGGCTGAACCGCCTCGGGACCCACCTGGCCGCCCCTCGGGGTCCGCGGGCGGCTGCAGGCCCCGCCGCGGCCTGCGCCGCCTCCCGCTGCTCTGCGCCAGGCCTCGGGCCGGGGCGCCGCGGCCGCCCCCTCGCGCCGAGCCGGCGCCCGGCTTCCCTTGCCGCCTCTCCGCGCGCCGGGCTGCCTGCCCCTGGTCCAGGCCCTGGCCCTAGCCCCGCGCTCCTCGGGCCTTCCGCCCTGCCACCCGCCGGCTGGGCCCGGGTCCCGGCCCCAGGCCCGGGGAAAGGGAGCGAGCAAGCGAGCAGGCGGGCGGGCGGCGCAGGCCTTGGAGCCGCAGGCTGGGCTGGGCTACCCCGGGGATCCCGCTCTGCCGGCCCTGCCTCCTCATTCTCTCGCCTCCCGCCAGCCGCCTCAGCCCCGGGCTCCCCTGTCCGCGGCCCGGCGCCCCGTGCCCGGCGCGGCTGGGATTGTCCGGGAACGGGGGCCCGGCAGCGGGGGGCGGGTGACAGGCGGGCGGGTGTTGTGGTGCGGAGGAGGCAGCACGTGTGTTGTGGTGTCTGTCGGGCTGTCAGTCCCAGTCCGGGCGGGCGGGCGGCGGGGGCGGCGGGCCGGGGCTGCCTGTCAACGCCGAGCTCGGGCTCCGAGGGGAACTGTCCGACCTGTCAGAGCCTCCCGGAAGCCCGGGCATGCCCTGCCCCGAGAGGCGCTGCCAGGCTCCCGGGCGGGCGCGGGGATCTGGAGCTCCGGAGGTGTTGGGAATGGGAGATGCTGCTCCACGTGATTTCATTGTTAACTTACTCCTCTGTTTCTGTTTTGACCTGATGGGAAGGGCGAAATGACTCGTTAGCAAGTAGCATGCTTGCCATTTAAAGTTTGCAAAGTTGTCCTTCCCTCTTTAAAACGTAGGGGTTAGCGGGGAGGGACTGTGAGTGATGGTGCTCATCCAGGTGAAGTGCTGTACTTTTATATGTATGGGCATCAAGTTTGGAGACACTGCATCCAGAAGGCTTGGAAACGAAAGAAAACCCTTGTTGAAAGATCCTCATAGTTGTCATTCATTTGCTTACCTGTATGGTTGATTAGCTGGTCAATTCCCAGTTTCTTAAAATCAACCCGAACTAATTTATGTTAACCCTGACATATACATAATCACATTTACTGGACTGATCCTGTAATTATTTTTTTTTTTTTTTGGCCTCACAGAAAGGAGAAGCATCTATCAGTCGAAAAAAATATTCTTAGTGGGTTCGGGAGGATTGAATACTTTTTCTCCATATCTATATCTATATCTATATCATCAGTACTTTGTCTTTTGGAGGTAATCATTTGTCTCCTTTTGACTTTAACGTAGTTATTAAGAATAGTTGCTGAGGACCCTTTTTTCTTTCTGTTTACAGTGTAATTTCTAAGTGCTTGATGAGACACTAAAGTAATACTAGTACTTAAGCCTCAGCTTTACTTAAAGCATTTTTTTAAGGGATGCTGATTTAGATTTAAAGTGTATTATTTTTACAATTTCCAGAATAACATAGATTTTGTCTCACTAGAGGCAATACTGGCATGTTTTTATCTGCTAGTCCAGAGCATGTTCCTGTCTGGACAGCAGCCTGGGAGTCTTGAAGTCATATTTGTGTGACTTCTCTCTCTCTTATTATATGTTAAAACCAGTCATTAATTTTTTTTCTGTGCTGTACAGTTGAGGTGGAGGTTATTCCCCAGCCTTATCACTGACATTTCTTTGATCCTGGACAAGTCACTTATCTTTGAATTTTACCTGAAGACTAGGTGATAATATTTCCCTTTTGACAGCTATTAGGTCATGTCTAGCTGATGGTTCATAGTTTCTGAGTCTTTATACAAGTTTAGAATAAATTAAATTATTGCTTGTAAAGTATTTTAAGCATCCAGAAGTACTAAAAAAAAGTTTTTTTGATTTGGCTTTTATTACTTTAGCTGAATTGTACTCAGTGTTTTTGTTGCTTCCATTTAGGACACATAGTAATATTGTACTTGAAACAAGATATTTTGAATTTGTTATATGTAAATCCTATTTCCTGTTTCTTCTAATGTGTGAAGTAGCAGAGTTTGACTATTCATTGATTGAGTGATTTGATCAGTCTAAAAATTCTGGAATTTTTTTGGAGATGGAAGATTCACTGTTGATTTCATTGCAGGATTCTTTCCACTAAATCTATCCATTTGCTGAAGTATCGAATGTTTTCTTGGGGGAAGATATCAAGGAGCAGCTCAGTTGCAATCACAGACTGGTGAGCAAGGGTTGTAGAAGATAGCATAGCTGGCACCCCTCACAGAACCCCAAAGTCAATGATTGTTTTTTGTGATTGACTTTTTGTGGGTGTACAGGATTGATTTGGAACATTTTTACTAGAAGCATCTTATATCCCTTATAGTATATTAACACTGTGCTGGGCACACAGGTTCTTATTAAATACTGGATACCTCTGAGTTTACATATATTTATACATTTTTTGATTGATAGAGAACTGACATTTTGATTTTCTTTCAGGTGTAAGATACATTTTTCTCATGTGAGTCTGGACATCAAAAGGAGGTGTGAGATGATCTGATTTCTTATAACTTTTGAGGAAAACCTGTCTCTTCAGTGCTCTTTAGGAATCTGTTGGGAAGTATGCAGACATTTGAAACATTAGATTGGTTTGGTTTTTAAATTAGAAGTGGGAAAAGTGTACTTCTTTGTGAAAGGAGGACGGATTCAGGCCAGAAAACTGTATGCTATGGTTAACTGGTTCCCAACCTCCGAGAATCTTTTTTTCCATGGTGTGAAACATATTCAGCATCAGGATAAGGGATAACGACTCTATGGATATACAGAATTCTTCACCATGGTAAAACTCGCTAACCCGCTGTATACGGAGTGGATTTTGGAGGCGATCAAAAAAGTGAAGAAGCAAAAACAGCGCCCTTCAGAAGAGAGGATATGCAATGCAGTGTCTTCGTCCCATGGCTTGGACCGGAAAACTGTTTTAGAACAATTGGAATTGAGTGTTAAAGATGGAACAATTTTAAAAGTCTCAAATAAAGGACTCAATTCCTACAAAGATCCTGATAATCCTGGGCGAATAGCACTTCCTAAACCTCGGAACCATGGAAAGTTGGATGGCAAACAAAATGTGGATTGGAATAAACTTATCAAACGGGCAGTTGAAGGCTTGGCCGAGTCCAGCGGTTCAACCTTGAAGAACATTGAACGTTTTTTGAAAGGTCAGAAAGATGTGTCTGCATTGTTTGGGGGCAGTGCTGCCTCTGTCTTTCACCAGCAGTTACGATTGGCTGTCAAACGTGCCGTTGGCCACGGCAGACTACTTAAAGATGGACCTCTTTATCGGCTCAACACTAAAGTGGCCAATGTGGATGGGAAAGAGAGTTGTGAGTCTCTTTCCTGTCTACCTCCTGTGTCTCTCCTTCCTCATGAAAAGGATAAGGTAAGTGTCATATGCATTAGCATTCTTTTATAGCTGATAAAATAAGAGGATGCAAATGCACATAACTAGCCAAGTGTATTCTTGTGTAACATTGGAATTTGGGATCTCTTTGCAGTTATCAACCCTGTGTTTTGTTTCCCTTGGGTAAGTTCTGTTTGGTATCATTAATAGATAACATCTTTCCTGGTATTTTGAAATAATTCACTGTTAAGAATCAGTTGGGAAGGAGATGATTCTACCTAAAAATGCACATTTCCCTGGTAGATTGTCATTAAAAAGGAAAACAAAACTTTAAAACTTCTGAGTAGTTCCTTAGATGTCTTTTGATCTGGAAGATGAGCTGCTAATTATTGGATACCAGAAAATGAAGGAATTCTAAATCTGAACCCTGGGCTTATACTGAAATTGTGCTTACACTGAAATTGTGACTGACTCTCATGGCAAAGAGTAATATCTAAGGAAATTTTGCCTTTTGGTCATACTGCAGTTTTCAATGTCAGTCTTATTAAGTGTTCTGCTCCCTTTATTGGGGACTCTATTAGTATGCTTTCAAAATCCAGTTTTAATTGATGAGATAGTTAAATATCCTAGTGATTTGGAGTTACAATGGAAATGTGTTTTCTTAGTTTGGACTTTTTTCATTTCACACCAGAGTAACTGAAAGTATATCTTTTTTGAAAGTATATTTTATTTGTGAAAATTTCAAGGATAACAGTGTAGGGGTGATTTGAATTTGTTTCCTTAACTATATGTGTGTTTCATTTATTTTCCAGATTGTTAGCCCCGCAAACTGAAATCTTCTTTTAGAATTCATACATAATACAAATTACTATAAAAAGTTTCATTTTATTTAAAACCTTGGAAACTACCTCTAGGATCATTAAGTTAAAAACTGAATGAGTATAAAAATATCTGTGATTTTACCTAAATTCATGCCAGTTATGGCTTACCATGTACAGGTTTTTAAAAAGCAGTCCCCTGGTTGTTTTGTTGATTAAGCAAGAATTTATTTTAACAGTTCTGTTTAACCCTATTAGAATTTTCAAATCCATTTGTGGTTTACTTTCCCCTCTACACTTTGAAGTGGTACCATAATTTTTACCTTATTTTAACCTCAGAAATCAAACTAGTGGAATCAAGTACCCCATTCATAATATTATAATTAATACATCATTTGAACACGTGTTGAATTTGTAGTAAAAATTGAGGGTGAGCAAAGAATCGAAATGTTTGATTCCATATTTCAGTGAAATAACTTTTCATCTGTAAGAATGATCAAATTTGAAGAATGAAGGCAAAATTTAGATGAAGGAAATCTTGAATACTACTATTGCCACCAAGTGATCTATATGTGGAAGTAATTTGTAGTTTGTCCATGTTAATTTTTTCATTTTGTGTTACAATATAGGTATGTTGATATTAGCTACAAAAGCATCTATAGTTATGCAGATTAAATGAAAATGGTGTTTATCCTATGAATTAGGACAAGAATGAGTCTTTAGAATCCAAAGATTATAAAGCTAGAAGAGATTTATGGATTGTCTATTCAAATTCCTCTTTTTATAGTTGAGGAAACTGACAACCAGAAGAGCTATGTCTGATCCAAGTTCTTTTAGCTAAGTAAAACTGGTACCAGAAACCAGGTTTTTTTTTTTTTTTTTTACCCATTCCACCACATCCTGCTCTAGGTATTTCACAGATGAAGAAACTGAGACACCAGTAAATTTATAGGATCAAAGTTTTTATAGATTTGTTTTTGTAACTTGCTCTAGCTAATGCACAGCTGAGGATAAGGCTTCCAAATTATGATTCTGACTGAGTCTTACGTTCTAGGAATTAGTAGGATCACCAAGCAGAGAAAGGAATAGGGTTAAAAACTCATTATTGAAGACTATATGGTCCTTGAGGACAGGGACTATATCATTTTTCATCTTTGTATCTCTGGCACCTCATAAGGTGCCTTGCATAGGATGGGAAACTCTTAATAATTGTATATTGAATTGAATTATAGGGAGTGCTCTTTTCAAGGGAAATGTTTCATCAACTAAGTTTATATGATTTGAGTGCCTTTTTTTACTATCTCTTTTCTCCTAAATCTTTGTATTGTTGAGAGAGCATTTAGAATCTCTGGGGACATGGCTTTAATTTCTGACTCTTACTTTTGTTGAGTGAAGAACCTTAGGCAAGTCACTTAACTTTTTTGAGCCAGACTTTCTTCAGTTGTAAAATGAACAACTACCTCTTTGAGTTGTTGCTTAACAAATGTTTTTGTAAATCTTAAAGTGCTCTGTTAACTTGGTAGATAGGACTCATTCCTATTGTCGAGCAAGGAATGTTTACACTTTTTTTATATCACTTTAATATATTGTTAAATTCTGAGTTGACAGAATTTGGACAGGAAAAAAAATTTTAAGTCAAATAGGTTTTTGTATGTGTGTGTAGGTCTCTGAAAAACTAATTCTATAGGATGATAGAGTCTAGGAAATTTGGATTGAAGATATCTTTGATATAAGGTAATACTTGGGAGTCATCTTAATGTTTTTGATAGTGCATTTCTTGAATAAAACTTTCTTATGGTTAAAGAAAAGTTTCATTTTAAATAATAATGAAAAGTATCGTAGAGACTCTGTCCCTCCTTCCCTCTTAGTAGATCCATTTCCCTCTTTCTTTTCTCTTATTATTGCAGCTGTTTTCTTCCTATCTTCCCCTTGAAGAACTGTTACACAAAATTGTTTGGTACTCTCTTAAGAACCAAAACAATCGACTTCAGATAATTATTTTGTGATAAGGAAAAAGAAGAAGGTATTGCCTTCTCCCTACCTTATGTCAATTAGATAAAAGCATGGGATAATAAAGTTAAATGTAAGAATCATCCAAGTCATCCTGCTGGTAATGCAGAATAACCTGAGTAGACACTTTTCATTTTTTTCCCTAAAAGTTCTGCTAATTGAATGTAGATTTTTGGGTAGCAGAATGACTTTTTTCTCCCTTAAAGGTCATTGTTCAGAAAAATTTCTTATTTTAAGTTATTTTCAGAATTCAGGGCTTTAATATCACGTTCATAAATAGTAAGAGCTTTCCCGACAATTAAAGAGTGACATAGGTATTTTAGGAAGAAAATTTCTGAGATAACTTTAGAGATTGATAATATACGCTAAGTTAATACTTATTCTGTGTATTATCACTTATTATTTACCTATTAACAGATAACTACATCACTTTGGCATCCATAGTTAATAAGCCATTTGTACTTTCTTTTTCCATATTAAGTTGCAAAATTAGGGTTATATTTAATCTTCATGAAATTTTATATTTGAACATGTTCTTCCTTTGAAGATCATTTCTGCACATTAGTTTTTACAATAGTTGTATTTAGGGGATTGGAAAGTATGGTTTTAGTAAAGGACCTTTTATTTCAGGCCCTTTTTTTTTTTTTTCTGCTGTGTCCTGGAGAACCCAGAGTGGCCTCCCATCATTTTTGGTTCTCTTTTTCTTGAACAAGTCCATCTTCTACTACTAAAAAGGTACATTCTCCTAAATGATGTGTACTTAATGTTTTAAAAAACAATCAAATCAGGGGCAGCTAGGTGGTGCAGTGAATAGAGCACTGGCCCTGGAGTCAGGAGGACCTGAGTTCAAATCCAGTCTCAGACACTTGACCTTGGGCAAGTCACTTAACCCCAATTACCTTGCCTTTCTCCCTCCAAAAAAGAAAAGAAAATGAACAAAAACCAATCAAATAAATGAATATTTTTTTCTTCTGTATTTTTAGAAAACTGGTTCACTTTATAGATAAGATTGCTGAAAATGGTGCTGAATATGTCTGGAGGAAGCTGGGAGTAAAACTTTGTCTAAGTGTGTGTTGTACTGGAAAGAATATTGGAATTGAAGTTTGCAGACCTGGTTTCCACTCCTGGCTCACTCACCTGTGTGAGCTTTGGCATCTCAATTTATATATTTTTAAAAATAGTACTTTAAGTTTTACAAGTCTTTCCTTCTCACTCTGAGAGATAGATAGTATATGCATATTATTACCTTGATGAGGAAAATGAGGCTTAGAGATGCTAAATAACTTGCCCATTCATGGCCATAAAGTTATTTTAAGTATTGGAAACCAGGCTTTTAACCCAGATCCCCTGTGTATGTCCAATGCTTTATCTCCTTTACAGTGCTGCCTTTATACTTAACATTCCTGAATTTTTAGTTTCTTTATGTTTAAAATGATGGGTTGGACTAAATCATCTCCAGGTCTTTCACTTGCTAAACTCCTGTGATCCTAAATGCTCCTTGGCCTTATTAACAGAAAACCATTATCTCAGAAATTTAAAATGTCTTGAGCGGGACATAAAACTGCAAATATTACACATTTATTTAGGTTGATTTTCTTATAGGAAGTTGGTTACCTTGTTTGTTAGTATTTTGTTTTTTTACCATTCTCCATCTAAATGAGTCAAATCCTTTAGTCTTGGAACTAATCTTTTATTGTCTACTTTGGGTTGATTTTGAGAAATTTACATGAGTATGAATTTACCTGAAGTTTTAGGTATTTAAAAATTCTAAGTATATTCATGGTAGTCTATATAGTACAACAGTAAAAACACATCTTTGCTTTAGTACAAAGGTGAGAAAATTAAAAGTTTGACGGATTTGTGGCTTTAGTTGTGAAATAAAGCCCATGGTCCTACTTGAGCACAATATCAAGTAGAATATTTTTTTCCTTTATTATGAGAAACAAAAAAAATAATGATCAACTAGAAGGATAAAAAATAATTAGGACTTTTTGTACTACTGAGAAATGAACAATTCCTACTTTTATTAGATTATTCATTTTGTTGGTTGCCTTTTATATTATGGGGTACTGAATGGACTTGATATTTTTGGAGGAGACTGAGGTCTCCCTATCTCACTAGTCTGGAGATATGGGGTAGGTATCCTGATTCTGATAGGTTGGGGAACTTTAGTCTACTTGGTTTTTCTGACCTGGTTTGGTTTTCCTTACCTTAGGCAGCCTGCTCACTATTACTAGTTTTGATATACTGAAGATATCCAATCTAAAGGAAGGCCTTAGCCCCCCTGTAGCTTACAACCTGGAATTGAAGTAATCTACCAATCTCAGCCTCCTTTAGTAGTAGGGATTACTGGCAAAAGCTACCACACCCATCCTGAGTGGACTTGATTTAAAATTAGTTTTCCTTTACCACACTCTCCTATCTTCTACTTTAAAAATGTGGTGAGAGATGATTAAATGGCACATGCGTATTTTTTCTCTATCATAAAATTGTAGTGATTTTTTAATTGCAGTACTTAAAACATTGATATGAGTATTTCTGCATTTTATTTAATCCAGAAGACTTTGACTCTTTTATTATATTATACCAAATGGTGGAATACATAGCTTACATTGCTACAGAGCAGACACAGAGTACTTTGTTATAACAAACATGTGCCTGCTTCAAGTACTATTATGTTTACAGATAAAGAAACTGAGGCACACAGTCCTAGTTATGTGATGTGCCAAAAGTTACTTAGTATCAGAGTCTGTACTTGAATCTATTATCTTCTGACTTTTTTATTTAAGCAATTGGGGTTAAGTAACTTGCTCAAGGTTACACAGCCAGTTATTTTTGGTGTGGGTGCCAAGTATCTGAGGCCGGAACCAATCACGGGTCTCCTGACGCTGGGGCCGGCGCTCTTACTCACTGTGCCACCTGGCCGCCCTATCTTCTGACTCTTGAGATCAATAATCTTTCCACTGGCATATTGTAAAGTTAGTTTATAGATGAATTCCTTGGAATAAAGCTTATTTTGCTTAATTTTTCAACTTGAAAGGAGAAAGGGGACAGAGATGTTTCTGGATAAAGTGTTGATTGGATTAGTTTTCTATTTGATTATTAGCAAAAAGATAATTTATAGTCATCAAGTACAATTCATATCCCTATTGAATGATTTCTTTAGGCTGTCCAAGCAGTGTAATTTTGTTGTATTGACTGTTACTCGAAATAAGTTGACCATTTTTTGATACAGTCATGTTTGTTGCAGTGAGATTTGACTTTTAACATATTAACAATTATAAATAAAAACTAAGGATTGTGAATCCTGAAGAAATTGATAGGGTTTTTGTTGTTTTTAAAAGCAGACTTTTATTATTGACTTAATAGTAAACTTATTTCTCATGATCCATTACAAAATCATATCTTAGGTAAGAATAATATAGGTAAGTATACTAATTTGCTTTTTTTTTCTTATATTTTATCACTATGACTAGAAGAAGAGACTGAGTTGTAGCTGTTTTTGGATTGAAGGATGTGTGTTTTTCTCTGGCAGGCAGCTTGGCAAAATGATTGTTTGGTGTTATGTTGAATTCTTGTTTTATCAAATATGTTCAGAATAGTCAACAAATTATATGAAATGACACAGTAGTTACTAAGTGAAGAGACATGTTTTTATACAGTGTTTTAAAATTGCTTAGGAGAGCAAATATGCAATATAGTAAAAATAAATTGGAGTGCTACCGTTTAAAATTACAGATTTTAATTCTTCTGCTTTTTTGGGGTCACTAAATAATTATGCTGAAAATGAAGAAGACTATCTCAATATGCACTTAAATTCTGTGTAGGGAAACTTTCTTTAACCATATATCATCAATCTTCTCTTATCCCACAACTTCTGGGAAATAGTGACATGGTTAACTTAGGCTTTGGAATTATGTTGGTTTTCTAGCTGATTTATCTTCAGGACTATATTTTATTACCATTAATATTACATGTTTTACATTCTTTATATTTTGCTTGGTGATTGGGGGAAGTGACTGCTGATTGTGCTGGTTACAGGAGAGAAGTTGGCCTGGTATTAAAAAAAATCCACTCCTCAGAGTGGATGAAACACAAGTGAAGAATTTGAGTTTTTTGCATAATTATCCTTTTGTGGCCTAAAGAGCTAGAATATTTTTTTCTCAGCTGGAGATGTTGTGTCTATCATGATTTAAATCACCTTTTCCTTAAGTGTAGTTGTAATCCCTTCTCCCAGCTTTGAAAATAGTTTTAAGACCTCTCTCAGTGTTTTCAGTCAGTAGTAGGTTTATCATGAATTTTCTGGCATTCTAGTTACCCACTAAAAACACTGTTGATAGACACTCATGTCTGCAGTATGTATACATACCCAGCCATCCTTTCTCCACCATGGTGACTATTTCATAGAATCATAAGAGTATAGATTTAAAGCTGAAAGGGGCCTTAGAGAGAGAGCATCAAGTCCAACTCCTTCTTCTTACAGATGAAGAAACTGAGGCACAGAGAAATTAAGTGACTTATTTGGGTCATAGTAAATGTTTGAGGGAGTTGAACCCAGGTCTTCCCGACTGCCAATCCAGGCCCCTTCCCACTATGCCATGCTGCCTCTTATCAATTGTTCCAAGTGAGGATTTAAGCTCATTACCTTGGCATTTCTTGCTTTTGTATTGTTTTCTAAGTACCATGTGCTAATGTAGTGCCGTGCTTCTGGAATCCTCATACCAGTCATACTAGCCATCCATTCCTGCTTGCTCCCTAATTCCGTGTCCTTTCCCTCTTCCTCAAAAAAATTGACAATAGAGAAAATATAGAAAACTTTTTTTCAAATAGTGTCTAAAGGAATATAAACAAACATCTTTCTTAACATAATCTTTGTTTTTCATGACAAATTCTTAGGGAGAGTGAATAGAGAAAGAAAAGGCACTATATATTGAATTCTTCACCAGGCTTACTGGTCTCATTTTCATCTGGCATGATTTCAGGTATGGAAGTCAGTTTATTTTCACACCAGTCTTATTAGAAAAGAATAAATCATAGGTACAAATCTCTAAATCAGGAAAATATTATTCTTCCAATATTTATGCAACTTGAATTTGTGAGAATATATTCTTGATATCCTTTGAATTTTCCCCCCTCTTTTCCTGTCAAATTTCCAGAAACCATAAACTGATTTAGTTCTTATTAGGCTGGTAGAACTCAAACCAGATTCCATTTATCAGACTGAAAATTGATATTTTTTATTTATTTTCTGACCAAATAGATGATTTTTTTCAAGTCTATAAAATGTGACAATAACCATTTTTATGCTGCATTTTAAAATATTTTAGGAATGAATACATAGTAAATGTAAAGACTTGGAATTCCGTTCTGATAAAGTTGTTTATATGTTGGCTAGTCTTGGGTGGAGTCATTGCACAAAGGATTTGTAGCAGATGAAGTATCATAATTAGACTAGGAGCGACTTCACCCTTCTGCCGCCGTTGTCCCAGCTGGAGCAGGATTAGGATTCATTCTGTTGCAGCTGGTTCCCAGGAAAATTAAGGCTGTTCCTTCTGGCTTTCTCCTTTGACAGAAAAGTCATAGCTTCTAACATATGGTTTTCATCACCACTGTACATAATTCTGGAAATTCAAATCTGAAGAATTATTTTCAACTTCATTAGAGAGCAGGTGAATCTGTTAATAATATAATACTATTGAATCAATTGTGGTATCAAATACTAGATTTCTGATATATTGAGGGATGAAATGCCATGCAAGAAATATGACTTTGGGGTGAATAATATTTAATGCTTTTCAAATGAGTAGAATAAACCATATTTTCTTTAACATAGTTTAAAAAAAATGCCTGGAAGAATGTTTATGTTTATGTGTTTATGTGTTTATGTTGTATCTGATTTGTGTCATCCATGTAAATTTTAAATTCTCTTTTAGAGAAAGGACTGGTCTTATGAATTTCCTAAAATTATATAATTTTAGATCAGTAAGAGATCTTAGAGATTATGCAGTTTTAACTTTATCATTTTACCTTTGAAATAACTAAGGCTTAGAGAGGTATTGTGACTTGGCCAAAGTCACACCATCTAGTTAGTGTTGGAGTTATGCCTAGGAACCACCTAGGTATCCCAAGTTTACAGTTCATTGCACTTTCCAGTGTGTCTTGATGCCACATACATGCTAGTATTCCATAAGATAATAATAATGTAAATAAGACTTCTTCCAACAAAAAAACATAGGGTAAACTATAGTCTAGAGAATTTTTGTGGTTTTATGAACCATAAATATATAAATTGACTTATTTCACTGTTTGAATATAACTGTGATATGCTAATAGGTAGCTGAAACAATTTAGGGGGAAGTCTGCTTTAATATGTAAAGTTAAAAGGATTACAAAGTTTTTTTTTTCTAATTAAAGATTGAAAGGAATGCATAAGACAAACTACTGAAGAGGTTGCATGTTTATATAAACTGTACTAGCTGAGTGTTGAAAAATTCCTACTTTGTGTTAGAGATGAGATTTCAGTAATTCTCTTGGACAGACTTGACCTTTAATGACAATGTATATTTCTTAGAACCTTATATTCTTGAAACTTAGATAACATAAAGGCTTATCCCATATTTCCTTTTAATTATTTAATGAAGTGATTCATTAACAATATGATACTTAAACTGTGAGTAAATCAGAAGACTAGAATTCATTATTGTGTACACAGTATCTTGACTCTTAGTATGTTAGAGGGATTTGTATTACAAGTGAGTAAAAACCAAAGAAGAATGTCAGGATAATATCAGGTCTTTTGTTTTTCTTGGTTCTTATGACTCTAAATAATTGATCTTTGTATCACTTTCATTTCTAGTGTTAAAATTAAATTTTGGAAGTTAAAAAAAAAAGATGGCAAAACAGGGTTAAAGTTGGGGGTAATTTTTATGGTAAAATAATTGGCTGATTTTAAGGTCAGTGGTGAGACTCTATTGTTGAAGAGAAAATAACTGATGTCTAGGCACTAGACTATCTGGCAGCTAAAAATCTGTGTATGTGTGAAAGAAGACAGCTGATTCCTTTGACCTTTACCCTCTGTGCAGAAGTGGATTCAATGTGTGGGGGTGTTATCATTGCATGTACTATAGGGTTTTGCATCTCCAGGGGATCGTGAACTGTATTTGACCCAGAGAGCAGCTATAAGTGTTAGTTTTTAATCCATTCTTCTTAGTAGAGTGTATGTTTTCTTTTTTCCCAGTCATTGGCTGCACTGAGGTACTTAACGCCTTATGAGTTTCCTAGTACCTGTGAAGCCTTGGAAATAGCCTTTTGCTATTTGAGTGTGCTGTTATAGTGGTTTCCAATTGTTTCTGCTATTAGGTGCCTGACTTAGTTTCATGCTGTCTTTTACTTTTATACTCACTACTTATTTCCCTTCCTCAAGTACAAGGTTCAGTTTTTCATTGCTTTCAAACTGAACTCTTTCCTTATGGCCCAGTTATTAATATTTCTCTCCCAGTGGAGCTTCTGAGACTTGGCTGGTTGAAAAGGGGAAGGGGATTTAAAAAAATTTTTTTTTTTTAATATTCAACCATGTAATGTAGGGAACCTCTCTAAAGGAAGAATCCTTTCTATTCATCATTGAACTAGTTACATTACCAGTTGCTTGCAAAGTGATTGTACCTCAGTTTCAAAGCCCATGTAACCAGGTTGCAGCCACAGTTGTGTGACAGGATGCTTCCTTTGGGGCAGATGGCCAGGTCATTTTTTCAGCTGTGGCTGCAGGTATCATTTACCTTTCCTGCGGTATAATGAAAAGAACTCTGACTTTGGAGTTAGAGGACCTGGGTTTGAAATCTACTCTGTCCTTTAGTACCTGTGTGACCTCCCTCAAGTCACTTAAGCTTTCTGGTTCTTAATTTCCTCTTCTATAAAATGAGGGGGTTGGATTTGATGGCCTCTAGTATTTTGCCATAATATGGTGATGGCCTGGGATTCTTGAAAGCTATTTCAGTAGGCTATTTAACAACTAACAAGTATTTATTAACCCTTTACTGTGTGCTAAGCACTGTGCCAGGTGCTGAGGATAAAGAGAAAGGAAAAAGTTTCTGCCCACAAGTAGATAACAATCTAATGGGGAGAAAGAATCAAACAGCTATGTACATAAGGTAAGTCCTCTGAGGGGGAATGGGAAGGACTTCTTGAAAAAGGTGAGGTTTTAGCTGAGACTTTAAGAGGGCCAGCAAAGCCAGGAGGAAGAAAATTCCATGCATGGGGGACAGTCAGTGAAAAGGCTGGAGTTGGGAGGAGTGTCTTATGTGTGGAACTAGGGGGCCAGTGTTGTTGAATCATAGAGGAGGGGAGTAAAGTGTAAGAAGAGAGCAAAGGTAAGAAGAGGTCAGATGGCGAAGAGTTTTAAAAGCAAAACTGATGATTTTATATTTGATCCTGGAGGTGATAAGGAGCTACTGGAGTTTAACATGGAAATGACATGACCGTATTTGTGTTAGGAAGATCACTTTTGGCAGCTGAGTGGATGGACCAGAGTGGGAAGAGACTTGAATCTATCTTGAGTCTGCAAGACCAGGTAGCAGGCTGTTGCAGTAGTCCAGTTTCTAAGTTGATAAGGACCTGTACTAGAGTGGTAGTTGTGTGAATGAAGAGAAGGGGGCTTGCTTCTACAAGAGATATTTTGGAGGTAGATTGGACAGGATTTGTGGAGTGAAAGAGAGTTGAGGATGGTACCTAGGTTTTGAGGCTGCATGACTTGTAGGTTGGTGGTACCGTTGACAGGAATAGGGAACTTCTGAAGAGGGCAGGGTTTTGGGGGAAAGATGAGTTTAGCTTTGTACATGTCAAGTTTAAAATATTTCTGGAACATCTAGTTCAAGATGTGTCCATTAAGCAGTTAGAGATGTGACTGGAGGTTAGAAGACAGGTTAGAGGTTGGATAAGTAGATTTGAGTATCATCAACATAGAGGTAATTGAATCCATGAAGGCTGATGAGAGATCACCAAGTGAGATAGTATAGAGCAATGTTTCTCAAACTTTTTGGCATTTACACTCTTAAATTATCGAGGATCCCAAAGAGCTCTTGTTTATGAGGGATTTTTTATTTTTTGCTCTTTACTGTATAAGAAATTAAAATATCTTTAGTAGTATTATGAAAATAGTTTTGATTTTGAGGATCTGAAAGGGTCTCATTGACCCTAGTTGTTTCTGGACCACCTTTTAAAAAAACTCTGGTACAGAGGGGGTCTTCCTCTTTTCCACATGAAGAAACTGTGTTTGAGAAAGGTTAAATGACTTGTTCAAGGTCACTTTGGAATTTGAACCCAGGTCTTATTGATTTACAGTTTACTTACTGCTTGATCCACTAACACACATTGTTTCCCAAGTAACCTTCTGATCAGCATTCATCTGATTGTGTGCCCTGATATTGGGAAGGGGGTAGCTGGATAGCAGTCATTAGGATGTAGACACTGGGAAGGCATATTCCTCATTGTAAAATCATAAATTAGCATTCAGATTTACATGTCTTTTGAAGTTAGTGTGAATCAATTCCATAGAGCAGTGATCAATGTACTTTTTTTTTAAAGCAATCAGGGTTAAGTAACTTGCTCAAGGTTACACGGCCAGGTGTTTCTGAGTGGGTGCTAAGTGTCTGAGCCTGGGATTCAATCTCCAGATCATCCTGACACTGGAGCCGGTGCTCTTACTCAACTGTGCTACCTGGCCACCCCGATCAATGTACTTTTTAAATGATGTACTCCTATCATGAAACTTTTTTTTGAGCATGCACTCCAAGTATGTGTACATGTAATGACATTATATAGATGCTACTATATTGATAATTATAAAACTTTTCACAAAAATAAAAATTAAAAAAAGATGAGATAAAAATTAAATAAGAGCCACTGGAATTTGAGTATGGGAGTGACATGGATGGAGCTGTACTTTAGAAAAATCACTTTGGTAACTGTGGAGGATAGTTTGATTAAGGGAGAGACTTGAGGCAGGGAGACCAATTAGGAGGCTATTGTAACTGCTCCAGAGCAGAGGTGATGAGGTCTTGAACTGTGGTGACTAGATAAGTAGCTAGAAGGGAACAGATCAGAATGATTTTATGTAAAAAAATGACAAGATTTGGCAACTGAGTAGCCCGGGTGATTGTCCTGTAGAGTGAGGATATATGACAGTGAAGGTGACATCAAGGTTGTAAACCTGACTGAAAGGAAGGTGGTGCCCTCGACAAAACTGGAAAAGAAACACTATAATGAGATCTGAAATGTAGCTCATAAAGCCAGCCACTCTTGTTCATCTTGTGTGACTTACTCTGTACTACCCTAAACAAAAATAGGTGAAGTGGGAATCTGACTGGTCACCATCTAGAGTACCTGCTGTCCTCATGGGAGGA
This sequence comes from Petaurus breviceps papuanus, assembly GCF_028583685.1. Lineage (NCBI taxonomy): Eukaryota > Metazoa > Chordata > Mammalia > Diprotodontia > Petauridae > Petaurus > Petaurus breviceps. The sequence goes on from NW_027187378.1 coordinate 36,684,274, forward strand.
TCTGTGGGATTGGGCATCTGCTGTTGGAGAGCACAGGAAATTCTTCCGAATGACACTTGCATATCTGCTCTGGTGGGTATATGGTAATGGCTAGGTTATGTCTGCCTTAGGAGACTGATTGTCTTGGAAAAGGGGAGGTTGTGAGCTAAGGATATGTGTGGAGTGTGGGAAAATGATTTGCTGAAGATTTTGTAGCTCATTAGTGACAGAATTAGGGATAGTAAGCATCTTCCAGTTCTGACTTTTAGACCAGCTTTCATTTCATTATATCAAAATAACTTCCACAAAAAAGAGGAAACTTGCATATTTAGAAATTCTTGTTAAAAAAAAGTTTGATTCAAAATGTAATAAGCTAGAGGTAGTTCTGAAAAACAGTGAAGCACTTTGAAGATGTTAATCAGGTTTAGATAAGTAGGGATGGACAAGAGCTTGTTTTTAAGCTTACGTGCTGAATCAGCTTTTTGTTTTTCAGATTAAAAAGTCAGATTTTTCTAATTTTAAAATCACTGAGACCAAAAGCAGATAGCTTTAGAAAATGTTAAGAACTTTGTTCAGAATAATTATTGGCTAGCTTCCATTCTCTCCCCTTTTTGTCCATTGTGTTTCCTTGTTTCCCTATCCTGTTGTACTCAGTACTAGTTAAGTGATATATCTACAACTTTATATTCATTTCTGTCAACAGGTTGTTTCTTGAATGATAAAATCCAACAGCCTTTTATTAAGCCTACTCGTTGTATAGAACCCATCCTAAGCCCTGGGGATTCAAAGATAGAAAACTCTTAATAGAGACCCTACCCTTAAGGACCTTACACAAATGAGGATAATACTGTGTTTCCCCAATAATAAGACCTATCCCGAAAATAAGCCCTCCCCTTACTGTGTAAGATTCCTCTAAAATAAGCCCTCCCCAGAAAATAAGCCCTATTGAGATTGCTACTGTAGTGAAGGTGATCCCCTGCGCTACACGCTACATTACGGTACCCTCTGTATGCACCGTCTCCCCCCCCCATGAAACGCACGCCGCGCTCCGAGCTGCATCCAATCAGAGCTGCAACAGTGAGCACGTCATCCTGTTCTTCCCCAGTGATTTGCTTATTGAATAAAGGTTCATTTTTTTGTTCACATTTACCTGTTTATTAAAATTGCTGTCAATGTTCATTAAAATAAGCCCTCCCCTGAAAATAAGCCCTCTGGTGTTTTTCTGTCCAAAAAATTTAATAAGACGGTGTCTTATTATCGGGGAAACACGGTATTAATTAGAATGTGGTTGGTTGAGGAGAAATCCAGACAAAGTATGATAAGAAAATTTGAAGAGGAAGAGCTCAGGGAAGGAATGATAGAATAGTTGGCTCCTCATTTGGGCCTTGAAGGAAAAGGAGGATTTTAATGGTATGTACCAGTCCCTCCAGGTGATTCTTAGATTCAGAGTATGACCTAGAGAGGACAAGACTGGAGAACTCCTCTTAGTGCAGAATGAGAGCAATATAGAGAGGAAAATGTAGTTTGGAGCCAGAAAGTGACTTTGCAAAATGCTTTACTTATATTCTTATTTGACAGTCATAAAAATCTTTTTTGTTTGTTTCTTTTTTTTTTTTTTAAAGCAATTGGGGTTAAGTAACTTGCTCAAGGTTACATGGCCAGTTATTTCTGGGTGTGGTGCTAAGTATCTGAGCCCGGATTCGATCCCCAGGTCATCCTGACACTGGGGTCGATGCTCTTACTCTATGAGCCACCTGGCCACCCCTCATAAAAATCTTATGAGGTGGGTACTACAGGTATTAATATCCACACTTTACAGATGAAGAAACTGAGTTTCTGAGAGGTTGTGACTTGCCTGTTGTCACATGGCTAAGCCGTTGTCGGGTAATAGTAGAACCTAGATTTTTCCTGACCACTATATCTCACTGCCTCTCAGAACAAAATACTGTGTGAGATGTGAATGAAGGAAAGGTCCTTACCAAACTTGGGAGAGGATGAAAAGCTTCCTGGAGAAGGTAGCATTTGAGTTGAATTTTGAAGGACAAGCAGAAATTCAGCAAAGAAGGAGGGAGGGCATTTCAGGCAAAAGGCATAGCCTGAGTACTAGTATGGAGGGGCTAAGTGCCCTGACTAGGTAATGTGTAAGAGCTCACATATGAAGGGTGTGTGTGTGTGTGTGTGTGTGTGTGTGTGTGTGTGTGTGTGCATGCATGTAAAAGAAAACTTATCTTTCTGCTTCCACAAAATATAGTATGTATCAATTTGTACTTTTTGTGGATAAATTGGGAAAAAAACCCCAAACCCTCCAAATGGCGTATCTGTTCTGTTATTGTTCTGTTCTGTCCAGCTTTTGTGACCCCCTGGACTATATCACACCAGGCCCTTCTGTCTCCCGAAGTCTGTCCAAGCTCATGTTCATTGAGCATGTTGGACTCCTTCTGAGCTGAGGGATTCATCTTCTGATGTCATATCTTTTGGCATTTTAATACTATCCATGGGGTTTTCTTGGCAAAGATATTGAAATGGTTTGCCATATTCTTCTACTGTGGGTTATCTTTTGTCAGAACTCTCCACTGCCCATCTTGGGTACTCTTGCACAGCATAGCTCATAGTTTCATTGAGCTACGCAAGTCCCTCTGTCATAGCAAGGCAGTGATCTAGGGAGATGATCTGTTCTGTGTGCTGTAGTAAAAAAGAAGGAATTTATAAAAGTAATATAGCAAATTTGATAACCTTTCGAGTTTTTTTTTTTTTAATTGGAAGCCACTTGGAAAATGACAAGCTAGGATAAGGGTGACTTCTTTGATTATGAAATATGTTTTTTTTCCCCTGTGGAAAGTTAACAGAACTTTTTAGCCCTCAGATCTAAAAGTGACTTTGGTCTGGTGCTCTAAGCTAGCCAACTCAGGTGCTCCAGATTGCTTTTCTATTTGTTGAGGATTAATTCCTTTGTAGATTTATTTTTCTAATCATTTGCTCATTTTCATTTATTCTTAAATTATATGGAATTATATGGAGAGCAAGTGACTTTCTGAAGGTTACAGTTAAGGGCAGAATTGACTTGCTGTGACACACATTCAGTCTTCCCTTTAACCTGGCTGTCCCCTATCCTTTCAGTGCCTTACCTTTGCCTCTTGAAATCCCTGGTTTCCATTCAAGCCTGCTCAACCTTCTAATTGGGAGCTTTTTTCTGAACCTCTCTGATGCTAGTGTACTCTCTCCTCAACTACCTTTTATTCATTTTGTACATATTATATCTATCTCTATTTCTATCTAGATATGTGCATGTTGTCTTCCTTTTAGAAAGTAAGCTTCCTTGGGTGTTCTTGGGGAGGAGTCTTTATCCACTTAGCACAGTGTCTTGACTCAGGCACTTAATAAATGCTTGTTGGATGACTCCTAGAACTGTCAGTCTCCTGACTTATTCTAGCTAGTGTTCTGTACCACACTTAATAGAACCTTGGGAAAAGCTACAAATGGAGAGAACACTGGGCAAGAGGAGTAAGAAGAGGTAAGTAAATGTAAATATTTGGTTAGAGAGATGGCAGACCTAGTTGAGTGCAGTGTTCTTTTTCTTAACATAGCACTTGGCACATAGTAAACACTTAATAAATGCTAATTGACTTGACAGAATAGTCATAATGATATTTTTTACACACATGACTTTCTATGGTTAGTAGTACATTATCTCCATATTAGAAACAGAAAACTGATGCTCAGAGAGGTTGTAGCTTATTTATAATTGCAGGTGAGACTTGAATCCAGGTCTCTTAATAATGATTTTAGTGCTTTTCCCATTCTACCAGTCTGTCAGAATGATCAGGATTTGACTAAAGTGGACAATGATTCATTTAAAAGGATTGAAGAATCTGTAGTGAAGAGAGGAAAGAAGATGGGAAGGTAGTCACAGACATTGATCTATATTGATTTGCTAAAAGTTCCTGCTTAAATCCTATGCCTTGCCTTCATTTCCTTGATGTGGAGCTACATATAGGCAAAATAAGGGTGACATTTTCCATTGTTAAACTTAAATTTTTAAATGAAAAAAATTTTTACATCAGCCAATTCCCAGGAAGTACTTCGCCTCTCCCCAATAAAGAAATGCCATTCATGGTGACATGCTTTATTTTTAAAACCTTTCCCTTCTGTGAGAGGCACCTGTACACATACAGACACACACTCACACACACAGACACACCCATAGCCACACACATACACATGCCTGTCCCGGAAGCACAATAGTTCAATTTACTTCAAAGGGTATTCCCAGACAGTCAAAAAGAAAGCTTTTTTTTCCTCAACTTTTCTCAGACCAAGCTTAGTTATTATAATTACACATTGAATTTTTCTTTAAATTGCTATTTTTAAAAATGCAATTTTACAGATGAGAAAACAGGCTTAGATAGGTAAAGGGACTTTTTACAAGGTCAAATCATTGTTTGACAGAACTGGAAGTCAGGACAAAAATCATATACTCCAAAAAATATAGCTGTGATAATAGGTGGAAAATGAAGGATTTAGAAAATCTCAAAATAGCTGTGCAGATTGGCATTTTTGTAGACTACTTAATATGTTGGTCAGCTTGAAACAATTTTAGTTCTAGAGGAAATTTCAAGTGGTCAAATTTATTTCCTTTTCTTTAGTTTAGAACCTTTCTTGAATGTGCATCATGTTCTGAGCAATGTGCTAGATTCAATAGATAGATATAAAAGAGGAATAGAAATCAAAAGATGTTGACATTTACACAATGTATATGCAACATAGAAGAGGCAGCATGGAGTAATGGATAAAGTATTGACCTCAGTCAGCACTGAATTCAGGTGTTGAAAGCTGTGTCTAAGGTCCTGCCACTGACACATGAATGAGTGAAAACAATTTATTTATATTGTGTGCTAAACAGAATACTAATTAATTGCTGAGGATACAGAGACAAAAACAAAGATAGTTCCTGTTCTCAATGAGCTTACATTCCATTGGAAGAGAGACATTATATATACAAGGGAATGGAGATCAGGAAAGCTACCTGGATGGTATTGTTGGACCCTGAACCAATCACTTAACTCTAAATACCCCAGTCAACTCTCTTAGATTATAAATTGCAGAACAGTTGCTGATCTAGTGGTAGAAAGAGTTTCCTCTTGATGGGAGTTCCTACATGAATGAAATCAGATGTTGTTCCCCTCACCCCCAAAACAATAACAACCAAAACTCAACATTGTTTACAATACAATACAGGCTATAAATGAAAACATATCAATATAGTGCAAAAATGAGTACATGTTTAAGTGTTTAGGGTTCAAGAGTAAAGGCTGAGAGTGGTCTTTATTTAGGAATATGTAAAAAGGGAGGGGTAGGAGTTTTGAAAGACAAGAGTTATTTAAAACACATGAGAGCAATCTTATTTTTAATAGTGATTCTGTCACATCATTTGGTTATTCATTCTAGAGTTTTTGAACTGTTAAGAATCTGATATTTAACCTAAATCCATGTGTTCCAGCTTTAGCCCCTATTACACATTTTCTACTGAATAAATATTGGCCAACTGTATTTTGGCATTTCCTTTTGTTCTCACCTAGAGATGGAGAACAGCCATTCACTTTGTGTATATCATACATATTTGACTGTTAAGTGCCCTTCAGCTTTCTATACTCTAATCTCAGTTTCTTTAACCTCCATAGGTCCCTTTTCCAAATACTTTACTCATCTTTGTGGCTCTTTGGTAAATTGACACACTCACTGTACAGCCTCAAACTTATTTGGTATAATTGGCCCTTGATTAATCTCCTTTTTTGGAAAAAGAAAGAAGCATGGATACTACCAAACAAAAGATAAGTAATTTCTCTTAGGCTTTGGAATATATGGAGGTAGATTTAGGCACATCAGCCCTTTTGGGCAATTTTGAGTTATAGGGAGGGAAAAAAATTCCTTCTCTTCTAGGGATAACCAGAAAAGCAAATAATCTTTGTCTGATTTACATTTGATTGGGTACTTAGTAGAATTTTTTTGTGCAGTTATGGGAAATCCTAATGCTCCCCACCCCCTTATTCATACCAACTTTTTTTGGGGGGGGGGTTAGACATTTTTTGAAAAACTTTTAAATACTCATTGTAAGTCTAAAATAACTTTACTTAAGGATTTAGGAATACAATGAATTGTTTAACTTGATTTGCTCATAAAACAATGTTTGGCATGTTTAGATGTATAAAGGGTCTGAAGTCTCCCCCCCCCATCCCTATCAAGAATTTTTAATGGATAGTACTTTGGTTTATACTTTCATTTTTACATATTATAAGTAAGAAAAATCTTGAAATGAATGGTGGATGACCACTGATCTAGTATGTTGTAGAGGAGATTGTGCTCCGCAGTAGGTTGGGCTAGCTGGCTTCTGAGATAACTTCATATTCTAAGGTTGTGATCTGTTTCTGGATGCCATTTATTTTCTTAAGTCTATTTTTTGGTGGTTAATAGAAAATTTAAAAATTTGGGTGTGCATTTAAAATTATTTTTATATTTATATCATTCAGGAAGGCTTATTATTTTTTTATTTTAGAAAATTAAGAAATTATTGTACAAAAATCTGTTATTTTAGGAAATGATTATTAGAGTATTCTTTATCATCTCAGGTATTTTGAGGAAGGTTTCTGTTCTTGAACTTAGCAAGAATTGCTATTTTTTTTTCTTTGAGTCATTAAAAAAACCAAGTTATTACTAATTCATTTGGTTCTATGAGGTTGGGGCTGAGAATTTGCCTTTTGTAATCTTTGTGTGATTATGTTGATGATTTATGGGTCCTTTTCAAAAGCTTTGCCAATTTGGCCTTAATGTCCTTAACGTGGAGTAATTATGGTATAGAAGATGACACTGTGATATGGTAGAAGGATTTATAGTCTGAGAACCTGGGATCAATTCCAGGTCCTGGCTGGTGACCTTGGGCTAGTCACTTAACTTTGCTTAGCTTCAATTTACTAATCTGTAATTTGATGCAGGGGGTATAGTACTGGATCTGGAGTTCAAGTTTGGATTCAGATACTTATTAGCAGTGTGACACTGGGCAAGTCTCTTAACTGTTTGCCTTAGTTTCCTCATCTGTAAAAAATAAACTGGAGAAGGAAATGGCAACCACTCCAGTAATATTTACCAAGAAAATCCCAAATGCGGTCACGAAGAGTTAGACACGACCAAGGTTGGACTAGATGACTTTCCAAATACATGTGCTTACTTCTCTGTATTTTTAGTGAAAATTTTTTGGAAGTCATGGAGATTAAAGGAAAGGCTATTATTAAAATGATAGGATTAACCTTTATATATGGGGTTTGGTGAATAGTCTAGATGGTATTTCTAATGTCAGAAATTGCTTTTGTGGGGCGGCCAGGTAGCACAGCGAGTAAGAGCATCGGCTCTAGTGTCAGGATGACATGTGGATCGAATCCGGGCTCAGACACTTATTACCCACCCAGAAACACCTGGCCGTGTAACCTTGAGCAAGTTACTTAACCCCAGTTGCTTAGGGGCGGCCAGGTGGCTCAGTGAGTAAGAGTACCGGCTCCAGTGTTGGGATGACCTGGGGATCAAATCTGGGCTCAGATACTTAGCACCACACCCAGAAATAACTGGCTGTGTAACCTTGAGCAAGTTACTTAACCCCGATTGCTTTAAAAAAAAAAAAAGAAATTGCTTTTGCTCATGGGAGATATCATTCAGTATCTAGGTCAAATTCATAAATACTTTTGACTCAGTAGGAATAACTGACAAGTCAACTTTCCTGTAAAAATACAAAACTATTATTAATAAAATACTTTTAAAAAAACTTTGGAAAACAGACATTCCTTTACACTTACATCAGTCAATAAACATTTGTTAAACACCCAGACAAAAGACAGTCCTTGCTCTTAAGGAGCTCACAGTCTAATAGAGGAGACAAGATGCACATAGTGATCTATAAACAAGCTATATACAGGTTAAATGGGAAATAATCAATAGAGGAAGGCACTTGCATTAAGGAGGCTTGGGAAAGTCTTCTTGTAGAAGGTGGTATTTTAGCTGGTATTTGAGGGAAGCCAGGGAATCCAGGAGGTAGAGATGAGGAGGGAGAACATTCTCGGTGTGGGGATAGCCAGTGAACATATGTGGAATTGGGAGGAATAGCAAGGAGACCAGTGTAGCTGGGTTGAAGAACACTGGTGAGAGGGAAGGTATAAGATGTAAGAAAACTGGAAAGGGCTTTGAATGCCAGAGTATTTCATATTTGATACTGGAGGTGATAGGGAACCGCTGAAGTTCATTGGGTGCATGTGAGGGTGGGATGGGGTGGGGGTGGTGACATAGTTAAACCTATGCTTTAGGAATATCATTTGACAGCTGAGGATGGGGAGAGACTTGTGGCAAGCAGACTAATAAGCAAGGGTGTGTGTGTGTGTGTGTGTGTGTGTGTGTGTGTGTGTGTAGCTGATGAAGACCTATACCAAGATGGTTCCAGTGTCAGAGGAGAGAAAGGGATATATATGAGAGATGTTAAGGAAGGTAAAATCTCCAGGCCTTGGCAACAGATTGGGCATGAGGGGGTGAGAAAGTGAGGAATCAAGGATAACACTTAGTTTTGAACTTAACATGACTTAATAGAAATAGCGAGGTTAGGAATAGGGGAGAATTTGGGGGGAAAGAAAATGAGTTCAAGTAGAAGGGCCACCTCTTCATGTGAAACAAGGGTTGAAGGAGGAGATGAAAGAAGGAAATAAGCACTTATTAAGTAAATGCTATATGCCAGACACTGTATTAAGCACTTTACAAATATTGTCATTTAAATCTCACAACAATCTTGTAAAGGTAGAAGCTATTATTATCCTGATTTTATAGGTGAGGAAACTGAGGCAGGCAGCAATTGAGCGACTCTCTTAGAGTCACACAGCTAGTGTTTGAGATCTGATTTGAACTCAGGTCTTCTTGATTCCAAACTCGGAGTTCTTTTTTCTGTACCACCTAGCTGAAGTAGCAGTAGGTGTCTGAGTGATGAAATGAGGAGGAGAGAAGAGAGCTCTTGCTCAAAGACCTTAATTTTTTTTCAGTACAGTATGAGGCAAGGTTCTCAGGTGAGAGGGTGCAGTGTGGGGAAGCCAATGAAAGGGGTGAGGTGGAGTGAAAAGATTTGGAAGAGTTGCTATGATGAGTGGGATAGTAAGTTGATTAAGGAGGTATAAATTGATTGTCTTACTGCAATTGAGGGCTCAGGTGAAGTTATGTAACTTAAATTTGTAGTAGATCTCTAGTCAGCACGGTTTAATCATTTTCTCTAGCTTCATTCACCCTCATGGGTGTAGAACCTAAGACGGGTGTGTGGTGGGAGTGATTGAAAGCTGAGGTTAAGTAGAGCAAGATCAGAGATATAGGAAGAAGTCAAGGGAACTCAATGATTTACAGTTCAGATTTACAGTTGAACTGGTTTACCTTGAGGTCAAGATAGGAGAGAGACTATAATGTCACTGGTTCAAGGGTGATAACCTTTGAAAGAGGGAGGGAAAGGAACAAGTGTTTATTAGGCACCCATTATACTCCAGGCACAGTACAAAGTGCTTATGAGTATCTCATTTGATCAGCCCTTCAAAGTAGGTGCTATTATTTTGATTATGATTATTATTCCCATACAGTTGAAGAAACTGAGGCAGAAAGAGTTCAAATAACTAGTTAAGTATCTGAGGTAGGAGTTGAACTCAGATATTTTAGATTCCAGGCCCAGTATTTTATCTACCTAATTGCCATAGAAAAGGAAAAGAACTGAATAGTGGGGGAATTAGAAGTCAAAGTGAAGATGAAAAATAGGGTTTGAGGTTGTGAGGCAGAGGGAGAGGTGGAATGGCAATAAATTGTGATCAGATAGGGGAATTTTAGAGTTTATGAACTTGGAAGAGGTCCATTTCTGAGTAATGGCATGATCAAAGTTGTGAGTATTTTTATATGTGACTGAGGGTGTGTGTGTGTGTGTGTGTATGTGTATGTGTGTGTGTGTGTGTGTGTGTGTGTGTGTGTGTAGGTGTAGGAGTAGGTTATATGAAATGAATTAAGTTGAGGAACTATGAGGTTACTGACATATCTGGTGTGTCTATGTTGTACTTGTACTGTTGGCCTGTCAGGCTGCTATGTATTCAGTACTGCAACTTGTCTTCTAAACAGTTTGGGGAATGAAGAATGTCAAACTGACTAAATGTCAGGCCTTATTATTGAGTTGTCAATTTTGGAGGGCAAGGACCATGTCTTATGTTTATATAGGGCTTTTAAGTTTAAAAAGTGCTTTCCAAATAGTAATTCTGTAAGAGAGGTAGTGCAAATCTTATCCCCATTTTATAGATGATCAGTTGGAGACAGGCTGAATGCTCCAGTTCACACAGCTAAGTTTTGGAGTTATGTTTGTAACCCAGGTCCCTCCAGACGCAACTCTCTGTGAGGCTAACTTTGTATCACTGGCAGTGCCTTGAATATAGTAGACACAATCATTATTTGTTGAATAAGTAAGTGAATGGAGAAGGCTTTGGATAGTGTGCTGTGAATATTGTAGATCAAAGGCATGGATGTTTATTATATACCATTGTGGTGGAGGGGGCAGCTAGGTGGTACAGTGGATAGATCCTGGAGTCAGGAAGACTCATGTTTGTGAGTTCAAATATGACCTTAGACATTTACTAGCTATTTGATTCTGGGCAAGTCACTTAACCTTGTTTGCCTCAGTTTCCTCATCTGTAAAATGGGAATAACAATAATAGCATCTATCTCTCAGAGTTGTTGTGAAGATCAAATAAGATAATAATTGTAAAGTGTTTATTAGTACCTGGCACATAGTAAGTACAATATAAATGTTAGCTATAATAATATTTATTATTACTACTAGTATGCTACTAGTATGCCTAGTTCCCATGCCTTTTGAAGAAGCACCAAATCTAGTGGCTTCTTCTTAGCCATTGGCATCTCTTGACTTCTCTGCAGTATTTACAGTGTTAATCACCTTCTACTTCTTAAGACTCCCATCTTTTTCTCTCCCATCATGATACCACCCTTCCTTGGTTTTCCCCGCTATCTCTGACTCCTGTCTTCTTCAGTGCCTTCTCTACTTTTCCATCTCTTTTTTAAGTTTCTCTCTTGGTGATATCACCAAAGCCACTAGTGCTATCACTTTTAATTGTTAGAATCCCTTACCCTCTGATACAAGTCACACCTAAGAGAATAAAGTTTCAGAAGATACTGTAGCAGATGAAGCTGCCATTTAGTATTTTCTGTGACTGACACCTGGGATAGCTAATAGCACAGAACCCTGAAGGACAAGAAAGACTTCCCAGTGATCCCACAGTACATAATGGAATATAGGAACACAGGGAAAGCCATTCCGGACAGTTAGATCTGCAGAGCTATACAGTGTTTTCCTATAGTAATCTAACCTGGCTTGTACTGTCTTCCAAGATTGATTTGATAAAGTAGGCAATCCTATATATAGCAGACTTCAGCCCAGAGATTCTGGCTTTTCATCTACAGGCCACCTCAGAATAGTAAAAAGTTGTTATCCTTGTTGATACTTGTTGCTAACAGCTTCCACCTTTCTGCTTCACAGTGCCTTTGACTTCCTAATTGAAGTAATATCTTTGTGAATGGTTCCCATATCTCTTTCTCAAGTTCTGGTTTCCCTGCTGACCTCAAGTCTTTTTCTAGTTCATGTAGCACTTACTAAGCACTTACTCTATGTCAGTTACTATGTTTGGCTCTTGGGACACAAAGAGAAAAAGCAAAGTAGTCTCTGCCCTCGAGGAACTTTTATTCTCCTGGGGAAACAAGTTCACCTGAAGTTCTTAAACTTGCAATCTGATGAAGCCTGTGAACTCAGAATAATATTTTTAAATGCATAAAAGAAAGTACAAACCGTTACAAAGGAAACTAATGATATTGAAATACAGCTATCAAAATATTTATAAAACAAATTCACGAATCCCTGGTGAAGAACCTTTGTTGTGCACAAGTGAGTAAAAATAAAGTAATTAAGGGTGAAGGGGAAGGCCTCTTAAAAAGGAGGTGGTGCTTAAGCTGAACCTTGAAGGAAGTTAGAGTTTCTAAGAGATTAAGGGTAGAAGGGAGAGTTTCCAGGCAGGGAGGACAACCTGTATAAAGATTAGAGATGGAATGCTATTTATGTGGAGAGCACAAAATAGTTTAGTCTGACTGGAATATAGGGTGTTTAAAAGGGATATGTGTTGTAAAAATGGAGATAGACTAAGTAAACCTGTAGATGTAAAGATGCAGACTGGAGCCAGCTTGTGAAGAGTTTGAAATGCCAAATAGAAGAGTTTATATTTTATCCTAGAGGCAATAGGGAACCCTTAAAGGTTCTTGAGCCAGTCCTTTGCTTTAGGAAGATGCTTTTGTCAGCTGTGGGGAGGATGGTTTGGAGAGGGAAGAGATTAGAGTCAGGGAGACCAGTGGGGAGGCTATTATTGCAGTAGTTCAGGCCAAGTAGGATCTGACTTAGAGTGATGACCATGTGAATGGAAAGGATACAAAGTGGTATGTGAAGGTAGAATTGAGAAGACTTAGCAGCTGTGAAAGATGAAGATATGAAAGATGAAAGAGAATACAGGGTAAAGAATCTAGGATGAGATTATAAACCAGAGTGACTAGAACGTCCCTGGTTCTTTCAAAGAAATAGAAGTTAGGAAAAGACTGTCTCTCTGTCCCCTATCTCCCTTCCTCCCTTCTTCCACCAGGTTTTGCTTTCATTTCTGTGCAAATGATTCCCAGATCTGTATATTCAGCCCTAGTTACTTTTGTGAGTTCTAGTCCCACATCACCAATTCCTTAGCATCTCAAGCTCAGTATGTCCAAAACAACTCATTACTTTTCCCTCCAGATTCATTTTTTGTTAGTCATTAGACCTGTACTAAGCACTTAACTATGATAGGTACTGTGCTAAGTTTTGGGGGTACAAAGAAAGATAGAACTTGACTTATTTCGAGTCTTACTATGCTTTTGCCTTTGATTTTCTTCTTATCCAAACTGGTCTCTATTCCTTCCACATGACAATTCCTCTCCCATATCACTGCCTTTATACTTTGGGTCCTCTGTTGGAAGAATGTACTCTCTCCTCATTTGTTCTTCATAGAACCCCTTTCTTTCTTCAGGTGAACCCTTACATGAAATCTTTACTAAACCTCCCAATTGTTAATATCCTAGCTCTTTTAGCTGCAGTCATTTTTGTTATAAAGCAACATAATTCATTCCTAAAAATCAGTTCCCTATGAATAGAAATCACAACAGGGAGTAATGTTTTTAATTACAATTTTGTTAGTGACACAAAAAAAGATAGGAACCTAATAAAAATGGTAGCACAATTTTATATGCATTAGTTAATAAATAGCAATATAAATACTATAATAAATAGTGTCCGTGTCACCACCCTCAAAATGCTGCTTCACTGATTCTGGCAAAGTTGGGATGTAGAATAAGGGAAAAGAGGGAGAACATGACAGACGGTCTTTGGGAAGCTTGACCAGAGAAAAGGTTTGGAACAGTGTCTGTATGAGGAGTGTGATAGTCACTTCCAGAGGAGGGAAAGTATTGCCTTATGGCAGTGAAGATCCAACTGAGATTAGATAATAGAAGTTTGTATGGACTCAGGTTGTGACTTTGACCATTACTGTACCAGTAACATGTGAGCAGGAATGAGAAGGTTGATGTTGGGTGTAATCCAGGGTTAGGATATGGCAGGACATGAGCAATGATAGGTCAAAGAGCTACAGATTTGAGTGTAGAAGACAGTATATAGACTCTGTGAACTGTTAAGATCAAGATTTGGGAATGAGGAACATGAAGCCAGCACCATATTATTCCTTCGTACCTCAAATTCAGAATCAAACCAGACTCATTTACCTCCCCACATTAATTTGTTCTCCTGTCTTCTCCTTTTTTTTTTTAAATGCTTTATTAACTTCTGATTTACATCATTCGTTTCTGCCAGATTTTGAGTTACAAATTTTCTCCCTGTTTTGACAAATTTCTTTTTTTTTTCCCCAATTCAATTTTTAATTTATTAATTTGTTTGTTTCCTTTTAGTTTACAGGATTCAATTCCACAATTCCGTGAATTTCACATTTTGTCCCCCTCCCTCCCTTCCCCCCCCATGGCGTCTTATAATCAAGTATAGGATCTGTAAATACTTTCATATTATACAATGGTCAGGTTATAAGGATGGATTGTCCCAGCTGGAATGAAAAATCGTAAAGAGGACATAAAATCAAATAAGAGAACGAAAAAGATCAGGTATTTTGCTTCCACCTGGATATAAATTTAGTTCTTTCTAGTTCTTTCTCTGGATGCACGTTTTTCTCTCCATCATGTGTCTTTTGGGATTGACTTATATCCCTGCATTGTTGAGAAGAGTCCAGTCTATCAAAGTTGGTCATCACACATACGTTGTGTCTGTAATTGTGTACAAATTCCTTCTGGTTCTACTCTTCTCACTCAGCATCAGTTCTTTTAAGCCTCTCCAGGTAAATATGAAGACCGCCTGCTCCCCGTTTCTTATAGCGCAATAATATTCCATAACATGCATATACCACAACTTGTTCAGCCATTCCCCAATTGATGGACACCCCCTTAATTTCCAGTTCTTTGCCACAACAAAAAGAGCTGCTATAAACATTTTTGTACATATGGGTCTTTCTCCCATTTCTATGATCTCTTTGGGATATAACCCTAGAAGTGGTATTGCTGGATCAAAGGGTATGAAAGTATTTATAGCCCTTTGGGCATAGTTCCAGATTGCTCTCCAGAAAGGCTGGATCAGTTCACAACTCCACCAACAATGCATTAATGTTCCAGTTTGCCCACATCCTCTCCAGCATTTGTCATTTTCCTGTTTTGTCATTTTAGCCAATCTAACTGGTGAGATGTGGTACCTCAGAGTTGTTTTGATTTGTATTTCTCTAATCAATAGTGAATTAGAGCATTTCTTCATGTGCTTATAGAGCTTTAATTTCTTTCTCTGAAAACTGCCTGTTCATATCCTTTGACCATTTATCAATTGGGGAATGACTTGTATTCTTATAAATTTGACTCAGTTCTCTGTATATTTTAGAGATGAGTCCTTTGTCAGAGACATAGGTTGTAAAGATTCTTTCCCAATTTCCCACCTCCCTCCTAATCTTGGTTACATTGGCTTTATTTGTACAGAAACTTTTCAATTTCATGTAGTCAAAATTATCTATTTTACATTTTATAATGTTCTCTAATTCCGGTTTCGTCATAAAGTCATTCCCTCTCCACAAGTCTGATAGGTAAACTATTCCTTGTTTTAGCAGACTGCTTACAGTATCAACCTTTATACCTAGATCATGAACCCATTTAGACTTGATTTTGGTATATGGTGTTAGATAATGGTCTATGTCCAGTTTCTGCCATACTATATTCCAGTTTTCCCAGCAGTTTTTGTCAAATAGTAGTTCTTATCCCAAAAACCAGGGTCTGGGGGTTTATCAAAGAATACATTACTGTAGTCGTTGACTTCTGAATCTCGTGTGCCTAATCTATTCCATTGATCCACTCCTCTATTCCTAAGCCAGTACCAAGTAGTTTTGATGACTGCTGCTTTATAGTACAGATTGAAATGTGGTAAAGCTAGTCCACCTTCCCTAGCATTTTTTTTCATTAATTCCCTTGATATTCTGGACCGTTTATTCTTCCAGATGAATTTTGTTACTATTTTTTCTAACTCTATAAAGTAGTTTTTTGGTAAATTAATTGGTATGGCACTAAATATATAATTTAATTTAGGTAAAATTGTCATTTTTATTATATTAGCTCGACCCAGCCATGAGCAATTGATATTTTTCCAATTAGTTAGATCTGACTTTATTTGTGTGAAAAGTGTTTTGTAGTTATGATCCTACAGGTCCTGGGTTTGTTTTGGCAGGTAGATTCCCAAATATTTTATAATGTCTACAGTAACTTTAAATGGGATTTCTCTTTCTACTTCTTGCTGTTGAGTTTCATTGGAAATATATAGGAATGCCGAGGATTTATGTGGGTTTATTTTATATCTTGCAACTTTGCCAAATTTATTTATTGTCTCAAGCAGTTTTTTACTTGATTCTC
The DNA here is from genome assembly GCF_028583685.1 of Petaurus breviceps papuanus. Taxonomy (NCBI): domain Eukaryota; kingdom Metazoa; phylum Chordata; class Mammalia; order Diprotodontia; family Petauridae; genus Petaurus; species Petaurus breviceps. Next base: position 36,700,372 of record NW_027187378.1, read on the forward strand.
TAGTATTCTCTAAGTATATCATCATATCATCTGCGAAGAGTGATAGCTTGGTCTCTTCTTTGCCTAACTTGATTCCTTTGATTTCTTTTTCTTCTCTAATTGCTACTGCTAACATTTCTAGTACCAGATTGAATAAGAGGGGTGATAGTGGACACCCTTGTTTCACCCCTGATCTTATGGGAAATGCTTCCAGCTTCTCCCCATTGCATATAATACTTGATGATGGCTTTAAATAGATGCTACCTATTATTTTAAGGAAGGCTCCATTTATTCCTGTACTTTCTAATGTTTTTAATAGGAATGGATGTTGTATTTTGTCAAGCCTTTTCTGCATCTATTGAGATGATCATGTGGTTTCTGCTAGTTTTATTGTTGATATGCTCAATTATACTGATGGTTTTCCTAATATTAAACCATCCTTGCATTCCTGGAATAAATCCTACCTGATCAAAGTGTATTATTCTTGAGATAAGTTGCTGTAGTCTTTTGGCTAGTATTTTATTTAGAATTTTTGCATCTAATATTCATGAGGGAGATTGGTCTATAATTTTCTTTCTCTGTTTTATCTCTTCCTGATTTAGGTATCAGTACCATATTTGTGTCATAAAAAGAATTTGGTAGGACTCCTTCTTCACTAATTTTCCCAAATAATTTGTAGAGTATTGGAATCAATTGTTCTTTAAATGTTTGATAGAATTCACTAGTGAATCCATCTGGCCCTGGAGATTTTTTCCTAGGGAGGTGACTGATGGCTTGTTCAATTTCTTTTTCTGAGATGGGATGATTTAAGTAATTTACTTCCTCTTCAGTTAATCTGGGCAACTTGTATGTTTCTAAATATTCATCCATTTCCCTAAGATTGTCAAATTTATGTGCATACAATTGGGAAAAATAATTCCTAATTATTGTTTTGATTTCCTCTTCATTGGAGGTAGATTTACCCTTTTCCTGTCTTCTCTTCTATTGTTCGCACCACTATTTTTCCATTTACAAAGCCTGGAAAATATTTGTCCAGGATCTGTCTTAATTTTCCTCTCCACATCTCCATCTAATAATTATACTTCCATAATATTTCCTGAATCTATATCTACCATTTCATCGTTTTGTTCACTTCTAGTTCAAACTCTCATTCCTTCTCAAGATTTATGTTTCCTTACCCATCTTACAGTAAAAGCACTGATTTGGAGTCAGGAGAGGCCTGGTTTCTAATCCTGGTTCCAACAATTAGTAGCTGTGTGACCTTGGACAAGTCATTTACCCTTTTTGAGCATTGGTTTTCTTCTCTTAAAAATTAGGATAGTAATACTTGTACTACTTGCCTTACAGTGAGTCAATCAGTAAACATTTCTTAAGCATCTGCTGTGTGAAAGGCAAAAAGACAATACAATCCATGCCCTTGAGTTTACAGTCAAAAGATTATGCTCAAAAAGAAAGCTGAAAGTGGGGAAGGGAGAGAGTATATACCTGGAAAGGGAATAAAGGAGAAGTCACAGGATCTCAAAACACCATAGAAGTGTAAGTTACAACTCCAATTTCCCTACCTTCTGCGTAGGGATACCATATTAATTTTTCTAAATTAGAGTTTTCTGGCCATATTACTTTCATGCTCAAAAAACTTCATTGGAGATCAAATAAAATCCAAACTTCTTAGCCTGATATTCAAGGGTCTTTCCAGTATCTTTCGAGCTTCTCTACATTCTGGCCAAAATGAACTATCATCTCCATACTTTTCTTCATATGCACTTTGGGGTAATTCTTCCACCTGGAATGACCTGTTACAGACTTAAATTGCCTTTAACAGCTCAAATGCCATTTCTTTCTTGAAGTCTTACTTAATCCTCTTCCAACTCTAAAGTAGATGTGACCTCTCACTTCCTTGATTTTTCTTTCTTTTAGCATTTTTCATGTTCATATTACCCCTTGTGAGAGGTAGTATAGCAGTGTTACCGCTGACAGTGTGTGTGTGTGGGGGGGTGTGGGTGTGTGAGGAGAGAGAGAGAGACAGAGACAGACAGAAAGAAATTACTTAATCTCTTGGTGCCTTAAGCAGTCCTCTTAAGACCAAAAATTATAATTGAGTTACTGTTCTGCATTGGTGATTTTTTTTTCTTTTATTTGCTGGAATCATAGGCTTGGGGTGAGGGGTGGGGATGATGAAGTGGAGAGAGAAGAACCATTTTATCTTATTAAAGTTGTGTGAACTTTGTTTTAAACTCCGTCTCCTCTCCTCTGCCTCGATCAGATTGTAATTCCCTTGAGGACAGGAACAGGCTTGATTAATTTTCTTATTTTGTATCCTCCACCATACATATAATTGGTGTTTCATAAGTATTTGTGAATGGATGAATAAATCAAAGTATCCATTTCTTGGAGATATCTGGGCATAGGTCTAAAATTTAACAAATCATTAAAAACAGTAACAATGAACTAAAAATTCTAATTAAAAAAGTATAAACCAAAAGAATTTGATTTGGCATAGTGGACTTGAGATTTGTCCAGTTACTTTAGTAGGCTGGGATACTTTTATTTCTTGTGGGCCATTTTGAAACATCTCAAAGATTATTTCCTATATACTTTGTTCACTATGATTGTTACCTCTTTTTTCTCATCAGAGAAAAATTTTTCTTTCTGGCCTAACCCTTTTGTCACTCCTTTGCCATTGGGTCAGCTACCCCAAACCAGAGACAGAAATGGATTGGAGCCATAGATCTTTTAGGGATATCTATGTAGTTGGTGTGGTCAGGAGTGGCTGCTGAGTCAGGAGGAGGTGGAGTGTATGTTCATCTTTGCAGAACAGGGCAGGTCTTTGAAGTGACCAAGGAGACTTGACCAAGCATATTCAGTAGATGGGGATAATGAGGCTGATCCTGACAATATGATGAGCCTGAGGCTACCCTAATCTGTGAATTGAATATGGACTATTAGTTGTTGAGTAAGATATGGCATTGTGGGAAGTGCACTTAATTAAATAATCTTAGCTCTATCACTTTGTGACCTGCAATAGAGAACTATCTTTTAGGTCTTAGTCTCTAAAATAAGGGGTCTGTGAAATTGTTTTTTAAACATTTTGGCAACTGTATTTCAATACCATTGGCTTCCTTTGTAATGCTCTATTTTATTTTGTATATTTAAAAACATTTTTCTGAAAAGGGGTACATAGGCTCCACCAGCATACCACAGGGGTCTATGACACAAAAAAGGTTAAGAACCCCTGGATTAGATGATCTTAAGGTCTTTTCCAAATTCTGATGCTGTGATTCCAATCATTACATTTAAACTCCTTGTATGAAAAGATGCTTTCTTAAGAATTATGTCTTTCTTTAACTTCCTTCTGTTAATCACAGCACCTAGTATTGTGTTTTCACACCGTAGTCTCTTATGGAGTGATTGTGCTGTCCTTTTATCATATGCCATTGACCTCTGTCCCTGGAGCTCTGTTGTAAATAGTATTGATGTAGTTCTCTAATCCATTCACAATTTTCTTACCAGTCCCTCAGATGACTAGCTGAGTAATTTTATCAGATAACGTCTCACATTTATATAGTTCTTGGGAGTTACAAACTACTCTACTTTTGTTATCTTATTCATTACAATGATAGTTTGATGTAGTACAAGTACAGTAATCCTCAGGTTACTTGTTGCTTGATTTATATAAATTTTACTTTATGTAAAAATTCCCCAAGATGTACATGCACTAAAATTTTATAATATATTTACAATACAGAAAATTTTATGTTAATGTGGGAAATAATTCTAGAAGATAGAGAAGAGCCAAGTCATAAATGGCTCAAATATCATGTAGGATATTATAATGTAAAAGTAAGTGCTGAATCTGCTAGTGTTTATCACTTGGCACCTCTGTAGGGTATTCTAATATGAAAGTAGTTGTTGAATCACATTAATTTGCCTGACTTTCAAGGCCTTCCACAGTCTCTTGCCACCCTGATTTTCTAGTCTTTCTCATCTACTGTCTATCCTCCTTTCCCTAATTCCCACACCTAACATGTTCTAGTTTTTTTTGTCTGTTCCTACTGTTTCTTATATTTGTAAAGAGTTACCTCTTCTTTCCTTGTTGAATTCTTACTCATTTTTTAATGAGCAAGTCAAATGCCATCTCTTTCATAAAGCTTTCCCTTATCCCTGGTTAATAATTCCCTTAGGCCTTTTCTAGTACTTTGTCTTATAATCTTACCATGAATTATTATTTATTACAGTTAACTATGTATGTGTCTTATGATATCCTACATCTCCATGATACTTTATAATTTGTGAAATGTTTTACTTTACATTAATTCATTTCAATCTCACAACAACCCTATGAGATGAAAACTATAACTTATTGCTATTATCCTCACTTTACAGATGAAACTGAGGTCCATAGATATTAAATGACTTTCTCCTTGTTATATAGCTGGTAAATGTTGGAAGCAGGATTCAAAACCAGGTCTTCCTTTCTACAAGCCCAACATACTGTTCACTATGCCACATTGGCCATTTCTTTACTCATCCCTTCTGCAAGTACTGCAAGACTACAAGAATCAAGATGGTAGGGTTATGTCTTAGCCAAACATTTTATCTCCTGCAGTACCTAGGACAGTGTTCTATACATACTGTGTTTCCCCGATAATAAGACCTATCCCGAAAATAAGCCCTCCCCTTACTGTGTAAGATTCCTCTAAAATAAGCCCTCCCCCGAAAATAAGCCCTATTGAGATTGCTACTGTAGTGAAGGTGATCCCCTGCGCTACACACTACATGACGGTACCCTCTGTATGCACCGTTCCCCCCCCCCCCCCCGTGAAACGCACACTGCGCTCTGAGCTGCATCCAATCAGAGCTGCAGCAGTGAGCACGTCATCCTGTTCTTTATTGAATTCATTATTGAATAAAGGCACATTTTTTTGTTCACATTTACCTGTTTATTAAAATTGCTGTCAATGTTCATTAAAATAAGCCCTCCCCTGAAAATTGCCCTCTGGTGTTTTTCTGTCCAAAAAAATTAATAAGACAGTGTCTTATTATCGGGGAAACACGGTAGTACTTCTTCACTACTTAAACGAATCTATGATACTATTGATGCTGGTGTATTCCCTTGAATAGTGCAGATCATAACTCAGCTGTAACATCTATTCTGTGTAACTTGTCTACATCTTCCTCATAAATTCTTCATAGGATGACTGTCCATTAGCTGAAAGTTGACTTCTTGGTCTTTTGACATTGCACAGTTAACAGTGTTAGACTCTAGCGGTCTATTCCTGTCTTATTTTACGTTATTAGCTCATGTTTTTTTCTAGTCATACATCTTTTTGATGAGATATACTCTATCAGTTTTATCTTGGACAGATACTGAAGCTGGCCAGTGAACTTGGCCCAGGATTGAATAGGAGAAAGAGATCAGGATAGATTACTTTTGGGAAAGCGATTCCTAGGCTTCTCTCTGAGAATCTTCCCCTTCCCACCCTACATCTTTTTAATACCAGTACTCTGGTGATACTATCTTTGAATCATAGAACAACATAATCTCTGAGGAATCAAAATTGGGGGTCATCCAAATGGCAACAGAGAGGCACATGGTGGATATGAATAGACTTCAGCATACCATCAGTGATGAATTGTGCACAAAAATCATATAGTGCAAGTATCTAATATGTGTTGGGTTGACTTGAATTGAATCTGCTACTACTCATCATGTGGCAGCTTGAAATACAGTACAAACTAAGGCTTTGCATATTGAAGCTCAGATGGGCTTAGTGTCTCAGGTCACACAGCTAGTAAGTGGCAGAGATGATACGTGAACCCATCTTTTGACTCTTATTTTTGGTTTAGTTTTGTTTATTTTTAGGTTTTAGCATTCATTTTCACAAGATTTTGAGTTATAGATTTTCTCCCAGATTTTCCCCTACCCTCCACCCCAAAGTAGCAATTCTACTGAATACCCCTTCCCCCAATCTGCTCTCTCATATTGTCCCCCATTCCCCCTCTGACTTTTTAGTAGGGCAAGATGGATTTCTATACCCCAGTGCCTGTATATCTTATTTCCCAGTTGCATGTAAAAATAAAAAAATATATATACACACTTTTTTAAACATTTGATTTTAAAACTTTGATTTCTAGATTCTTTTCTTAAAAGTGATTCAATACAGGTTATACATGTGTAGTTACACAAAACATTTCCATAGTAGTTATATTGTGAAAGAATGAATATATTTCCTTCCATCCTATCCTGCCCTCCACTTATTCTGTTTTCTACTTTGACCCTGTCTCTTTTAAAAAGTGTGTACTTCGGGGCGGCCAGGTAGCACAGCAAGTAAGAGCACCGGCTCCAGAGTTGGGATCACCTGGGATTGAATCCCGGCTCAGACACTTAGCACCCACCCAGAAACACCTGGCTGTGTAACCTTGAGCAAGTTACTTAACCCCAATTGCTTAGGGGTGGCCAGGTGGCTCAGTGAGTAAGAACACCGGCCCCAGAGTCAGGATGACCTGGGATCGAATCCGGGCTCTGATACTTAGTACCACACCCAGAAATAACTGGCTGTGTAACCTTGAGCAAGTTACTTAACCCCGATTGCTTAAAAAAAAAAAGGTGTGTACTTCTAACTACCCTCCTCCCCAATCTGCCCTCCCTTCTGTCATTCCCCCTCTTATCCCCTTCCCCCCCTATTTTCCTATAGGGTAAGATACCTAATTCAGTATGTATGTTATTCCCTCCTTAAGCCAAATTCAATGAGAATAAGGTTGACCTATTCCCTTTTGCCTTTCTGTTTTTCCCCTACATTGTAACAGTTTTCTCTTGCCTCCTTTATATGAGGTAATTTATCCTATTCTATCTCTCCCTATCGCCTCTCGTTATATTCTTCCCGCCTCTTAAATTTTAATTTTTAGATATCATATCCCTTCCTATTCAACTGATCCTGTGCTCTCTATGTATACATGTCTCATGAGTTCCAATTGTTTTACCATGTAGGAATGTAAATAGTTCAATTTTAATAAGTTCCTTATGATTTCTTTTCCCTGTTTACCTTTTCATGCTTCTCTTGCTTTTTGTATTTTAAGGTCAGATTTTCTATTCAGCTCTGGTATTTTTCATCAAGAATGCTTGAAAGTCCTCTATTCCACTGAATGACCATATTTCCCCCTGAAACATATTACCCAGCTGTGCTGGGTAGGTGATTCTTGGTTTTAATCCCAGCTCCTTTGACCTCCAGAATATCATATTCCAAGACTTTCATTCCCTTAATGTAGAAGCTGCTAGATCTTGTGTTATCCTGTTTGTGTTTCCACAATACTCAAATTGTTTCTTCCTGGCAGCTTGTAATATTTTCTCCTTGACCTGGGAACTCTGGAATTTGGCTATTATATTTTTATATATATTATTATATATATATAATATATTATATTATATTTATATTATATAAATATATATTATAATAATAAAATATATATATATATATTTTTTTTGCCTTTTGGAAGGCAATTGGGGTTAAGTAACAACACGGCTAGTTTTATTTTGTGTGGGTGTTAAATGTCTGAGGCTGGAACTGAACTCCAGTCCTCCTGACTCCAGGGCTGGCACTGTTACTCACCATGCCACCTAGCCTCCCCCCCCCCCCTTTTTTTTAAAGCAATTGGGGTTAAGTAACTTGCCCAAGGTTACACGGCCAGTTTTTTTGTGTGGGTATTAAGCATCCCAGGCTGGAACCTATCCCAAGTTCTCCTGACTCTGGGGGCAGTGCTCTTACTCACTGCGCCACCTAGCTGCCCCATTTGGCTATAATATTCCTAGGAGTTTTCTTTTTGGGATCTTTTTCAAGAAGTTATTGGTGAATTCTTTCAATTTCTATTTTGCCCTCTGGTTCTGAAATATCAGGGCAATTTTCCTTGAGAATTTCTTGAAGGATGATTTCTAGGTTCTTTTTTTGATCATAGCTTTCAGGTAGCCCAGTAATTTTAAAATTATTTCTCCTGATCTATTTTCTAGGTCAGTGCTTTTTCCAATGAGATATTTCACATTGTCTTCTATTTTTTTCATTTGTTTGGATCTGTTTTACAGTATCTTGGCTTCTCATAAAGTCTTTAGCTTCCATTTGCTCCAGTCTAATTTTGAAGGAATTATTCTCTTCAGTGAGTTTTTGAGATTCTTTTCCCATCTGGCAAATTCATCTTTTTAAGGCATTCTTCTCCTCATTGGCTTTTTGGGTCTCTTTTGCTATTTGAGTTAGTCTATTTTTTAAGGTGCTATTTTCTTCAGTCAGGTTGTTGACTTTTCATGATTTTCTTGTATCACTCTAATTTCTCTTCCCAGTTTTTCCTCCACTTCTCTTACTTGCTTTTCAAAATCCTTCTTGAGCTCCTCCATGGCCTGTAACCAATTGATATTTTTTTGGAAGCTTTTGATGCAGTAGTTCCTCCCATTCCATGCTTTAATCCTTTTTGTCCCCAGAAAAGGATTCTATGTTCTGTTTGTTCTTCCTCTGCTTGATTATATTGCCAGTCAATTACTTAACTTTTGAGCTCTTTGCCAGGGTAGAACTCTGCTTCCAGAGAGGAGAGCTTTGTCCCAAATCGCTGGAGTTTTTACAGATGTTGTCAGAGGTGAGGAGGGAGGGCACTCTCTCTACAGCCACCACACTGGCAAGCTGTTATTTCTCACCCCAGGACCACTGCCCAAGAAAGCAACCCAGATCCAAGAAAGTCAAAGCAAGAGTGATTACCCTCTGAATGGTCACTTGGTCCCCCTACCATCTGTAGGCTGGGAGCTCCTGGTGCAGCTATATGGCAGCCACTGCAGCCACCCTGCCTCTACCGCCTCTTGCCGGGGGCAGGGGCTGGACCATACTCTTCTTTCCAACAGAGTTCCCTACTGACCTTTTACTTTCTTTTTGGTGTTTATGGGTTGAAAAATCTGGAAACCACCACAGCTACTGGTGATTCACTCTCTTGATGTCTGCTCTGGCCACCGCTGCCTCCCTGGGGCCAAAACTGCATGGCTCATGGGCGGGACTGCTCTCAGCTCCCAGCGTGCTGCGATGAACCCTTCCTGTTGGTCTTCCAGGCTTCCTTCAGCAGGAGATTTGTCATTTTGTGGGCTCTGCAGCTCTAAAATTTGTTTACAGTCATGTTTTATAGGTATTTGAGGTGGTTGTGGGGGAAGGTCACGGAATTTCCTGCTTCTATTCCGCCATCTTAGCTCCCTCCCAGTCTTTGGATTCTTAAGTCATTTTTTATTACTCTGTTTTGGTTTGTTTGGGGTTAGGAATAGAGTCTTTAAAATTTTTTTTCTTTTATTTAGAGTGGGGAGAGCCAAGGTTACATGGCTAGTAAGTGTATCAAGTGTCTGAGGTTGGATTTGAACTCAGGTCCTTCTGACTCCAGGGCTGGTGCTGTATTCACTGTGCCACCTAGCTACCCCCAGAATAGATCTTAAGACTGATTTGTGTCTTATATTGGGGCTTGGATGTTACTTAAATAGAGCTCTTTAGAATTGGAAAAGAAGGCATTTCACAGACGAGGACCCAGCATAGAAAATACCCTGTTCTTGATTTTCTAATCTGAGAACTGTTAACAGAAATACTGTAATTGAGATTAATTGCTTTGACAGTGCATAGCAAGTAGACATTCTCTGAGGATAAGCCTGTCACTTCCATATTGGGTTGATTTGTGTTTTGTCCAATAAATATATAGTTTTATTTTGGTAGAACATTATTCTCATATGCTAGCTTTTTCATTGTCATGCTGAAAAATTTGTGGTTAATGAGTATAACTTTAAATTAGTTTCCAAAAGTGGCTTGCAAATAATAGAGAAGTAAAAATGGAAATCCCAATGCTAAATACTACTAGGGGAGGACAGTACAGTTTTTCAGTCAATTGAACAATTAAGTAATTATTAAGTATTGTTTGCATGCTACATCCTGTGCTAGATGCTGGGGATGAAAAGACAGAAGTAAAGTAGCTCAATTTTGTGAGAATATTTTGAACTTTTAAAGTTTTCTAGGGGTGCTAGGGCATAAAAGAAAGTGAATCCTTATAGCCCTAGGATTCCTATGTCCTACTACTAGTGTTTTTAACATTTTCTCCTAATTGATCCTAACAAAAATCCTGTGAGGGAAGTAGAGCAGATATCCGTCATTTCGCATTTGCTTAGTTCCTGCAGTGTGGCAGACATCATTAGGCACTGGGGATACAGAGGCAGAAAATGACCCCCTTCCTCCCCCCCAAAAAAAGGATGGGTGGATATGTGTGGGCAAAGAAGTAAATATAAAGTATATTCAAATAAAATGCTAAGTAATTTTTTTTCGGGAGGCATTAGCTTCTGGGGCATTAAAAGCCCTTTTGTAGAAGGTGACATTTGAGCTGAACTTTGAAGGAAACTCAGAATGAGGAAGGAAGAATTCTAGATATGGGGTCAGCCTGAAGGGATTTAAACGCCAGAGGAATTTTTATTTGATCCTAGAGGGAATAAGCATCCCTGCAACTTATCAAGCAGAGTAATGCACAGGTAGTCAGACCTATGCTTTACAAATATAACTTTGACAGCTATGTGTAGAGTAGTTGAGGCAAGGGGAAACTACTTAAGAGACTGTTGCAATAGTTTTGGCCATAGGTATTAAAGGAGTGACCTGGGGCAGTGGTTGTTTAAGTGGAGAGAGATCCAGACTTTGGTAACTGTGGTGTGAGTGAGAATGAGGAGTCAGGAGTGACTGTGGTTGTGAATCTGGATAGTGGTATAATATACAGAAATAGAAAGTTTGGAAGAGGGGTGCATTTTTGGGGAAAGATCATTCTTCTTCTTTTTTTTTTTTTTAGCATATTGAGTTTGAAATGTGTACAGGATATCCAGGTATGATTATCCCTTTTTTATAGATAACACAACATACTGAAACAGGTGAAATGATTTGCCAATGGTCAATAGCTAGTTAGTGACACTGTAAATCTTGAGTTACATATTTCATTTTCAGTATTTGTAAATAAGTGCAAAACTGAGCTTTGTCATTTTGGCAAGTCACTTTCTCTCTGAGCCTTAGTTTCCTCATCTGAAAATGAGAGGGTTGGATTAGCTGTCCTCTAAGCTTCCCTCCAGCTCTAAATCTGTGAGCCATGAGCAGTATAAGAGTACTAAAGGACATGATACTAAAAATTGTGGCAAAGTTTATGTAACCATACTGGGCAGTGACCCAGGTTACACATTCTAGAAATGATCAATTTCTAGTTGAAAAAGAAGCCATTATATGGTGTAGAAAAATCACTGTATTGAAGAGGGAAGCAGGAAAGGGGGAAGGGAATAGCATTTATGTAGTACCCATTTCTGCCAGGCACTATGCAAAGATACTTTACAGATATTAATCTCATTTAATCCTCACGATAGCCCTGAGAGGCAAGTGCTGATATTATTCTCATTTTCCAATTGAGAAAACTGAGATAGGTCAAATGACTTGTCCTGGGTCACACAGCTTGTGTCTGAAGCAGGATTTGAATTCAGATTTTCCTGACTCCAGGCCTAGAACTCCATTGTATCACCTCAGTGCCTCAAGAGTACTTTTTTCAGGTCCCAGCTTTGCAAGCTAACTGTGGGGCCTTGGGCAGTTAAAAAAACATTACAGTATTATAAACCATTTGCAAGTACTGCCATCCAAGTACTCTACTAAGTTTTGGATGTGCAAGTATAGCTAGATTATGGTCCCTATTTTTAGTATGATCCCTGCTTACAATCAGAGTGTGTGGAGATGGATTAGTGAGAGAAGTGCAAAGGAAAGGGCTGAGCAGTTGTGGGGCAATCAAGAGACCAAATGCACTAGTAGTCAAGAAGGCTAGTGTTCAAATCCCACCTCAGACATGTTGTAGCTTTGTGATCCTGGGCAAGCTACTTTATTGCTCTGTGCCTCAGTTTTTCTCATCTATAAAATTAGGAACTATGAGGAACTTTGGGATCAGGGGTGACTAGTTTTACTAGGGGAGAATGATCTGGAAGGACTTTAGAGGTCATTGAGTTCAATTGCCTCATTTTATGGATGAAAAAACAGTAACAGACAGTTGAAGTAACTTGCCCAAGGTATCATAGGTGGTAAGTGACAGAGCCAATATTTTAATCCAGGCTCTCTGATTCTAAAGTTTCCTCTCACTCTACTTTTTTAGGAGGTGGCACCTAAGAAAGGGTCTTGAAGAAAAGGGAATGACTTCAGCATGGGATCTAGTGGGAAGCCCAGAGATGGAGGTAGCAGGAAGAGAATAGGGGACAGAGTAGTACAATTTGGTTGGAATATAGAACATGAAAGGGAGTAGCAAAATAAGGCTAGACAAGTTGGTTGAAGACATTGTGGAGCCCCTTTTTGCTAGCCTAAGAAGTTGTATATGCTATCTAAGGTCAAATAGAAGTATGAATGGTTCATCTCTTTAATTTTAGCAAAGGCTGCTACTTCTTTCTGAGAGTAGGAGGCAAGAGAGGCCAGGTGATGACATTAAGACATCACATAAATGAAGAAGATTCTAGAGAGTTCACATCAGCCTTGGTGTTTTCAGGAAAGTAGAAGGCAAAATCACCTGAAAGAGAAGGAGAAAGAATGAATTTGGAACTTGAGGGAAGATGAGTTTTCAAATAGTGCAGTGTAATAGCTAATAAGAAATAAATAAAAAGATTGTGGTACACACAACGGTTAGAGTTCATTTGAGGACAGAAAACTTGTATTTGTAGTATACCTAGATAGCATGATAATGTAATTTCTAGAATCATCTGACATTTTTGTAAGTAGGAGTGGAGGAAGTAGATGATGAGAGTTATTTGGGGGTAAAGCTTGTTATTTAATCCCTTTGGGACCCAGTTTTCTCTTCTGTAAAATGAGGGAACATAGCTAAGGTCCCTTCTAGTTTAAATATTTTATGACTTTAATGACTTCTAAGTCAGAAAGGTGATGGTGCAGATGTCCCTTAAACTACTTGTAGTAGCAATGGACCAGGGAGATCTGCATTTTAGTTAATACCTGTCACTTAATAGTAGCTATGTAATTTTAGGCAAATATCTTGAACTCGTAGAACCTCAATTTCTCTTTCTGTAAAATAGAGTTAAATCTGCCTTCCCTCATAGGGTTCCTGTAAAGATGAGATTAAGTAAAATTTTATCAATTTCTTACTCAGGCATTGTGCTAATCTTTGGGAATACAGAACTGAAATGTTTCAGTCTCTTCACCACAGGGTCCTTCAGATCTAATAAAGGGGATTAAATGGGTGATAAGTAACTATATAACAATAAAGGCATAATGTGATTAGCGCAAAGGTGTGGTCCAAATAAAGTACTGTGGGAGATTTGAGGAGCAAGAAATGATTTCAGCTTGGAGCATCAGAGAAAGTTTCATGGAAGAGGTGTTCCCTGAAACTAGATGTTGAAGAAAATCTGGTAGTCATGGGGAGTAGGGGGGAGACCATTCTAGGCATGGAGGAGGACAGGATCTGAAAACATAGGCTTAGAGGAAGAGCATCAGGGAGTTTTCTCAGTAAAGTAACTGAAGTCATCTGCTGAGAGATGGACATATAGGGGTTTAGATGAAGGAGATTTGAGGAAAGAAGTTTGGTAATCAATAAGATAAGGAAATGCTGTGTAGCTGTGAAGGCCCAGTTGAGATTAGGTAATAGAAACCCAGTCAGAGAGATTTCATTTTTCCTCCAGCTGTTTTGCCATGAAGGATATAGTTTTAGTTGGGGATGAGCAGGGAGGGATTCTAGAGTGGAGGAGATTACACCATTGAAATTCTTGATTATTGGGTCAAGATTTGGTATGGTAGGCCATGAGACCCAGAGTAGAGTCAATGGCCCTGGGAAAATAGGAGGGGTGAATAGAGTAGACTGATGAAGGTGGTTAACAGTGAATTTTGAACAGAGTAAAAGAGTGGGGAAAAATAGGAGGTTATGGTCAGAGATAATACTTTTCAGTGTAGCTTGCAAATTGTAAAAGTGATAACACAAATTGTAGCTCTTTAATGTAATTATTATATTCATATTCATGTCATCTCTCTACTAGACTCTTAAGGCCCAGATGTTGGAACTTGTCTTTATTGAAACTTGGATTCCTCTGGGGGATTTAGCACAATATGCATGCTTTAGGCTAATAAATATATTGTTGAAGTGTTGAAGAAAAAGAACTCTTTTGAGTAAATTAATGGAAGTGTTTTTCGTTATCAGTCAATCAATAAGTATTTAAGCTTCTACTATGTTCCCTGACTGTGCTAGAGGATATATATACAAGTGCAATGAATGAAACAATTCCTACTTTCAAGTAGCTTAAATTTGACTGTGTATTGAGGATAGCTGGAAGCTGATTTCAAGCTATAGGATTTAGGGAAAGCTTATTCAACAAACTAATTCTAAAACATTTATTAAGAATCTTCTATTCACTGAGTATTGTGCTAGTCTCTGAGGGAGATACACAATTTAGATAAGATACGGATTTTAAATTAATATATTTCATTAATGAAACATGCATTGGAGAGTGCAGAACAAAGTGCTCTGTGAGATCTTGACTGTAGATTAGTGTCTAGGCTTCATGGGGGACATGGCATTTGAGTTGAGATTTTTAAGAATGGATATAAATTCAGGCAAGTTTTAGACTGGTTCATTCTCCTAGGGTTATGAGAATTGAGAAATAATGAATCTTAATAGATCATCTTGTCATAGTTCTAGAGTGGGAAGCAAATTCAGAGGCCGACTAGGCTAAGAAACTCCATATGTCTTGCTCAATGTCACTGTTAGTAAGCCGCAGAAGCAAGGTCTGAACCCTTGTTAACTGCTCTGTGTAGTTCATTTTATAGCCTTGGAAATTGGGGCCCTAAATGACTTGTCCAAGGTCACATAGTAATTAGTAGAGTCTGGATTTAAACCTAGGTCCACTAACTTCAAATCCAGTGTCCTTTCCATTTTATTGAATTCTCATGATTAGCTGTTTTTGTATAATATGACAGCTTTTTTCCTGTGTACATAATATTGAGGAAAAAATGCTATAATTAAGCTTCTTGAGGTCTTTTAAGTGATTATGGATCTTGTTTAGGAGACTCCGCAGAATCCTGGGGTTGATGCATAATTAGCACAACTTAACTCCCCAAACAGGCATCTTGAGGACCTTGGCATATAGGAAATTCCTCTTCAATTTGGACTCTTCTTTGGACCTACTCCATTATGATGACAAATACTTTTATCAAATGTATACCTCTCTAGTTTATGTTTCATTCAGTTTTAATAATCAAAGGATTATCAAACAAAGCTATCTTTGTTCATATTTTAGGAAGTTTTATGTGATTTTGACATATCCATAGGAGGATGCCTTGTTGGAGGAGAGCCTTTAAAGCTGTATTCTGCTTCACTAAATTAAATGCTTTCCCCAAAGTCAACAAACAATAAGCACAGTAGGATCTCGTGTTCTTTAGACCTTTCATTCAGTTGTGTGACTATAAAGATATGCTCAGCTCTTCAACAGATGTTGGTTCTAAAGCTACAATTATTTTCATGGTGATTTTTGCAAATGCTTATTATGAACACTGTAATATGAGATGATCAAGTTATCCCATGAAACGATGTTTCTTGTTGCTTCTGGAGGAACAAAAATCAACTCTGCCAAACTCCTTTATGTGTCCCTCTGGGGAAAACCTTTGAGTCATCCTTCCCTTTAACTGCAACTTAATCTTCTAATTTCATTTATAGTGAGAATGTCAAGGTTAATATGATATCAGTTTATTGGTCACTAAATAAGGACCTCAGATTTAGAACATCAGTAGTTAAGTCAGTGTTTACAGATGGTCTAAAAACTGTACTTATGTTCCTTTATATAACTGTGCTCCCTTTTCCTTCTCTCTTCCACTGCCTTTGGAAAACCTGAAAGGGGGCTGAATAGGACTTTAGTCCTACTTGAGTATTTTAGCATTTTTCCTGTTTCTTGATTTGCCATTATTAAAGAATTCATCCCCAAATGGTTAGCTTATTAATTTATTTAATGAGTGTCTTCAAACTTAGCTAGGTAGATACCAGGCAAGCACAATAGGCTTTGTCAGAACATAGTCTTTGAGAAGCTAGAATTGCTATTTCAATGTCATGATGAGGCAACTTTGTAGTAGAATTATCATTTAGTCCAACACCCTCATTTTAAAGATAATAAAATGGGAGACAAGAAAGGAAAAAGGACTTCCTCAAGGTTATGCAATTAGCTAATGTCAAGACTAGTCATTGAATCAAGTCCAGCTCTTTGCGGTGCTTTTTGCTCCTTTCCATATTTTTCACACCTTACCTAAATTTTTGTAGATAGATAATAGAAGTGTAAGAGGGAGATGTTCTAAGCTTAACATTATAGTATAGTTCAAACTTCAATATTTCTGTTAAGGGGTACCACTGTTCTTCCAGTTGTCCAGGTTTATGGCCAACATCCCACCCCAACCAGTATCTAATTACTTGCTAAATCTTAACGATTCTACTTTCTCACCATCTCTCCCATCTTTGTTCTTCCTCATTTAAACATTCACTACCCTGGTTTAGGTCCTTTATCATGTCTTGACTGAGCTATTATTATAATCTCCTATTTTCCCCCTTGCTTTCCTATCTCCTTTTGCAAATCTATTCTCCATATAGCTCCCCTGCTCAAGAATTTCAGTAGTTCCCTGTTGTTTCCAGAATAGAATACAAAATCATTGGTCAAATGTTTAAAGCCCTTTACAAAATCACTCTCAACTACCTTTCCAGAATTATTCCATGTAATTTCCTTTCATATACTCTTCATTCCAGCCAAAATGACCCATTAGAATTATCCTGTGACTTAGTCAATCTGTGCCTCACTTCTGTGCATTTGCATTCTCACTTAAGATGATAATTCACTTCCTTCTTACCTCTACCTGTTAAAAGTATTCTCTTGATTTTTGACTCAGTTCAGGTGTCACCTCCTTCATGCGAACTTCTTTCTTATTCCACCAGTTGTTACTCATCTCAAATTATTTTATGTTCATTTATATGTGTAAATATTGTGTCAAGGAACTTGTGAGCAGGAGTGTTTCGTTTTTTGTCTTTATATTGTGCAGTATAGATAGTAGGCGCTTAATGCATGTTTCTGGAATTGAAAAAATTTGACAGAGCCTCAGGAATTTTGTACCTCCATTAAATAAAGTGAGGATAATGAAATGCAGATTTAGTTTTGAACTTGAACGTCTGCCTAATCTCCAGGCCCAGCTCAAGTGCATTATTCCACTCCAGTACTCTTGATTTCTTACAGTTATTAAAACCTAGAGTACCATATTTCCTAATTTCCAACAAATATTTCCTGTCTAATGTTTTCATGGTGTTTCCCCATCTGGATTGTAAGCTCTTTGAAGGCAGAGATCATGTCCTAGTGCTGAATGGGTAATAATATCAGTTCATGTTTATATAAAACTTGATATTTGATCTTCATAATAGCCCTTCCAATTAAGTAGTACCAGTATTATTTTACAGATAAGGAATTGAGTTTCAGAAGGGTGAAATGACTTGCTCAGGGGCACATTACTAATAAATGGAAAAAATACATACTATAGTCTGAGTCTAGTGATTCCAAATCCAGTTCTCTTTTCATTGTATCCCTTTACCTCATAGTAAGAAGGAGATTTTAGAGTTGAAGGAACCATATTATCTCACCCAAGCACCTCTTTATTGAAAATGGGAGTGAAAAGTGATAGGCAGCTAATTAGCAGACCAGGCACTATATATCCCAAGCCTTGCTCCCATTTCCTTCCCGTTTCCTACTATACCTGATGGCATTCTAGTTGATTAATTGATTAAAACAAAGCAGTATCAAAGCTCTTGTAAGTGTACAAACTCTGGGCCAAATCTTTTTTTGTTTTTGGAATTTCTTCATATGATATGGGTATTTCTTCTTTTTTCTTATGCTATTACATTCATTTGAAGCAGATTGGATGTCATTTTAAGCTGCACAGTGTGTAGGAGTATGACCTTGAGCAAGACAGAAATAGAAAGACTGGTAGTTTACCTGGTTAATTTAATATTCAGGGTAGGCTGTGCTTCTATGAATTATTTTTAATAATTATGTTAATTATAATATTTGTTGTATTGGAGTGACCAAATGGATAGGAATCTACATATCTGAATAATTGATGCATGCTTTGATTTTATCAGTCTGTTTTTAATTTTTAGCTTTGTAATTAGATCAAAGAAGATAGGGAAGGAGATATTTTTTCCTTTTCCAGTTCATATGACTGAAATTTATACCTTTTACTCAAAAGTGATAGTACACCTCAGACCTCTCTCTACTCCCCCCCCCCCAAAAAAAAAAGTGGAACACAGCTTTTCTGGGGA
The DNA here is from genome assembly GCF_028583685.1 of Petaurus breviceps papuanus. Classification (NCBI taxonomy): domain Eukaryota; kingdom Metazoa; phylum Chordata; class Mammalia; order Diprotodontia; family Petauridae; genus Petaurus; species Petaurus breviceps. Next base: position 36,718,681 of record NW_027187378.1, read on the forward strand.
TAGGGAGCATGTGAATGTTTGTTCCTCCCAGTGCTTAAATCAGATACATAGTAGGTGCTTAGTGAATTCTTATTGATGGAGTCTATCATTTTCCTTTTTAGAGCATCATTTTGTTTGTTCGTACAGTAGCATCTTCTTGTGGCTGACCATGGGTCAACAAATTATGACCTCACACTGGCATTTTGCAGGGTAGTAGTTGTTTTTTCTGCAGGGTAGAGGCAATTTTTTTTCCTTGCTGAATTCAGAGTTTTCAAAACTGAGTCATTGGCTGTGAATCAAGTCTTTAATTAAAGGCTTTCTTCTTTCCATAGGCTGTTCTCTTCTCTGCAGTTGTCTTTGGGTGGGGTGTGTGTGCGCAGTCTTTGAATCTGTGTAGCGCGTTGGCTTTCTAGACATCCTTTGTATAGTAACAGCATGTGCTGAGGGACTGGCAGCCTGTAAAACATTCTCCCTCCCCCCTTCCCCCCTCCTCCCCCCAATCCCTGGATATGGTGACATTACATAGATAAATGTGCTTGCTAGAAAACAGCAGAAGGAGTTGAATGTCTGCCAAAAATTTGCAGCATGAAACTGAGCTGCCTGCTTCCAGCCTCGTTTTCCTGATCTCTCATTGTGTGTATGTAGTCTGCACTTGCCAGGGCTTTCCTTGTTGAGCATTACGTCAGTATATTCTCCACCCTTATTACATTGCTTTCTCTGATATAAAACTACCTAGCCTCTGACTTCAGGCTCATTAAATACTTTAAAGTTGTCTTTATACTCTTGTAAAGGTGAAATTGAAGCTATCCATTTTTACTATAATTTTAATATTGTTGAATAAAAATATGTTAATTTAACTGATAATTTTAGAATATAGGTGTATATGGAATATTTTTATTTTTATTTTTAGTAATGGGAGTGGATTAGGGAGTCTGTAGATTGAATAATCTACATTAACAAATACTGACTATTGATATGCTTTAGATTACTCCTCTACCTTGCAAAAAAAATCCCCAAAAAACAAAAAAACAAAACCTTCCACATGTCTTAGAAAACTGGTTGTCCTTTCAAAGGTCCTCCAAGATACCTTAGTGGAAAACTTTTTTTCATTTGTGGATTAGCATTGAAAATACTTATTCGGGGCTTGGGTACAGAAGAATGATATTATTTATTCCTTTTTTCCTTCTTGGGTTGAAGGTCTGTTGTTTTGGGATGAGTGAGGGGAGAAAGGATGTATATAGGAGCTAGAAAGTCTTGTTTCTTATTTTACAGTCTGATGTTAATGAAGTTAAGAGTTCATTAGACAAAATATGTACAGTGAATTGATGATTTTATGGAATCATCACAGTCTTTGTTTTATTTTCATAAGTTTTGTAAGGCTGCTAGACTTGCATATCTGGAAAATATTTGACTTGTTTAAAGTATGCTGGTGAATCCCTCTAGTAGGGAGTTGCTGAGGAGACAAGCTGGTGAATTTCTTGATCTCTAGAGCTCTGAACTGAAACAGTGTTAAATGGATCACACCGCTGTGCTAAGGGGCTTTGAGGTGGGGATGGGGCCAGGTAGAGGTAGGGGAAGGGAAGCAATAGGTTACCAAAAGAGGGGCAGACTTACTACCAAGTTAAGTCAACAAGGCAAGCATTTATTATCTGACATGTACCAGGTGCTTTGCAAAGTTCTAGGGATACAAAGAAAGGCAAAAAAAGAGTCCTTATACTCAAGGAGCTCACTGATTGGAGGAGACAACATGTCAACCACTGTGTATCAACAAGATATGCGCATAGGAGGTATGCATTGGAGATAATTTCAGAGGGAAGGCATTAACATTAAGGAGGACTTGGGGTGACTTTTTGCTGAAGATGTCATTTTAGCTGAAACTTGAAGGAAGCTAGGGAAGTCAGAGGTGTAGATAAAGAGGGGAGAGAATAAAGGCATAAGAGATAGCCCCTGAAAATGCATGGACTCTGGAGATGGAGTTTCTTACACAAGAAATGGCAGTGATTCCACACTGGATCATTGGATCATAGAGTACATGAAAGGGATTCAGGTATAGGAAGATTGGAAAAAAGTATGAAGGGTCCAGGTTATGAAGGTCTTTTAAAAACCTAGCAGAGGAGTTTATATTTTAGGAGACCACTGGAGTTTATTGAGCAGAGAAGTGACATGGTTATACCTATACTTTAGGAAGATTACTTTGGCAACTGAATGGAAGATGAACGAGGGTGGGGAGATCATGAGTCAGGAATACCAACCAGATGGGGTAATGTAATAGTTTAGATATGAAGTGATGAGGACTTAGACCAGAGTTGTGTCAGAGTCAGAGGAGAGAAGGGGGTATATATGAGAGATGTTAAGGAAGGTAAAATCTCCAGGCCTTGGCAACAGATTGGGCATGAGGGGGTGAGAAAGTGAAGAATCAAGAATAACACTTAGTTTTGAACCTGGATGACTTAAGAGAAATAGCGAGGTTAGGAATAGGGGAGAGTTTGGGGGGAAAGATGAGTTCAGTATTGGACAAGTTGAGTCTAAGATGTCCACAGGATATCCATTTCAAGAGGAAATTGGAGGTATGAGACTTGGAGGTCAGCAGAGAGGATTGGGGTGGATAAGTAGATTTGAGAATGAGCTAGATAGAAATGATAATTGAATTCACAGATGCAGATGAGATGACCAAGGGAAATAGTATAGAGGGATAAGAGAAGGGTGCCCAGGAAGAGAGCCCTGTGGGACACCAACTGTTGGCAGGAATGATTTGGATGAGGATCCAGCAAGAAGAGGCTTAAAAAGGAATGATTACATAGATAGGAAAACCAGGAGAGAAGTGTCCTAAAAAAGTCTCAAAAGAGAAGAGAGTATCAAGGAAGATGGTGATTGACAGTGTCATAGATTGCAGAGCAGTCAAGAGAAATGAGAATTGAGAAAAGGACATTCATTAGATTTGGCAATTAAGAGAGAGTAACTTTGGAAAGAGGAGTTTCAGTTGAATGCTAAGGTCAGAAGGGAGATTATAGAGAGTTAAGAGAGTGAGAGGAAAGAAACTGGAGGTACCTTTTGTAGAGAGCCTTCTCATGGAATTTAGATATGAAATGGAGGAGAGATGAGATGATAGCTAGCAGGGATGGTTGGATCAAGTGAGGGTTTTTTGAGGCTGGAAGAGATATGGGCAAGTTTGTAGGCAGTAGAGAAGAGGTCAGTAACTAGGGAGAGACTGAAGAAAAGTAAGAGAATGAGGGTGAGAGAGGGGGCAGTTTGCTGGAGGTGACAGGATGGAATAAGATCACTTACTTGTACATGTACTTGCCTCAGCAAGTAGAAGGGCCACCTCTTCATGTGAAACAAGGGTTGAAGAAGGAGATAGTGGTAGAAGGCATCAATGTGTGATATTAGGTGAAGAGGAGGAGAGCAGAGGTATTCAGGGCAGGAGAGGAGAAGAGACACCAGACTCAGTTGAGTAACCTCAGTTTTTTCAGTAAAATTATGAGGCAAGGTCCTCAGCTGAGAGGTTGGGTGATAGTGGTGAAGCAAAGGGAAGTTTGAGAAGGGATCAAAAGGTTTGGAAAAGCTGCTTCAGTGAAGGAGACAGCGAGTCAGGGAGGTATAAAATGATTGCCCTGCCACCACAAGGGCCCAGTTAAGAACATGTAATATAAATTTGTAGTGGACCCAGTCATTAAAGTTTTGTGGTTTCCTCCAGCTCCATTCAGTGGCACATAAATAGAACCTAAGAATGGTATGAATAATACAAAATTTGGGTTTGTTAGGGTAAGATCAGTGATACATTAAGGAGGCAAACGACTCAAGAGAAGATTGTGGTAGAGTGGAACTAATTCATTCATAAAGGGGTCAAGATAAGCAAGGAGGGAGAGTATAGCCAGTGTAGGTTAATGATCTGGGAAAGAACTGAGGGGTGGAGGGATTGGCCTTTGCCTTGATGATGAAGGGTTTGGGGGATATAAGCAGAAGGAAATTAGAATGACAAAAGATTGTGATGAAATAAAAGAATTTCTGAGCATCTGTGACTTGATCGAAAGTATGTCTGTTTCTGTGTGTAGCAAAGGTGGGGTAGAGGACTGGGTCATAAGAAATGACTAAGTTGAGTAATTGGACAATTAGGATATTTGAGAGAGTATCAGTATGTATGTTTTATTCCGTTAGTAGGATGACATTTGGGGAGGTGGGAAAGACTGTGAACCAGCCACTAAACTCTTTGATGAAATGAGGGAAATGTATTAGAGGTTATAGAGTATTTTGATTTAGTGATAAATATTGAATGAATCTCAAGGGAGTAGAGGTTACTGATTGATAGATGGTGGTAGAGGGAGATTATGGAAGTAGCAATGGGGAACACATGACCATGACCAGTGCGTGAGTTTATGGTGGGGAGAGGGTAATGAGTGAAAGTGTAGCTACTACTAGAAAGAGTGATCATGGATGGATGTTGTGTTGTCAGGAGGGAGCCAGGTCTCATTGAGTGTGCAAGAGTAGGATTAAGGATTAATAAGAGTTACTGAAGGGCATTTTAAATGAGATGACAAGCCTACTTTTTCTGACTCCTGTAAGGTGGTATAATTTAATGAAATACGACTTTTAAAAGATATTTGTGCTTTTTTTCTTTAATTTTTTGTAACACTTATGGTGTGTACCATAAGAGTTAAATTACAACACAAGGTAATATCTTCTCTTTTTATGTACATATCTTCTTTCCTCCAGTATATTAGAAGCTATCCAGGTCTTAGAAGTTTTTGTATCCCCAACTCCTAACACTATCCTCCTTGTCCATGGTGATGATATACTAATGATGATGATGATGATGAGGACAACATGGAATTTAGGGAAAATGCGTTCAAGATAGAGAAGCTTATGATGAAGTCTTTCTGAAATTTTAGACTAGTTATGATAATTATGTGTTAAAATGGGAAGATTAAATGGAATATTGAGAATATTGTAAAATAAAATTATACTGAAATGATGTTTCATTGACTTAAGGGAAATATCAGATCTATGGACTTTGAGTGAAAATACATCCCTGTACTGCTACCAGTTAATGCTTGAAAAGGAGGTAGATACAGATGGCACTAATGAATAGAGTGCCAGACCTGGAGTTAAGAAGATATAAGTTCAAATCTAGCCTTTGGCACTTAAGTTGTATGACCCTGGGCTTGTGCATACACACATATGTACATATGTGTGTATACATATATATGCATGCATACATATTCACATATATTTATTTTTACACACACTATTATAAATATAAAACCTACTGTGTGAAGTTCAAATTCCTTACTCTGGCATTAAAGCCCTCCGCAATCTTTCTTTCTTGCTTTATCTTTTATTATTCTATATATTTACCTGCCTCTGCCTTTGCTCACATTGTTTTCTGTACCTGGAGCACCATCTTCCTTCCTTCTATACTCTCTCCCCATACCCTCCCCCGCAGTTGAATTTCTGTTTATCCTTTGAAACCTAGCTCACTACCTTGTACTTCAAGAAGTTTCTCTGTTCTGCCCTTAGGCAGTAATAAACCCATTGACTCTCAAATTGCACTTTCCTTAGATTTCTCTTATACACTTATGACTTTCTTTTATATTATATTTATGTCTGCATCATATCTATCTACTATACTGTGAACTCCAAGAAGTCAAGGATTGTGCCTTTTTGAAAATTTATATCTTTCTTCAGCCAGTGCTATGAACAAGGTAAGTTCCTAATAAATATTAATTGATTTAAATTGAATTGAAAAGTTTTTAGGTACAAATATAAGCCTAACGTAAGGAAACCAACCTGATCCTGGAATGGATAATTTTTGGAATAGTGTGATAGATAGGGCCACATTATGGAAGAATTTGAATTCCAGACTGAGAGCTTTTAATTTTTTTTCTTGTGGGTACTAGAAAATCATATGCAGGTTTTTGAGTATAACAATAACATTAAGCAAGGTCTTTTAGGTATTCATCCTTTAAATTATACACGGAATCAAGAGACAATGTCTTTGATACCTCTCATACACAGTTGAATGACTTATGATATCTAATTTAAAAACTTTGTAGTCAAAAACAAAATCACTTTTATGATTGTCCCTAGCTGTAGAAAAACAACCAGAAATGCTTCAAATTTGAAAAAAAATATTGGTGTTATTTAAATAATAATAGATGGTGTAAAAATGTGTAGATGCTTATATAACGATAGTACACATTTTAAATTTTACATATCTTGTTCTTTTGGAGTCATCAGATGCTTCTGTTATTTTTTCTAGGGGTTTAGGTTGATTCCATTTTCAAAGATATTTCTTAGTCAAATGCTTGCCTCCAAATTTATTCATGTCTTTAAAAAATACATGACTGACTTTTCCCTGTAGAATTTGGGAACCTTTATTTTCATTTGTCTCTTTATACTGCTTTGTTCAATTCTACTTTATTGCATAGGATGGAGTTAAGGAAGGGAGATAATGTCTCTATTTAAGTAGGATTTTGGGTAATTTAAATTGTGAAATGTCCTACAAGGTACCTGTCTTTATGAAGATTTCTTATTTCTGTCTCTCCCACAGTCTACCACAGTTTTTGGAACATGATAGATACATGAGGAGTGTTTGTTCAGTGAATGAAGTAAAGATGGTATATATGTGATTCTTATCTCACTTTTAGGGACAGAACTTAATTTTAACTGTTTTAACAGAAATGTTAAGACATATACTTAGCTCTCTTACTGCTATATTGAATATAATTTAGCTTTTTTTTTTAATACAAGGCACATATTTAGAAACTTAGAGTGTTCTTTATAAAGAAGTTAAAAAGACTCAGGTCTCTACTTGCAAGGAATTTACAATTTATAAACCCTTGTCTAGGTACACATGTTGTATTCTCCTGTCCCACTCATGACATTTTCCCTTTAAGCTCCTTGAGGATGGGAACTGTTTCATTTTTGTCTTTATGGTAAGCATTTAATCAATGCTTATTGGTTGATTGATTGGGACTAGAAAGATTAGAGTTCTTTCCTTGATACACAAATAGATATTATGCACACAAAACAGAATTGAGATCTAACTTCTAGGCCATTTAATAATTGTTAAAATTATATGTTTCTGATATATAAAAGGAGATACAAAATAATTGTGAAGTAACAGAAGGATGTCCCAAAAGGCTTAGTGTAGCTTTAAAGTTTTAATAGCTTAAAAGCTGCACTAAAACTTTTGGGATGACCTGTATAAATTAATTTCAAAGGTATTGGGAAAGGTACTAGCAAATAAAGGCTTTGTGTAGGAGATGGTATTTGAACTGGGCTTTTGAAGAACCTAGTGATCTGAAGAGGCAGAGGTGAGGTGGGAATGCATTCTGGTCATGGAGGGGATGGTATGTACAAAGGCAGAGGTAGAATGTTGTATGTGAGGGACTGACTGCAAGCAGGACGGTTTGGTTGGATTGTAGAGTACATAAAGAAGAGTGATGTGTAATTAGTCTGTAAGGGTAGGTTTGGAGTTAGGTTGTGAAGACTTTTAATACCAAACATGAATTTGCATTTGAGCACAGAGGCAAAAGGGAACCACTGCAGTTTATTGAGTAGGGGAGTGACATGGTCAAACCTGTGCTTTGGAATATTACTTTGGCAGCTATTTGGAGGAAGAATTGGAAAGAGGAGACACTTGAAAACTTGAGAAACATATCAATTAGGAGGCTCTTGCTGTAATAGTCTAGGCAAGAGGTGATGAGGGCTTGAAATAAGGATATAGTAAAACAACAACACAAAAAACAATAAGCAGTTATTGTGTGCTAGACACTGGGGATATAAATAAAGGCAAAAGATAAATCCTTTCCCCGTAAGGAGCTCGCATTCTAATGAGTGAGACAACATGGAAATAGCTACGTCCATATAAGCTGTAAATAGGAAATAATCAGCAGAGCGAAAGCACTAATTGAAGGGGATCAGAAAAGGCTTCTTGTAAAAAGTGGAATTTTAGCTGGAACTTGAAGGAAGCCTGGAAAACCAGGAGGTGGAGATGAGGAGGCATTCCTCATGTATGTTATGGAGAGCATTCCAGGCATGGAGGACAGTCAGTGGAAGTTCTGAAGTCAGGAGTGTCAGGATAAAAAAGTGTGTGGGAAGGTATAAAGTGTAAGAGGACAGGAAAGGCATGGGAGAGGTTAGATTATAGATGACTTTGAACACCAAACAGGATTTTGTATTTGATCCTGGAGGTGATAGAGATCCACCAGAGTTTATTGAGTAGGGGTGGGGAGTGGAGGAGAGTGCAAACTGGTTGGACTTGCCCTTTAGAAAAATTACTTAGGCAGCTTAGAAGGATGGATTGTAGTAAGGGAAAAAAGACTTGAAGCAATCAGACCCAACTGCAGGCTATTGCCGTAGTCTAAGCTTGAGGAGATAAGGCCCTGCACCAAGGTGGGGTCACTTGTCAGAGAAGAGGAGGAGATATATTTGAGAGAATTAATGAAAGTAAAATCAACCTGCCTCCGTTACCAACTGGATATAAGGAATGAGAGACAACGAGGAGTTGAATTAACAAGACTTGTCAACTGATTTTGGATGTGGCTTATTTTATTGATAAGGAAACTTGAGATCCAGAGAGGTTATGTCTTACTTTAGGTCACACAGGTATCCAGCAGCAGACCTGAGATTTGAACCAAATCCAGTACTTACTCTTTCCACTACATACTCCTCCTATTTGTAAGATCAAAAGATAAGGAAGACATTTTTAAACTTCTTTGTATCCCCTACAATCCTTAGAATGGTACTAGTACATAAGAATAGATTTAAACAAATCTCAGAACAGAATCTAGAACTTCCTTAAGAAAGGGAAACAGGAGAGACCTGAACTTGAATCTTAATCTTGTCATTTACCATCGACTTGCCATCAGGAAAGCCATATCCTTCCTGGGCCTTTAAAGCCCTAGAAGTACCTAGAGGTAACACAGTTCTTTCATGTTACAGATAAGGAGAATGAGGCACAGATAGTTGAACTTGCCTTGGGTCAGATAGGTAGCAGTGCCTGTCACATGGTAAAAACTTAAATGTTTCTTGACTTGTAAATGGCAAAACTGTGATTCAAATCCAGGTCTTTTGAATTCTCTACATATAGCACCCATTCCAGTGTACCCTTCTGCCTCTCTTTAGTAGGTGCTCAGTGGAAGCATGATTGGTTGACTCTGGTTGGCAGATAATTATAAGATGGATGTTATAGTACTTTGAGTCCTGTAATATTTTGAGAACTTGACAATATTTTTGTGACTCAGGAATTTTTCCTTTGCTATTGAGCATCCTTCAGGACCCCCTTTCTTAATACATTTGAATTTCCTGTGTGCCTAAGAATCTCCCAAGTTTATATTTGAAGTTCTTGAATTTAGTTCATATCCTCTTTGTCTAAGAATTTATGCCTCTGTCCTACTTCATTAGAAGCTATTGTTATACTATATCATTCCTGAAAATTCCTTAGGTTTGAAATTCTGGAAAATGAATTGTCTTTCCCTCCCCTCCCCTTTTTTGACAAGTTTTATAAATTTGAACTTCTGTGGTGTAGCAAAGGATTCTTATTTTTTAAAAATTTTGTAAATTTATTTATTTTTAGTTAATTTGTTTACTTTTAGTTTACAACATTCAGTCCCACAATCCCTTGAGTTTCAAATTTTCTCCCCTTCTCTCTCCTGCCCTCTCTCCCATGGTGGCATACGATCAAATATAGGATCTATAAATGTCTTCACATTAAACATGAGTCAAGTTGTAAAGAAGGATTATAACCAATGGAGTAAACAGTGAGAAAGAAGAAACAAAGCAAAACAAAAAAAGAGAGAGAGCAAGTAGTTTGCTTCAATCTGCATTCAGACTCTGTAGTTCTTTCTTTGGATGTGGATAGCCCTTTCCATCATGAATCTTTTGGAGTTGTCTTCTAACTTTACATTGCTGAGAGGAGCCCAGTCTATCAAAGTTAGTCATCACAGATAGGATGTGTCTGTAATTGTGTGCAAAGTTCTCCTGGTTCTGCTCTCCTCACTCAGCATCAGTTTATATATGTCTCTTCAGGTTATTATGAAGTCCATCTGCTCCTCATTTCTTATAGCACAATAGTATTCCATTACATTCATATACCACAGCTTGTTTAGCCATTCCCCAGTTGATACACATCCCCTTGATTTCTAGTTCTTTGCCACTACAAAAAGAGCTGCTATAAATATTTTTGTATATACCGGTCCTTTTCCCACTTTTCTCTCTTTGGGGTACAGCCCTAGAAGTGGTATTGCTGGGTCAAAGGGAATGCACTTTTTTATAGCCCTTTGGGCATAGTTTCAGATTTATTGTATAAAATTCTAAAAAGATGTGATTAATGGGGTTTTATAGCTAATTATAGTAATAATAATTCTTGTTGGCCATACAGGGCAAGATTAAGAGAAATTTGTAGACATTGTGAAGAGGGAAATTTAAGTTAGATTTAAGGAAGAATTCATAACAATTTGATTCATCCAAAAGTGATATGGGTTGTGGCAGGAAGTTGTGGATTCCAACTTACTGGAGGTCTTCAGACAAGACATCAGTCTTCATGACCACTTGTTTAATATCTTATAGAAAGTGATTTTTTTTAGGTGTGGTTTGCATTAAGTGGCTTCTCGGGTTCTTTCCCACTCTATGATAATGACATAATAATAGTAATAATAACAGTTGACATTTAATATAATGCTTGGAGATTTGCAAAGTATTTTATATATATGATCTCATTTCTGTCCCCAGAACAATCTTGTGAAATGAATATTATAGGATATTACAATCATCTTTATTTAATTTTACAGATCATGATCATGAATTTAGAGCTAGAGTTAGACTAACACCTTCATTTTACTGAAGAGAGAACTGTATCCCAGGGATGTTATGACTCTCTAAAGGGCAATTTGCTGGTAAATGACAGAACTGAGATGCAAGCTCGGGTCTCTTCTGACTTCTGCACTCTGTCTCTCTTTCTTAAGGAAGTTCTAGATTCTGTTCTGAGATTTGTCCTGACTTACTTTAAAATGTTAACTGAGACATACATACCTTTTCTCTTGATCCATTCTTACCAAAGACTTTCTCTGATGGGTTAGAGGATATTCACTTTAATGTGGGTATTATGTAAGGTCAATGCCAAAATTAAATTGTTATAGGTGGTTTTTGTATTGTTCAAATACTATTTGGAATCACAACTATGTTTACAAGTCAGTTAGTTCACCAAGGACATCCCACAGTAAATCTTTAGGTTTTAGAGGATGGAAGAATAGCAGATTTTATCCAATTTGTTTACTTTTCTGACATATCATAAACATATTTTAGAAATAAAATCTTTGGTAAGAATGGATCAAGAAAAAACTACTCTAGTTGAACAGAATGTTTTGTATGCCTTTTATGTATTTATTTTCTATAAATTTTGTACATATAGAATGTGAGCTTTTTGAGGATGGGGCTAATTTTATTTTGTCTTTGTATCCTTAGTGTCTAGAATAGTGCCTGGAATATAATAGATGCTTAATTTAGTAGTATTGTGTACTTAGGTCTAAAAGAAAAAAAAATTTCAAATGTAACTTCATTTCTTAATTTTTTTGCATTTCTTTAATGAATTTTTAATTTCAGTTATGTGCATTGCCAGTGCAGATGAGAACTTATCTATGGTATGTGACTTTTGTCCATATTTCTCTGTAGTTCTATGTTAGAGGATCTGCTCTATAAATTGAAGATCTTCCTTTAGGTCTTTTATAACATTTCAGGATTATTAATTGAACATTCAGGATTCAGTTAAAAAAAATGTGCGCGTCACATTGTGTGTCATTTGTCTTTACATCACTGTACTCCGCCCCCCTCCCCATTGAACCATCTATTGTGACCAAAAAAAAAAGTTAGGTAAAAACATCCAATCTAGTGACTGCATCAGACAAAGCATGTGTCTCTTTGCCATGTGGGAAAGAGGTAGGTTTCTTCTGTTCTCTAGTACCTTTTCTCTTTTTCCATTACTTGTTGTTTGATTGCTCAGGCTTATTTTTGGTTTATGATTAACCTGCTTCCTTTTCTAATCATATATTTTCCGGGTAATTTCTTTTTGCCACTACTTGCATTCAAATCATCTTTGACAACATCGTGTAGCCTGTTTACACTGTCCTATTTTATATCATTCCTATGTCCACAATTTTGTTCAGATTATGGTTTTTGATAGCATCACTAGAAGAATATCGGTATTAAGAAAATAGGTTTTTGTCTTAGGGAGCACTAGGGATAATTGGAAGTGCTATATAATTTGTCAAGAACAATTCAACCTATTCTTTCTGTTTAATTCTGGGATCAGTTCATTACCCATCTAGAGTATATATCCAAGACATTTTGATTGGTAGAGTTGTTCAGCTGGTTGACCATATAATTTGCATTTTTGTAATGTGGGATATGTGCATTCTTTATAACTTTGATTTCTTTTCTGTCATTTGTTAGCTCTAATGGGTGAGTATCTCAGTTAGGAGACCTGTAGTATTTGGGGGTTTGACGTAGTCAGTACTAGAACAGTGTCATGCTCACCAGGAGCATTTAGAAGACCTCACCTTCTCTTGGGAATTCCTCTTCCATTTGGACCCTGCACAAGACATCATAACATTATAGCAGACACCCTTGGAGCATATGCAGATTTTTGTTTTATGCCTCATGTAAATAACAGGTAATCAAAAAATTGATTATTTTAAAATTTCTCTTTTTTATATATGCATATATATGTGACTATCACACAGATAGATAGTGTTTTAAGGTTTGTAAAGTGCTTTGTAAATATCTCATCTGATCCTCACAACAACCTTGGGAGGTAAATGTTATTATACTTATTTTACAGATAAGGAAACTGGAGACAAAGAGAGATTAAGTGAATTGTCTAGGGTCATATAGCTAGTAGGTATCTAAGTCAGGATTTGAATTTATGTCTTCTTAACTCTTAAGTCCACTGTGTCACCTAACTGCCTAGAGTAGAAAAAGAGGACTGACTATATTATGAGATTGTTTTGTTGACTACCACTTTAATGGTATAGTTTGAAGTCTAGTACTACTAGACCTCCTTCCTTCACTTTTTTTTATTGATTTCCTTAAAATCCTTGAACTTTTATTTATCCAGATAAATGTTATTATTTTTCTAGTTATATAAAGTAACCCATTGGTAGTTTTACTGGTGTAACATTAAATCTGTAAATTAATTTAAGAAGCATTGTTCTTAATATTCTCTTCTTGTTCTATACTAATTCTCTTATTGATACTAATACTGGTGATCTCATCAACTTGCATGGATTTAATAACCATCTCTATGCTGACTGCTCTATGCTACCCTAACCTTTTCTGACCTCCAATTTCACACCTCCACATGTCCAGTAGACATCTTAAACTCAACATGTTTAAGACTGAACTAATAAGTTCTTAACCCTTCCCTTTCTCTTCTCTATTACTGTTGAGGACACTACAATTCTCTCAGTCTCTCTGGCTCACATCATAGGTGTCATCCTCAGCTCCTCATTATCTCTCACCTTCTGTATCCAATCTATTGCCAGGGTCTGCTGATTCACCTTTGTATCATCTTTTGAATATACCCCCCTTTTTTCCTCTGACTCTGTACCACTCTCTTGTAGGCCCTTATTGCCTCATGCTTGTACAACTCTTCCAATAGCCTGCTTACTGGTTTTCCTGCCACAAATCTCTCCCCACTCTAATCTGTTCTCTATTCAGCCACCAAAGTGATTATTCTAAATCGTAGGTCTGACCATGTAACCTCCTACTTAATAAATTCTAGTGACTCCAGGATCAAATACAAAATACTCTGTTTGGCATTCAGAACTTCTTTATAACATAGCCTCCTCATACCCTTCAAGTCTTCTTTATTACCACCCACTATGTACTTTTCGATTCAGTGACACTGGTATCTTTGCTGTTCCACAAATGTGATACTCCATCTCTTTACTTTGGACATTTTTCTCTGGCTCTTTCTCATGCCTAGAATGCTCTCCCTCCTTATCTATTGACTTTCCTGACGCCCTTTAAGTCTCAACTAAAATTTAATCTACAGAATACCTTTCTCAACCCCTCTTAATTCTAGTGCCTTCCCACTCTTATTTACTTTTAATATATCATGTGTGTATGTATGAATACACACATACACACATTTATTTGGTTGTTGGCTTTCTCCCTCTATTCTCTATTTCTCCCTATATTTTTGTATCTTGTCTTTTGTATTTTGCCTCATTTTATATCTCCATTGACTTAGAACAGTGCCTGTATATAGTAGGTGCTTAATAAATGTTTATTCATTGCCTCACTGATTGATCATATTGGCAGGACACAATTATGAACAACTAATTTCTCTTCTGTTATTTTCTGTAATGTAATAGCTTGCAAATAATTTATGTTATCATAAAATTAATTATTCTTTGCATATTTGATAAAGTTCACTTTGTAAATCCATGTGTGTCAAAGCTCATTAACTTCAATATTTATGATTGAATTTATGAATTATAATTAATTTTGTGTTTCTTTCCATGTTAACCTCTTATACTTTTCTCCTTCTTTTTCCCTTTGCCATCTTCTTTCTGTATAAAAAGATGAGTAGAGGTGAGGGAATTGAGGAAGAGAAGGAATCAATGATCAACACCGGTAATTTGCAATTGAAGTGGTCTGTTTTCACTACTATGTTGTTTTTGTTTTTACTAAGTCTAGACCATATTATCTTTTTCTTATACTTTATTTACCTTTTTTATCTGACCCTCCCTCCAAAGATTTTTTTTCCTTCATAGTTATTGCAGTATAGTCTTTTGTAATCTTGACAGTGATTCCCCTTCATATGTTCTTTCTGGTTGTTTAAAGTATTATTATTATAATTGTTATTATTATACTTACTTTGAAGCTTTGTCACCATAAGGGTTATTTTTTTAGGAGATGATTAATAAATTCTTTTTTAGGCTAGTAGATGGCTAGTAGATTCTTTATATTATCACTTTGCTTTCTCTTTCTGATTGATATAGGCAGTTTTCCTTTTTTGATTTTTGGTAATATGGTGGCTAGCTTTTTTGTTTGGTCATGATTTTCAGGAAATCCAACATTTTTAGATTATCTTTCTTCAACCTGTTTTTCAGGTCTGTTGTTTATTGATACCTTACATTTTCTTCTATTTTTACAATCATTTGACTTTGTTCTAATCCTTCATGTTGTCTTATGGAGTCACTGAATTCCATTTGGTTCATCCTTGTGTATTCTACTTTAATTTTTTTCCCTTGAAAATTCTTAATTCAATTTTTTTATTTCTTAGTTGATTTCTTCTAACTAGTCTTATATGGACCTTTTGTGATCAGGACGTTTTTCTTCTGGTTTTTACCTCGTAAGCTTTTCTTAACCTCTAGTATTTGTTGTATTTAGTGGTTTATTCTCTTTACTCTTATTTGTAGTTTTTCTTCTTGGATTGTGACTTTATGACAGGGCACACCCCTTCTGGTACTCTTGGATAGATGTCTTATTTTATTATCTCCTTTGTAATCTGGATGTCTTTGATACCACTGGTTTTGATGGCATAGTTAATGCTAGACCCCTTCTTCTTCCTCAGTCTCCTGGTATCAGTTTGGCCTCTGAGATTCACTTTTTTTCTGTGTATAATTTCTTAATTTGGAGTTGGTTCTGCCCCTTGTGGTGTCTCTCATAGGCTCTGTTGGGGTGTTGTTGATCAGTCTGGTTTTAGTCCTTCCTGCACCACTGTTCCATTCCCACCTCCACACATATAAAAAGCACCAAGTTTTTCCTGCTCTGGCTCCCAGATCTCTGTGTCTGGACCCAGTCTACTCTCAGAGTGCCATATAAGTGAATCCTTTGATTCTTTTCTCTGTCCAGACCTGAGATCTGGCTTCGGGCCCTCAATTGTAGCTTGGCCGAACTTGCAACTTTCTAGTTCAGACTACCAAGTGGCTTTAGGACTGTTTGATGGAGTTTGGGCAGGATTTCATGGTATGACTGTTTTCTGACCAGAGTTTACACTGACTTCCCTGGTATGACCTCTCTGCTATGGTCTTCTTGTCATCCTTTTGTACAGTTTGCCCTGAATGGAACAACTTGTTTCTCTTTTTCTTTGCTTATCTTAATTATTTGTGTATCTAGGATTCTTTTCAAATATTAGCTGAAGCTTATGTAGGAGAGCTGTGCTCTTCTATGATCTTAACAGAAAGTGAAAAGATTGATTGGTGTTAAACAGGGTTGTTTAAACAGGTCATATTGGAGCTAACTTCACATGTATTTTCAACTCATTTTTATCTCTGGTGTTAGTTTTGACCTTTGCTCTAACTAGTCTGTGTCCTTATTGCGCAAGGGCATTA
Organism: Petaurus breviceps papuanus; assembly: GCF_028583685.1. Lineage (NCBI taxonomy): Eukaryota > Metazoa > Chordata > Mammalia > Diprotodontia > Petauridae > Petaurus > Petaurus breviceps. The sequence continues at coordinate 36,734,997 of NW_027187378.1, forward strand.
TTTCGGAAATGATTCCTATATCAATTGTCATTTCGTAAAAGCTAGAGAACCCAGTCTAGGCGTTAGAGAGACCTGGGTTCAAGTGCTGCCTCTGACACATACTGGTGATGTCACTGTGGGCAAGTTGATTTCTCTAGGTCCCAGACAATTCTTAGCAGTTAGTCTAAAAAGAGCATTTATTAGGTGCTTAAGGCACTGTGCTAAGTGCTGAGAATAAAATAGAAGAAAAACCAGCTATAGTCCCTATCCTCAAGAAGCATAAATTCTAATAGGAAAGATAGCATATAAAAGGAAGTTGAAAGTGGGAGGGAGGTACCAGCAGAGGGAGGAAGCAGGTACTTGGTGTGTTGAGGCATGAAGAAAAAATTTGGAGGAGCAAAGCCTAATGAGAAATGAAGAGATGGCTTCCTTAAATGGAAGTTCTAGGAGGAGCCATCCAATCAGAGGGAAGGATCCTCAGGGACAGAGGGCACTTCTAAAGTTTGAGTTATTGAATTCCAGGGCTGAAATGATCATCCCGGGTATAGAGCTTGCCACAAGCATGAAGGAGCAGACTAATAAATTGCAAACTAGTTGTTGATCTGCATGAGTAAGGGGCAGTTTCCTGGGCTTGCCCCTATATCAGTGAAATGACTGAACAAAACAGTGATGTCACTAATTTCTTTTTTATGTGTGTGTGGTGATTTTCAGTGCTTTGCCACTGTTCCACAGCTTTTAATTCTTTTTGAAGAAAATATTTGTGACATTGATTTGAGACTTTTGAATATTCTCCAAGCATTTGGTCACTTTCATTTCTTTCTCATTCATTGAGCAAGCCCTTCTTAATCTTACATTTTTATCTCTCCTTACCTGCCCTCACCCCCCTTCCTATTCCATACTCATCTTTGGATTAAAGTCACCAAAAACAGTGTATATTTTGACTTGCTTCAGAAAATCTTGTTTAATTTTTCAAAGAATTTACTTCCATTTCATCATGAGCTGCATCAGATGTGGGTACATAAATTGCAGCTATCTTTGTGATCTTTTTGCTTATTCTCATCATGATCAATGAAAAGTCAGATGACCCAAGTATTTCATTAAATGCCTTTTCTTTCTTTCCTTTGGATACATAGTAAAACCAACTCTGTCAATTTCTTTCTTTCTTTCTTTCTTTCTTTCTTTTTTGCTTTTTGGAGGGGAAATGTAGGGCAGTTGGGGTTAAGTGACTTGCCCAAGGTCACACGGCTAGTTTTTGCGTTGTGTCTGAGGCTGGATTTGAACTCAGGTCCTCCTCACTTCAGGGCTGGTGCTCTATTCACTGTGCTACCTAGCCACCCCTCTGTCAATTTCTTTATTTGCTTCTTTGTGAATCTTTTAGCTGCAACTTTTTTGTTTTCTTGGTTTTATTTATAGTGAGAATGTCAGTACTGATGTGTCCAATTCATTCCATAGTATCAATTTATAGGTCATTGGACAGCCCTCACATTTAATATACCAAGAGATAAATTAATGTTTGTAGTCGAAATACTATGTGATTCTTAGCACTGTAGGACTCTCTTCTCCCCCTTTTGCCTACTCTATTACTGCAGAAGAACTGGATTGCATAGGACTGAAGACTGTTTTGTATTTTCATTTTTTTTTCATTGTCATAGATCAGAACATTTCATCACTTAATTGTCAACTTGCTGGTAATGAGCTCTCCATGGTTCTTGTAGAGTAGTCATAATCTTTGCCTTTCTTAGGTAGAGCCTTGGTAGAACTTGCCAAAACTTGTGTTCTTGCAGGTATTAGATTTGTTCCCTCAGTGCCAAAATGGAATTGGAAAAGAAGGCAAGAGGCATATTTAGGCTGAATGTAAGCAAAAACTTCTAATAATAGAGCTGTCCAAAAGTGGAATGGCCTGCCTTGGAGGAAGTAGTAGGTCTACCCTCCCTGGAAGTCTTCAAGCAAAGGGTAGGTCACCATGACTTGTTCAGTACTTGGTAGAAGGGGCCTCTGTTCAGGTATAGGTTGGTTCCCTTCCAACTCTGAAATTTTATTAAATTAATAATCATTGTTAGTATTATAAAAATTAAAGATAAAAAATCTTTTTGAAAGATTTGAAAGAAAGAAACGTACCCTCAGTAAACCAGTCTGAAAAGTAGTTCATATAGAAACAAATATATATAACCTCAGGTAATAAATAACAGTTGAAGGAAATAAATGTTCTTACCAGTTTTTATTTCTTTTAAAAATCTTCCCCCAGTGCATCAAATCAGAATGAAAGTCAGTTATAATTATGAGCTTGTAGAATAGGTGTTTCTTTAGTGCTGCCATCTGGTGGGTATTTGGGAAATAACTGTTTGGTGTTTGAGGTCAGCAGATGAAACAATTTAGAATTTCAGTGTCATTTTCATGTGGTTTATATGCACTTTGAAGCCTCATGCTGCAAAGTAACTAGCATCAAGCTGTTTGGACTTCCTGTGTACTACTCAATAGTCTCTTTGCAGTTGAATCAAGAATCCCAGCAGGTTTTTTTAAAAAAAATATGCACATAATACAATTTTTAAAAATTGCTGAATCTCTTAAGTACTTTAATTATACGCCTACTTATTTGCTGTAAAGTTTCCTCAAAATCTAGTATTAACTAACAACATGTTTATTTAGATAGTTATGGAGACAAGCAGATATTTAGGACTAAACTTATGAAACTGTGGGGAGACTAACATAAGAGCGTCTCCTCTGTTTTGCATTCTCATTAAAACTTAGAAAGTGAAGCTGTTTAAACAGCTTTGTGGCTCAAATAGTCTAATTGAACATGGTTACAAATAGGTGGTAAAAGAAGATTTACCTCAACCTAGTAATGCTCTATCATGAATAAATTGAGCAGAAGAAGCCTCATAGACTCTTCGCTGCTACCAAGATGATTTATTGAAATTGTTTAAACTTGCAGTTCAAAAGCCAAATGATTAGTTTCAAATTGTCAGTACTTGCTGAAATGATTAGGGGGTGGTGAGGAAAAACAGAAACTATTTAGAGTCTCATTATCATTGTATGTCATCAAAGTTGCTTTTGTATGACCGTTTAGCTACATTCTTATTTGGATATTTATAAAATGCATCATACTAATCTGTTGTCCTTGTGATATGATTTTAGAAGTGAACAACAGGAGATGTGAATATTTAGAAAATTGTGAATGTAATCTTATGTATTTTTTAAAAAATAGGAAATTTTTTATTCCTTTCGGTTTTTTTGGGAATATTTATCTAGGCCTATGTGATTTTCAATCTGGACCTACCTTCATTTTACTTTAGAAATATACTTTCAGGCTGTAAGATCAGTATTCTTATGATAAATGTGGCAATGTGGTGGTAGTGGATAAAGCAACTGGCTTTGGCATTAGCACCATCTAAATTGAAGCCTCACACTGGCTGTGTGAACTTGGGTAACTCTCTTAATCTCTCAGTACTACAACCCATCTTTTTAAGACTAGTTCTTTAGTTGTTGATCTGCATCGAAGAAGGTAATTTTCTTACTCTGAGTTGCCTACTCTAATGAAATCACAGATCCCGACCAAAAAACCAACCCTTAAAACTTGGGATTCTTATTATTTCAAGCCTGGTCATACCTAATACTTAATGCATGAGGTTTTTTATGTTACCAAAAAAATTTGGTGTAAAGTAGTAATCAATACGATGCTACATGTTAACCTCTAGGATAATGGGATTGTAAATTTAAAACTAGGAGGGACCTTAGAAGTCAGCTAGTCTAACTTATTTTGTGTGAGGAAATTAAGGCCCAGAGAACTAAAATGATTTGTCTAGAGTTATACAGAAAGTAAGTGACATGGCTGTAATTCAAACCTAAGTCTTCCAGGTTCCAGTTCAGTGCTCTTTCCACTGCCCTAGGATGGTTTCCCCATTTAATTGGAAGTGGAATGTTGTATATCCCCCCTCCCCCCCCCCATTTTCTCTTTCACCTTCTCTTTTAATTCTTTTCCTCTGAGCATTGAGATTCAGTTCATCTCACAGAGACAGAAACAAATTCACTTGGTATGTTGCCAGGCTTAATAAATACTAGTTAAACTGTGGCAATAGCTTTAGCTTACATAATTTTCTATCCTGTTTTTGTAGCACCTTTCCTTTAGCTTGTTTTTTTTTCCTAACCCTGTGATGCCTGACCCACATGGGCAACATTTGGATCTTTAATTTTCTCTTTGATTCTAGCTTCCTTTTGTCATCTAGAATGCTGATGTCACAATGTACCAGCCTTCATTTATGAAGATGCTGTTGTATTATAGGTCATACAGTCAGAACCTCACAGGAACCTACATTTAGAGCTGGAAGGGACCTCAGATTCAATCTTACAGATGAGGAAACTGAGGCTCAGAGAGGTTGTAACTTGACTCTGGTCACACAGCTAGTAAGTATGACAGATGGGGTCATTACCCTGTCTGACTAACTTCAGGTCCAGTATTTTACCTTCTGCCATGTTGCTTCTCCTTTGATTTGAGTTAATTTTCTGAGTAGTGGGTGATGTATGGAGAGTGATGCAACCACATTTTTTCTTCCAGTCTCATTGTGATCGATATATTGCAACTTCAAAGTTATGAGTTCAGCCCATATGGAACGAAGTCACTCTAGTATTGGGCTGATATAAATACAGTCATACATGTACATCTGTGTACAGACAAACCTCTGTCTCCAAGGAGCTGTGAACTGCAATTTGACTATCTTTGTAAATTTGTGCTTTTACTAGTCAACTTACTAAAAAATGTAATCTACATGAATGAATTGTGTTTGTTTCTTTACAGCCAGTTGCTGAACCAATTCCAATCTGTAGTTTTTGTCTTGGTACAAAGGAACAAAACCGAGAGAAGAAACCAGAGGAGCTCATCTCTTGTGCTGATTGTGGCAACAGTGGTATGTGATCCTCTATGCTCTTTATACAGCTTGTTACAAGAGACATAGTAAAATATGGTTAATAGTTCATATGCTTTCCCTGAATGAACTGAGTTACAATTTGTATGATTTTACTTTTAGGGTTCTGGGAAGAGAGTCTAGCCAAGCAGCCTTTTGCCTGACCTAGACTGGGTGATCTGGGTGTGTGACCCAAATTTTGTTTAACTTGATGAATACATTGTTAGTTTTACTCAATCCTTAGTGATTAAAAAAAAAAAAACCACACAACTTTCTGTAGACTTAATTTTCCTTCTGTTTATCCTCATACTTGCTCATGAAACATCTGCTAGGAGGAACTGCAAATCATTTTGGAGCTATTGCTGGTTTCTTTAATAATCACTATTTGTTTTGCTCAGTTTTGCCAGGATGAATGGGACTGGGATGATTCCAAATTTGTTTTCCCTAATGTGAACCTGAATTTATCACATTGAAAATAGATGCCTGACACAGCAATTTAATGAGCAGTGGTTTCAATTTAAATTCTGTGCCTCCAAGCAAGATTTTGCAAAGGGGCTTCCCACCAACCTGCCACCCCCAGAAACACCATCACTTTGCACTCTAAGAACTCTTCTTTGTATTGCAGGAATTGGCTACATAAGTAAATTGATCTTCTCTTAAGGTTTATTTTCATTGATATCTTTTATCTGTATTAAAGGTATATAAAAAAATTCCTTTTTCCCCTTTACTGTCAGACTTCTTATAAGTACACTCACTGTCTCCACTTCTCCAACTTCTTATTCATGCCTCAACACCTTGTAGTTTTTTTTTTTTTTTAAAGCAATTGAGGTTAAGTAACTTGTTCAAGGTTACACGGCCAGGTGTTTCTAGGTGGGTGCTAAGTGTCTGAGCCCGGATTCGATCCCCAGGTCATCCTGACACTGGGGGCTGGTGCTCTTACTTACTCGCTGTGCTACCTGGCTACCCCAACACCTTGTAGTCTTGGTTCCATTCCTATCACCCTCCTGAAACTGTTCTATTCAAGAGCGCTTATGACTTTCTTATGGATACATCCATTGACCTGATTGAAATCCATTTCATTAATTATTATTCTCCTTGATCTTTCTTCAGGATTTGACATGGTTGATTGCACTTTTCCTTATTCCCATGACCTCTCTGTTTTCAAATTTTGGGGATTCTGCTTTAACATTATTTCTCCTGTGTCTTTCCCTTTCCACTCTAGTTCAGGCCCATGCTGTTTCTTGCCTTATTTATTGTGCCTACCTTCTAACTTGTTTCCCTTTTCCAAGTTTTTCCCCTCTCCAACTCATCTTTAATAATGCTGCTAATATAATCTTCCTGAGATACCACTTTAATTATGTTATCCAATTGCTAAAAAACCTTATAGTAACTTTGTGTTACTCTCAGAATTTAAATTCTTAATTGTGGTATTCAGATCCTTCAGTAATTTGACTCTAATCATTGACTTTCTAGTGTTCTGTCATGCTACTTCCCTCCAAATATGTTACAACCAAACTAGACTAATACCTTCATCTTTTATCACCCTACCCAATTCTGTCTTTTTGATTTTACTTCCCCTTCTCTCCATTTCTAGAATGATCACTTTCCTTGCCTGCAACTCTGCTTGCTGAAACCCTTTCCTTCAACTCCTTCATGAATCTTTCCCTATCCTCTCCATTAAAAATGATCTTTTCATATATATCATAAGACTTTGGGACCTATACAGAATAATGCAGGGTCCTAATAAAATAATAGAATTTCAGAGTTTGACTGAATGTCATAGGTCATACAGTCTAATCCTTATTTCATTTAGGGTCCTTTCTACAACAACAACATAATAATAATTATTTATTGCTATAAAATTCTTGAGACAATGAAGTATATTAGAACAGTGGTCTCAGTATCAGGAGGACTTAGGTTCATGTACCACCTCCCATACTGATTGTTTGACCCTGGACAAATTGTGTAGAAAACTCTCTAAGACTAAATTGCAGCACAGGTGCTGATCTGTGTTAAGGGAGTTTCTTCATTCAGAGTTAACATAAAACAGTCAAATTATTGATCCAGTTCTTCTACCTTCCTACTCCCTAATTTTTTAGATACTTTCCTCACAATAACCCTGTGAAGTAGGTAGTATAAGTATTAGGATTCCTATTTTACAGATAAAGAAACTGAAATTCTAGGTTTTCTTTTGGTTTGTTTTTTTCTTTTTGGAGGGGGAAAGGCAGAGTAACTGGGGTTAAGTGACTTGCACAGGGTCACATGGCTAGTAAGTGTTAAGTGTCTGAGGGCAAATTTGAACTCAGGTCCTCCTGACTCCAGGGCCAGTACTTTCTTCAGTGTGCCCCCTAGCCGCCCCAATTCTAGAGGTTTTAGTCTGTTCATGACCACACAAAGCTAGTATGATCATGGAGAGGTTGGATTTGTACACAGGTCTCTTGATTCCATGTATAGCACCTTATCCATTTTAATCTTCAGGAAGTTGTCCTCTACTTCTCCTTGATGACCTCCAGTGATAGTAAACTCACTTTCTTCTAGGGCCAGCCAGTTTAATTATCAGTGGGCTTCAGTTGTTAGAAGGGTATTCTTTTTATTGACTGAAATATGCCTTAGTAATTTTGAGACTTTGATCCTAGTTCTTCTCTTTGGGGCTCAGCCAAAAGAAAAGTCTGACCTCAATTTTATATGACAGGTCATCAAAACTTGAAGATAGCTATCATGTATACCCTTTTCTTTATTACCTGCTCCGTCTCCCAAGTTTTTCCTCTTCAGGCTAAACATTCCTATTTCTTTCAGTTGATTGCTTTGTGGCATTATATTGAGTTCCATCACCATTTATTAATTCAGTCATTTATTCAATAAGCATTTTATTACTTTGTGCTTATTCACTGAAGGATACAAAGACAAAAATGAAATAATGCCCACCTGCAAGGAGCTTGCATTCTGTTGGGAAGAAACAACAGGAAAACAGATAAATGCATACAAAGTAATTACAAAGTAATTTCCAGAGATGAGATAGAAAGGGAGTACTAGCAACTGGGAGGGTCAGGATAGGCTTCGTGTAGAAGGTGGTACCTGAGCTCTGAGCCTTGAAGACAGAGGTGAGGGGAGAGCGTATTATAGGTTCAGGTGCCATTCTTTGCTAAGACATAAGATTGAAGATGGAGTATTACATAGGGAGGAGCAAATAAATTGAAGGAAAGTTATGTGTAATCAATTTGGAAATGTAAGTTGGAGACACGTCTTGAAAGACTTTAAATATCAAACAGAAGAGTTTGTGTTTTATCCTAGAGGCATTTGAAGACCATTAAAGCTTCTTGAGTAAGGAAGGTGACATGGGAGGACCTATGCTTTAAAAATACTATTTTGGCAGCTGTGTGTGGGAAGGATCGGAGAGGGGAGAGTCTGGGTACAAGGGAACAATTTGGAGGCTATTTCAGTAATCCATCTAAGTGGAAATGAAGGCTTGATTTAGGAGAGTAGTGGAGAGAAAGGAGATTTGAGAGATGTTGAAATAGAATTGACATGACTTGATAACTGTTGGACATGGGGGTTGAACAAGAGGGGAAGAGTCAAAGATGATTACTGATCTTGCTCTTTTGTAGTTGTAGTTTACATGGAAGAACAAAATGGGGGTGGGGACAGTAAAAGGGCAGAGCTCATTAAAAAAAAATCACATCACCAGCATTAGCAAAGATTTTTCTCACATATTACAAGACAGCCTTTTCTCTGTCAAAAAAAAGCTTTTGGGAGAGGTCAGTGGTCACTATATTATAGAGCTTGTTTCATTTTAACTTTCTCCTTGCAATTTTGGGCAGTTTACTCAAAAATTTCTTTTCCCTCACGAAAATAACTGCATTTTTCTTCAGTTGGAGTATATAAGACACTTACTACCTGTTCTGATTCCTCATTATGCCATGGATGTGGCCCTAGCTTCTCAAAGACTCTGCCCACAGAGACCCACAAACCATCCGTCCCTGAGGGCCCCCAGATCTAAGGGTTGGAGTACCAGCTTGCTTCATTTCCCTTCCCCTCAGCCCAGCTGCTCTCTTTTTCGGACCCCAGTCTGGAATGGTTGCTGTTCAGAAATGAATCTGAAAGAGAAGGTTGCTCTCGTTTTGTTTGCTTCCTTTGTAGTCTGGGGTTTCCTGTTGTCTTGTCGCTCACAAGGAATCTGAGTGTATTTTCTGTTCACTTAATTAAATGTGCAGCTCAGAACACCCACACAGGTGGCACTGACAAAATCCAAATTGCTTTTATAAAACCTCAGTGCATTAAATCTGTTAGTACTTTTCTACATTTTGTCCTCTTCTCCTCTCCCCCCTGCCCCCGCCCCATTCCCAGTCTTATCTCCAACATTCAAGTAAACAGAATTGGCACAGGTTAAAATTGGCATCAGATTTTAATACATTATGACACACATATCACGAAACACTTAAAGCAATAAAATTTACCTAAGCAGCAATTTTAGAAGTGGCAGCCACATTTGCAGCTGTTGGTGGGGAAGGAGTAAGCATGACTGATTTCTCAAGTTTTCCATAAGGGAACTGATATAGCAAGGTGGTTTTCCCTAGGAAACTGGGAGGCCGAGGGGAGGAGGGGGGGAAGTCTTTAAGAAAGTTTCGTCAGTGCCCTTATTTTTGCAACTCCAATGATCACTTGTTGGCTTTGGAATTCTTTCCCCTCCTGACTCTTGGGCTTGACCCTCTCATTTGTGAAAAGCAATGCCTAGGATGATTTCAGAAAAACCTGGAAAGGCTTACATGAACTAATGAAGTGAGTGAAGTGAGCAGAACCAGAACATTGTATACAGTAACAGAAACATTGTGCAATGATTAGTTATAATGGATTTAGCTTCTTCTCAGCAGTACAGTAATCTAAGACAATTCCAAGAGTCATGATAGAAAATGCTGTCCATGTCCAGAGGAAGAACCATGGAATCTGAATGCAGATAGAAGCATAATATTTTCACTTTTTTGTTTTGTTTTTCATGCTTTTCCTCTTTTGTTCTTGATTGCTTGCTGTCTTGAGTAGAGGGGAGAAGAGGGAGGGATAAAAATTTGGAACTCAAAATCTTATGAAAAATTTAAAATAATATTGAAAACCATCTTTACATGTGATTGGAAAAAAAATATTGTTTATTTAAAAAAATAGAAGAAGCAATGCCTGATGATGCTTAGTCAGCCCTCTGGCAAAACTCAGCATGTAGGTCTCAATTGATTCTCAGTTCTTGTTCCAACCTTTGCCATTCTTCACTGGCTAACAATGTCAAAGTCTCTTATATTCCCAATATTTTACTTCCTTGGCTTAGTTTCTGCCCCTGTTATCCACAAGCTCCTTTTCAAAGGTCAGGAGCTGAGTCTCTCTGGGTTTACATTAGGTAAAGCCTGAAATCCTCTTGAAGTTTAAAGAATGCCAGAGAAGGGACAGTGTGTCATCAGGCAGCCCTGCCCCCAAGTACTTTGGCACAGCTCCAAAAGGTAGATTATATTCTTCCCTAGGGACAGAACATTTTTCAGCCCCTTAAAAAAATCAGTTGTAGTAGACTGTCAATACATAGCTCAAGCACTCAAACATCAGCACTTTAAAGAAGTGTGATGATTATCCCAGTGTCTCAGGTAATCATTTCAAGGTTCTATTTACAGTAAATATACCTTAGTAGTAGTATAAACAGTAGACAACAGAGCATAAAACATTGCCTGGCAGTAACTATATTACTCAATTGCATACAGGACCTATTACATGCATGCCATAGCAGTATATAAACATATTCATAAAACAGAAATGAAGAAGACTGATAAGTCAGCAAATGTTTCTAAAGTACAGCGAAACAATGCAAACTAGCAGTACACTGTCAGTGGACTTATAAACTAACAGAACATGATTAAGCAGTAGCATATATGTAAATAGACAGTAATATAATACATAAGTGACAAATAATACAGTATTTGTATAATGTTGATCAAGTAAATATGAACAGGGTATATAAGTGTTAACATGCATATGATGCTGCATAGGAAACTGAGGATCAGTCAGACATGTAGGAATAATACAGAAAATAGTGTCATGAAAATCCATTTAAACAAGAGTATCGTGGTCAGCCTTACCAAATGCTAAATGAAGTCTAGAGGGGCAACTAGGTGGTGCAGTGGAGGTAGAGTGCTTGGAGTCATTCTTTTTTTTTTTTTTTTTAAGCAATCGGGGTTAAGTAACTTGCTCAAGGATACACGGCCAGGTGTTTCTGGGTGGATGCTAAGTGTCTGAGCCTGGATTCGATTCCCAGGTCAGCCCAACACTGGAGCCAGTGCTCTTACTCGCTGTGCTACCTGGCCACCCCCCTTGGAGTCATTCTTGACCCATCTTTGTGAGCTCAAATCTGGCCTCAGACACTTCCTAGCTGTGTGAACCCTGAGCAAGTCAGTTAACCCTTTTGCCTCAGTTTCCTCATCTGTAAAAAGTTGAGTTGGAGAAGGAAATGGCAAACCACTCCACTGTATTTGCCAAGAAAACTCCGTATGGGGTCACAGAGAGTCAGACATGACTGAAAAGTAACTGAACAACAACAAAGAGGTCTAGAATGATGAGGAAAAGTCTGCTCGATTTAGGAGTTTGGATTACTGACCTCGGAACTTCATTTGGTTGGTAGTGATAAAAGCTAGATTGCAGATGATTGAGGAGCATAAAGTAAGAGATACAATAGAAAGATGAATAAGAATAAGTAAAAGTATTGGCATACAGCAGTGATGGCCCAGTTGAGATTTGACATCTAAATTTTTTGAAGTAATGTGGTTGTATGACTTAAAGGACATTCAGTATTCTTTTTTTTTTTTTTTAAGTATTTTATTTTCTTCCCCAGTTAGATGTCAAGAAAATGTTTAGCATTCATTTTTACCAGATTTTGAATTCCAAATATTTCTCCCTCTCTTTTCCTTCCCTCTTTGGAAAATGGTAGGCAGTTTGATATAGTTTATATGTATGGTGTCATGTAGAGAATAATTCCATATTAGTCACAGTTGTGAAAGAAGAAACAGATCAAAAGAAAATAAAACCGTGGGAAAGAATTAAGTGAAAAAAATATGCTTCTGTCTGCATTCTGAGTCCCTCAGTTCTATTATCTGGATATGGATAGCGTTTTCCTTTGTTAGTCCTTTGTACTTGTCTAGGATCTTGTTGCTGAGAAAATCTGAGTCGTTGAGCATCGCACAATGTTGCTATAGTTGAGCACCACAAAATGTTGCTCATACTGTGTACATTTTTTTGGTTCTGCTCATTTCACTTTTCATCAGTACTTACAAATCTTTCCAGGATTTTCTGAAATCTGCCTTCATCATTTCTTTTCTTTTTTTAAAAGCAGTTGGGGTTAAGTAACTTGCTCAAGGTTACACAGCCAGTTATTTCTGGGTGTGGTGCTAAGTGTCTGAGCCCCAGTTCGATCCCCTAGGTCATCCTGACACTGGGGCGGGTGCTCTTACTCGCTGTGCTACCTGGCCGCCAGTATCAGCAATGCAATATTCACAATGCCTATGGAAATTGTAAATATGCTGATGTGGTTATCCATCACAAAATATATCAGGCTTTCTATATGGGCGATAAAGCTGGAACATTTATTAAAATACCAAAAGACTGAGTCCCAAAACCAGAAAGTCAAAGCCATCAGAGTAGTTATGTAATTGGCACAGGCAGATAAAGTAGAAAGCACCCACATTCTCAAGCCTTTAAAACAGAACAGGCTATCTCAGGCAAAGGTCCTCCTCTCCCCATTCACACAACCACCCAGCGTCCAGGAAGCACGCTCCGGCCCCTGGCAGTCCTCAGCAGGAGTCCTTAGCAGAAATTCTGGCTGACTCAAAAAGGGGTTCGCGCTTCGGCTTCGGCTTCTGCTGCCGCTGCCTCTGCTGCTGCTGTCCCGTTGCTGCCACTGCTAGCCACTGCAGGAACTATAGCTTGGCTTCCGCTTCTTCTTGCTCCGCCCCTTCCTGCTACGTCAGGAAGTCCATTGGGGCATGGAAGATCTTTAAATCCCATAACCCTTACACATCCCCTGCATCATTTCTTATTGCACAGTAGTATTCCATTACATTTATATATCACAGCTTGTTTAGCCATTCCCCAATTGATAGGCATCCCCTCAATTTCTAATATTTTGCTACCACAAAAAGGGCTGCTGTAAATATTTTTGCATATGTAGGTCTTTCCCCCTTTTTTATGATCTCTTTGGGATACAGACCTAATAGTGGTATTGCTGGATCAAAGGGTATGCAGTTTGGTTGCCATTTGAGCATTGTTCCAAAGCGCTTTCCAGAACGGTTGGATCAGTTCACAACTCCACCAACAGTGCATCATCAGTTGCCCAATTTTCCTACATTCTCTCCAATATTTATCATTTTCCTTTTCTGTCATAGTATCTCAAGAGTTGTTTTAATTTGCATTTCTCTAATCGGTATTGATTTAGAGCATTTTTTCTTATGATTATAGATAACTTTTATTTCTTCATTTGAAAACTGTCTGTTCATATTTTTTGACCATTTGTTAATTGGGGAGTGACATGTATTCTTATAGATGTGACTCATTTCTTTCTATATTTTAGAAATGAGGCCTTTATCAGAGTCACTGGCTGTAAAAATTGTTTCCCAGCTTTGATCCTCTCTATCCATTATTTTAGTCAGGATCTCTTTTCTTATCCATAGTTAAGAAAGTCATCTCTTTCTCAGTTCATCTAATTTGTTTATGATGTGACCTTTTAAGTCTAGCTCAGGAGTTCTTGACCCTGGGGGTCAGTAAACTTGTTTTAAAAATATTTTGATAACTATTTCAGTATAATTGGGTTTCCTTTGTATTCCTATATTTTTTATGCATTCAAAAATGTTATTCTGAGAAGGGGGTTCATAGGTTTCACCAGACTATCAAAAGGGGTCTATGACACAAAAAAGATGAAGACCCCCCCCCGATCTTTTCCATGTATTTATTTAGAACTATATGGTATATGGTATGAGATGGTGGGCTCAACCAAATTCTTGTCAGACTGCTTTCTAGTTTCTCCGAGCCTTCCCCACTCTTCCAACCCCTTCCCTCCCCTCACCACCCCCTGCCCCATATTGAGTCTCCTTAGCCTTGGATTTATTAAACATTATGGTGTTAATGTTCATTTTCTTCTGGGAACTTCTATGCTTAAAATATTTCACTGATCAACTTTTGTTAACTAGTAGCAAATACTTTTGATAATGATGATTGATTTATAGGGTAGTTTAAGATCTGGTACTGTTAAGTTCCCTTTCTTCTTCCCTCTCTCCCTCCATTATTTCCCTTGAGATTTATACCTTTACCCCCTCTAGATTAGGGATTCTTTTTTTTTTTTTTCTTTTGTGTTTTGGAGGGCAGTTGGGGTTAAGTGACTTGCCCAAAGTCACATGGCTAGTAAGTGTATCAAGCATCAGAGGTCGGATTTGAATTCAGGTCCTCCTAACTCCAGGGCCAGTGCTCTATTTACTGCGCCACCTAGCCACCCCAAGATTAGGAATTCTTAACCTGGGACTCATGAAATTGGTTTTAAAAATATTTTGATAACTGCATTTCAGTATCTTTGTTAGTTATATTTTATGAATTTAAAAACATTTTTAGAAGGAGTTCCTGGGCCTCATCAGACTGCCAAAAGGGGGATAACACAAAAAAATTAAGAACATCTTCTCTGGATGAATGTTGTTATATTGGAGTCTTATGACAACTATGTCTAATATCACTACAATTATTTTTATGTCTTTATTTCTATAGAGTTTATGGTGGTATAATTCTTGTATCCTATTAAGTGGTCTTAGATATTTTCTACATTCTATAATAATTTTGAATGGAATTTCTTTTATGTCTTCTTGTTGGATTTTATTAGCAATATATAGAATGTTTTGGCACTCTTTCCTCTTTTACTATGCTACTACCTAATCCGGAGAGGAGAGGGCATTCACAAGAAGGGTGGTCAGCAGTATTCAGTGCTTCAGAGAGATGTAGAATCATGGTGATTGAGAAGATATTAGATTTGGTGATTGAGTACTCTGTGATCAGAGTACATTATGCTCCTCAGTGTTTATTGCTCTAGATACTCCATCTCTTGACAGTGGGGCATTTTCACTTACTGTCTTCCATGTCAAATCACAGCTGAAATTCTACCTTCTATAAGAGGCCTTTCCCTATCCTCCTCAATGCTAGTGCTTTCCTCTGAGATCATCCAGTTTATCCTGTATACATCTTGTTTGTATATAGCAAGCGTGCTATCCCCCCATTAGACCTTGAACTCCTTGAGAACAGGGACTGTCTTTTCTTTTTTTTGTATCCCCAGCCATTTAGTTAGTACCTGGCTCATAGTAGGTGTTTAATAAATTCTTGTTGACTGACTTTGGAGAGAGCAATTTCAGTTTAGTGAAGGGAGGTAGGAAGCCGAATTATAGGTAGAGAGTTTATAAATGAGATAAGAAGAGAGGAATTGCAGATGCTGAGTTTGTATAGCTTTTTCAAGGATTTTGGCTGAAAAATGGAATAGAAATATAGAAGAAAGCTAGTATTTAGTGAAGGGGTAAAGATTTATTTTAAGGATAGGGGAGACCTGGGCATGCATATTTGTAGGCAGTAGAGAAGAAACCATTATATTAGAAGAGATTATCAAACATTCTTTGTTTTATACTTCATAATAATGAATATCGTTCTTTATGGAAAACAGAATCCATTTAGAATTTTGAGTAGTTCTGTTATTCATTGATTCTGTGCTAGACAGTGGTCCCATCTATCCTTTGACCATCCTCTTGCCTATACGCTAACTAAAAATTTCCTTTCCTTGTCCTTCTAACTTATAAAAAACCTTAGCTCATTCTGGGCTTTACAGTTACAGACTATATTCTTAAAAGGATTATGCTATTTTTTTGGGTACTCATCTTAGATTATGTTATCCTTGGTGTTCCATGTGCATGTTCATTTCTCTTGAAATAAACCTAGTTTTTCACATGTTTTGTGAAGTTGTGATTTCCAGTTGACAGTTACTTGGATTTATTTCTCTGTTCTGTATGACTATTACAAATAAAGGGTTTGCCTGCGAGTTTCCCATATAGCTACATCATCCTCTTTTAGATGCTCCCACTTTTTTCATTCATATTATTTGTCAGAACTTTGTACTTGAGAGATTATCCATCCCATCTCTCTTGAGCAGTCTTCTTCTATAGAATCTTAGGCTTTTGTAATTCTCATGTTCTGTCTTATCATTGATATAGGTCTTACCTCCCTTGTCCCATTTAATCATATAATTATTTATAGTTCTTTGTACATGTCTCATGCTCTCTATTTGATTATAAGCTCCTTTGAGGAAAGTAACCCTGTCACTTTTATTTCTCTAGTGTGGAACACTATGGATTGTACACAGAAGGCACTTAATGTATATTTGAATTGAATGATGCCTTTTATAAATATAGCTGAGGGAAAAATTTTTATCTAACAAAGGATAGAGATAATCATAAAAGAGAAACAGAGAATTTCAGGTACATAAAATTAAAATGCTTTTGCATTAATAAAATCAATGCAACTGGGATATCGAGGGGGAAAAAAAACAACTTTGCACAAGATACATAGGCAGTTGACACAAATATGTAAGACCAAGGGATGTTCCCCAATAAATTTGTAGTCCAAGGTTATGAACAGTTTCAATTGCAGAATTGGAAAATAACAACAATAAATAAAAGATTATATTAAATTGGCTGACTGTAAGAAAAATGTAAATGAAAGCAACTTAAAGAGTGGTACTTTGGAAAGAGCACTGAATTTGGAGTCATTAGACATAAGTTTGAATAATAAAGAGGAAGGTTTTGGATTTGATGACCCTGGACATTCCTTGCAGTTTTAAATCTGTGAACCTGGGATCTCACATCCACCAAACTGACCAAGGTGATAGAATTCAGAAATAGTCAATGTTGGAGTGGTTCTAGGAAGGCAAGTACAGTCAAATATTACTGATGAAGCTGTGAATTGTTCTGATCATTCTGGAAAACAGTTTGGAATTATGTGAGAAAAATCACTAAACTTTTTATATAACCTTTGACCCAGCAACACCACTACTAAAACCTTCCCAAGAAGGTAAAAGACAAAGGCCCCATATGTGCCAAAATTTTCATAGCACTTTTTGTAGTTAGAAAATTTAGAAACAAACTTGACTGACCATTGATTTGGAAATAACTGGATAAATTGTGATAGTGAATATAATCTACTATTATATTGTTGTAAGATACAGTAAACATAAGGAATTATGAAAAACATGAGAAGACTTAAATGAATGGGTGCAGAATAAAATAAGGGGAGAATAATAGATAAGCATTTATTAAGAACCTACCGGGGGTGGCGAGGTGGAGCAGTGAATAGAGCACTGGCCCTGTAGTCAGGAGAACCTGAGTTCAAATCTGGCCTCAGACACTTAACACAAAAACTAGCCGTGTGACCTTGGGCAAGTCACTTAACCCCAATTGCCCTCTAAAAAAAAACCTACCAGGCACTGTGCTAAGTACTTTACAAATATAGCTATGATAATGAAAAGAAAGCCAAAAGTCATTTGAACTCTGTGTAATTATAATGATTAATATTCCAAATCAGCAATTTCTCTGTAATTTATAGGGATTAAAGTGACTTGCCCAGGATCACAAAGTTAGTTTATATTCAATCTATGACTTAACCCAGATTTTCCTGATTGTGAGGCCACCTTTTCTATCCATTATGCTGTATTGCCTCTCTAATTCCTCTTAGGATTTATAAAATAACTGTGCTTATTTTATGGATATATAATATTTTTCCTTTTTAGACTTGTTATAAATTTGAATGATCTCTCCTATTGTACAAGAAAATGAAGAGAAAGAGGAGGAACCTGTTTTTCCCCTTTGCCCCAACAAACAAATAAGAACATATTGCCCACTTCTAGAGGAGAAAGTTACATTTTAGAAGTGAGCACATTACATTTTATCCTAAAAAGTTATATTTGAAATCACCTTCAAAGCATTTTCTTTAAAAAAAAAAAA